>NW_027182433.1:1250000-1875000 GCF_040938575.1 Ambystoma mexicanum
ATAGCATGAGATGTGATATCCAACTCCTTCCCATTCCAATCCTGAGACCCTTCCTATAGCATGAGATGTGATATCTCAATGCCTCTAATACCAAACCTGAGATCCTTCCTCTAACATGAAATGTGATATCCAACTCCTTCCCTTTCCAAACCTGAGAGCCTCCCTATAGCATGATATTTTATATACAAGTCCTTCCCATTCCAATCCTTAGACCCTTCCTATAGCATGCAATATGATATCTCAATGATTCTAATAACAAACCTGAGACCCGTCCTATAACATGAGATGGGATATCCAACTCCTTCCCATTCCAATCCTGAGACACTTCCGATAGCAGAGATGTGATATCTCAATGCTTATACCAAACCTGAGACCCTTCCTATAACATGAGATGTGATATCCAACTCCTTCCCATTCCAAACCTTAGACCCTTCCTATAACATATGTGATATCCAACTCCTTCCAATTCCAAACACGAGACCCTTCCCATAGCAAGAATGTAATATCCAACTCCTTCCCATTCCAATCCTGAGACCATTCCTATAGCATGAGATGTGATATCTCAATGCTTCTAATACCAAACCTGAGATCCTTCCTATGACATGAGATGTGCTATCCAATTCCTTCCCATTCCAAACCTGAGACCCTTCCTACAGCATGCGATGTGATATCTCAATGCTTCTAATACCAAACCTGAGATCCTTCCTATAACATGAGATGTGATATCCAACTCCTTCCCGTTCCAAACCTGAGACCCTTCCTATAGCATGAGATGTGATATCCAAATCCTTCCAATCCCAATCCTGAGACACTTCCGATTGCAGAGATGTGATATCTCAATGCTTATACCAAACCTGAGACTCTTCCTATAACATGAGATGTGATATCCAAATCCTTCCCCTTCCAAACCTGAGACCCTTCCTATAGCATGAGATGTGATATCCAACTCCTTCCCATTCCAATCCTGAGACCCTTCCGATAGCATGAGATGTGATATCTCAATGCCTCTAATACTAAACCTGAGATCCTTCCTATAACATGTGATGTGATATTCAAATCCTTCCCCTTCCAAACCTGAGACCCTCCCTTTAGCATGAGATGTGATATCCAACTCCTTCCCATTACAATCCTGAGACCCTTATGATAGCATGAGATGTGATATCTCAATGCCTCTAATACCAAACCTGAGATACTTCCGATAGCATGAGATGTGATATCTCAATGCTTCTAATACCAAACCTGAGATCCTTCCTATAACATGAGATGTGATATCCAAATCCTTCCCCTTCCAAACCTGAGACCCTCCCTTTAGCATGAGATGTGATATCCAACTCCTTCCCATTCCAATCCTGAGACCCTTCTGATAGCATGAGATGTGATATCTCAATGCCTCTAATACCAAACCTGAGATCCTACCTCTAACATGAAATGTGATATCCAACTCCTACCCTTTACAAACCTGAGACCCTGCCTATAGCATGAGATGTGATATCCAAGTCCTTCCCATTCCAATCCTGAGACCCTTCCTATAGCATGAGATGTGATATCTCAATGCTTATACCAAACCTGAGACCCTTCCTATAGCATGAGATGTGATATCCAACTTCTTCCCATTCCAATCCTGAGACCCTTCCTATAACATGAGATGTGATGTCTCAATGCTTCTAATACCAAACCTGAGATCTTTCCTATAACATGAGATGTGATATCCAACTCCTTCCCATCCTAATCCTGAGACACTTCCGATTGCAGAGATGTGATGTCTCAATGCTTCTAATACCAAACCTGAGATCTTTCCTATAACATGAGATGTGATATCCAACTCCTTCCCGTTCCAAACCTGAGACCCTTCCTATAGCATGAGATGTGATATCCAACTCCTTCCCATTCCAATCCTGAGACCATTCCGATAGCATGAGATGTGATATCTCAATGCTTCTAATACCAAACCTGAGATCCTTCCTATAACATGTGATGTGATATTCAAATCCTTCCCCTTCCAAACCTGAGACCCTCCCTTTAGCATGAGATGTGATATCCAACTTCTTCCCATTCAAATCCTGAGACCCTTACGATAGCATGAGATGTGAAATCTCAATGCCTCTAATACCAAACCTGAGATACTTCCGATAGCATGAGATGTGATATCTCAATGCTTCTAATACAAAACCTGAGATCCTTCCTATAACATGAGATGTGATATCCAAATCCTTCCCCTTCAAAACCTGAGACCCTCCCTTTAGCATGAGATGTGATATCCAACTCCTTCCCATTCCAATTCTGAGACCCTTCCTATACCATGATACTTGATATCTCAATGCTTCTAATACCAAACCTGAGACCCGTCCTATAACATGAGATGTGATATCCAAATCCTTCCCCTTCCAAACCTTAGACCCTTCCTTTATCATGAGATCTGATATCCAACTCCTTCCCATTCCAATCCTGAGACCCTTCCGATATCATGAGATGTGATATCTCAATGCTTCTAATATCAAACTTGAGACCCTCCCTATAGCATGAGATGTGATATCCAATTCCTTCCCATTCCAATCCTGAGACACTTCCTATAGCATGAGATGTGATATCTCAATGCTTCTAATACCAAACCTGAGACTCTTCCTATAACATGAGATGGGATATCCAACTCTTTCCCATTCCAATCCTGAGACCCTTCCAAAAGCAGAGATGTGATATCTCAATGCTTATACCAAACCTGAGACCCTTCCTATGGCATGAGATGTCATATACACATCCTTCCCATTCCAATCCTGAGACCCTTCCTATAGCATGAGATGTGATATCTCAATGCTTATAACAAACCTGAGACCCTTCCTATAGCATGAGATGTGATATCCAACTCCTTCCCATTCCAATCCTGAGACCCTTCCTATAGCATGAGATGTGATATCTCAATGCCTCTAATACCAAACCTGAGATCCTTCCTCTAACATGAAATGTGATATCCAACTCCTTCCCTTTCCAAACCTGAGAGCCTCCCTATAGCATGATATTTTATATCCAAGTCCTTCCCATTCCAATCCTTAGACCCTTCCTATAGCATGCAATATGATATCTCAATGATTCTAATAACAAACCTGAGACCCGTCCTATAACATGAGATGGGATATCCAACTCCTTCCCATTCCAATCCTGAGACACTTCCGATAGCAGAGATGTGATATCTCAATGCTTATACCAAACCTGAGACCCTTCCTATAACATGAGATGTGATATCCAACTCCTTCCCATTCCAAACCTTAGACCCTTCCTATAACATATGTGATATCCAACTCCTTCCAATTCCAAACATGAGACCCTTCCCATAGCAGGAATGTAATATCCAACTCCTTCCCATTCCAATCCTGAGACCATTCCTATAGCATGAGATGTGATATCTCAATGCTTCTAATACCAAACCTGAGATCCTTCCTATGACATGAGATGTGATATCCAATTCCTTCCCATTCCAAACCTGAGACCCTTCCTACAGCATGCGATGTGATATCTCAATGCTTCTAATACCAAACCTGAGATCCTTCCTATAACATGAGATGTGATATCCAACTCCTTCCCGTTCCAAACCTGAGACCCTTCCTATAGCATGAGATGTGATATCCAAATCCTTCCAATCCCAATCCTGAGACACTTCCGATTGCAGAGATGTGATATCTCAATGCTTATACCAAACCTGAGACTCTTCCTATAACATGAGATGTGATATCCAAATCCTTCCCCTTCCAAACCTGAGACCCTTCCTATAGCATGAGATGTGATATCCAACTCCTTCCCATTCCAATCCTGAGACCCTTCCGATAGCATGAGATGTGATATCTCAATGCCTCTAATACTAAACCTGAGATCCTTCCTATAACATGTGATGTGATATTCAAATCCTTCCCCTTCCAAACCTGAGACCCTCCCTTTAGCATGAGATGTGATATCCAACTCCTTCCCATTATAATCCTGAGACCCTTATGATAGCATGAGATGTGATATCTCAATGCCTCTAATACCAAACCTGAGATACTTCCGATAGCATGAGATGTGATATCTCAATGCTTCTAATACCAAACCTGAGATCCTTCCTATAACATGAGATGTGATATCCAAATCCTTCCCCTTCCAAACCTGAGACCCTCCCTTTAGCATGAGATGTGATATCCAACTCCTTCCCATTCCAATCCTGAGACCCTTCTGATAGCATGAGATGTGATATCTCAATGCCTCTAATACCAAACCTGAGATCCTACCTCTAACATGAAATGTGATATCCAACTCCTACCCTTTACAAACCTGAGACCCTGCCTATAGCATGGGGATGTGATATCCAAGTCCTTCCCATTCCAATCCTGAGACCCTTCCTATAGCATGAGATGTGATATCTCAATGCTTATACCAAACCTGAGACCCTTCCTATAGCATGAGATGTGATATCCAACTTCTTCCCATTCCAATCCTGAGACCCTTCCTATAACATGAGATGTGATGTCTCAATGCTTCTAATACCAAACCTGAGATCTTTCCTATAACATGAGATGTGATATCCAACTCCTTCCCATCCTAATCCTGAGACACTTCCGATTGCAGAGATGTGATGTCTCAATGCTTCTAATACCAAACCTGAGATCTTTCCTATAACATGAGATGTGATATCCAACTCCTTCCCGTTCCAAACCTGAGACCCTTCCTATAGCATGAGATGTGATATCCAACTCCTTCCCATTCCAATCCTGAGACCATTCCGATAGCATGAGATGTGATATCTCAATGCTTCTAATACCAAACCTGAGATCCTTCCTATAACATGTGATGTGATATTCAAATCCTTCCCCTTCCAAACCTGAGACCCTCCCTTTAGCATGAGATGTGATATCCAACTTCTTCCCATTCAAATCCTGAGACCCTTACGATAGCATGAGATGTGAAATCTCAATGCCTCTAATACCAAACCTGAGATACTTCCGATAGCATGAGATGTGATATCTCAATGCTTCTAATGCAAAACCTGAGATCCTTCCTATAACATGAGATGTGATATCCAAATCCTTCCCCTTCAAAACCTGAGACCCTTCCTATACCATGATACTTGATATCTCAATGCTTCTAATACCAAACCTGAGACCCGTCCTATAACTTGAGATGTGATATCCAAATCCTTCCCCTTCCAAACCTTAGACCCTTCCTTTATCATGAGATCTGATATCCAACTCCTTCCCATTCCAATCCTGAGACCCTTCCGATATCATGAGATGTGATATCTCAATGCTTCTAATATCAAACTTGAGACCCTCCCTATAGCATGAGATGTGATATCCAAGTCCTTCCCATTCCAATCCTGAGACCCTTCCTATAGCATGAGATGTGATATCTCAATGCTTCTAATACCAAACCTGAGACCCTTCCTATAACATGAGATGGGAATGTCCAACTCCTTCCCATTCCAATCCTGAGACCCTTCCGATAACAGAGTTGTGATATCTCAATGCTTCTAATACCAAACCTGAGACTCTTCCTATAACATGAGATGGGATATCCAACTCCTTCCCATTCCAATCCTGAGACCCTTCCGATAGCAGAGATGTGATATCTCAATGCTTATACCAAACCTGAGACCCTTCATATAGCATGAGATGTGATATCCAACTCCTTCCCATTCCAATCCTGAGACCCTTCCTATAGCATGAGATGTGATGTCTCAATGCTTCTAATACCAAACCTGAGATCCTTCCTATAACATGAGATGTGATATCCAACTCCTTCCATTCCAATCCTAAGACCCTTCCTATAGCATGAGATGTGATATCTCAATGCTTATACCAAACCTGAGACCCTTCCTATAGCATCAGATGTGATATCCAACTCCTTCCCATTCCAATCCTGAGACCCTTCCTATAGCATCAGATGTGATATCTCAATGCCTCTAATACCAAACCTGAGATCCTTCCTCTAACATGAAATGTGATATCCAACTCCTTCCCTTTCCAAACCTGAGAGCCTATCTATAGCATGAGATGTGATATCCAAGTCCTTCCCATTCCAATCCTTAGACCCTTCCTACAGCATGCAATATGATTCTAATAACAATCCTGAGACCCGTCCTATAACATGAGATGGGATATCCAACTCCTTCCCTTTCCAATCCTGAGACCCTTCCTATAGCATGGGATGTGATATCTCAATGCTTCTACCAAACCTGAGACCCTTCCTTTAGCATGAGATGTGATATCCAACTCCTTCCCATTCCAATCCTGAGACCCTTCCTATAGCATGAGATGTGATATCTCAATACTTCTAATACCAAACCTGAGATCCTTCCGATAACATGAGATGTGATATCCAAATCCTTCCCCTTCAAAACCTGAGACCCTCCCTTTAGCATGAGATGTGATATCCAACTCCTTCCCATTCCAATCCTGAGACCCTTCCTATAGCATGAGATGTGATATCTCAATGCCTCTAATACCAAAACTGAGATCCTTCCTCTAACATGAAATGTGATATCCAACTCCTTCCCTTTCCAAACCTGAGAGCCTCCCTATAGCATGATATTTTATATCCAAGTCCTTCCCATTCCAATCCTTAGACCCTTCCTATAGCATGCAATATGATATCTCAATGATTCTAATAACAAACCTGAGACCCGTCCTATAACATGAGATGGGATATCCAACTCCTTCCCATTCCAATCCTGAGACACTTCCGATAGCAGAGATGTGATATCTCAATGCTTATACCAAACCTGAGACCCTTCCTATAACATGAGATGTGATATCCAACTCCTTCCCATTCCAAACCTTAGACCCTTCCTATAACATATGTGATATCCAACTCCTTCCAATTCCAAACATGAGACCCTTCCCATAGCAAGAATGTAATATCCAACTCCTTCCCATTCCAATCCTGAGACCATTCCTATAGCATGAGATGTGATATCTCAATGCTTCTAATACCAAACCTGAGATCCTTCCTATGACATGAGATGTGATATCCAATTCCTTCCCATTCCAAACCTGAGACCCTTCCTACAGCATGCGATGTGATATCTCAATGCTTCTAATACCAAACCTGAGATCCTTCCTATAACATGAGATGTGATATCCAACTCCTTCCCGTTCCAAACCTGAGACCCTTCCTATAGCATGAGATGTGATATCCAAATCCTTCCAATCCCAATCCTGAGACACTTCCGATTGCAGAGATGTGATATCTCAATGCTTATACCAAACCTGAGACTCTTCCTATAACATGAGATGTGATATCCAAATCCTTCCCCTTCCAAACCTGAGACCCTTCCTATAGCATGAGATGTGATATCCAACTCCTTCCCATTCCAATCCTGAGACCCTTCCGAGAGCATGAGATGTGATATCTCAATGCCTCTAATACTAAACCTGAGATCCTTCCTATAACATGTGATGTGATATTCAAATCCTTCCCCTTCCAAACCTGAGACCCTCCCTTTAGCATGAGATGTGATATCCAACTCCTTCCCATTACAATCCTGAGACCCTTATGATAGCATGAGATGTGATATCTCAATGCCTCTAATACCAAACCTGAGATACTTCCGATAGCATGAGATGTGATATCTCAATGCTTCTAATACCAAACCTGAGATCCTTCCTATAACATGAGATGTGATATCCAAATCCTTCCCCTTCCAAACCTGAGACCCTCCCTTTAGCATGAGATGTGATATCCAACTCCTTCCCATTCCAATCCTGAGACCCTTCTGATAGCATGAGATGTGATATCTCAATGCCTCTAATACCAAACCTGAGATCCTACCTCTAACATGAAATGTGATATCCAACTCCTACCCTTTACAAACCTGAGACCCTGCCTATAGCATGGGGATGTGATATCCAAGTCCTTCCCATTCCAATCCTGAGACCCTTCCTATAGCATGAGATGTGATATCTCAATGCTTATACCAAACCTGAGACCCTTCCTATAGCATGAGATGTGATATCCAACTTCTTCCCATTCCAATCCTGAGACCCTTCCTATAACATGAGATGTGATGTCTCAATGCTTCTAATACCAAACCTGAGATCTTTCCTATAACATGAGATGTGATATCCAACTCCTTCCCATCCTAATCCTGAGACACTTCCGATTGCAGAGATGTGATGTCTCAATGCTTCTAATACCAAACCTGAGATCTTTCCTATAACATGAGATGTGATATCCAACTCCTTCCCGTTCCAAACCTGAGACCCTTCCTATAGCATGAGATGTGATATCCAACTCCTTCCCATTCCAATCCTGAGACCATTCCGATAGCATGAGATGTGATATCTCAATGCTTCTAATACCAAACCTGAGATCCTTCCTATAACATGTGATGTGATATTCAAATCCTTCCCCTTCCAAACCTGAGACCCTCCCTTTAGCATGAGATGTGATATCCAACTTCTTCCCATTCAAATCCTGAGACCCTTACGATAGCATGAGATGTGAAATCTCAATGCCTCTAATACCAAACCTGAGATACTTCCGATAGCATGAGATGTGATATCTCAATGCTTCTAATACAAAACCTGAGATCCTTCCTATAACATGAGATGTGATATCCAAATCCTTCCCCTTCAAAACCTGAGACCCTCCCTTTAGCATGAGATGTGATATCCAACTCCTTCCCATTCCAATTCTGAGACCCTTCCTATACCATGATACTTGATATCTCAATGCTTCTAATACCAAACCTGAGACCCGTCCTATAACATGAGATGTGATATCCAAATCCTTCCCCTTCCAAACCTTAGACCCTTCCTTTATCATGAGATCTGATATCCAACTCCTTCCCATTCCAATCCTGAGACCCTTCCGATATCATGAGATGTGATATCTCAATGCTTCTAATATCAAACTTGAGACCCTCCCTATAGCATGAGATGTGATATCCAAGTCCTTCCCATTCCAATCCTGAGACCCTTCCTATAGCATGAGATGTGATATCTCAATGCTTCTAATACCAAACCTGAGACCCTTCCTATAACATGAGATGGGAATGTCCAACTCCTTCCCATTCCAATCCTGAGACCCTTCCGATAACAGAGTTGTGATATCTCAATGCTTCTAATACCAAACCTGAGACTCTTCCTATAACATGAGATGGGATATCCAACTCCTTCCCATTCCAATCCTGAGACCCTTCCGATAGCAGAGATGTGATATCTCAATGCTTATACCAAACCTGAGACCCTTCATATAGCATGAGATGTGATATCCAACTCCTTCCCATTCCAATCCTGAGACCCTTCCTATAGCATGAGATGTGATGTCTCAATGCTTCTAATACCAAACCTGAGATCCTTCCTATAACATGAGATGTGATATCCAACTCCTTCCATTCCAATCCTGAGACCCTTCCTATAGCATGAGATGTGATATCTCAATGCTTATACCAAACCTGAGACCCTTCCTATAGCATCAGATGTGATATCCAACTCCTTCCCATTCCAATCCTGAGACCCTTCCTATAGCATCAGATGTGATATCTCAATGCCTCTAATACCAAACCTGAGATCCTTCCTCTAACATGAAATGTGATATCCAACTCCTTCCCTTTCCAAACCTGAGAGCCTATCTATAGCATGAGATGTGATATCCAAGTCCTTCCCATTCCAATCCTTAGACCCTTCCTACAGCATGCAATATGATTCTAATAACAATCCTGAGACCCGTCCTATAACATGAGATGGGATATCCAACTCCTTCCCTTTCCAATCCTGAGACCCTTCCTATAGCATGGGATGTGATATCTCAATGCTTCTACCAAACCTGAGACCCTTCCTTTAGCATGAGATGTGATATCCAACTCCTTCCCATTCCAATCCTGAGACCCTTCCTATAGCATGAGATGTGATATCTCAACACTTCTAATACCAAACCTGAGATCCTTCCGATAACATGAGATGTGATATCCAAATCCTTCCCCTTCAAAACCTGAGACCCTCCCTTTAGCATGAGATGTGATATCCAACTCCTTCCCATTCCAATCCTGAGACTCTTCTGATAGCGTGAGATGTGATATCTCAATGCTTCTAATACCAAACCTGAGATCCTTCCGATAGCATGAGATGTGATATCTCAATGCTTCTAATACCAAACCTGAGATCCTTCCTATAACATGAGATGTGATATCCAAATCCTTCCCCTTCCAAACCTGAGACCCTCCCTTTAGCATGAGATGTGATATCCAACTCCTTCCCATTCCAATCCTGAGACCCTTCTGATAGCATGAGATGTGCTATCTCAATGCCTCTAATACCAAACCTGAGATCCTACCTCTAACATGAAATGTGATATCCAACTCTTTCCCCTTCCAAACCTGAAAGCCTTCCTATAGCATGAGATGTGGTATCCAAGTCCTTCCCATTCCAATCCTGAGACCCTTCCTATAGCATGAGATGTGATATCCAACTCCTTCCCATTCCAATCCTGAGACCCTTCTGATAGCATGAGATGTGATATCTCAATGCCTCTAATACCAAACCTGAGATCCTTCCTCTAACATGAAATGTGATATCCAACTCCTTCCCTTTCCAAACCTGAGAGCCTACCTATAGCATGAGATGTGATATCCAAGTCCTTCCCATTCCAATCCTTAGACCCTTCCTACAGCATGCAATATGATATCTCAATGATTCTAATAACAAACCTGAGACCCGTCCCATAACATGAGATGGGATATCCAACTCATTCCCATTCCAATCCTGAGACCCTTCCGATAGCATGGGATGTGATATCTCAATGCTTCTAATATCAAACCTGAGAACCTCCCTATAGCATGAGATGTGATATCCAACTCCTTCCAATTCCAATACTGAGACCTTTCCAATAGCATATGTGATATCTCAATGCTTCTAATATCAAAACTGAGACCCTTCCTATAACATGAGATGTGATATCTCTATGCTTCTAATACCAAACCTGAGGCCCTTCCCGTAGTATATGTGAAATCCAACTCCTTCCCATTCCAAACTTGTGACCCATCCTGTAGCATGAAATGTGATTTCTCACCCCTTCCAATACCAAACCCGAGACCATTCCCACAGCCTGAGATTTGAAATCTCATTTCTTCCAATACCAAACCCGAGACCCTTCCGATAGGATGAGATTTACTATCTCACTCCTTAAAATACCAAACTCGAGTCCCTTCCTAAAGGATGTGATTTGATATCTCAGTGCTTCTAATACCAAACCTGAGACCCTCCCTATAACAAGAAATGTCATATCCAACTCCTTCCCATTCCAATCCTGAGACTCAGACCTCCCTGTCTAACCTTCTCACCACTCCTAGCTCCCGGATTGATCATGCACTCCTGCTGTCTCTTCTCTCCTTTCTTCTGCTTCCTTTCCTCTCTCCTTCCTCATCTGCCCGAGGTCAGGCTCCTTCTACACCTCCTCAGGGATTACTGATTTGTACCCCTCCCCACTCTCATCTCTCACTCAGTTTCAAACACTCATCTGACATCTGCCATTTCCTGGAAGAACCCGACCTTGATGTCCATGGTCTAACCGAGACATGGTTGACGGCCAGCGCTGTCTCGAGCTTTGACACTTTCCTCCCTGATGACAAGTTCCTCTCCATGCCCAGATCCAACCGTTCTTGAGGGGGAGTATCCTTGATTCCTGTAGTAAATTGATTTCCTTTGCAGGCCGACTCCTATCACGAATGCCTTGTCTGCATGCATTCTCTCCTGGCCATTCTCTCACCGTGGCTATTTGCCTACCCCCTTCCTCTCTCAGTGGATGGACTTCTCCATCCTAGCCTCCTACCACTCAACTCCGCCTACTTGGAGAATTCAACATGAACCTGTATGCTTCCTGACCTGGACTTTTACGAGATCTGCATCTCTTCATGTCGCTGGCCCTACACACTGCAGGGAATACTCAGGATTTTCTGATCTCAGACCTCCCCCTCTGTAACCCTCTCAACAATCCTCTCCCGTGGTGATCAAGTTCTCATCTCCAAAGAAGGCTAACTGCCAGCTGTTCCTCCTCAGAGGAGTTCTCCCTTTCTGTCCCTGCTCCCTGCACCGTTTCGCGTTGCAAACACTCGCTTCCCAGCTCTCTGGTTTAGACGCGTGTTCCCTGCCTTCTCTGCTCTTCCCGCTGCCTTCAAATCAACAAATGAGCTCCAAAAGATACACAGTGCTCAGAATGCTCTATAACACCCATTATTCAACATATAGCCGTAACCCGCTAGACGTATTGAAACGTGCTGTAAACTAGCAAAAACAGCTAGAAAATGTACTTTCCTCGCGTTTTTGTAAATGCTAATTCTGATGGGTTCCCATGTATGTACTGTCCGTGCGTTTGTTGTCGAATCCTGAAGTTTTTAACCACTGTTCTCCCATACAAGGGGGGGGTCAACGTCTACTGCTGTTCACAGGCTGAATGTATACGGCTGAAATCTTCAAGGCATTATCAGCTTTCCTGACTGTTTTGGAACGTGTATTTGCCATCTGTCAATGCAGTCGCCCTGTGTTCATCGTCCCTTCTACTTTACAGGCTGCACTCCCCTGGTGATCACATTCTCCTCTCCAGAGCAGGCTGACTACCAGCTGCTCCTCCTCATAGGCGTTCATCCTTTCTGTCCCTGCTCCCTGCACCGTTTCGCGTTGCATGTACTCGCTTCCCAGCTCTCTGGTTTAGATGCGTGTTCCCTGCCTTCTCTCCTCTTCCTACAGCCTTCCAATAAGCTCCACAAGATACAGTGTTCAGAATGCTTTATAACACCCATTATTCAACATATAGCCGTAACCCGCTAGACGTATTGAAACGTGCTAAAAACTAGCAGAAACAGCTAGAAAATGTACTTTCCTCGCGTTTTGGTAAATGCGAATTCTGGTGGATTCCCATTTTGTACTCTGTTCGTGCGTTTGTTCAGTCGAATCCTGTTCTTTTGAACCACTCTTCTCCCATACAAGGGAGGGTCAAAATGTGTTCACAGGCTGAATTTATACTGCTGAAATGCTCGCTTCCCTGCTCTCTGGTTTAGACGCGTGTACCCTGCATTTACCAAAACGCGAGGGAAGTACATTTTCTAGCTGTTTTTGCTAGTTTTTAGCACGTTTCAATACGTCTAGCGGGTTACAGCTATATGTTGAATAATGGGGTTATAAAGCATTCTGAACACTATCTTGTGGAGCAAATTGGAAGGCTGTAGGAAGAGGAGAGAAGGCAGGGAACACGCATCTCAACCAGAGCTGGGAAGCGAGTACATGCAACGCGAAACGGTGCAGGGACAGAAAGGATGAACGCCTATGAGGAGGAGCAGCTGGTAGTTAGCCTGCATTGGAGAGAAGAATGTGATCACCAGGGGAGTGCAGCCTGGAAACTAGAAGGGACGATGAACACAGGGCGACGGCATTAACAGATAGCAAATACACGTTCCAAAACAGTCAGGAAAGCTGATAATGCCTTGAAGATTTCAGCCGTATACATTCAGCCTGTGAACAGCAGTAGATGTTGACCCCCCCCCCTAGTATGGGAGAACAGTGGTTAAAAACTTCAGGATTCGACAACAAACGCACGGACACAGTACATACAACATGGGAACCCACCAGAATTCGCATTTACAAAAACGCGAGGGAAGTACATTTTCTAGCTATTTTTGCTAGTTTTTAGCACGTTTCAATACGTCTAGCGGGTTACAGCTATATGTTGAATAATGGGGTTATAAAGCATTCTGAACACTATCTTGTGGAGCTCATTGGAAGGCTGTAGGAAGAGGAGAGAAGGCAGGGAACACGCATCTAAACCAGAGAGCTGGGAAGCGAGTACATGCAACGCGAAACGGTGCAGGGAGCAGGGACAGAAAGATGGAACGCCTCTGAGGAGGAGCAGCTGGTAGTTAGCCTGCTCTGGAGAGGAGAATGTGATCACCACGGGAGTGCAGCCTTGAAACAAGAAGGGACGATGAAAACATGCTGACTGGAATAACAGATGGCAAATACACTTTCCAGAACAGTCGGTTTACCCGATAATGCATTGACGATTTCAGCAGTATACATTCAGCCTGTGAACAGTAGGTTTTGATCCCCCCCTTGTATGGGTGACGAGTGGTTAAAAACATCAGGATTCGACTGAACAAATGCACGAAGAGTACAAAATGGGAATCCACCAGAATTCGTATTTACCAAAACGCGAGGAAAGAACATTTTCTAGCTATTTTTGCTAGTTTTTAGCACTTTTCAATACGTCTAGCGGGTTACAGCTATATCTTGAATAAGGGGTGTTATAAAGCATTCTGAGCACCGTGTATCTTTTGAAGCTCATTTGTTGATTTGAAGGCAGCGGGAAGAGGAGAGAAGGCAGGGAACACGCGTCTAAACCAGAGAGCTGGGAAGCGAGTTGTTCTCTGCAACGCGAAACGATGCAGAGAACAAGCACAGAAAGGAAGAAGGCCTCTGAGAAGGAAAAGCGTCTAAACCAGAGAGCAGGGAAGCGAGTGTTTGCAACGCGAAACGGTGCAGGGAGCAGGGACAGAAAGGGAGAACTCCACTGAGGAGGAACAGCTGGTACTTAGCCTTCTTTGGAGATGAGAACTTGATCACCACGGGAGAGGATTGTTGAGAGGGTTACATAGGGGGAGGTCTGAGATCAGAAAATCCTGAGTATTCCCTGCAGTGTGTAGGGCCAGAGACATGAAGAGTTGCAGATCTCGTAAAAGTCCAGGTCAGGAAGCATACAGGTTCATGTTGAATTCTCCAAGTAGGCGGAGTTGAGTGGTAGGAGGCTAGGATGGAGAAGTCCATCCACTGAGAGAGGAAGGGGGTAGGCAAATAGCCACGGTGAGAGAATGGCCAGGAAAGAGAGAATGCATGCAGACAAGGCATTCGTGAGAGGAGTCGGCCTGCAAAGGAAAGCAATTTACTACAGGAATCAAGGATACTCCCCCTCAAGAACGGTTGGATCTGGGCATGGAGAGGAACTTGTCATCAGGGAGGAAAGTGTCAGAGCTCGAGACAGCGCTGGCCGTCATCCATGTCTCGGTTAGACCAAGGACATCAAGGTCGGGTTCTTCCAGGAAATGGCAGATGTCAGATGAGTGTTTGAAACTGAGTGAGAGTTGAGAGTGGGGAGGGGTACAAATCAGTAATCCTTGCGGAGGTGTAGAAGGAGCCTGACCTAGGGCACATGAGGAAGGAGAGAGGAAAGGAAGCAGAAGAAGGGAGAGAAGAGACAGCAGGAGTGCATTATCAATCCGGGAGCTAGGAGTGGTGAGAAGGTTAGACGGGAAGGTCTGAGTCTCAGGATTTGAATGGGAAGTTCGATATCACATGTCATGCTATATGAAGAGTCTCAGGATTGGAATGGGAAGGAGTTGGATATGATATCTCTTGTTATAGGGAGGGTCTCAGGTTTGGTATTAGAAGCACTGAGATATCAAATCACATCCTATCGGAAGGGTCTCGGGTTTGGTATTGGAAGAAATGAGATTTCAAATCTCAGGCTGTGGAAATGGTCTCGGGTATGGTATTGGAAGGGGTGAGAAATCACATTTCATGCTACAGGAAGGGTCACAAGTTTGGAATGGGAAGGAGTTGGATTTCACATATACTACGGGAAGGGCCTCATGTTTGGTATTAGAAGCATAGAGATATCACATCTCATGTTATAGGAAGGGTCTCGATTGGAATGGGAAGGAGTTGGATATCACATCTCATGTTATAGGGAGGGTCTCAGTTTTGATATTAGAAGCATTGAGATATCACATATGCTATTGGAAGGGTCTCAGTATTGGAATTGGAAGGAGTTTGATATCACATCTCATGATATAGGGAGGTTCTCAGGTTTGATATTAGAAGCATTGAGATATCACATCTCATGCTATCGGAAGGGTCTCAGGATTGGAATGGGAAGTAGTTGGATATCACATATGCTAAAGGAAAGGTCTCAGGTTTGGAATGGGAAGGAGTTGGATATCACGTCTCATGTTATAGGAAGGGTCTCAGGATTAGAATGGGAAGGAGTTGAATATCACATCTCATGCTAAAGGAAGGGCCATCAGGTTTGGTATAAGCATTGAGATATTACATCTCTGCTATCGGAAGGGTCTCAGGATAGGAATGGGAAGGACTTAGATTTCACATCTCATACTATAGGGAGGGTCTCAGTTTTGATATTAGAAGCATTGAGCTATCACATCTCATGCTATCGGAAGGGTCTCAGGATTGGAATCGTATGGAGTTGGATATCACATCTCAAGCTATCTCAGGATTGTAATGGGAAGGAGTTTGATATCACATATCAAGCTATAGGAAGGGTCTCAGGTTTGGAAGGGGAAGGATTTGGATCTCACATCTCAAGCTATCTCAGGATTGGAATGGGAAGGAGTTTGATATTTCATCTCAAGCTATAGGAAGGGTCTCAGGTTTGGAAAGGGAAGGATTTGGATTTCACATCTCATGTTATAGGATGGTTCTCATGTTTGGTTTTAGAAAAATTGAGATATCACATCTCATGCTATGGGAAGGGTCTCAGGTTTGGAATGGGAAGGAGTTGGATATCAGATCTCATGCTAAAGGAAAGGTCTCAGGTCTGGAAGGGGAAGGATTTGGATCTCACATCTCATGTTTTAGGACGGGTCTCAGGTTTGGTATTAGAAGCATTGAAATATCACATCTCATGGTATAGGAAGGGTCCCAGTATTGGAATGGGAAGGAGTTGGATATCACATTGAATGGGAAGGAGTTTGATATCACATCTCCAGCTATAGGAAGGGTCTCAGGTTTGGAAAGGGAATGATTTGGATTTAACATCTCATGTTATAGGATGGTTCTCATGTTCGGTTTTAGAAGCATTGAAATATCACATCTCATGCTATCGGAAGGGTCTCAGGTTTGGAATGGGAAGGAGTTTGATATCACATCTCATGTTAGAGGTAGGATCTCAGGTTTGGTATTAGAGGCATTGAGATATGACATCTCATGCCATCAGAAGGGTCTCAGGATTGGAATGGGAAGGAGTTGGATATCACATCTCATGCTAAAGGGAGGGTCTAAGGTTTGGAAGGGGAAGGATTTGGACATCACATCTCATGTTATTGGAAGGATCTGAGGTTTGGTATTAGAAGCATTGAGATATCACATCTCATGCTATCGGAAGGGTCTCAGGTTTGGTATAAGCATTGAGATATCACATCTCTGCTATCGGAAGGGTCGCAGGATTGGAATGGGAAGGATTTGGAAATCACATCTCATGTTATAGGAAGGGTCTCAGGTTTGGTATTAGAAGCATTGAGATATCACATCTCATGCTATGGGAAGGGTCACAGGAATGGAATGGGAAGGACTTGGATATCACATCTCATGATAAAGGAAGGGTCTAAGGTTTGGAAGGGGAAGGATTTGGATATCACATCTCATGTTATTGGACCAGTCTCAGGTTTGGTATTAGAAGCATTGAGATATCAAGTCTCATGGTATAGGACGGGAGTTTGATATCACATCTCATGCCATCGTATGGGTCTCAGGTTTTGTGATGCATGAGATGTGATATTGGGATATCACATCTCATGCTATCGGAAGGGTATCAGGATTGGATTTGGAAGGTGTTGGATATCCCATCTCATGCTATAGGAAGGGTCTCAGGTTGGAATAGAAGGAGTTGGATATCACATCTCATGTTATAGGAAGGGTCTCAGGATTGGAATGGGAAGGACTTGGATATCACATCTCATGTTATAGGAAGGATCTCAGGTTTGGTATTAGAAGCATTGAGATATCACATCTCATGCTATAGGAAGGGTCTCAGGATTGGAATGTGAAGGATTTGGATATCACATCTCAAGCTATAGGAAGGGTCTCATGATTGGAATGGGAAGGAGTTGGATATCACGTTTCATGTTAGAGGTAGGATCTCAGGTTTGGTTTTAGAGGCATTGAGATATCACATCTCATGCCATCAGAAGGGTCTCAGGATTGGAATGGGAAGGAGTTGGATATCAAATCTCATGCTAAAGGGATGGTCTAAGGTTTGGAAGGGGAAGGATTTGGACATCATATCTCATGTTATTGGAAGGATCTCAGGTTTGGTATTAGAAGTATTGAGATATCACATCTCTGCTATCGGAAGGGTCTCAGGATTGGAATGGGAAGGATTTGGATATCACACTTCATGTTATAGGAAGGGTCTCAGGTTTGGTATTAGAAGCATTGAGATATCACATCTCATGCTATAGGAAGGGTCTCAGGATTGGAATGGGAAGGACTTGGATATCACATCTCATGTTATAGGAAGGGTCTCAGGTTTGGTATTAGAAGCATTGAGATATCACATCTCATGCTATAGGAAGGGTCTCAGGAATGGAATGGGAAGGACTTGGATATCACATCTCATGATAAAGGAAGGGTCTAAGGTTTGGAAGGGGTAGGATTTGGATATCACATCTCATGTTATTGGACCGGTCTCAGGTTTGGTATTAGAAGTATTGAGATATCAAGTCTCATGGTATAGGACGGGAGTTTGATATCACATCTCATGCCATGGTATGGGTCTCAGGTTTTGTAGAAGCATTGGGATATCACATCTCATGCTATCGGAAGGGTATCAGGATTGGATTTGGAAGGAGTTGGATATCCCATCTCATGCTATAGGAAGGGTCTCAGGTTGGAATAGAAGGAGTTGGATATCACATCTCATGTTATAGGAAGGGTCTCAGGATTGGAATGGGAAGGACTTGGATATCACATCTCATGCTGTAGGAAGGGTCTCAGGTTTGGAAAAGGAAGGAGTTGGATATCACATCTCTTGTTATAGGAAGAATCACAGGTTTGGTATTAGAAGCATTGAGATATCACATCTCATGCTATCGGAAGGGTCTCAGGATTGGAATGGGAAGGAGTTGGATATCGCATCTCATGCTATAGGAAGGGTCTCAGGTTTGGAACGGGAAGGAGTTAGATATCACATCTCATGTTATAGTAAGAGTCTCAGGTTTGGTATAAGCATTGAGATTTCACATCTCTGCTATCGGCGGTGTCTCAGGATTGGGATGGGAAGGAATTGGATATCACATCTCATGCTATAGGAAGGGTATCAGGTTTGGAACGGGAAGGAGTTGGATATCCCATCTCATGTTATAGGACGGGTCTCAGGTTTGATATTAGAAGCATTGAGATATCACATCGCATGCTGTAGGAAGGGTCTCAGGTTTGGAATGGGAAGGATTTGGATATCCCATCTCATGTTATAGGACGGGTCTCAGGTTTGATATTAGAAGCATTGAGATATCACATCTCATGTCATAGGAAGGATCTCAGGTTTGGTATAAGCATTGAGATATCACATCTCTGCTATTGGAAAGGTCTCAGGATTGGAATGGGAAGGACTTGGATATCACAATTCATGTTATAGGAAGGGTCTCAGGTTTGGTATTAGAAGCATTGAGATATGACATCTCATGCTATAGGAAGGGTCTCAGGATTGGAATGGGAAGGACTTGGATATCACATCTCATGTTATAGGAAGGGTCTCAGGTTTGGTATTAGAAGCATTGAGATATCACATCTCAT
Source organism: Ambystoma mexicanum (assembly GCF_040938575.1). Lineage (NCBI taxonomy): Eukaryota > Metazoa > Chordata > Amphibia > Caudata > Ambystomatidae > Ambystoma > Ambystoma mexicanum. Next base: position 1,269,536 of record NW_027182433.1, read on the forward strand.
GCTATAGGAAGGGTCTCAGGAATGGAATGGGAAGTAGTTGGATATCACATCTCATGATAAAGGAAGGGTCTAAGGTTTGGAAGGGGAAGGATTTGGATATCACATCTCATTTTATTGGACCGGTCTCAGGTTTGGTATTAGAAGCATTGAGATATCAAGTCTCATGGTATAGGGAGGGAGTTTGATATCACATCTCATGCCATGGTATGGGTCTCAGGTTTTGTAGAAGCATTGGGATATCACATCTCATGCTATCGGAAGGATATCAGGATTAGATTTGGAAGGAGTTGGATATCCCATCTCATGCTATAGGAAGGGTCTCAGGTTTGGAAAGGGAAGGAGTTGGATACCACATTTCATATTAGAGGGAGGATCTCAGGTTTGGTATTAGAGGCATTGAGATATCACATCTCATGCTATCAGAAGGGTATCATGATTGGAATGGGAAGGAATTGGATATCACATCTCATTCTATAGGAAGGCTCTCAGGGTTGGAAGGGGAAGGAGTTGGATATCACATTTCATGTTAGAGGTAGGATCTCAGGTTTGGTTTTAGAGGCATTGAGATATCACATCTCATGCCATCAGAAGGGTCTCAGGATTGGAATGGGAAGGAGTTGGATATCAAATCTCATGCTAAAGGGATGGTCTAAGGTTTGGAAGGGGAAGGATTTGGACATCATATCTCATGTTATTGGAAGGATCTCAGGTTTGGTATTAGAAGCATTGAGATATCACATCTCATGCTATCGGAAGGGTCTCAGGTTTGGTATAAGCATTGAGATATCACATCTCTGCTATCGGAAGGGTCTCAGGATTGGAATGGGAAGAATTTGGATATCACACTTCATGTTATAGGAAGGGTCTCAGGTTTGGTATTAGAAGCATTGAGATATCACATCTCATGCTATAGGAAGGGTCTCAGGATTGGAATGGGAAGGACTTGGATATCACATCTCATGTTATAGGAAGGGTCTCAGGTTTGGTATTAGAAGCATTGAGATATCACATCTCATGCTATAGGAAGGGTCTCAGGAATGGAATGGGAAGGACTTGGATATCACATCTCATGATAAAGGAAGGGTCTAAGGTTTGGAAGGGGTCGGATTTGGATATCACATCTCATGTTATTGGACCGGTCTCAGGTTTGGTATTAGAAGCATTGAGATATCAAGTCTCATGGTATAGGACGGGAGTTTGATATCACATCTCATGCCATGGTATGGGTCTCAGGTTTTGTAGAAGCATTGGGATATCACATCTCATGCTATCAGAAGGGTATCAGGATTGGATTTGGAAGGAGTTGGATATCCCATCTCATGCTATAGGAAGGGTCTCAGGTTGGAATAGAAGGAGTTGGATATCACATCTCATGTTATAGGAAGGGTCTCAGGATTGGAATGGGAAGGACTTGGATATCACATCTCATGTTGTAGGAAGGGTCTCAGGTTTGGAAAAGGAAGGAGTTGGATATCACATCTCTTGTTATAGGAAGGATCACAGGTTTGGTATTAGAAGCATTGAGATAACACATCTCATGCTATCGGAAGGGTCTCAGGATTGGAATGGGAAGGAGTTGGATATCGCATCTCATGCTATAGGAAGGGTCTCAGGTTTGGAACGGGAAGGAGTTAGATATCACATCTCATGTTATAGTAAGAGTCTCAGGTTTGGTATAAGCATTGAGATTTCACATCTCTGCTATCGCCGGTGTCTCAGGATTGGGATGGGAAGGAATTGGATATCACATCTCATGCTATAGGAAGGGTATCAGGTTTGGAACGGGAAGGAGTTGGATATCCCATCTCATGTTATAGGACGGGTCTCAGGTTTGATATTAGAAGCATTGAGATATCACATCGCATGCTGTAGGAAGGGTCTCAGGTTTGGAATGGGAAGGATTTGGATATCACATCTCATGTCATAGGAAGGATCTCAGGTTTGGTATAAGCATTGAGATATCACATCTCTGCTATTGGAAAGGTCTCAGGATTAAAATGGGAAGGACTTGGATATCACAATTCATGTTATAGGAAGGGTCTCAGGTTTGGTATTAGAAGCATTGAGATATGACATCTCATGCTATAGGAAGGGTCTCAGGATTGGAATGGGAAGGACTTGGATATCACATCTCATGTTATAGGAAGGGTCTCAGGTTTGGTATTAGAAGCATTGAGATATCACATCTCATGCTATAGGAAGGGTCTCAGGAATGGAATGGGAAGTAGTTGGATATCACATCTCATGATAAAGGAAGGGTCTAAGGTTTGGAAGGGGAAGGATTTGGATATCACATCTCATTTTATTGGACCGGTCTCAGGTTTGGTATTCGAAGCATTGAGATATCAAGTCTCATGGTATAGGGAGGGAGTTTGATATCACATCTCATGCTATAGGAAGGGTCTCAGGATTGGAATGGGAAGGAGTTGGATACCACATTTCATGTTAGAGGGAGGATCTCAGGTTTGGTATTAGAGGCATTGAGATATCACATCTCATGCTATCAGAAGGGTATCAGGATTGGAATGGGAAGGAATTGGATATCACATCTCATGCTAAAGGGAGGGTCTCAGGTTTGGAAAGTGAAGGATTTGGATATCACATCTCATGTTATAGGAAGGATCTCAGGTTTGGTATTAGAAGCATTGAGATATCACATCTCATGCTATCGGAAGGATCTCAGGTTTGGTATTAGAAGCATTGAGATATCACATCTCATGCTATAGGAAGGGTCTCAGGATTGGAATGGGAAGGAGTTGGATATCACATCTCATGTTATAGGAAGGATCTCAGGCTTGGTATTAGAAGCATTGAGATATCACATCTCATGCTATAGGAAGGGTCTCAGGTTTGATATTAGAAGCATTGAGATATCACATCGCATGCTGTAGGAAGGGTCTCAGGTTTGGAATGGGAAGGATTTGGATATCACATCTCATGTCATAGGAAGGATCTCAGGTTTGGTATTAGAAGCATTGAGATATGACATCTCATGCTATAGGAAGGGTCTCAGGTTTGGTATTAGAAGCATTGAGATATCACATCTCATGCTATCGGAAGGATCTCAGGTTTGGTATTAGAAGCATTGAGATATCACATCTCATGCTATAGGAAGGGTCTCAGGATTGGAATGGGAAGGAGTTGGATATCACATCTCATGTTATAGGAAGGATCTCAGGCTTGGTATTAGAAGCATTGAGATATCACATCTCATGCTATAGGAAGGGTCTCAGGTTTGATATTAGAAGCATTGAGATATCACATCGCATGCTGTAGGAAGGGTCTCAGGTTTGGAATGGGAAGGATTTGGATATCACATCTCATGTCATAGGAAGGATCTCAGGTTTGGTATAAGCATTGAGATATCACATCTCTGCTATTGGAAAGGTCTCAGGATTGGAATGGGAAGGACTTGGATATCACAATTCATGTTATAGGAAGGGTCTCAGGTTTGGTATTAGAAGCATTGAGATATGACATCTCATGCTATAGGAAGGGTCTCAGGATCGGAATGGGAACGACTTGGATATCACATCTCATGTTATAGGAAGGGTTTCAGGTTTGGTATTAGAAGCATTGAGATATCACATCTCATGATAAAGGAAGGGTCTAAGGTTTGGAAGGGGAAGGATTTGGATATCACATCTCATGTTATTGGACCGGTCTAAGGTTTGGTATTAGAAGCATTGAGATATCAAGTCTCATGGTATAGGACGGGAGTTTGATATCACATCTCATGCCATGGTATGGGTCTCAGGTTTTGTAGAAGCATTGGGATATCACATCTCATGCTATCGGAAGGATATCAGGATTAGATTTGGAAGGAGTTGGATATCCCATCTCATGCTATAGGAAGGGTCTCAGGTTGGAATGGGAAGGAGTTGGATATCACATCTCATGTTATAGGAAGGGTCTCAGGATTGGAATGGGAAGGACTTGGATATCACATCTCATGCTGTAGGAAGGCTCTCAGGTTTGGAAAGGGAAGGAGTTGGATATCACATTTCATGTTAGAGGTAGGATCTCAGGTTTGGTATTAGAGGCATTGAGATATCACATCTCATGCTATCAGAAGGGTATCAGGATTGGAATGGGAAGGAATTGGATATCACATCTCATGCTAAAGGGAAGGTCTCAGGTTTGGAAAGGGAAGGATTTGGATATCACATCTCATGTTATAGGGAGGATCTCAGGTTTGGTATAAGCATTGAGATATCACATCTCATGCTATAGGAAGGGTCTCAGGATTGGATTGGGAAGGAGTTGTATATGACATCTCATGCCACAGGAAGGGTCTGAGGTTTGGTATAAGCTTTGAGATATCACATCTCTGCTATCGGAAGGGTCTCAGGATTGGAATGGGAAGGAGTTGGATATCCCATCTTACGTTATAGGAAGGGTCTCAGGTTTGGTATTAGAAGCATTGAGATATCACATCTCATGCTATAGGAAGGGTCTCAGGATTGGAATGGGAAGGACTTGGATATCACATCTCATTCTATAGGGAGGGTCTCACGTTTGGAAAGGGAAGGAGTTGGATATCACATTTCATGTTAGAGGTAGGATCTCAGGTTTGGTATTAGAGGCATTGAGATATCACATCTCATGCTATCAGAAGGGTCTCAGGATTGGAATGGGAAGGAGTTGGATATCACATCTCATGCTAAAGGGAGGGTCTCAGGTTTGGTATTAGAAGCATTGAGATATCACATCTCATGCTATCGGAAGGATCTCAGGTTTGGTATTAGAGGCATTGAGATATCACATCTCATGCTAAAGGGAGGGTCTCAGATTTGGAAGGGGAAGGATTTTCATATCACATCTCTTGTTATAGGAAGGATCACAGGTTTGGTATTAGAAGCATTGAGATATCACATCTCATGCTATCGGAAGGGTCTCAGGATTGGAATGGGAAGGAGTTGGATATCGCATCTCATGCTATAGGAAGGGTCTCAGGTTCGGAACGGGAAGGAGTTAGATATCACATCTCATGTTATAGGAAGAGTCTCAGGTTTGGTATAAGCATTGAGATTTCACATCTCTGCTATCGGCGGTGTCTCAGGATTGGGATGGGAAGGAATTGGATATCACATCTCATGCTATAGGAAGGGTATCAGGTTTGGAACGGGAAGGAGTTGGATATCCCATCTCATGTTATAGGACGGGTCTCAGGTTTGATATTAGAAGCATTGAGATATCACATCGCATGCTGTAGGAAGGGTCTCAGGTTTGGAATGGGAAGGATTTGGATATCACATCTCATGTCATAGGAAGGATCTCAGGTTTGGTATAAGCATTGAGATATCACATCTCTGCTATTGGAAAGGTCTCAGGATTGGAATGGGAAGGACTTGGATATCACAATTCATGTTATAGGAAGGGTCTCAGGTTTGGTATTAGAAGCATTGAGATATGACATCTCATGCTATAGGAAGGGTCTCAGGATTGGAATGGGAAGGACTTGGATATCACATCTCATGTTATAGGAAGGGTCTCAGGTTTGGTATTAGAAGCATTGAGATATCACATCTCATGCTATACGAAGGGTCTCAGGAATGGAATGGGAAGGCGTTGGATATCACATCTCATGATAAAGGAAGGGTCTAAGGTTTGGAAGGGGAAGGATTTGGATATCACATCTCATGTTATTGGACCGGTCTCAGGTTTGGTATTAGAAGCATTGAGATATCAAGTCTCATGGTATAGGGAGGGAGTTTGATATCACATCTCATGCCATGGTATGGGTCTCAGGTTTTGTAGAAGCATTGGGATATCACATCTCATGCTATCGGAAGGATATCAGGATTAGATTTGGAAGGAGTTGGATATCCCATCTCATGCTATAGGAAGGGTCTCAGGTTGGAATGGGAAGGAGTTGGATATCACATCTCATGTTATAGGAAGGGTCTCAGGATTGGAATGGGAAGGACTTGGATATCACATCTCATACTGTAGGAAGGCTCTCAGGTTTGGAAAGGGAAGGAGTTGGATACCACATTTCATGTTAGAGGTAGGATCTCAGGTTTGGTATTAGAGGCATTGAGATATCACATCTCATGCTATCAGAAGGGTATCAGGATTGGAATGGGAAGGAATTGGATATCACATCTCATGCTAAAGGGAGGGTCTCAGGTTTGGAAAGGGAAGGATTTGGATATCACATCTCATGTTATAGGAAGGATCTCAGGTTTGGTATTAGAAGCATTGAGATATCACATCTCATGCTATCGGAAGGATCTCAGGTTTGGTATTAGAAGCATTGAGATATCACATCTCATGCTATAGGAAGGGTCTCAGGTTTGATATTAGAAGCATTGAGATATCACATTGCATGCTGTAGGAAGGGTCTCAGGTTTGGAATGGGAAGGATTTGGATATCACATCTCATGTCATAGGAAGGATCTCAGGTTTGGTATAAGCATTGAGATATCACATCTCTGCTATTGGAAAGGTCTCAGGATTGGAATGGGAAGGACTTGGATATCACAATTCATGTTATAGGAAGGGTCTCAGGTTTGGTATTAGAAGCATTGAGATATGACATCTCATGCTATAGGAAGGGTCTCAGGATCGGAATGGGAAGGACTTGGATATCACATCTCATGTTATAGGAAGGGTCTCAGGTTTGGTATTAGAAGCATTGAGATATCACATCTCATGCTATAGGAAGGGTCTCAGGAATGGAATGGGAAGGAGTTGGATATCACATCTCATGATAAAGGAAGGGTCTAAGGTTTGGAAGGGGAAGGATTTGGATATCACATCTCATGTTATAGGAAGGATCTCAGGTTTGGTATTAGAAGCATTGAGATATCACATCTCATGCAATAGGAAGGGTCTCAGGTTTGATATTAGAAGCATTGAGATATCACATTGCATGCTGTAGGAAGGGTCTCAGGTTTGGAATGGGAAGGATTTGGATATCACATCTCATGTCATAGGAAGGATCTCAGGTTTGGTATAAGCATTGAGATATCACATCTCTGCTATTGGAAAGGTCTCAGGATTGGAATGGGAAGGACTTGGATATCACAATTCATGTTATAGGAAGGGTCTCAGGTTTGGTATTAGAAGCATTGAGATATGACATCTCATGCTATAGGAAGGGTCTCAGGATCGGAATGGGAAGGACTTGGATATCACATCTCATGTTATAGGAAGGGTCTCAGGTTTGGTATTAGAAGCATTGAGATATCACATCTCATGCTATAGGAAGGGTCTCAGGAATGGAATGGGAAGGAGTTGGATATCACATCTCATGATAAAGGAAGGGTCTAAGGTTTGGAAGGGGAAGGATTTGGATATCACATCTCATGTTATTGGACTGGTCTCAGGTTTGGTATTAGAAGCATTGAGATATCAAGTCTCATGGTATAGGACAGGAGTTTGATATCACATCTCATGCCATGGTATGGGTCTCAGGTTTTGTAGAAGCATTGGGATATCACATCTCATGCTATCGGAAGGATATCAGGATTAGATTTGGAAGGAGTTGGATATCCCATCGCATGCTATAGGAAGGGTCTCAGGTTGGAATGGGAAGGAGTTGGATATCACATCTCATGTTATAGGAAGGGTCTCAGGATTGGAATGGGGGATTGGAATGGGAAGGACTTGGATATCACATATCATGCTGTAGCAAGGCTCTCAGGTTTGGAAAAGGAAGGAGTTGGATATCACATTTCATGTTAGAGGTAGGATCTCAGGTTTGGTATTAGAGGCATTGAGATATCACATCTCATGCTATCAGAAGGGTATCAGGATTGGAATGGGAAGGAATTGGATATCACATCTCATGCTAAAGGGAGGGTCTCAGGTTTGGAAAGGGAAGGATTTGGATATCACATCTCATGTTATAGGAAGGATCTCAGGTTTGGTATTAGAAGCATTGAGATATCACATCTCTTGCTATCGGAAGGATCTCAGGTTTGGTATTAGAAAAATTGAGATATCACATCTCATGCTATAGGAAGGGTCTCAGGATTGGAATGGGAAGGAGTTGGATATCGCATCTCATGTTATAGGAAGGATCTCAGGTTTGGTATTAGAAGCATTGAGATATCACATCTCATGCTATAGGAAGGGTCTAAGGATTGGAATGGGAAGGAGTTGGATATCACATCTCATGCTAAAGGAAGGGTCTCAGTTTTGGTAGAAGCATTGAGATATCACATCTCATGCTATAGGAAGGGTCTCAGGATTGGAATGGGAAGGAGTTGGATATCACATCTCGTGCTATAGGAAGGGTGTCAGGTTTGGTATAAGCATTGAGATATCACATCTCTGCTATCGGAAGGGTCTCAGGATTGGAATAGGAAGGACTTAGATATCACATCTCATGCTATAGGGAGGGTCTCAGTATTGATATTAGAAGCATTGAGATATCACATCTCATGCTATCGGAAGGGTCTCAGGATTGGAATGGGAGGAGCTGGATATCACATCTCATGCTAAAACCTGATATACCCTTCCTATAACATGAGATGGGAATATCCAACTCCTTCCCATTCCAATCCTGAGACCCTTCCGATAGCAGAGATGTGATATCTCACTGCTTATACCAAACCTGAGACCCTTCCTATAGCATGAGATGTGATATCCAACTCCTTCCCATTCCAATCCTGAGTCCCTTCCTATAGCATGAGATGTGATATCTCAATGCTTCTAATATCAAACTTGAGACCCTCCCTATAGCATGAGATGTGATATCCAAGTCCTTCACATTCCAATCCTGAGACACTTCCTATAGCATGAGATGTGATATCTCAATGCTTCTAATACCAAACCTAAGACTCTTCCTATAACATGAGATGGGATATCCAACTCCTTCCCATTCCAATCCTGAGACCCTTCCAAAAGCAGAGATGTGATATCTCAATGCTTATACCAAACCTGAGACCCTTCCTATGGCATGAGATGTCATATACATATCCTTCCCATTCCAATCCTGAGACCCTTCCTATAGCATGAGATGTGATATCTCAATGCTTATACCAAACCTGAGACCATTCCTATAGCATGAGATGTGATATCCAACGCCTTCCCATTCCAATCCTGAAACCCTTCCTATAGCATGAGATGTGATATCTCAATGCCTCTAATACCAAACCTGAGATCCTTCCTCTAACATGAAATGTGATATACAACACCTTCCCATTCCAAACCTGAGAGCCTACCTATAGCATATGTGATATCCAACTCCTTCCAATTCCAAACATGAGACCCTTCCCATAGCAAGAATGTAATATCCAACTCCTTCCCATTCCAATCCTGAGACCATTCCTATAGCATGAGATGTGATATCTCAATGCTTCTAATACCAAACCTGAGATCCTTTCTATGACATGAGAAGTGATATCCAATTCCTTCCCATTCCAAACCTGAGACCCTTCCTACAGCATGCGATGTGATATCTCAAAGCTTCTAATACCAAACCTGAGACCAGTCCTATAACATGAGATGGGATATCCAACTCCTTCCCGTTCCAATCCTGAGACACTTCCGATTGCAGAGATGTGATATCTCAATGCTTATACCAAACCTGAGACTCTTCCTATAACATGAGATGTGATATCCAACTCCTTCCCATTCCAAACCTGAGACCCTTCCTATAGCATGAGATGTGATAGCCAACTCCTTCCCATCCCAATCCTGAGACACTTCCGATTGCAGAGATGTGATATCTCAATGCTTATACCAAACCTGAGACCCTTCCTATAGCATGAGATGTGATCTCCAACTCCTTCCCATTCCAATCCTGAGACCCTTCCAATAGCATGAGATGTGATATCTCAATGCTTCTAATACCAAACCTGAGATCCTTCCTATAACATGTGATGTGATATTCAAATCCTTCCCCTTCCAAACCTGAGACCCTCCCTTTAGCATGAGATGTGATATCCAACTCCTTCCCATTCCAATCCTGAGACCCTTATGATAGCATGAGATGTGATATCTCAATGCCTCTAATACCAAACCTGAGATACTTCCGATAGCATGAGATGTGATATCTCAATGCTTCTAATACCAAACCTGAGATCCTTCCTATAACATGAGATGTGATATCCAAATCCTTCCCCTGCCTAACCTGAGACCCTCCCTTTAGCATGAGATGTGATATCGAACTCGTTCCCATTCCAATCCTGAGACCCTTCTGATAGCATGAGATGTCATATCTCAATGCCTCTAATACCAAACCTGAGATCCTACCTCTCACATGAAATGTGATATCCAGCTCCTTCCCTTTCCAAACCTGAGACCCTGCCTATAGCATGAGATGTGATATCCAAGTCCTTCCCATTCCAATCCTGAGACCCTTCCTATAGCATGTGATGTGATATCTCAATGCTTATACCAAACCTGAGACCCTTCCTATGGCATGAGATGTCATATACAACTCCTTCCCATTTCAATCCTGAGACCCTTCCTATAGCATGAGATGTGATATCTCAATGCTTATACCAAACTTGAGACCCTTCCTATAGCATGAGATGTGATATCCAACTTCTTCCCATCCCAATCCGGAGACCCTTCCTATAACATGAGATGTGATGTCTCAATGCTTCTAATACCAAACCTGAGATCTTTCCTATAACATGAGATATGATATCCAACGCCTTCCCATCCCAATCCTGAGACACTTCCGATTGCAGAGATGTGATGTCTCAATGCTTCTAATACCAAACCTGAGATCTTTCCTATAACATTAGATGTGATATCCAACTCCTTCCCGTTCCAAACCTGAGACCCTTCCTATAGCATCAGATGTGATATCCAACTCCTTCCCATTCAAATCCTAAGACCATTCCGATAGCATGAGATGTGATATCTCAATGCTTCTAATACCAAACCTGAGATCCTTCCTATAACATGTGATGTGATATTCAAATCCTTCCCCTTCCAAACCTGAGACCCTCCCTTTAGCATGAGATGTGATATCCAACTCCTTCCCATTCCAATCCTGAGACTCTTATGATAGCATGAGATGTGATATCTCAATGCCTCTAATACCAAACCTGAGATCCTTCCGATAGCATGAGATGTGATATCTCAATGCTTCTAATACCAAACCTGAGATCCTTCCTATAACATGAGATGTGATATCCAAATCCTTCCCCTTCCAAACCTGAGACCCTACCTTTAGCATGAGATGTGATATCCAACTCCTTCCCATTCCAATCCTGAGTCCCTTCCTATAGCATGAGATGTGATATCTCAATGCTTCTAATATCAAACTTGAGACCCTCCCTATAGCATGAGATGTGATATCCAAGTCCTTCACATTCCAATCCTGAGACACTTCCTATAGCATGAGATGTGATATCTCAATGCTTCTAATACCAAACCTGAGACTCTTCCTATAACATGAGATGGGATATCCAACTCCTTCCCATTCCAATCCTGAGACCCTTCCAAAAGTAGAGATGTGATATCTCAATGCTTATACCAAACCTGAGACCCTTCCTATGGCATGAGATGTCATATACATATCCTTCCCATTCCAATCCTGAGACCCTTCCTACAGCATGAGATGTGATATCTCAATGCTTATACCAAACCTGAGACCCTTCCTATAGCATGAGATGTGATATCCAACTCCTTCCCATTCCAATCCTGAGACCCTTCCTATAGCATGAGATGTGATATCTCAATGCCTCTAATACCAAACCTGAGATCCTTCCTCTAACATGAAATGTGATATCCAACACCTTCCCATTCCAAACCTGAGAGCCTACCTATAGCTTGAGATGTGATATCCAAGTCCTTCCCATTCCAATCCTTAGACCCTTCCTACAGCATGCAATATGATATCTCAATGATTCTAATAACAAACCTGAGACCCGTCCTATAACATGAGATGGGATATCCAACTCCTTCCCATTCCAATCCTGAGACACTTCCGATAGCAGAGATGTGATATCTCAATGCTTATACCAAACCTGAGACCCTTCCTATAACATGAGATGTGATATCCAACTCCTTCCCGTTCCAAACCTGAGACCCTTCCTTTAGCATATGTGATATCCAACTCCTTCCAATTCCAAACATGAGACCCTTCCCATAGCAAGAATGTAATATCCAACTCCTTCCCATTCCAATCCTGAGACCATTCCTATAGCATGAGATGTGATATCTCATTGCTTCTAATACCAAATCTGAGATCCTTCCTATGACATGAGAAGTGATATCCAATTCCTTCCCATTCCAAACCTGAGACCCTTCCTACAGCATGCGATGTGATATCTCAATGCTTCTAATACCAAACCTGAGACCAGTCCTATAACATGAGATGGGATATCCAACTCCTTCCCGTTCCAATCCTGAGACACTTCAGATTGCAGAGATGTGATATCTCAATGCTTATACCAAACCTGAGACTCTTCCTATAACATGAGATGTGATATCCAACTCCTTCCCATTCCAAACCTGAGACCCTTCCTATAGCATGAGATGTGATAGCCAACTCCATCCCATCCCAATCCTGAGACACTTCCGATTGCAGAGATGTGATATCTCAATGCTTATACCAAACCTGAGACTCTTCCTATAACATGAGATGTGATATCCAACTCCTTCCCGTTCCAAACCTGAGACCCTTCATATAGCATGAGATGTGATATCCAACTCCTTCCCATTCCAATCCTGAGACCCTTCCAATAGCATGAGATGTGATATCCAACTCCTTCCAATTCCAAACATGAGACCCTTCCCATAGCAAGAATGTAATATCCAACTCCTTCCCATTCCAATCCTGAGACCATTCCTATAGCATGAGATGTGATATCTCATTGCTTCTAATACCAAACCTGAGATCCTTCCTATGACATGAGAAGTGATATCCAATTCCTTCCCATTCCAAACCTGAGACCCTTCATACAGCATGCGATGTGATATCTCAATGCTTCTAATACCAAACCTGAGACCAGTCCTATAACATGAGATGGGATATCCAACTCCTTCCCGTTCCAATCCTGAGACACTTCCGATTGCAGAGATGTGATATCTCAATGCTTATACCAAACCTGAGACTCTTCCTATAACATGAGATGTGATATCCAACTCCTTCCCATTCCAAACCTGAGACCCTTCCTATAGCATGAGATGTGATAGCCAACTCCATCCCATCCCAATCCTGAGACACTTCCGATTGCAGAGATGTGATATCTCAATGCTTATACCAAACCTGAGACTCTTCCTATAACATGAGATGTGATATCCAACTCCTTCCCGTTCCAAACCTGAGACCCTTCATATAGCATGAGATGTGATATCCAACTCCTTCCCATTCCAATCCTGAGACCCTTCCAATAGCATGAGATGTGATATCCAACTCCTTCCAATTCCAAACATGAGACCCTTCCCATAGCAAGAATGTAATATCCAACTCCTTCCCATTCCAATCCTGAGACCATTCCTATAGCATGAGATCTGATATCTCAATGCTTCTAATACCAAACCTGAGATCCTTCCTATGACATGAGAAGTGATATCCAATTCCTTCCCATTCCAAACCTGAGACTCTTCCTACAGCATGCAATGTGATATCTCAATGCTTCTAATACCAAACCTGAGACCAGTCCTATAACATGAGATGGGATATCCAACTCCTTCCCGTTCCAATCCTGAGACACTTCTGATTGCAGAGATGTGATACCTCAATGCTTATACCAAACTTGAGACTCTTCCTATAACATGAGATGTGATATTCAACTCCTTCCCATTCCAAACCTGAGACCCTTCCTATAGCATGAGATGTGATAGCCAACTCCTTCCCATCCCAATCCTGAGACACTTCCGATTGCAGAGATGTGATATCTCAATGCTTATACCAAACCTGAGACTCTTCCTATAACATGAGATGTGATATCCAACTCCTTCCCGTTCCAAACCTGAGACCCTTCCTATAGCATGAGATGTGATATCCAACTCCTTCCCATTCCAATCCTGAGACCCTTCCAATAGCATGAGATGTGATATCTCAGTGCTTCTAATACCAAACCTGAGATCCTTCCTATAACATGTGATGTGATATTCAAATCCTTCCCCTTCCAAACCTGAGACCCTCCCTTTAGCATGAGATGTGATATCCAACTCCTTCCCATTCCAATCCTGAGACCCTTATGATAGCATGAGATGTGATATCTCAATGCCTCTAATACCAAACCTGAGATACTTCCGATAGCATGAGATGTGATATCTCAATGCTTCTAATACCAAACCTGAGATCCTTCCTATAACATGAGATGTGATATCCAAATCCTTCCCCTGCCTAACCTGAGACCCTCCCTTTAGCATGAGATGTGATATCCAACTCGTTCCCATTCCAATCCTGAGACCCTTCTGATAGCATGAGATGTGATATCTCAATGCCTCTAATACCAAACCTGAGATCCTACCTCTAACATGAAATGTGATATCCAGCTCCTTCCCTTTCCAAACCTGAGACCCTGCCTATAGCATGAGATGTGATATCCAAGTCCTTCCCATTCCAATCCTGAGACCCTTCCTATAGCATGTGATGTGATATCTCAATGCTTATACCAAACCTGAGACCCTTCCTATGGCATGAGATGTCATATACAACTCCTTCCCATTCCAATCCTGAGACCCTTCCTATAGCATGAGATGTGATATCTTAATGCTTATACCAAACCTGAGACCCTTCCTATAGCATGAGATGTGATATCCAACTTCTTCCCATTCCAATCCTGAGACCCTTCCTATAACATGAGATGTGATGTCTCAATGCTTCTAATACCAAACCTGAGATCTTTCCTATAACATGAGATGTGATATCCAACTCCTTCCCATCCCAATCCTGAGACACTTCCGATTGCAGAGATGTGATGTCTCAATGCTTCTAATACCAAACCTGAGATCTTTCCTATAACATGAGATGTGATATCCAACTCCTTCCCGTTCCAAACCTGAGACCCTTCCTATAGCATGAGATGTGATATCCAACTCCTTCCCATTCCAATCCTGAGACCATTCCGATAGCATGAGATGTGATATCTCAATGCTTCTTATACCAAACCTGAGATCCTTCCTATAACATGTTATGTGATATTCAAATCCTTCCCCTTCCAAACCTGAGACCCTCCCTTTAGCATGAGATGTGATATCCAACTCCTTCCCATTCCAATCCTGAGACCCTTATGATAGCATGAGATGTGATATCTCAATGCCTCTCATACCAAACCTGAGATCCTTCCGATAGCATGAGATGTGATATCTCAATGCTTCTAATACCAAACCTGAGATCCTTCCTATAACATGAGATGTGATATCCAAATCCTTCCCCTTCCAAACCTGAGACCCTACCTTTAGCATGAGATGTGATATCCAACTCCTTCCCATTCCAATCCTGAGACCCTTCCTATAGCATGTGATGTGATATCTCAATGCTTATACCAAACCTGAGACCCTTCCTATGGCATGAGATGTCATATACAACTCCTTCCCATTCCAATCCTGAGACCCTTCCTATAGCATGAGATGTGATATCTCAATGCTTATGCCAAACCTGAGACCCTTCCTATAGCATGAGATGTGATATCCAACTTCTTCCCATTCCAATCCTGAGACCCTTCCTATAACATGAGATGTGATGTCTCAATGCTTCTAATACCAAACCTGAAATCTTTCCTATAACATGAGATGTGATATCCAACTCCTTCCCATTCCAATCCTGAGACCCTTCCTATAGCATGAGATGTGATATCTCAATGCATATACCAAACCTGAGACCCTTCCTATAGCTTGAGATGTGATATCCAACTCCTTCCCATTCCAATCCTGAGACCCTTCCTATAGCATGAGATGTGATATCTCAATACTTCTAATACCAAACCTGAGATCCTTCCGATAACATAAGATGTGATATCCAAATCTTTCCCCTTCCAAACCTGAGACCCTCCCTTTAGCATGAGATGTGATATCCAACTCCTTCCCATTCCAATCCTAAAACCCTTCTGATAGCATGAGATGTGATATCTCAATGCTTCTAATACCAAACCTGAGATCCTTCCGATAGCATGAGATGTGATATCTCAATGCTTCTAATACCAAACCTGAGATCCTTCCTATAACATGAGATGTGATATCCAAATCCTTCCCCTTCCAAACCTGAGACCCTCCCTTTAGCATGAGATGTGATATCCAACTCCTTCCCATTCCAATCCTGAGACCCTTCTGATAGCATGAGATGTGATATCTCAATGCCTCTAATACCAAACCTGAGATCCTACCTCTAACATGAAATGTGATATCCAACTCTTTCCCCTTCCAAACCTGAGAGCCTACCTATAGCATGAGATGTGATATCCAAGTCCTTCCCATTCCAATCCTGAGACCCTTCCTATAACATGAGATGTGATATCAAACTCCTTCCCATTCCAACCTGAGACCCTTCCTATAGCATGAGATGGGATATCCAACTCCTTCCAAATCCAATCCTGATACCCTTCCGATAGCATGAGATGTGATATCCCAATGCTTCTACCAAACCTGAGACCCATACTATGGCATGAGATGTGATATCAAACTCCTTCCCATTCCAATCCTGAGACCCTTCCTATAGCTTGAGATGTGATACCCAACTCCTTCCCATTCCAATTCTGAGACCCTTCCTATACCATGAGACTTGATATCTCAATGCTTCTAATACCAAACCTGAGACCCGTCCTATAACATGAGATGTGATATCCAAATCCTTCCCCTTCCAAACCTTAGACCCTTCCTTTATCATGAGATGTGATATCCAACTCCTTCCCATTCCAATCCTGAGACCCTTCCGATATCATGTGATGTGATATCTCAATGCTTCTAATATCAAACTTGAGACCCTCCCTATAGCATGAGATGTGATATCCAAGTCCTTCCCATTCCAATCCTGAGACCCTTCCTATAGCATGAGATGTGATATCTCAATGCTTCTAATACCAAACCTGAGACCCTTCCTATAACATGAGATGGGAATATCCAACTCCTTCCCATTCCAATCCTGAGACCCTTCCGATAACAGAGATGTGATATCTCAATGCTTATACCAAACCTGAGATCCTTCCTATAACATGAGATGTGATATCCAACTTCTTCCCATTCCAATCCTGAGACACTTCCTATAGCATGAGATGTGATATCTCACTGCTTATACCAAACCTGAGACCCTTCCTATAGCATGAGATGTGATATCCAACTCCTTCCCATTCCAATCCTGAGACCCTTCCTATAGCATGAGATGTGATATCTCAATGCTTCTAATATCAAACTTGAGACCCTCCCTATAGCATGAGATGTGATATCCAAGTCCTTCACATTCCAATCCTGAGACACTTCCTATAGCATGAGATGTGATATCTCAATGCTTCTAATGCAAAACCTGAGACTCCTCCTATAACATGAGATGGGATATCCAACTCCTTCCCATTCCAATCCTGAGACCCTTCCAAAAGCAGAGATGTGATATCTCAATGCTTATACCAAACCTGAGACCCTTCCTATGGCATGAGATGTCATATACATATCCTTCCCATTCCAATCCTGATACCCTTCCTATAGCATGAGATGTGATATCCAACTCCTTCCCATTCCAATCCTGAGACCCTTCCTATAGCATGAGATGTGATATCTCAATGCCTCTAATACCAAACCTGAGATCCTTCCTCTAACATGAAATGTGATATCAAACACCTTCCCTTTCCAAACCTGAGAGCCTACCTATAGCTTGAGATGTGATATCCAAGTCCTTCCCATTACAATCCTTAGACCCTTCCTACAGCATGCAATATGATATCTCAATGATTCTAATAACAAACCTGAGACCCGTCCTATAACATGAGATGGGATATCCAACTCCTTCCCATTCCAATCCTGAGACACTTCCGATAGCAGAGATGTGATATCTCAATGCTTATACCAAACCTGAGACCCTTCCTATAACATGAGATGTGATATCCAACTCCTTCCCGTTCCAAACCTGAGACCCTTCCTATAGCATATGTGATATCCAACTCCTTCCAATTCCAAACATGAGACCCTTCCCATAGCAAGAATGTAATATCCAACTCCTTCCCATTCCAATCCTGAGACCATTCCTATAGCATGAGATGTGATATCTCAATGCTTCTAATACCAAACCTGAGATCCTTCCTATGACATGAGAAGTGATATCCAATTCCTTCCCATTCCAAACCTGAGACCCTTCCTACAGCATGCGATGTGATATCTCAATGCTTCTAATACCAAACCTGAGACCAGTCCTATAACATGAGATGGGATATCCAACTCCTTCCCGTTCCAATCCTGAGACACTTCCGATTGCAGAGATGTTATATCTCAATGCTTATACCAAACCTGAGACTCTTCCTATAACAAGAGATGTGATATCCAACTCCTTCCCATTCCAAACCTGAGACACTTCCGATTGCAGAGATGTGATATCCAACTCCTTCCCATTCCAATCCTGAGACCCTTATGATAGCATGAGATGTGATATCTCAATGCCTCTAATACCAAACCTGAGATACTTCCGATAGCATGAGATGTGATATCTCAATGCTTCTAATACCAAACCTGAGATCCTTCCTATAACATGAGATGTGATATCCAAATCCTTCCCCTTCCTAACCTGAGACCCTCCCTTTAGCATGAGATGTGATATCCAACTCGTTCCCATTCCAATCCTGAGACCCTTCTGATAGCATGAGATGTGATATCTCAATGCCTCTAATACCAAACCTGAGATCCTACCTCTAACATGAAATGTGATATCCAACTCCTTCCCTTTCCAAACCTGAGACCCTGCCTATAGCATGAGATGTGATATCCAAGTCCTTCCCATTCCAATCCTGAGACCCTTCCTATAGCATATGATGTGATATCTCAATGCTTATACCAAACCTGAGACCCTTCCTATGGCATGAGATGTCATATACAACTCCTTCCCATCCCAATCCTGAGACACTTCCGATTGCAGAGATGTGATGTCTCAATGCTTCTAATACCAAACCTGAGATCTTTTCTATAACATGAGATGTGATATCCAACTCCTTCCCGTTCCAAACCTGAGACCCTTCCTATAGCATGAGATGTGATATCCAACTCCTTCCCATTCCAATCCTGAGACCATTCCGATAGCATGAGATGTGATATCTCAATGCTTCTAATACCAAACCTGAGATCCTTCTTATAACATGTGATGTGATATTCAAATCCTTCCCCTTCCAAACCTGAGACCCTCCCTTTAGCATGAGATGTGATATCCAACTCCTTCCCATTCCAATCCTGAGACCCTTATGATAGCATGAGATGTGATATCTCAATTCCTCGAATACCAAACCTGAGATACCTCTGATAGCATGAGATGTGATATATCAATGCTTCTAATACCAAACCTGAGATCCTTCCTATAACATGAGATGTGATATCCAAATCCTTCCCCTTCCAAACCTGAGACCCTACCTTTAGCATGAGATGTGATATCCAACTCCTTCCCATTCCAATCCTGAGACCCTTCTGATAGCATGAGATGTGATATCCAAGTCCTTCCCATTCCAATCCTGAGACCCTTCCTATAGCATGTGATGTGATATCTCGATGCTTATACCAAACCTGAGACCCTTCCTATGGCATGATATGTCATATACAACTCCTTCCCATTCCAATCCTGAGACCCTTCCTATAGCATGAGATGTGATATCTCAATGCTTATGCCAAACTTGAGACCTTCCTATAGCATGAGATGTGATATCCAACTTCTTCCCATTCCAATCCTGAGACCCTTCCTATAACATGAGATGTGATGTCTCAATGCTTCTAATACCAAACCTGAAATCTTTCCTATAACATGAGATGTGATATCCAACTCCTTCCCATTCCAACCCTGAGACCCTTCCTATAGCATGAGATGTGATATCTCAATGCATATACCAAACCTGAGACCGTTTCTATAGCTTGAGATGTGATATCCAACTCCTTCCCATTCCAATCCTGAGACCCTTCCTATAGCATGAGATGTGATATCTCAATACTTCTAATACCAAACCTGAGATCCTTCCGATACATAAGATGTGATATCCAAATCCTTCCCCTTCCAAACCTGAGACCCTCCCTTTAGCATGAGATGTGATATCCAACTCCTTCCCATTCCAATCCTAAGACCCTTCTGATAGCATGAGATGTGATATCTCAATGCTTCTAATACCAAACCTGAGATCCTTCCGATAGCATGAGATGTGATATCTCAATGCTTCTAATACCAAACCTGAGATCCTTCCTATAGCATGAGATGTGATATCTCAATACTTCTAATACCAAACCTGAGATCCTTCCGATACATAAGATGTGATATCCAAATCCTTCCCCTTCCAAACCTGAGACCCTCCCTTTAGCATGAGATGTGATATCCAACTCTTTCCCCTTCCAAACCTGAGAGCCTACCTATAGCATGAGATGTGATATCCAAGTCCTTCCCATTCCAATCCTGAGACCCTCCGTATAACATGAGATGTGATATCCAATTCCTTCCCATTCCAACCTGAGACCCTTCCTATAGCATGAGATGGGATATCCAACTCCTTCCAAATCCAATCCTGATACCCTTCGAATAGCATGAGATGTGATATCCCAATGCTTCTACCAAACCTGAGACCCATACTATGGCATGAGATGTGATATCAAACTCCTTCCCATTCCAATCCTGAGACCCTTCCTATAGCTTGAGATGTGATATCCAACTCCTTCCCATTCCAATTCTGAGACCCTTCCTATACCATGAGACTTGATATCTCAATGCTTCTAATACCAAACCTGAGACCCGTCCTATAACATGAGATGTGATATCCAAATCCTTCCCCTTCCAATCCTGAGACCCTTCCGATATCATGAGATGTGATATCTCAATGCTTCTAATATAAAACTTGAGACCCTCCCTATAGCATGAGATGTGATATCAAGTCCTTCCCATTCCAATCCTGAGACCCTTCCTATAGCATGAGATGTGATATCTCAATGCTTCTAATACCAAACCTGAGACCCTTCCTATAACATGAGATGGGAATATCCAACTCCTTCCCATTCCAATCCTGAGACCCTTCCGATAACAGAGATGTGATATCTCAATGCTTATACCAAACCTGAGATCCTTCCTATAACATGAGATGTGATATCCAACTTCTTCCCATTCCAATCCTGAGACACTTCCGATAGCAGAGATGTGATATCTCAATGCTTATACCAAACCTGAGACCCTTCCTACGGCATGAGATGTCATATACAACTCCTTCCCATTCCAATCCTGAGATCCTTCCTATAGCATGAGATGTGATATCTCAATGCTTATACCAAACCTGAGACCCTTCATATAGCATGAGATGTGATATCCAAGTCCTTCCCATTCCAATCCTGAGACCCTTCCTATAGCATGAGATGTGATATCTCAATGCTTCTAATACCAAACCTGAGACCCTTCCTATAACATGAGATGGGAATATCCAACTCCTTCCCATTCCAATCCTGAGACCCTTCCGATAACAGAGATGTGATATCTCAATGCTTATACCAAACCTGAGATCCTTCCTATAACATGAGATGTGATATCCAACTTCTTCCCATTCCAATCCTGAGACACTTCCTATAGCATGAGATGTGATATCTCACTGCTTATACCAAACCTGAGACCCTTCCTATAGCATGAGATGTGATATCCAACTCCTTCCCATTCCAATCCTGAGACCCTTCCTATAGCATGAGATGTGATATCTCAATGCTTCTAATATCAAACTTGAGACCCTCCCTATAGCATGAGATGTGATATCCAAGTCCTTCACATTCCAATCCTGAGACACTTCCTATAGCATGAGATGTGATATCTCAATGCTTCTAATGCAAAACCTGAGACTCCTCCTATAACATGAGATGGGATATCCAACTCCTTCCCATTCCAATCCTGAGACCCTCCCAAAAGCAGAGATGTGATATCTCAATGCTTATACCAAACCTGAGACCCTTCCTATGGCATGAGATGTCATATACATATCCTTCCCATTCCAATCCTGATACCCTTCCTATAGCATGAGATGTGATATCCAACTCCTTCCCATTCCAATCCTGAGACCCTTCCTATAGCATGAGATGTGATATCTCAATGCCTCTAATACCAAACCTGAGATCCTTCCTCTAACATGAAATGTGATATCAAACACCTTCCCTTTCCAAACCTGAGAGCCTACCTATAGCTTGAGATGTGATATCCAAGTCCTTCCCATTCCAATCCTTAGACCCTTCCTACAGCATGCAATATGATATCTCAATGATTCTAATAACAAACCTGAGACCCGTCCTATAACATGAGATGGGATATCCAACTCCTTCCCATTCCAATCCTGAGACACTTCCGATAGCAGAGATGTGATATCTCAATGCTTATACCAAACCTGAGACCCTTCCTATAACATGAGATGTGATATCCAACTCCTTCCCGTTCCAAACCTGAGACCCTTCCTATAGCATATGTGATATCCAACTCCTTCCAATTCCAAACATGAGACCCTTCCCATAGCAAGAATGTAATATCCAACTCCTTCCCATTCCAATCCTGAGACCATTCCTATAGCATGAGATGTGATATCTCAATGCTTCTAATACCAAACCTGAGATCCTTCCTATGACATGAGAAGTGATATCCAATTCCTTCCCATTCCAAACCTGAGACCCTTCCTACAGCATGCGATGTGATATCTCAGTGCTTCTAATACCAAACCTGAGACCAGTCCTATAACATGAGATGGGATATCCAACTCCTTCCCGTTCCAATCCTGAGACACTTCCGATTGCAGAGATGTTATATCTCAATGCTTATACCAAACCTGAGACTCTTCCTATAACAAGAGATGTGATATCCAACTCCTTCCCATTCCAAACCTGAGACCCTCCCTTTAGCATGAGATGTGATATCCAACTCTTTCCCCTTCCAAACCTGAGAGCCTACCTATAGCATGAGATGTGATATCCAAGTCCTTCCCATTCCAATCCTGAGACCCTCCGTATAACATGAGATGTGATATCCAATTCCTTCCCATTCCAACCTGAGACCCTTCCTATAGCATGAGATGGGATATCCAACTCCTTCCAAATCCAATCCTGATACCCTTCGAATAGCATGAGATGTGATATCCCAATGCTTCTACCAAACCTGAGACCCATACTATGGCATGAGATGTGATATCAAACTCCTTCCCATTCCAATCCTGAGACCCTTCCTATAGCTTGAGATGTGATATCCAACTCCTTCCCATTCCAATTCTGAGACCCTTCCTATACCATGAGACTTGATATCTCAATGCTTCTAATACCAAACCTGAGACCCGTCCTATAACATGAGATGTGATATCCAAATCCTTCCCCTTCCAATCCTGAGACCCTTCCGATATCATGAGATGTGATATCTCAATGCTTCTAATATAAAACTTGAGACCCTTCCCATAGCAAGAATGTAATATCCAACTCCTTCCCATTCCAATCCTGAGACCCTTCCTATAGCATGAGATGTGATATCTCAATGCTTCTAATACCAAACCTGAGATCCTTCCTATGACATGAGAAGTGATATCCAATTCCTTCCCATTCCAAACCTGAGACCCTTCCTACAGCATGCGATGTGATATCTCAATGCTTCTAATACCAAACCTGAGACCAGTCCTATAACATGAGATGGGATATCCAACTCCTTCCCGTTCCAATCCTGAGACACTTCCGATTGCAGAGATGTTATATCTCAATGCTTATACCAAACCTGAGACTCTTCCTATAACAAGAGATGTGATATCCAACTCCTTCCCATTCCAAACCTGAGACACTTCCGATTGCAGAGATGTGATATCTCAATCTTTATACCAAACCTGAGACTCTTCCTATAACATGAGATCTGATATCCAACTCCTTCCCGTTCCAAACCTGAGACCCTTCCTATAGCATGAGATGTGATATCCAACTCCTTCCCATTCCAATCCTGAGACCCTTATGATAGCATGAGATGTGATATCTCAATGCCTCTAATACCAAACCTGAGATACTTCCGATAGCATGAGATGTGATATCTCAATGCTTCTAATACCAAACCTGAGATCCTTCCTATAACATGAGATGTGATATCCAAATCCTTCCCCTTCCTAACCTGAGACCCTCCCTTTAGCATGAGATGTGATATCCAACTCGTTCCCATTCCAATCCTGAGACCCTTCTGATAGCATGAGATGTGATATCTCAATGCCTCTAATACCAAACCTGAGATCCTACCGCTAACATGAAATGTGATATCCAACTCCTTCCCTTTCCAAACCTGAGACCCTGCCTATAGCATGAGATGTGATATCCAAGTCCTTCCCATTCCAATCCTGAGACCCTTCCTATAGCATATGATGTGATATCTCAATGCTTATACCAAACCTGAGACCCTTCCTATGGCATGAGATGTCATATACAACTCCTTCCCATCCCAATCCTGAGACACTTCCGATTGCAGAGATGTGATGTCTCAATGCTTCTAATACCAAACCTGAGATCTTTTCTATAACATGAGATGTGATATCCAACTCCTTCCCGTTGCAAACCTGAGACCGTTCCTATAGCATGAGATGTGATATCCAACTCCTTCCCATTCCAATCCTGAGACCATTCCGATAGCATGAGATGTGATATCTCAATGCTTCTAATACCAAACCTGAGATCCTTCTTATAACATGTGATGTGATATTCAAATCCTTCCCCTTCCAAACCTGAGACCCTCCCTTTAGCATGAGATGTGATATCCAACTCCTTCCCATTCCAATCCTGAGACCCTTATGATAGCATGAGATGTGATATCTCAATGCCTCGAATACCAAACCTGAGATACCTCTGATAGCATGAGATGTGATATATCAATGCTTCTAATACCAAACCTGAGATCCTTCCTATAACATGAGATGTGATATCCAAATCCTTCCCCTTCCAAACCTGAGACCCTACCTTTAGCATGAGATGTGATATCCAACTCCTTCCCATTCCAATCCTGAGACCCTTCTGATAGCATGAGATGTGATATCCAAGTCCTTCCCATTCCAATCCTGAGACCCTTCCTATAGCATGTGATGTGATATCTCGATGCTTATACCAAACCTGAGACCCTTCCTATGGCATGAGATGTCATATACAACTCCTTCCCATTCCAATCCTGAGACCCTTCCTATAGCATGAGATGTGATATCTCAATGCTTATGCCAAACTTGAGACCTTCCTATAGCATGAGATGTGATATCCAACTTCTTCCCATTCCAATCCTGAGACCCTTCCTATAACATGAGATGTGATGTCTCAATGCTTCTAATACCAAACCTGAAATCTTTCCTATAACATGAGATGTGATATCCAACTCCTTCCCATTCCAATCCTGAGACCCTTCCTATAGCATGAGATGTGATATCTCAATGCATATACCAAACCTGAGACCGTTTCTATAGCTTGAGATGTGATATCCAACTCCTTCCCATTCCAATCCTGAGACCCTTCCTATAGCATGAGATGTGATATCTCAATACTTCTAATACCAAACCTGAGATCCTTCCGATACATAAGATGTGATATCCAAATCCTTCCCCTTCCAAACCTGAGACCCTCCCTTTAGCATGAGATGTGATATCCAACTCCTTCCCATTCCAATCCTAAGACCCTTCTGATAGCATGAGATGTGATATCTCAATGCTTCTAATACCAAACCTGAGATCCTTCCGATAGCATGAGATGTGATATCTCAATGCTTCTAATACCAAACCTGAGATCCTTCCTATAGCATGAGATGTGATATCTCAATACTTCTAATACCAAACCTGAGATCCTTCCGATACATAAGATGTGATATCCAAATCCTTCCCCTTCCAAACCTGAGACCCTCCCTTTAGCATGAGATGTGATATCCAACTCTTTCCCCTTCCAAACCTGAGAGCCTACCTATAGCATGAGATGTGATATCCAAGTCCTTCCCATTCCAATCCTGAGACCCTCCGTATAACATGAGATGTGATATCCAATTCCTTCCCATTCCAACCTGAGACCCTTCCTATAGCATGAGATGGGATATCCAACTCCTTCCAAATCCAATCCTGATACCCTTCGAATAGCATGAGATGTGATATCCCAATGCTTCTACCAAACCTGAGATCCATACTATGGCATGAGATGTGATATCAAACTCCTTCCCATTCCAATCCTGAGACCCTTCCTATAGCTTGAGATGTGATATCCAACTCCTTCCCATTCCAATTCTGAGACCCTTCCTATACCATGAGACTTGATATCTCAATGCTTCTAATACCAAACCTGAGACCCGTCCTATAACATGAGATGTGATATCCAAATCCTTCCCCTTCCAATCCTGAGACCCTTCCGATATCATGAGATGTGATATCTCAATGCTTCTAATATAAAACTTGAGACCCTCCCTATAGCATGAGATGTGATATCAAGTCCTTCCCATTCCAATCCTGAGACCCTTCCTATAGCATGAGATGTGATATCTCAATGCTTCTAATACCAAACCTGAGACCCTTCCTATAACATGAGATGGGAATATCCAACTCCTTCCCATTCCAATCCTGAGACCCTTCCGATAACAGAGATGTGATATCTCAATGCTTATACCAAACCTGAGATCCTTCCTATAACATGAGATGTGATATCCAACTTCTTCCCATTCCAATCCTGAGACACTTCCGATAGCAGAGATGTGATATCTCAATGCTTATACCAAACCTGAGACCCTTCCTACGGCATGAGATGTCATATACAACTCCTTCCCATTCCAATCCTGAGATCCTTCCTATAGCATGAGATGTGATATCTCAATGCTTATACCAAACCTGAGACCCTTCATATAGCATGAGATGTGATATCCAACTCCTTCCCATTCCAATCCTGAGACCCTTCCTATAGCATGAGATGTGATGTCTCAATGCTTCTAATACCAAACCTGAGATCCTTCCTATAACATGAGATGTGATATCCAACTCCTTCCATTCCAATCCTGAGACCCTTCCTATAGCATGAGATGTGATATCTCAATGCTTCTAATATCAAACTTGAGACCCTCCCTATAGCATGAGATGTGATATCCAAGTCCTTCCCATTCCAATCCTGAGACACTTCCTATAGCATGAGATGTGATATCTCAATGCTTCTAATACCAAACCTGAGACTCTTCCTATAACATGAGATGGGATATCCAACTCCTTCCCATTCCAATCCTGAGACCCTTCCAAAAGCAGAGATGTGATATCTCAATGCTTATACCAAACCTGAGACCCTTCCTATGGCATGAGATGTCATATACATATCCTTCCCATTCCAATCCTGAGACCCTTCCTATAGCATGAGATGTGATATCTCAATGCTTCTAATATCAAACTTGAGACCCTCCCTATAGCATGAGATGTGATATCCAAGTCCTTCCCATTCCAATCCTGAGACACTTCCTATAGCATGAGATGTGATATCTCAATGCTTCTAATACCAAACCTGAGACTCTTCCTATAACATGAGATGGGATATCCAACTCCTTCCCATTCCAATCCTGAGACCCTTCCAAAAGCAGAGATGTGATATCTCAATGCTTATACCAAACCTGAGACCCTTCCTATGGCATGAGATGTCATAAACATATCCTTCCCATTCCAATCCTGAGACCCTTCCCATAGCATGAGATGTGATATCTCAATGCTTATACCAAACCTGAGACCCTTCCTATAGCATGAGATGTGATATCCAACTCCTTCACATTCCAATCCTGAGACCCTTCCTATAGCATGAGATGTGATATCTCAATGCCTCTAATACCAAACCTGAGATCCTTCCTCTAACATGAAATGTGATATCCAACTCCTTCCCTTTCCAAACCTGAGAGCCTACCTATAGCATGAGATGTGATATCCAAGTCCTTCCCATTCCAATCCTTAGACCCTTCCTATAGCATGCAATATGATATCTCAATGATTCTAATAACAAACCTGAGACCCGTCCTATAACATGAGATGGGATATCCAACTCCTTCCCATTCCAATCCTGAGACCCTTCCAAAAGCAGAGATGTGATATCTCAATGCTTATACCAAACCTGAGACCCTTCCTATGGCATGAGATGTCATATACATATCCTTCCCATTCCAATCCTGAGACCCTTCCTATAGCATGAGATGTGATATCTCAATGCTTATACCAAACCTGAGACCCTTCCTATAGCATGAGATGTGATATCCAACTCCTTCCCATTCCAATTCTGAGACCCTTCCTATGGCATGAGATGTGATATCTCAATGCTTATACCAAACCTGAGACCCTTCATATAGCATGAGATGTGATATCCAACTCCTTCCCATTACAATCCTGAGACCCTTCCTATAGCATGAGATGTGATGTCTCAATGCTTCTAATACCAAACCTGAGATCCTTCCTATACCATGAGATGTGATATCCAACTCCTTCCATTCCAATCCTGAGACCCTTCCTATAGCATGAGATGTGATATCTCAATGCTTCTAATATCAAACTTGAGACCCTCCCTATAGCATGAGATGTGATATCCAATTCCTTCCCATTCCAATCCTGAGACACTTCCTATAGCATGAGATGTGATATCTCAATGCTTCTAATACCAAACCTGAGACTCTTCCTATAACATGAGATGGGATATCCAACTCCTTCCCATTCCAATCCTGAGACCCTTCCAAAAGCAGAGATGTGATATCTCAATGCTTATACCAAACCTGAGACCCTTCCTATGGCATGAGATGTCATATACATATCCTTCCCATTCCAATCCTGAGACCCTTCCTATAGCATGAGATGTGATATCTCAATGCTTATACAAAACCTGAGACCCTTCCTATAGCATGAGATGTGATATCCAACTCCTTCCCATTCCAATCCTGAGACCCTTCCTATAGCATGAGATGTGATATCTCAATGCCTCTAATACCAAACCTGAGATCCTTCCTCTAACATGAAATGTGATATCCAACTCCTTCCCTTTCCAAACCTGAGAGCCTACCTATAGCATGAGATGTGATATCCAAGTCCTTCCCATTCCAATCCTTAGAGCCTTCCTATAGCATGCAATATGATATCTCAATTATTCTAATAACAAACCTGAGACCCGTCCTATAACATGAGATGGGATATCCAACTCCTTCCCATTCCAATCCTGAGACACTTCCGATAGCAGAGATGTGATATCTCAATGCTTATACCAAACCTGAGACCCTTCCTATAACATGAGATGTGATATCCAACTCCTTCCCATTCCAAACCTGAGTCCCTTCCTATAGCATATGTGATATCCAACTCCTTCCAATTCCAAACATGAGACCCTTCCCATAGCAAGAATGTAATATCCAACTCCTTCCCATTCCAATCCTGAGACCATTTCTATAGCATGAGATGTGATATCTCAATGCTTCTAATACCAAACCTGAGATCCTTCCTATGACATGAGATGTGATATTCAATTCCTTCCCATTCCAAACCTGAGACCCTTCCTACAGCATGCGATGTGATATCTCAATGCTTCTAATACCAAACCTGAGACCAGTCCTATAACATGAGATGGGATATCCAATTCCTTCCCGTTCCAATCCTGAGACACTTCCGATTGCAGAGATGTGATATCTCAATGCTTATAACAAACCTGAGACTCTTCCTATAACATGTGATGTGATATTCAAATCCTTCCCCTTCCAAACCTGAGACCCTCCCTTTAGCATGAGATGTGATATCCAACTCCTTCCCATTCCAATCCTGAGACCCTTATGATAGCATGAGATGTGATATCTCAATGCCTCTAATACAAAACCTGAGATACTTCCGATAGCATGAGATGTGATATCTCAATGCTTCTAATACCAAACCTGAGATCCTTCCTATAACTTGAGATGTGATATCCAAATCCTTCCCCTTCCAAACCTGAGACCCTCCCTTTAGCATGAGATGTGATATCCAACTCCTTCCCATTCCAATCCTGAGACCCTTCTGATAGCATGAGATGTGATATCTCAATGCTTCTAATACCAAACCTGGGATCCTTCCTATGACATGAGATGTGATATCCAATTCCTTCCCATTCCAAACCTGAGACCCTTCCTACAGCATGCGATGTGATATCTCAATGCTTCTAATACCAAACCTGAGACCAGTCCTATAACATGAGATGGGATATCCAACTCCTTCCCGTTCCAATCCTGAGACACTTCCGATTGCAGAGATGTGATATCTCAATGCTTATACCAAACCTGAGACTCTTCCTATAACATGAGATGTGATATCCAACTCCTTCCCGTTCAAAACCTGAGACCCTTCCTATAGCATGAGATGTGATATCCAAATCCTTCCCATCCCAATCCTGAGACACTTCCGATTGCAGAGATGTGATATCTCAATGCTTATACCAAACCTGAGACTCTTCCTATAACATGAGATGTGATATCCAACTCCTTCCCGTTCCCAACCTGAGACCCTTCCTATAGCATGAGATGTGATATCCAACTCCTTCCCATTCCAATCCTGAGACCCTTCCGATAGCATGAGATGTGATATCTCAATGCCTCTAATACCAAACCTGAGATCCTTCCTATAACATGTGATGTGATATTCAAATCCTTCCCCTTCCAAACCTGAGACCCTCCCTTTAGCATGAGATGTGATATCCAACTCCTTCCCATTCCAATCCTGAGACCCTTATGATAGCATGAGATGTGATATCTCAA
Organism: Ambystoma mexicanum; assembly: GCF_040938575.1. NCBI lineage: Eukaryota > Metazoa > Chordata > Amphibia > Caudata > Ambystomatidae > Ambystoma > Ambystoma mexicanum. Next base: position 1,300,323 of record NW_027182433.1, read on the forward strand.
TGCCTCTAATACCAAACCTGAGATACTTCCGATAGCATGAGATGTGATATCTCAATGCTTCTAATACCAAACCTGAGATCCTTCCTATAACTTGAGATGTGATATCCAAATCCTTCCCCTTCCAAACCTGAGACCCTCCCTTTAGCATGAGATGTGATATCCAACTCCTTCCCATTCCAATCCTGAGACCCTTCTGATAGCATGAGATGTGATATCTCAATGCCTCTAATACCAAACCTGAGATCCTACCTCTAACATGAAATGTGATATCCAACTCCTTCCCTTTCCAAACCTGAGACCCTGCCTATAGCATGAGATGTGATATCCAAGTCCTTCCCATTCCAATCCTGAGACCCTTCCTATAGCATGAGATGTGATATCTCAATGCTTATACCAAACCTGAGACCCTTCCTATAGCATGAGATGTGATATCCAACTTCTTCCCATTCCAATCCTGAGACCCTTCCTATAACATGAGATGTGATTTCTCAATGCTTCTAATACCAAACCTGAGATCTTTCCTATAACATGAGATGTGATATCCAACTCCTTCCCATCCTAATCCTGAGACACTTCCGATTGCAGAGATGTGATGTCTCAATGCTTCTAATACCAAACCTGAGATCTTTCCTATAACATGAGATGTGATATCCAACTCCTTCCCGTTCCAAACCTGAGACCCTTCCTATAGCATGAGATGTGATATCCAACTTCTTCCCATTCCAATCCTGAGACCATTCCGATAGCATGAGATGTGATATCTCAATGCTTCTAATACCAAACCTGTGATCCTTCCTATAACATGTGATGTGATATTCAAATCCTTCCCCTTCCAAACCTGAGACCCTCCCTTTAGCATGAGATGTGATATCCAACTTCTTGCCATTACAATCCTGAGACCCTTACGATAGCATGAGATGTGATATCTCAATGCTTCTAATACCAAACCTGAGACTCTTCCTATAAAATGAGATGGGATATCCAACTCCTTCCCATTCCAATCCTGAGACCCTTCCAAAAGCAGAGATGTGATATCTCAATGCTTATACCAAACCTGAGACCCTTCCTATGGCATGAGATGTCATATACATATCCTTCCCATTCCAATCCTGAGACCCTTCCTATAGCATGAGATGTGATATCTCAATGCTTATACCAAACCTGAGACCCTTCCTATAGCATGAGATGTGATATCCAACTCCTTCCCATTCCAATCCTGAGACACTTCCTATAGCATGAGATGTGATATCTCAATGCCTCTAATACCAAACCTGAGATCCTTCCTCTAACATGAAATGTGATATCCAACTCCTTCCCTTTCCAAACCTGAGAGCCTACCTATAGCATGAGATGTGATATCCAAGTCCTTCCCATTCCAATCCTTAGACCCTTCCTATAGCATGCAATATGATATCTCAATGATTCTAATAACAAACCTGAGACCCGTCCTATAACATGAGATGGGATATCCAACTCCTTCCCATTCCAATCCTGAGACCCTTCCAAAAGCAGAGATGTGATATCTCAATGCTTATACCAAACCTGAGACCCTTCCTATGGCATGAGATGTCATATACATATCCTTCCCATTCCAATCCTGAGACCCTTCCTATAGCATGAGATGTGATATCTCAATGCTTATACCAAACCTGAGACCCTTCCTATAGCATGAGATGTGATATCGAACTCCTTCCCATTCCAATTCTGAGACCCTTCCTATGGCATGAGATGTGATATCTCAATGCTTATACCAAACCTGAGACCCTTCATATAGCATGAGATGTGATATTCAACTCCTTCCCATTACAATCCTGAGACCCTTCCTATAGCATGAGATGTGATGTCTCAATGCTTCTAATACCAAACCTGAGATCCTTCCTATACCATGAGATGTGATATCCAACTCCTTCCATTCCAATCCTGAGACCCTTCCTATAGCATGAGATGTGATATCTCAATGCTTCTAATATCAAACTTGAGACCCTCCCTATAGCATGAGATGTGATATCCAATTCCTTCCCATTCCAATCCTGAGACACTTCCTATAGCATGAGATGTGATATCTCAATGCTTCTAATACCAAACCTGAGACTCTTCCTATAACATGAGATGGGATATCCAACTCCTTCCCATTCCAATCCTGAGACCCTTCCAAAAGCAGAGATGTGATATCTCAATGCTTATACCAAACCTGAGACCCTTCCTATGGCATGAGATGTCATATACATATCCTTCCCATTCCAATCATGAGACCCTTCCTATAGCATGAGATGTGATATCTCAATGCTTATACAAAACCTGAGACCCTTCCTATAGCATGAGATGTGATATCCAACTCCTTCCCATTCCAATCCTGAGACCCTTCCTATAGCATGAGATGTGATATCTCAATGCCTCTAATACCAAACCTGAGATCCTTCCTCTAACATGAAATGTGATATCCAACTCCTTCCCTTTCCAAACCTGAGAGCCTACCTATAGCATGAGATGTGATATCCAAGTCCTTCCCATTCCAATCCTTAGAGCCTTCCTATAGCATGCAATATGATATCTCAATGATTCTAATAACAAACCTGAGACCCGTCCTATAACATGAGATGGGATATCCAACTCCTTCCCATTCCAAACCTGAGTCCCTTCCTATAGCATATGTGATATCCAACTCCTTCCAATTCCAAACATGAGACCCTTCCCATAGCAAGAATGTAATATCCAACTCCTTCCCATTCCAATCCTGAGACCATTTCTATAGCATGAGATGTGATATCTCAATGCTTCTCATACCAAACCTGAGATCCTTCCTATGACATGAGATGTGATATCCAATTCCTTCCCATTCCAAACCTGAGACCCTTCCTACAGCATGCGATGTGATATCTCAATGCTTCTAATACCAAACCTGAGACCAGTCCTATAACATGAGATGGGATATCCAACTCCTTCCCGTTCCAATCCTGAGACACTTCCGATTGCAGAGATGTGATATCTCAATGCTTATACCAAACCTGAGACTCTTCCTATAACATGAGATGTGATATCCAAATCCTTCCAATCCCAATCCTGAGACACTTCCGATTGCAGAGATGTGATATCTCAATGCTTATACCAAACCTGAGACTCTTCCTATAACATGAGATGTGATATCCAACTCCTTCCCGTTCAAAACCTGAGACCCTTCCTATAGCATGAGATGTGATATCCAAATCCTTCCCATCCCAATCCTGAGACACTTCCGATTGCAGAGATGTGATATCTCAATGCTTATACCAAACCTGAGACTCTTCCTATAACATGAGATGTGATATCCAACTCCTTCCCGTTCCAAACCTGAGACCCTTACGATAGCATGAGATGTGAAATCTCAATGCCTCTAATACCAAACCTGAGATACTTCCGATAGCATAAGATGTGATATCTCAATGCTTCTAATACAAAACCTGAGATCCTTCCTATAACATGAGATGTGATATCCAAATCCTTCCCCTTCCAAACCTGAGACCCTCCCTTTAGCATGAGATGTGATATCCAACTCCTTCCCATTCCAATCCTGAGACCCTTCTGATAGCATGAGATGTGATATCCAAGTCCTTCCCATTCCAATCCTGAGATCCTTCCTATAACATGAGATGTGATATCCAAATCCTTCCCTTTCCGAACCTGAGACCCTCCCTTTAGCATGAGATGTGATATCCAACTCCTTCCCATTCCAATCCTGAGACCCTTCTGATAGCATGAGATGTGATATCTCAATGCCTCTAATACCAAACCTGAGATCCTACCTCTAACATAAAATGTGATATCCAACTCTTTCCCCTTCCAAACCTGAGAGCCTTCCTATAGCATGAGATGTGATATCCAAGTCCTTCCCATTCCAATCCTGAGTCCCTTCCTATAACATGAGATGTGATATCCAACTCCTTCCCATTCCAACCTGAGACCCTTCCTATAGCATGAGATGGGATATCCAACTCCTTCCAAATCCAATCCTTATACCCTTCCGATAGCATGAGATGTGATATCCCAATGCTTCTACCAAACCTGAGACCCATACTATGGCATGAGATGTGACATCAAACTCCTTCCCATTCCAATCCTGAGACCCTTCCTATAGCTTGAGATGGAATATCCAACTCCTTCCCATTCCAATTCTGAGACCCTTCCTATACCATGATACTTGATATCTCAATGCTTCTAATACCAAACCTGAGACCTGTCCTATAACATGAGATGTGATATCCAAATCCTTCCCATTCCAATCCTGAGACCCTTCCGATATCATGAGATGTGATATCTCAATGCTTCTAATATCAAACTTGAGACCCTCCCTATAGCATGAGATGAGATATCCAAGTCCTTCCCATTCCAATCCTGAGACCCTTCCTATAGCATGAGATGTGATATCTCAATGCTTCTAATACCAAACCTGAGACCCTTCCTATAACATGAGATGGGAATGTCCAACTCCTTCCCATTCCAATCCTGAGACCCTTCCGATAACAGAGATGTGATATCTCAATGCTTCTAATACCAAACCTGAGACTCTTCCTATAACATGAGATGGGATATTCAACTCCTTCCCATTCCAATCCTGAGACCCTTCCGATAGCAGAGATGTGATATCTCAATGCTTATACCAAACCTGAGACCCTTCATATAGCATGAGATGTGATATCCAACTCCTTCCCATTCCAATCCTGAGACCCTTCCTATAGCATGAGATGTGATGTCCCAATGCTTCTAATACCAAACCTGCAATCCTTCCTATAACATGAGATGTGATATCCAACTCCTTCCATTCCAATCCTGAGACCCTTCCTATAGCATGAGATGTGATATCTCAATGCTTATACCAAACCTGAGACCCTTCCTATAGCATGAGATGTGATATCCAACTCCTTCCCATTCCAATCCTGAGACCCTTCCTATAGCATCAGATGTGATATCTCAATGCCTCTAATACCAAACCTGAGATCCTTCCTCTAACATGAAATGTGATATCCAACTCCTTCCCATTCCAATCCTGAGACCCTTCCTATAGCATGAGATGTGATATCTCAATGCCTCTAATACCAAACCTGAGATCCTTCCTCTAACATGAAATGTGATATCCAACTCCTTCCCTTTCCAAACCTGAGAGCCTACCTATAGCATGAATTGTGATATATAAGTCCTTCCCATTCCAATCCTTAGACCCTTCCTATAGCATGCAATATGATATCTCAATGATTCTAATAACAAACCTGAGACCCGTCCTATAACATGAGATGGGATATCCAACTCCTTCCCATTCCAATCCTGAGACCCTTCCGATAGCAGAGATGTGATATCTCAATGCTTATACCAAACCTGAGACCCTTCCTACGGCATGAGATGTCATATACAACTCCTTCCCATTCCAATCCTGAGACCCTTCCTATAGCATGAGATGTGATATCTCAATGCTTGTACCAAACCTGAGACCCTTCATATAGCATGAGATGTGATATCCAACTCCTTCCCATTACAATCCTGAGACCCTTCCTATAGCATGAGATGTGATGTCTCAATGCTTCGAATACCAAACCTGAGATCCTTCCTATACCATGAGATGTGATATCCAACTCCTTCCATTCCAATCCTGAGACCCTTCCTATAGCATGAGATGTGATATCTCAATGCTTCTAATACCAAACCTGAGACCTGTCCTATAACATGAGATGTGATATCCAAATCCTTCCCATTCCAATCCTGAGACCCTTCCGATATCATGAGATGTGATATCTCAATGCTTCTAATATCAAACTTGAGACCCTCCCTATAGCATGAGATGTGATATCCAAGTCCTTCCCATTCCAATCCTGAGACCCTTCCTATAGCATGAGATGTGATATCTCAATGCTTCTAATACCAAACCTGAGACCCTTCCTATAACATGAGATGGGAATGTCCAACTCCTTCCCATTCCAATCCTGAGACCCTTCCGATAACAGAGATGTGATATCTCAATGCTTCTAATACCAAACCTGAGACTCTTCCTATAACATGAGATGGGATATTCAACTCCTTCCCATTCCAATCCTGAGACCCTTCCGATAGCAGAGATGTGATATCTCAATGCTTATACCAAACCTGAGACCCTTCATATAGCATGAGATGTGATATCCAACTCCTTCCCATTCCAATCCTGAGACCCTTCCTATAGCATGAGATGTGATGTCTCAATGCTTCTAATACCAAACCTGAGATCCTTCCTATAACATGAGATGTGATATCCAACTCCTTCCATTCCAATCCTGAGACCCTTCCTATAGCATGAGATGTGATATCTCAATGCTTATACCAAACCTGAGACCCTTCCTATAGCATGAGATGTGATATCCAACTCCTTCCCATTCCAATCCTGAGACCCTTCCTATAGCATCAGATGTGATATCTCAATGCCTCTAATACCAAACCTGAGATCCTTCCTCTAACATGAAATGTGATATCCAACTCCTTCCCATTCCAATCCTGAGACCCTTCCTATAGCATGAGATGTGATATCTCAATGCCTCTAATACCAAACCTGAGATCCTTCCTCTAACATGAAATGTGATATCCAACTCCTTCCCTTTCCAAACCTGAGAGCCTACCTATAGCATGAATTGTGATATATAAGTCCTTCCCATTCCAATCCTTAGACCCTTCCTATAGCATGCAATATGATATCTCAATGATTCTAATAACAAACCTGAGACCCGTCCTATAACATGAGATGGGATATCCAACTCCTTCCCATTCCAATCCTGAGACCCTTCCGATAGCAGAGATGTGATATCTCAATGCTTATACCAAACCTGAGACCCTTCCTACGGCATGAGATGTCATATACAACTCCTTCCCATTCCAATCCTGAGACCCTTCCTATAGCATGAGATGTGATATCTCAATGCTTATACCAAACCTGAGACCCTTCATATAGCATGAGATGTGATATCCAACTCCTTCCCATTACAATCCTGAGACCCTTCCTATAGCATGAGATGTGATGTCTCAATGCTTCGAATACCAAACCTGAGATCCTTCCTATACCATGAGATGATATATCCAACTCCTTCCATTCCAATCCTGAGACCCTTCCTATAGAATGAGATGTGATATCTCAATGCTTCTAATATCAAACTTGAGACCCTCCCTACAGCATGAGATGTGATATCCAATTCCTTCCCATTCCAATCCTGAGACACTTCCTATAGCATGAGATGTGATATCTCAATGCTTCTAATACCAAACCTGAGACTCTTCCTATAACATGAGATGGGATATCCAACTCCTTCCCATTCCAATCCTGAGACCCTTCCAAAAGCAGAGATGTGATATCTCAATGCTTATACCAAACCTGAGACCCTTCCTATGGCATGAGATGTCATATACATATCCTTCCCATTCCAATCCTGAGACCCTTCCTATAGCATGAGATGTGATATCTCAATGCTTATACCAAACCTGAGACCCTTCATATAGCATGAGATGTGATATCCAACTCCCTCCCATTCGAATCCTGAGACCCTTCATATAGCATGAGATGTGATATCTCAATGCCTCTAATACCAAACCTGAGATCCTTCCTCTAACATGAAATGTGATATCCAACTCCTTCCCTTTCCAAACTTGAGAGCCTACCTATAGCTTGAGATGTGATATCCAAGTCCTTCCCATTCCAATCCTTAGACCCTTCCTATAGCATGCAATATGATATCTCAATGATTCTAATAACAAACCTGAGACCCGTCCTATAACATGAGATGGGATATCCAACTCCTTCCCATTCCAATCCTGAGACACTTCCGATAGCAGAGATGTGATATCTCAATGCTTATACCAAACCTGAGACCCTTCCTATAACATGAGATGTGATATCCAACTCCTTCCCATTCCAAACCTGAGACCCTTCCTATAGCATATGTGATATCCAACTCCTTCCAATTCCAATCATGAGACCCTTCCCATAGCAAGAATGTAATATCCAACTCCTTCCCATTCCAATCCTGAGACCATTCCTATAGCATGAGATGTGATATCTCAATGCTTCTAATACCAAACCTGAGATCCTTCCTATGACATGAGATGTGATATCCAAGTCCTTCCCATTCCAATCCTTAGATCCTTCCTATAGTATGCAATATGATATCTCAATGATTCTAATAACAAACCTGAGACCCGTCCTATAACATGAGATGGGATATCCAACTCCTTCCCGTTCCAATCCTGAGACACTTCCGATTGCAGAGATGTGATATCTCAATGCTTATACCAAACCTGAGACTCTTCCTATAACATGAGATGTGATATCCAACTCCTTCCCGTTCCAAACCTGAGACCCTTCCTATAGCATGAGATGTGATATCCAACTCCTTCCCATTCCAATCCTGAGACCCTTCCGATAGCATGAGATGTGATATCTCAATGCCTCTAATACCAAACCTGAGATCCTTCCTATAACATGTGATGTGATATTCAAATCCTTCCCCTTCCAAACCTGAGACCCTCCCTTTAGCATGAGATGTAATATCCAACTCCTTCCCATTCCAATCCTGAGACCCTTATGATCGCATGAGATGTGATATCTCAATGCCTCTAATACCAAACCTGAGATACTTCCGATAGCATGAGATGTGATATCTCAATGCTTCTAATACCAAACCTGAGATCCTTCCTATAACATGAGATGTGATATCCAAATCCTTCCCCTTCCAAACCTGAGACCCTCCCTTTAGCATGAGATGTGATATCCAACTCCTTCCCATTCCAATCCTGAGACCCTTCTGATAGCATGAGATGTGATATCTCAATGCCTCTAATACCAAACCTGAGATCCTACCTCTAACATGAAATGTGATATCCAACTCCTACCCTTTACAAACCTGAGACCCTGCCTATAGCATGAGATGTGATATCCAAGTCCTTCCCATTCCAATCCTGAGACCCTTCCTATAGCATGAGATGTGATATCTCAATGCTTATACCAAACCTGAGACCCTTCCTATAGCATGAGATGTGATATCCAACTTCTTCCCATTCCAATCCTGAGACCCTTCCTATAACATGAGATGTGATGTCTCAATGCTTCTAATACCAAACCTGAGATCCTTCCTATGACATGAGATGTGATATCCAAGTCCTTCCCATTCCAATCCTTAGACCCTTCCTATAGCATGCAATATGATATCTCAATGATTCTAATAACAAACCTGAGACCCGTCCTATAACATGAGATGGGATATCCAACTCCTTCCCGTTCCAATCCTGAGACACTTCCGATTGCAGAGATGTGATATCTCAATGCTTATACCAAACCTGAGACTCTTCCTATAACATGAGATGTGATATCCAACTCCTTCCCGTTCCAAACCTGAGACCCTTCCTATAGCATGTGATGTGATATTCAAATCCTTCCCCTTCCAAACCTGAGACCCTCCCTTTAGCATGAGATGTGATATCCAACTTCTTCCCATTACAATCCTGAGACCCTTACGATAGCATGAGATGTGAAATCTCAATGCCTCTAATACCAAACCTGAGATACTTCCGATAGCATGAGATGTGATATCTCAATGCTTCTAATACCAAGCCTGAGATCCTTCCTATAACATGTGATGTGATATTCAAATCCTTCCCCTTCCAAACCTGAGACCCTCCCTTTAGCATGAGATGTGATATCCAACTTCTTCCCATTACAATCCTGAGACCCTTACGATAGCATGAGATGTGAAATCTCAATGCCTCTAATACCAAACCTGAGATACTTCCGATAGCATGAGATGTGATATCTCAATGCTTCTAATACAAAACCTGAGATCCTTCCTATAACATGAGATGTGATATCCAAATCCTTCCCCTTCCAAACCTGAGACCCTCCCTTTAGCATGAGATGTGATATCCAACTCCTTCCCATTACAATCCTGAGACCCTTACGATAGCATGAGATGTGAAATCTCAATGCCTCTAATACCAAACCTGAGATCCTACCTCTAACATGAAATGTGATATCCAACTCTTTCCCCTTCCAAACCTGAGAGCCTTCCTATAGCATGAGATGTGATATCCAAGTCCTTCCCATTCCAATCCTGAGACCCTTCCTATAACATGAGATGTGATATCCAACTCCTTCCCATTCCAACCTGAGACCCTTCCTATAGCATGAGATGGGATATCCAACTCCTTCCAAATCCAATCCTTATACCCTTCCGATAGCATGAGATGTGATATCCCAATGCTTCTACCAAACCTGAGACCCATACTATGGCATGAGATGTGATATCAAACTCCTTCCCATTCCAATCCTGAGACCCTTCCTATAGCTTGAGATGGAATATCCAACTCCTTCCCATTCCAATTCTGAGACCCTTCCTATACCATGATACTTGATATCTCAATGCTTCTAATACCAAACCTGAGACCAGTCCTATAACATGAGATGTGATATCCAAATCCTTCCCCTTCCAAACCTTAGACCCTTCCTTTATCATGAGATGTGATATCCAACTCCTTCCCATTCCAATCCTGAGACCCTTCAGATATCATGAGATGTGATATCTCAATGCTTCTAATATCAAACTTGAGACCCTCCCTATAGCATGAGATGTGATATCCAAGTCCTTCCCATTCCAATCCTGAGACCCTTCCTATAGCATGAGATGTGATATCTCAATGCTTCTAATACCAAACCTGAGACCCTTCCTATAACATGAGATGGGAATGTCCAACTCCTTCCCATTCCAATCCTGAGACCCTTCCGATAACAGAGATGTGATATCTCAATGCTTCTAATACCAAACCTGAGACTCTTCCTATAACATGAGATAGGATATCCAACTCCTTCCCATTCCAATCCTGAGACCCTTCCGATAGCAGAGATGTGATATCTCAATGCTTATACCAAACCTGAGACCCTTCATATAGCATGAGATGTGATATCCAACTCCTTCCCATTCCATTCCTGAGACCCTTCCTATAGCATGAGATGTGATGTCTCAATGCTTCTAATACCAAACCTGAGATCCTTCCTATAACATGAGATGTGATATCCAACTCCTTCCATTCCAATCCTGAGACCCTTCCTATAGCATGAGATGTGATATCTCAATGCTTATACCAAACCTGAGACCCTTCCTATAGCATGAGATGTGATATCCAACTCCTTCCCATTCCAATCCTGAGACCCTTCCTATAGCATCAGATGTGATATCTCAATGCCTCTAATACCAAACCTGAGATCCTTCCTCTAACATGAAATGTGATATCCAACTCCTTCCCATTCCAATCCTGAGACCCTTCCTATAGCATGAGATGTGATATCTCAATGCCTCTAATACCAAACCTGAGATCCTTCCTCTAACATGAAATGTGATATCCAACTCCTTCCCTTTCCAAACCTGAGAGCCTACCTATAGCATGAATTGTGATATCCAAGTCCTTCCCATTCCAATCCTTAGACCCTTCCTATAGCATGCAATATGATATCTCAATGATTCTAATAACAAACCTGAGACCCGTCCTATAACATGAGATGGGATATCGAACTCCTTCCCATTCCAATCCTGAGACCCTTCCGATAGCAGAGATGTGATATCTCAATGCTTATACCAAACCTGAGACCCTTCCTACGGCATGAGATGTCATATACAACTCCTTCCCATTCCAATCCTGAGACCCTTCCTATAGCATGAGATGTGATATCTCAATGCTTATACCAAACCTGAGACCCTTCATATAGCATGAGATGTGATATCCAACTCCTTCCCATTACAATCCTGAGACCCTTCCTATAGCATGAGATGTGATGTCTCAATGCTTCTAATACCAAACCTGAGGTCCTTCCAATACCATGAGATGTGATAACCAACTCCTTCCATTCCAATCCTGAGACCCTTCCTATAGCATGAGATGTGATATCTTAATGCTTTTAATATCAAACTTGAGACCCTCCCTATAGCATGAGATGTGATATCCAATTCCTTCCCATTCCAATCCTGAGACACTTCCTATAGCATGAGATGTGATATCTCAATGCTTCTAATACCAAACCTGAGACTCTTCCTTTAACATGAGATGGGATATCCAACTCCTTCCCATTCCAATCCTGAGACCCTTCCAAAAGCAGAGATGTGATATCTCAATGCTTATACCAAACCTGAGACCCTTCCTATGGCATGAGATGTCATATACATATCCTTCCCATTCCAATCCTGAGACCCTTCCTATAGCATGAGATGTGATATCTCAATGCTTATACCAAACCTGAGACCCTTCCTATAGCATGAGATGTGATATCCAACTCCTTCCCATTCCAATCCTGAGACCCTTCCTATAGCATGAGATGTGATATCTCAATGCCTCTAATACCATACCTGAGATACTTCCTCTAACATGAAATGTGATATCCAACTCCTTCCCTTTCCAAACCTGAGAGCCTACCTATAGCATTAGATGTGATATCCAAGTCCTTCCCATTCCAATCCTTAGACCCTTCCTATAGCATGCAATATGATATCTCAATGATTCTAATAACAAACCTGAGACCCGTCCTATAACATGAGATGGGATATCCAACTCCTTCCCATTCCAATCCTGAGACACTTCCGATAGCAGAGATGTGATATCTCAATGCTTATACCAAACCTGAGACCCTTCCTATAACATGAGATGTGATATCCAACTCCTTCCCATTCCAAACCTGAGACCCTTCCTATAGCATATGTGATATCCAACTCCTTCCAATTCCAAACATGAGACCCTTCCCATAGCAAGAATGTAATATCCAACTCCTTCCCATTCCAATCCTGAGACCATTCCTATAGCATGAGATGTGATATCTCAATGCGTCTAATACCAAACCTGAGATCCTTCCTATGACATGAGATGTGATATCCAAGTCCTTCCCATTCCAATCCTTAGACCCTTCCTATAGCATGCAATATGATATCTCAATGATTCTAATAACAAACCTGAGACCCGTCCTATAACATGAGATGGGATATCCAACTCCTTCCCGTTCCAATCCTGAGACACTTCCGATTGCAGAGATGTGATATCTCAATGCTTATACCAAACCTGAGACTCTTCCTATAACATGAGATGTGATATCCAACTCCTTCCTGTTCCAAACCTGAGACCCTTCCTATAGCATGAGATGTGATATCCAACTCCTTCTATTCCAACCTGAGACCCTTCCTATAGCATGAGATGGGATATCCAACTCCTTCCAAATCCAATCCTGATACCCTTCCGATAGCATGAGATGTGATATCCCAATGCTTCTGCAAAACCTGAGACCCATACCATGGCATGAGATGTGATACCAAACTCCCGTCCTATACCATGAGACTTGATATCTCAATGCTTCTAATACCAAACCTGAGACCGGTCCAATAACATGAGATGTGATATCCAAATCCTTCCCCTTCCAAACCTTAGACCCTTCCTTTATCATGAGATGTGATATCCAAGTCCTTCCCATTCCATTCCTGAGACCCTTCCTATAGCATGAGATGTGATATCTCAATGCTTCTAATACCAAACCTGAGACCCTTCCTATAACATGAGATGTGATATCCAAGTCCTTCCCATTCCAATCCTGAGACCCTTACTATAGCATGAGATGTGATATCTCAATGCTTCTAATACCAAACCTGAGACCCTTCCTATAACATGAGATGGGAATGTCCAACTCCTTCCCATTCCAATCCTGAGACCCTTCAGATAACAGAGATGTGATATCTCAATGCTTCTAATACCAAACCTGAGACTCTTCCTATAACATGAGATGGGATATCCAACTCCTTCCCATTCCAATCCTGAGACCCTTCCGATAGCAGAGATGTGATATCTCAATGCTTATACCAAACCTGAGACCCTTCATATAGCATGAGATGTGATATCCAACTCCTTCCCATTCCAATCCTGAGACCCTTCCTATAGCATGAGATGTGATGTCTCAATGCTTCTAATACCAAACCTGAGATCCTTCCTATAACATGAGATGTGATATCCAACTCCTTCCATTCCAATCCTGAGACCCTTCCTATAGCATGAGATGTGATATCTCAATGCTTATACCAAACCTGAGACCCTTCCTATAGCATGAGATGTGATATCCAACTCCTTCCCATTCCAATCCTGAGACCCTTCCTATAGCATCAGATGTGATATCTCAATGCCTCTAATACCAAACCTGAGATCCTTCCTCTAACATGAAATGTGATATCCAACTCCTTCCCATTCCAATCCTGAGACCCTTCCTATAGCATGAGATGTGATATCTCAATGCCTCTAATACCAAACCTGAGATCCTTCCTCTAACATGAAATGTGATATCCAACTCCTTCCCTTTCCAAACCTGAGAGCATACCTATAGCATGAATTGTGATATCCAAGTCCTTCCCATTCCAATCCTTAGACCCTTCCTATAGCATGCAATATGATATCTCAATGATTCTAATAACAAACCTGAGACCCGTCCTATAACATGAGATGGGATATCGAACTCCTTCCCATTCCAATCCTGAGACCCTTCCGATAGCAGAGATGTGATATCTCAATGCTTATACCAAACCTGAGACCCTTCCTACGGCATGAGATGTCATATACAACTCCTTCCCATTCCAATCCTGAGACCCTTCCTATAGCATGAGATGTGATATCTCAATGCTTATACCAAACCCGAGACCCTTCATATAGCATGAGATGTGATATCCAACTCCTTCCCATTACAATCCTGAGACCCTTCCTATAGCATGAGATGTGATGTCTCAATGCTTCTAATACCAAACCTGAGATCCTTCCTATACCATGAGATGTGATATCCAACTCCTTCCATTCCAATCCTGAGACCCTTCCTATAGCATGAGATGTGATATCTCAATGCTTCTAATATCAAACTTGAGACCCTCCCTATAGCATGAGATGTGATATCCAATTCCTTCCCATTCCAATCCTGAGACACTTCCTATAGCATGAGATGTGATATCTCAATGCTTCTAATACCAAACCTGAGACTCTTCCTATAACATGAGATGGGATATCCAACTCCTTCCCATTCCAATCCTGAGACCCTTCCAAAAGCAGAGATGTGATATCTCAATGCTTATACCAAACCTGAGACCCTTCCTATGGCATGAGATGTCATATACATATCCTTCCCATTCCAATCCTGAGACCCTTCCTATAGCATGAGATGTGATATCTCAATGCTTATACCAAACCTGAGACCCTTCCTATAGCATGAGATGTGATATCCAACTCCTTCCCATTCCAATCCTGAGACCCTTCCTATAGCATGAGATGTGATATCTCAATGCCTCTAATACCATACCTGAGATCCTTCCTCTAACATGAAATGTGATATCCAACTCCTTCCCTTTCCAAACCTGAGAGCCTACCTATAGCATTAGATGTGATATCCAAGTCCTTCCCATTCCAATCCTTAGACCCTTCCTATAGCATGCAATATGATATCTCAATGATTCTAATAACAAACCTGAGACCCGTCCTATAACATGAGATGGGATATCCAACTCCTTCCCATTCCAATCCTGAGACACTTCCGATAGCAGAGATGTGATATCTCAATGCTTATACCAAACCTGAGACCCTTCCTATAACATGAGATGTGATATCCAACTCCTTCCCATTCCAAACCTGAGACCCTTCCTATAGCATATGTGATATCCAACTCCTTCCAATTCCAAACATGAGACCCTTCCCATAGCAAGAATGTAATATCCAACTCCTTCCCATTCCAATCCTGAGACCATTCCTATAGCATGAGATGTGATATCTCAATGCTTCTAATACCAAACCTGAGATCCTTCCTATGACATGAGATGTGATATCCAAGTCCTTCCCATTCCAATCCTTAGACCCTTCCTATAGCATGCAATATGATATCTCAATGATTCTAATAACAAACCTGAGACCCGTCCTATAACATGAGATGGGATATCCAACTCCTTCCCGTTCCAATCCTGAGACACTTCCGATTGCAGAGATGTGATATCTCAATGCTTATACCAAACCTGAGACTCTTCCTATAACATGAGATGTGATATCCAACTCCTTCCTGTTCCAAACCTGAGACCCTTCCTATAGCATGAGATGTGATATCCAAATCCTTCCCATCCCAATCCTGAGACACTTCCGATTGCAGAGATGTGATATCTCAATGCTTATACCAAACCTGAGACTCTTCCTATAACATGAGATGTGATATCCAAATCCTTCCCGTTCCAAACCTGAGACCCTTCCTATAGCATGAGATGTGATATCCAACTCCTTCCCATTCCAATCCTGAGACCCTTCCGATAGCATGAGATGTGATATCTCAATGCCTCTAATACCAAACCTGAGATCCTTCCTATAACATGTGATGTGATATTCAAATCCTCCCCTTCCAAACCTGAGACCCTCCCTTTAGCATGAGATGTGATATCCAACTCCTTCCCATTCCAATCCTGAGACCCTTATGATAGCATGAGATGTGATATCTCAATGCCTCTAATACCAAACCTGAGATACTTCCGATAGCATGAGATGTGATATCTCAATGCTTCTAATACCAAACCTGAGATCCTTCCTATAACATGAGATGTGATATCCAAATCCTTCCCCTTCCAAACCTGAGACCCTCCCTTTAGCATGAGATGTGATATCCAACTCCTTCCCATTCCAATCCTGAGACCCTTCTGATAGCATGAGATGTGATATCTCAATGCCTCTAATACCAAACCTGAGATCCTACCTCTAACATGAGATGTGATATCCAACTCCTACCCTTTACAAACCTGAGACCCTGCCTATAGCATGAGATGTGATATCCAAGTCCTTCCCATTCCAATCCTGAGACCCTTCCTATAGCATGAGATGTGATATCTCAATGCTTATACCAAACCTGAGACCCTTCCTATAGCATGAGATGTGATATCCAACTTCTTCCCATTCCAATCCTGAGACCCTTCCTATAACATGAGATGTGATGTCTCAATGCTTCTAATACCAAACCTGAGATCCTTCCTATGACATGAGATGTGATATCCAAGTCCTTCCCATTCCAATCCTTAGACCCTTCCTATAGCATGCAATATGATATCTCAATGATTCTAATAACAAACCTGAGACCCGTCCTATAACATGAGATGGGATAGCCAACTCCTTCCCGTTCCAATCCTGAGACACTTCCGATTGCAGAGATGTGATATCTCAATGCTTATACCAAACCTGAGACTCTTCCTATAACATGAGATGTGATATCCAACTCCTTCCCGTTCCAAACCTTAGACCCTTCCTATAGCATGAGATGTGATATCCAAATCCTTCCCATCCCAATCCTGAGACACTTCCGATTGCAGAGATGTGATATCTCAATGCTTATACCAAACCTGAGACTCTTCCTATAGCATGAGATGTGATATCCAAATCCTTCCCCTTCCAAACCTGAGACCCTTCCTATAGCATGAGATGTGATATCCAACTCCTTCCCATTCCAATCCTGAGACCCTTCCGATAGCATGAGATGTGATATCTCAATGCCTCTAATACCAAACCTGAGATCCTTCCTATAACATGTGATGTGATATTCAAATCCTTCCCCTTCCAAACCTGAGACCCTCCCTTTAGCATGAGATGTGATATCCAAGTCCTTCCCATTCCAATCCTGAGACCCTTCCTATAGCATGAGATGTGATATCTCAATGCTTCTAATACCAAACCTGAGACCCTTCCTATAACATGAGATGGGAATGTCCAACTCCTTCCCATTCCAATCCTGAGACTCTTCCGATAACAGAGATGTGATATCTCAATGCTTCTAATACCAAACCTGAGACTCTTCCTATAACATGAGATAGGATATCCAACTCCTTCCCATTCCAATCCTGAGACCCTTCCGATAGCAGAGATGTGATATCTCAATGCTTATACCAAACCTGAGACCCTTCATATAGCATGAGATGTGATATCCAACTCCTTCCCATTCCATTCCTGAGACCCTTCCTATAGCATGAGATGTGATGTCTCAATGCTTCTAATACCAAACCTGAGATCCTTCCTATAACATGAGATGTGATATCCAACTCCTTCCATTCCAATCCTGAGACCCTTCCTATAGCATGAGATGTGATATCTCAATGCTTATACCAAACCTGAGACCCTTCCTATAGCATGAGATGTGATATCCAACTCCTTCCCATTCCAATCCTGAGACCCTTCCTATAGCATCAGATGTGATATCTCAATGCCTCTAATACCAAACCTGAGATCCTTCCTCTAACATGAAATGTGATATCCAACTCCTTCCCATTCCAATCCTGAGACCCTTCCTATAGCATGAGATGTGATATCTCAATGCCTCTAATACCAAACCTGAGATCCTTCCTCTAACATGAAATGTGATATCCAACTCCTTCCCTTTCCAAACCTGAGAGCCTACCTATAGCATGAATTGTGATATCCAAGTCCTTCCCATTCCAATCCTTAGACCCTTCCTATAGCATGCAATATGATATCTCAATGATTCTAATAACAAACCTGAGACCCGTCCTATAACATGAGATGGGATATCGAACTCCTTCCCATTCCAATCCTGAGACCCTTCCGATAGCAGAGATGTGATATCTCAATGCTTATACCAAACCTGAGACCCTTCCTACGGCATGAGATGTCATATACAACTCCTTCCCATTCCAATCCTGAGACCCTTCCTATAGCATGAGATGTGATATCTCAATGCTTATACCAAACCTGAGACCCTTCATATAGCATGAGATGTGATATCCAACTCCTTCCCATTACAATCCTGAGACCCTTCCTATAGCATGAGATGTGATGTCTCAATGCTTCTAATACCAAACCTGAGGTCCTTCCAATACCATGAGATGTGATAACCAACTCCTTCCATTCCAATCCTGAGACCCTTCCTATAGCATGAGATGTGATATCTTAATGCTTTTAATATCAAACTTGAGACCCTCCCTATAGCATGAGATGTGATATCCAATTCCTTCCCATTCCAATCCTGAGACACTTCCTATAGCATGAGATGTGATATCTCAATGCTTCTAATACCAAACCTGAGACTCTTCCTATAACATGAGATGGGATATCCAACTCCTTCCCATTCCAATCCTGAGACCCTTCCAAAAGCAGAGATGTGATATCTCAATGCTTATACCAAACCTGAGACCCTTCCTATGGCATGAGATGTCATATACATATCCTTCCCATTCCAATCCTGAGACCCTTCCTATAGCATGAGATGTGATATCTCAATGCTTATACCAAACCTGAGACCCTTCCTATAGCATGAGATGTGATATCCAACTCCTTCCCATTCCAATCCTGAGACCCTTCCTATAGCATGAGATGTGATATCTCAATGCCTCTAATACCATACCTGAGATACTTCCTCTAACATGAAATGTGATATCCAACTCCTTCCCTTTCCAAACCTGAGAGCCTACCTATAGCATTAGATGTGATATCCAAGTCCTTCCCATTCCAATCCTTAGACCCTTCCTATAGCATGCAATATGATATCTCAATGATTCTAATAACAAACCTGAGACCCGTCCTATAACATGAGATGGGATATCCAACTCCTTCCCATTCCAATCCTGAGACACTTCCGATAGCAGAGATGTGATATCTCAATGCTTATACCAAACCTGAGACCCTTCCTATAACATGAGATGTGATATCCAACTCCTTCCCATTCCAAACCTGAGACCCTTCCTATAGCATATGTGATATCCAACTCCTTCCAATTCCAAACATGAGACCCTTCCCATAGCAAGAATGTAATATCCAACTCCTTCCCATTCCAATCCTGAGACCATTCCTATAGCATGAGATGTGATATCTCAATGCTTCTAATACCAAACCTGAGATCCTTCCTATGACATGAGATGTGATATCCAAGTCCTTCCCATTCCAATCCTTAGACCCTTCCTATAGCATGCAATATGATATCTCAATGATTCTAATAACAAACCTGAGACCCGTCCTATAACATGAGATGGGATATCCAACTCCTTCCCGTTCCAATCCTGAGACACTTCCGATTGCAGAGATGTGATATCTCAATGCTTATACCAAACCTGAGACTCTTCCTATAACATGAGATGTGATATCCAACTCCTTCCTGTTCCAAACCTGAGACCCTTCCTATAGCATGAGATGTGATATCCAACTCCTTCTATTCCAACCTGAGACCCTTCCTATAGCATGAGATGGGATATCCAACACCTTCCAAATCCAATCCTGATACCCTTCCGATAGCATGAGATGTGATATCCCAATGCTTCTGCAAAACCTGAGACCCATACCATGGCATGAGATGTGATACCAAACTCCCGTCCTATACCATGAGACTTGATATCTCAATGCTTCTAATACCAAACCTGAGACCGGTCCAATAACATGAGATGTGATATCCGAATCCTTCCCCTTCCAAACCTTAGACCCTTCCTTTATCATGAGATGTGATATCCAAGTCCTTCCCATTCCATTCCTGAGACCCTTCCTATAGCATGAGATGTGATATCTCAATGCTTCTAATACCAAACCTGAGACCCTTCCTATAACATGAGATGTGATATCCAAGTCCTTCCCATTCCAATCCTGAGACCCTTACTATAGCATGAGATGTGATATCTCAATGCTTCTAATACCAAACCTGAGACCCTTCCTATAACATGAGATGGGAATGTCCAACTCCTTCCCATTCCAATCCTGAGACCCTTCAGATAACAGAGATGTGATATCTCAATGCTTCTAATACCAAACCTGAGACTCTTCCTATAACATGAGATGGGATATCCAACTCCTTCCCATTCCAATCCTGAGACCCTTCCGATAGCAGAGATGTGATATCTCAATGCTTATACCAAACCTGAGACCCTTCATATAGCATGAGATGTGATATCCAACTCCTTCCCATTCCAATCC
Organism: Ambystoma mexicanum; assembly: GCF_040938575.1. Taxonomy (NCBI): domain Eukaryota; kingdom Metazoa; phylum Chordata; class Amphibia; order Caudata; family Ambystomatidae; genus Ambystoma; species Ambystoma mexicanum. Next base: position 1,321,281 of record NW_027182433.1, read on the forward strand.
TGAGACCCTTCCTATAGCATGAGATGTGATGTCTCAATGCTTCTAATACCAAACCTGAGATCCTTCCTATAACATGAGATGTGATATCCAACTCCTTCCATTTCAATCCTGAGACCCTTCCTATAGCATGAGATGTGATATCTCAATGCTTATACCAAACCTGAGACCCTTCCTATAGCATGAGATGTGATATCCAACTCCTTCCCATTCCAATCCTGAGACCCTTCCTATAGCATCAGATGTGATATCTCAATGCCTCTAATACCAAACCTGAGATCCTTCCTCTAACATGAAATGTGATATCCAACTCCTTCCCATTCCAATCCTGAGACCCTTCCTATAGCATGAGATGTGATATCTCAATGCTTCTAATACCAAACCTGAGATCCTTCCTCTAACATGAAATGTGATATCCAACTCCTTCCCTTTCCAAACCTGAGAGCATACCTATAGCATGAATTGTGATATCCAAGTCCTTCCCATTCCAATCCTTAGACCCTTCCTATAGCATGCAATATGATATCTCAATGATTCTAATAACAAACCTGAGACCCGTCCTATAACATGAGATGGGATATCGAACTCCTTCCCATTCCAATCCTGAGACCCTTCCGATAGCAGAGATGTGATATCTCAATGCTTATACCAAACCTGAGACCCTTCCTACGGCATGAGATGTCATATACAACTCCTTCCCATTCCAATCCTGAGACCCTTCCTATAGCATGAGATGTGATATCTCAATGCTTATACCAAACCTGAGACCCTTCATATAGCATGAGATGTGATATCCAACTCCTTCCCATTACAATCCTGAGACCCTTCCTATAGCATGAGATGTGATGTCTCAATGCTTCTAATACCAAACCTGAGATCCTTCCTATACCATGAGATGTGATATCCAACTCCTTCCATTCCAATCCTGAGACCCTTCCTATAGCATGAGATGTGATATCTCAATGCTTCTAATATCAAACTTGAGACCCTCCCTATAGCATGAGATGTGATATCCAATTCCTTCCCATTCCAATCCTGAGACACTTCCTATAGCATGAGATGTGATATCTCAATGCTTCTAATACCAAACCTGAGACTCTTCCTATAACATGAGATGGGATATCCAACTCCTTCCCATTGCAATCCTGAGACCCTTCCAAAAGCAGAGATGTGATATCTCAATGCTTATACCAAACCTGAGACCCTTCCTATGGCATGAGATGTCATATACATATCCTTCCCATTCCAATCCTGAGACCCTTCCTATAGCATGAGATGTGATATCTCAATGCTTATACCAAACCTGAGACCCTTCCTATAGCATGAGATGTGATATCCAACTCCTTCCCATTCCAATCCTGAGACCCTTCCTATAGCATGAGATGTGATATCTCAATGCCTCTAATACCATACCTGAGATCCTTCCTCTAACATGAAATGTGATATCCAACTCCTTCCCTTTCCAAACCTGAGAGCCTACCTATAGCATTAGATGTGATATCCAAGTCCTTCCCATTCCAATCCTTAGACCCTTCCTATAGCATGCAATATGATATCTCAATGATTCTAATAACAAACCTGAGACCCGTCCTATAACATGAGATGGGATATCCAACTCCTTCCCATTCCAATCCTGAGACACTTCCGATAGCAGAGATGTGATATCTCAATGCTTATACCAAACCTGAGACCCTTCCTATAACATGAGATGTGATATCCAACTCCTTCCCATTCCAAACATGAGACCCTTCCCATAGCAAGAATGTAATATCCAACTCCTTCCCATTCCAATCCTGAGACCATTCCTATAGCATGAGATGTGATATCTCAATGCTTCTAATACCAAACCTGAGATCCTTCCTATGACATGAGATGTGATATCCAAGTCCTTCCCATTCCAATCCTTAGACCCTTCCTATAGCATGCAATATGATATCTCAATGATTCTAATAACAAACCTGAGACCCGTCCTATAACATGAGATGGGATATCCAACTCCTTCCCGTTCCAATCCTGAGACACTTCCGATTGCAGAGATGTGATATCTCAATGCTTATACCAAACCTGAGACTCTTCCTATAACATGAGATGTGATATCCAACTCCTTCCTGTTCCAAACCTGAGACCCTTCCTATAGCATGAGATGTGATATCCAAATCCTTCCCATCCCAATCCTGAGACACTTCCGATTGCAGAGATGTGATATCTCAATGCTTATACCAAACCTGAGACTCTTCCTATAACATGAGATGTGATATCCAAATCCTTCCCATTCCAAACCTGAGACCCTTCCTATAGCATGAGATGTGATATCCAACTCCTTCCCATTCCAATCCTGAGACCCTTCCGATAGCATGAGATGTGATATCTCAATGCCTCTAATACCAAACCTGAGATCCTTCCTATAACATGTGATGTGATATTCAAATCCTCCCCTTCCAAACCTGAGACCCTCCCTTTAGCATGAGATGTGATATCCAACTCCTTCCCATTCCAATCCTGAGACCCTTATGATAGCATGAGATGTGATATCTCAATGCCTCTAATACCAAACCTGAGATACTTCCGATAGCATGAGATGTGATATCTCAATGCTTCTAATACCAAACCTGAGATCCTTCCTATAACATGAGATGTGATATCCAAATCCTTCCCCTTCCAAACCTGAGACCCTCCCTTTAGCATGAGATGTGATATCCAACTCCTTCCCATTCCAATCCTGAGACCCTTCTGATAGCATGAGATGTGATATCTCAATGCCTCTAATACCAAACCTGAGATCCTACCTCTAACATGAGATGTGATATCCAACTCCTACCCTTTACAAACCTGAGACCCTGCCTATAGCATGAGATGTGATATCCAAGTCCTTCCCATTCCAATCCTGAGACCCTTCCTATAGCATGAGATGTGATATCTCAATGCTTATACCAAACCTGAGACCCTTCCTATAGCATGAGATGTGATATCCAACTTCTTCCCATTCCAATCCTGAGACCCTTCCTATAACATGAGATGTGATGTCTCAATGCTTCTAATACCAAACCTGAGATCCTTCCTATGACATGAGATGTGATATCCAAGTCCTTCCCATTCCAATCCTTAGACCCTTCCTATAGCATGCAATATGATATCTCAATGATTCTAATAACAAACCTGAGACCCGTCCTATAACATGAGATGGGATAGCCAACTCCTTCCCGTTACAATCCTGAGACACTTCCGATTGCAGAGATGTGATATCTCAATGCTTATACCAAACCTGAGACTCTTCCTATACCATGAGATGTGATATCCAACTCCTTCCCGTTCCAAACCTTAGACCCTTCCTATAGCATGAGATGTGATATCCAAATCCTTCCCATCCCAATCCTGAGACACTTCCGATTGCAGAGATGTGATATCTCAATGCTTATACCAAACCTGAGACTCTTCCTATAACATGAGATGTGATATCCAAATCCTTCCCCTTCCAAACCTGAGACCCTTCCTATAGCATGAGATGTGATATCCAACTCCTTCCCATTCCAATCCTGAGACCCTTCCGATAGCATGAGATGTGATATCTCAATGCCTCTAATACCAAACCTGAGATCCTTCCTATAACATGTGATGTGATATTCAAATCCTTCCCCTTCCAAACCTGAGACCCTCCCTTTAGCATGAGATGTGATATCCAACTCCTTCCCATTCCAATCCTGAGACCCTTATGATAGCATGAGATGTGATATCTCAATGCCTCTAATACCAAACCTGAGATACTTCTGATAGCATGAGATGTGATATCTCAATGCTTCTAATACCAAACCTGAGATCCTTCCTATAACATGAGATGTGATATCCAAATCCTTCCCCTTCCAAACCTGAGACCCTCCCTTTAGCATGAGATGTGATATCCAACTCCTTCCCATTCCAATCCTGAGACCCTTCTGATAGCATGAGATGTGATATCTCAATGCCTCTAATACCAAACCTGAGATCCTACCTCTAACATGAAATGTGATATCCAACTCCTACCCTTTACAAACCTGAGACCCTGCCTATAGCATGAGATGTGATATCCAAGTCCTTCCCATTCCAATCCTGAGACCCTTCCTATAGCATGAGATGTGATATCCAACTCCTTCCCATTCCAATCCTGAGACCCTTCCTATAGCATGAGATGTGATATCTCAATGCCTCTAATACCATACCTGAGATACTTCCTCTAACATGAAATGTGATATCCAACTCCTTCCCTTTCCAAACCTGAGAGCCTACCTATAGCATTAGATGTGATATCCAAGTCCTTCCCATTCCAATCCTTAGACCCTTCCTATAGCATGCAATATGATATCTCAATGATTCTAATAACAAACCTGAGACCCGTCCTATAACATGAGATGGGATATCCAACTCCTTCCCATTCCAATCCTGAGACACTTCCGATAGCAGAGATGTGATATCTCAATGCTTATACCAAACCTGAGACCCTTCCTATAACATGAGATGTGATATCCAACTCCTTCCCATTCCAAACCTGAGACCCTTCCTATAGCATATGTGATATCCAACTCCTTCCAATTCCAAACATGAGACCCTTCCCATAGCAAGAATGTAATATCCAACTCCTTCCCATTCCAATCCTGAGACCATTCCTATAGCATGAGATGTGATATCTCAATGCTTCTAATACCAAACCTGAGATCCTTCCTATGACATGAGATGTGATATCCAAGTCCTTCCCATTCCAATCCTTAGACCCTTCCTATAGCATGCAATATGATATCTCAATGATTCTAATAACAAACCTGAGACCCGTCCTATAACATGAGATGGGATATCCAACTCCTTCCCGTTCCAATCCTGAGACACTTCCGATTGCAGAGATGTGATATCTCAATGCTTATACCAAACCTGAGACTCTTCCTATAACATGAGATGTGATATCCAACTCCTTCCTGTTCCAAACCTGAGACCCTTCCTATAGCATGAGATGTGATATCCAACTCCTTCTATTCCAACCTGAGACCCTTCCTATAGCATGAGATGGGATATCCAACACCTTCCAAATCCAATCCTGATACCCTTCCGATAGCATGAGATGTGATATCCCAATGCTTCTGCAAAACCTGAGACCCATACCATGGCATGAGATGTGATACCAAACTCCCGTCCTATACCATGAGACTTGATATCTCAATGCTTCTAATACCAAACCTGAGACCGGTCCAATAACATGAGATGTGATATCCGAATCCTTCCCCTTCCAAACCTTAGACCCTTCCTTTATCATGAGATGTGATATCCAAGTCCTTCCCATTCCATTCCTGAGACCCTTCCTATAGCATGAGATGTGATATCTCAATGCTTCTAATACCAAACCTGAGACCCTTCCTATAACATGAGATGTGATATCCAAGTCCTTCCCATTCCAATCCTGAGACCCTTACTATAGCATGAGATGTGATATCTCAATGCTTCTAATACCAAACCTGAGACCCTTCCTATAACATGAGATGGGAATGTCCAACTCCTTCCCATTCCAATCCTGAGACCCTTCAGATAACAGAGATGTGATATCTCAATGCTTCTAATACCAAACCTGAGACTCTTCCTATAACATGAGATGGGATATCCAACTCCTTCCCATTCCAATCCTGAGACCCTTCCGATAGCAGAGATGTGATATCTCAATGCTTATACCAAACCTGAGACCCTTCATATAGCATGAGATGTGATATCCAACTCCTTCCCATTCCAATCCTGAGACCCTTCCTATAGCATGAGATGTGATGTCTCAATGCTTCTAATACCAAACCTGAGATCCTTCCTATAACATGAGATGTGATATCCAACTCCTTCCATTTCAATCCTGAGACCCTTCCTATAGCATGAGATGTGATATCTCAATGCTTATACCAAACCTGAGACCCTTCCTATAGCATGAGATGTGATATCCAACTCCTTCCCATTCCAATCCTGAGACCCTTCCTATAGCATCAGATGTGATATCTCAATGCCTCTAATACCAAACCTGAGATCCTTCCTCTAACATGAAATGTGATATCCAACTCCTTCCCATTCCAATCCTGAGACCCTTCCTATAGCATGAGATGTGATATCTCAATGCTTCTAATACCAAACCTGAGATCCTTCCTCTAACATGAAATGTGATATCCAACTCCTTCCCTTTCCAAACCTGAGAGCATACCTATAGCATGAATTGTGATATCCAAGTCCTTCCCATTCCAATCCTTAGACCCTTCCTATAGCATGCAATATGATATCTCAATGATTCTAATAACAAACCTGAGACCCGTCCTATAACATGAGATGGGATATCGAACTCCTTCCCATTCCAATCCTGAGACCCTTCCGATAGCAGAGATGTGATATCTCAATGCTTATACCAAACCTGAGACCCTTCCTACGGCATGAGATGTCATATACAACTCCTTCCCATTCCAATCCTGAGACCCTTCCTATAGCATGAGATGTGATATCTCAATGCTTATACCAAACCTGAGACCCTTCATATAGCATGAGATGTGATATCCAACTCCTTCCCATTACAATCCTGAGACCCTTCCTATAGCATGAGATGTGATGTCTCAATGCTTCTAATACCAAACCTGAGATCCTTCCTATACCATGAGATGTGATATCCAACTCCTTCCATTCCAATCCTGAGACCCTTCCTATAGCATGAGATGTGATATCTCAATGCTTCTAATATCAAACTTGAGACCCTCCCTATAGCATGAGATGTGATATCCAATTCCTTCCCATTCCAATCCTGAGACACTTCCTATAGCATGAGATGTGATATCTCAATGCTTCTAATACCAAACCTGAGACTCTTCCTATAACATGAGATGGGATATCCAACTCCTTCCCATTGCAATCCTGAGACCCTTCCAAAAGCAGAGATGTGATATCTCAATGCTTATACCAAACCTGAGACCCTTCCTATGGCATGAGATGTCATATACATATCCTTCCCATTCCAATCCTGAGACCCTTCCTATAGCATGAGATGTGATATCTCAATGCTTATACCAAACCTGAGACCCTTCCTATAGCATGAGATGTGATATCCAACTCCTTCCCATTCCAATCCTGAGACCCTTCCTATAGCATGAGATGTGATATCTCAATGCCTCTAATACCATACCTGAGATCCTTCCTCTAACATGAAATGTGATATCCAACTCCTTCCCTTTCCAAACCTGAGAGCCTACCTATAGCATTAGATGTGATATCCAAGTCCTTCCCATTCCAATCCTTAGACCCTTCCTATAGCATGCAATATGATATCTCAATGATTCTAATAACAAACCTGAGACCCGTCCTATAACATGAGATGGGATATCCAACTCCTTCCCATTCCAATCCTGAGACACTTCCGATAGCAGAGATGTGATATCTCAATGCTTATACCAAACCTGAGACCCTTCCTATAACATGAGATGTGATATCCAACTCCTTCCCATTCCAAACATGAGACCCTTCCCATAGCAAGAATGTAATATCCAACTCCTTCCCATTCCAATCCTGAGACCATTCCTATAGCATGAGATGTGATATCTCAATGCTTCTAATACCAAACCTGAGATCCTTCCTATGACATGAGATGTGATATCCAAGTCCTTCCCATTCCAATCCTTAGACCCTTCCTATAGCATGCAATATGATATCTCAATGATTCTAATAACAAACCTGAGACCCGTCCTATAACATGAGATGGGATATCCAACTCCTTCCCGTTCCAATCCTGAGACACTTCCGATTGCAGAGATGTGATATCTCAATGCTTATACCAAACCTGAGACTCTTCCTATAACATGAGATGTGATATCCAACTCCTTCCTGTTCCAAACCTGAGACCCTTCCTATAGCATGAGATGTGATATCCAAATCCTTCCCATCCCAATCCTGAGACACTTCCGATTGCAGAGATGTGATATCTCAATGCTTATACCAAACCTGAGACTCTTCCTATAACATGAGATGTGATATCCAAATCCTTCCCATTCCAAACCTGAGACCCTTCCTATAGCATGAGATGTGATATCCAACTCCTTCCCATTCCAATCCTGAGACCCTTCCGATAGCATGAGATGTGATATCTCAATGCCTCTAATACCAAACCTGAGATCCTTCCTATAACATGTGATGTGATATTCAAATCCTCCCCTTCCAAACCTGAGACCCTCCCTTTAGCATGAGATGTGATATCCAACTCCTTCCCATTCCAATCCTGAGACCCTTATGATAGCATGAGATGTGATATCTCAATGCCTCTAATACCAAACCTGAGATACTTCCGATAGCATGAGATGTGATATCTCAATGCTTCTAATACCAAACCTGAGATCCTTCCTATAACATGAGATGTGATATCCAAATCCTTCCCCTTCCAAACCTGAGACCCTCCCTTTAGCATGAGATGTGATATCCAACTCCTTCCCATTCCAATCCTGAGACCCTTCTGATAGCATGAGATGTGATATCTCAATGCCTCTAATACCAAACCTGAGATCCTACCTCTAACATGAGATGTGATATCCAACTCCTACCCTTTACAAACCTGAGACCCTGCCTATAGCATGAGATGTGATATCCAAGTCCTTCCCATTCCAATCCTGAGACCCTTCCTATAGCATGAGATGTGATATCTCAATGCTTATACCAAACCTGAGACCCTTCCTATAGCATGAGATGTGATATCCAACTTCTTCCCATTCCAATCCTGAGACCCTTCCTATAACATGAGATGTGATGTCTCAATGCTTCTAATACCAAACCTGAGATCCTTCCTATGACATGAGATGTGATATCCAAGTCCTTCCCATTCCAATCCTTAGACCCTTCCTATAGCATGCAATATGATATCTCAATGATTCTAATAACAAACCTGAGACCCGTCCTATAACATGAGATGGGATAGCCAACTCCTTCCCGTTACAATCCTGAGACACTTCCGATTGCAGAGATGTGATATCTCAATGCTTATACCAAACCTGAGACTCTTCCTATACCATGAGATGTGATATCCAACTCCTTCCCGTTCCAAACCTTAGACCCTTCCTATAGCATGAGATGTGATATCCAAATCCTTCCCATCCCAATCCTGAGACACTTCCGATTGCAGAGATGTGATATCTCAATGCTTATACCAAACCTGAGACTCTTCCTATAACATGAGATGTGATATCCAAATCCTTCCCCTTCCAAACCTGAGACCCTTCCTATAGCATGAGATGTGATATCCAACTCCTTCCCATTCCAATCCTGAGACCCTTCCGATAGCATGAGATGTGATATCTCAATGCCTCTAATACCAAACCTGAGATCCTTCCTATAACATGTGATGTGATATTCAAATCCTTCCCCTTCCAAACCTGAGACCCTCCCTTTAGCATGAGATGTGATATCCAACTCCTTCCCATTCCAATCCTGAGACCCTTATGATAGCATGAGATGTGATATCTCAATGCCTCTAATACCAAACCTGAGATACTTCTGATAGCATGAGATGTGATATCTCAATGCTTCTAATACCAAACCTGAGATCCTTCCTATAACATGAGATGTGATATCCAAATCCTTCCCCTTCCAAACCTGAGACCCTCCCTTTAGCATGAGATGTGATATCCAACTCCTTCCCATTCCAATCCTGAGACCCTTCTGATAGCATGAGATGTGATATCTCAATGCCTCTAATACCAAACCTGAGATCCTACCTCTAACATGAAATGTGATATCCAACTCCTACCCTTTACAAACCTGAGACCCTGCCTATAGCATGAGATGTGATATCCAAGTCCTTCCCATTCCAATCCTGAGACCCTTCCTATAGCATGAGATGTGATATCTCAATGCTTATACCAAACCTGAGACCCTTCCTATAGCATGAGATGTGATATCCAACTTCTTCCCATTCCAATCCTGAGACCCTTCCTATAACATGAGATGTGATGTCTCAAGGCTTCTAATACCAAACCTGAGATCTTTCCTATAACATGAGATGTGATATCCAACTCCTTCCCATCCTAATCCTGAGACACTTCCGATTGCAGAGATGTGATGTCTCAATGCTTCTAATACCAAACCTGAGATCTTTCCTATAACATGAGATGTGATATCCAACTCCTTCCCGTTCCAAACCTGAGACCCTTCCTATAGCATGAGATGTGATATCCAACTCCTTCCCATTCCAATCCTGAGACCATTCCGATAGCATGAGATGTGATATCTCAATGCTTCTAATACCAAACCTGAGATCCTTCCTATAACATGTGATGTGATATTCAAATCCTTCCCCTTCCAAACCTGAGACCCTCCCTTTAGCATGAGATGTGATATCCAACTTCTTCCCATTCCAATCCTGAGACCCTTACGATAGCATGAGATGTGAAATCTCAATGCCTCTAATACCAAACCTGAGATACTTCCGATAGCATGAGATGTGATATCTCAATGCTTCTAATACAAAACCTGAGATCCTTCCTATAACATGAGATGTCATATCCAAATCCTTCCCCTTCAAAACCTGAGACCCTCCCTTTAGCATGAGATGTGATATCCAACTCCTTCCCATTCCAATCCTGAGACCCTTCTGATAGCATGAGATGTGATATCCAAGTCCTTCCCATTCCAATCCTGAGACCCTTCCTATAACATGAGATGTGATATCCAAATCCTTCCCCTTCCAAACCTGAAACCCTCCCTTTAGCATGAGATGTGATATCCAACTCCTTCCCATTCCAATCCTGAGACCCTTCTGATAGCATGAGATGTGATATCTCAATGCCTCTAATACCAAACCTGAGATCCTACCTCTAACATGAAATGTGATATCCAACTCTTTCCCCTTCCAAACCTGAGAGCCTTCCTATAGCATGAGATGTGATATCCAAGTCCTTCCCATTCCAATCCTGAGACCCTTCCTATAACATGAGATGTGATATCCAACTCCTTCCCATTCCAACCTGAGACCCTTCCTATAGCATGAGATGGGATATCCAACTCCTTCCAAATCCAATCCTTATACCCTTCCGATAGCATGAGATGTGATATCCCAATGCTTCTACCAAACCTGAGACCCATACTATGGCATGAGATGTGATATCAAACTCCTTCCCATTCCAATCCTGAGACCCTTCCTATAGCTTGAGATGTGATATCCAACTCCTTCCCATTCCAATTCTGAGACCCTTCCTATACCATGATACTTGATATCTCAATGCTTCTAATACCAAACCTGAGACCCGTCCTATAACTTGCGATGTGATATCCAAATCCTTCCCCTTCCAAACCTTAGACCCTTCCTTTATCATGAGATGTGATATCCAACTCCTTCCCATTCCAATCCTGAGACCCTTCCGATATCATGAGATGTGATATCTCAATGCTTCTAATATCAAACTTGAGACCCTCCCTATAGCATGAGATGTGATATCCAAGTCCTTCCCATTCCAATCCTGAGACCCTTCCTATAGCATGAGATGTGATATCTCAATGCTTCTAATACCAAACCTGAGACCCTTCCTATAACATGAGATGGGAATGTCCAACTCCTTCCCATTCCAATCCTGAGACCCTTCCGATAACAGAGATGTGATATCTCAATGCTTCTAATACCAAACCTGAGACTCTTCCTATAACATGAGATGGGATATCCAACTCCTTCCCATTCCAATCCTGAGACCCTTCCGATAGCAGAGATGTGATATCTCAATGCTTATACCAAACCTGAGACCCTTCATATAGCATGAGATGTGATATCCAACTCCTTCCCATTCCAATCCTGAGACCCTTCCTATAGCATGAGATGTGATGTCTCAGTGCTTCTAATACCAAACCTGAGATCCTTCCTATAACATGAGATGTGATATCCAACTCCTTCCATTCCAATCCTGAGACCCTTCCTATAGCATGAGATGTGATATCTCAATGCTTCTACCAAACCTGAGACCCTTCCTTTAGCATGAGATGTGATATCCAACTCCTTCCCATTCCAATCCTGAGACCCTTCCTATAGCATGAGATGTGATATCTCAATACTTCTAATACCAAACCTGAGATCCTTCCGATAACATGAGATGTGATATCCAAATCCTTCCCCTTCAAAATCTGAGACCCTCCCTTTAGCATGAGATGTGATATCCAACTCCTTCCCATTCCAATCCTGAGACTCTTCTGATAGCATGAGATGTGATATCTCAATGCTTCTAATACCAAACCTGAGATCCTTCCGATAGCATGAGATGTGATATCTCAATGCTTCTAATACCAAACCTGAGATCCTTCCTATGACATGAGATGTGATATCCAAGTCCTTCCCATTCCAATCCTTAGACCCTTCCTATAGCATGCAATATGATATCTCAATGATTCTAATAACAAACCTGAGACCCGTCGTATAACATGAGATGGGATATCCAACTCCTTCCCGTTCCAATCCTTAGACACTTCCGATTGCAGAGATGTGATATCTCAATGTTTATACCAAACCTGAGACTCTTCCTATAACATGAGATGTGATATCCAACTCCTTCCTGTTCCAAACCTGAGACCCTTCCTATAGCATGAGATGTGATATCCAACTCCTTCTATTCCAACCTGAGACCCTTCCTATAGCATGAGATGGGATATCCAACTCCTTCCAAATCCAATCCTGATACCCTTCCGATAGCATGAGATGTGATATCCCAATGCTTCTACAAAACCTGAGACCCATACCATGGCATGAGATGTGATACCAAACTCCCGTCCTATACCATGAGACTTGATATCTCAATGCTTCTAATACCAAACCTGAGACCGGTCCAATAACATGAGATGTGATATCCAAATCCTTCCCCTTCCAAACCTTAGACCCTTCCTTTATCATGAGATGTGATATCCAAGTCCTTCCCATTCCATTCCTGAGACCCTTCCTATAGCATGAGATGTGATATCTCAATGCTTCTAATACCAAACCTGAGACCCTTCCTATAACATGAGATGTGATATCCAAGTCCTTCCCATTCCAATCCTGAGACCCTTCCTATAGCATGCAATATGATATCTCAATGATTCTAATAACAAACCTGAGACCCGTCCTATAACATGAGATGGGATATCCAACTCCTTCCCGTTCCAATCCTGAGACACTTCCGATTGCAGAGATGTGATATCTCAATGCTTATACCAAACCTGAGACTCTTCCTATAACATGAGATGTGATATCCAACTCCTTCCCGTTCCAAACCTTAGACCCTTCCTATAGCATGAGATGTGATATCCAAATCCTTCCCATCCCAATCCTGAGACACTTCCGATTGCAGAGATGTGATATCTCAATGCTTATACCAAACCTGAGACTCTTCCTATAACATGAGATGTGATATCCAAATCCTTCCCCTTCCAAACCTGAGACCCTTCCTATAGCATGAGATGTGATATCCAACTCCTTCCCATTCCAATCCTGAGACCCTTCCGATAGCATGAGATGTGATATCTCAATGCCTCTAATACCAAACCTGAGATCCTTCCTATAACATGTGATGTGATATTCAAATCCTTCCCCTTCCAAACCTGAGACCCTCCCTTTAGCATGAGATGTGATATCCAACTCCTTCCCATTCCAATCCTGAGACCCTTATGATAGCATGAGATGTGATATCTCAATGCCTCTAATACCAAACCTGAGATACTTCCGATAGCATGAGATGTGATATCTCAATGCTTCTAATACCAAACCTGAGATCCTTCCTATAACATGAGATGTGATATCCAAATCCTTCCCCTTCCAAACCTGAGACCCTCCCTTTAGCATGAGATGTGATATCCAACTCCTTCCCATTCCAATCCTGAGACCCTTCTGATAGCATGAGATGTGATATCTCAATGCCTCTAATACCAAACCTGAGATCCTACCTCTAACATGAAATGTGATATCCAACTCCTACCCTTTACAAACCTGAGACCCTGCCTATAGCATGAGATGTGATATCCAAGTCCTTCCCATTCCAATCCTGAAACCCTTCCTATAGCATGAGATGTGATATCTCAATGCTTATACCAAACCTGAGACCCTTCCTATAGCATGAGATGTGATATCCAACTTCTTCCCATTCCAATCCTGAGACCCTTCCTATAACATGAGATGTGATGTCTCAATGCTTCTAATACCAAACCTGAGATCTTTCCTATAACATGAGATGTGATATCCAACTCCTTCCCATCCTAATCCTGAGACACTTCCGATTGCAGAGATGTGATGTCTCAATGCTTCTAATACCAAACCTGAGATCTTTCCTATAACATGAGATGTGATATCCAACTCCTTCCCGTTCCAAACCTGAGACCCTTCCTATAGCATGAGATGTGATATCCAACTCCTTCCCATTCCAATCCTGAGACCATTCCGATAGCATGAGATGTGATATCTCAATGCTTCTAATACCAAACCTGAGATCCTTCCTATAACATGTGATGTGATATTCAAATCCTTCCCCTTCCAAACCTGAGACCCTCCCTTTAGCATGAGATGTGATATCCAACTTCTTCCCATTCCAATCCTGAGACCCTTACGATAGCATGAGATGTGAAATCTCAATGCCTCTAATACCAAACCTGAGATACTTTCGATAGCATGAGATGTGATATCTCAATGCTTCTAATACAAAACCTGAGATCCTTCCTATAACATGAGATGTCATATCCAAATCCTTCCCCTTCAAAACCTGAGACCCTCCCTTTAGCATGAGATGTGATATCCAACTCCTTCCCATTCCAATCCTGAGACCCTTCTGATAGCATGAGATGTGATATCCAAGTCCTTCCCATTCCAATCCTGAGACCCTTCCTATAACATGAGATGTGATATCCAAATCCTTCCCCTTCCAAACCTGAAACCCTCCCTTTAGCATGAGATGTGATATCCAACTCCTTCCCATTCCAATCCTGAGACCCTTCTGATAGCATGAGATGTGATATCTCAATGCCTCTAATACCAAACCTGAGATCCTACCTCTAACATGAAATGTGATATCCAACTCTTTCCCCTTCCAAACCTGAGAGCCTTCCTATAGCATGAGATGTGATATCCAAGTCCTTCCCATTCCAATCCTGAGACCCTTCCTATAACATGAGATGTGATATCCAACTCCTTCCCATTCCAACCTGAGACCCTTCCTATAGCATGAGATGGGATATCCAACTCCTTCCAAATCCAATCCTTATACCCTTCCGATAGCATGAGATGTGATATCCAAATGCTTCTACCAAACCTGAGACCCATACTATGGCATGAGATGTGATATCAAACTCCTTCCCATTCCAATCCTGAGACCCTTCCTATAGCTTGAGATGTGATATCCAACTCCTTCCCATTCCAATTCTGAGACCCTTCCTATACCATGATACTTGATATCTCAATGCTTCTAATACCAAACCTGAGACCCGTCCTATAACATGCGATGTGATATCCAAATCCTTCCCCTTCCAAACCTTAGACCCTTCCTTTATCATGAGATGTGATATCCAACTCCTTCCCATTCCAATCCTGAGACCCTTCCGATATCATGAGATGTGATATCTCAATGCTTCTAATATCAAACTTGAGACCCTCCCTATAGCATGAGATGTGATATCCAAGTCCTTCCCATTCCAATCCTGAGACCCTTCCTATAGCATGAGATGTGATATCTCAATGCTTCTAATACCAAACCTGAGACCCTTCCTATAACATGAGATGGGAATGTCCAACTCCTTCCCATTCCAATCCTGAGACCCTTCCGATAACAGAGATGTGATATCTCAATGCTTCTAATACCAAACCTGAGACTCTTCCTATAACATGAGATGGGATATCCAACTCCTTCCCATTCCAATCCTGAGACCCTTCCGATAGCAGAGATGTGATATCTCAATGCTTATACCAAACCTGAGACCCTTCATATAGCATGAGATGTGATATCCAACTCCTTCCCATTCCAATCCTGAGACCCTTCCTATAGCATGAGATGTGATGTCTCAATGCTTCTAATACCAAACCTGAGATCCTTCCTATAACATGAGATGTGATATCCAACTCCTTCCATTCCAATCCTGAGACCCTTCCTATAGCATGAGATGTGATATCTCAATGCTTCTACCAAACCTGAGACCCTTCCTTTAGCATGAGATGTGATATCCAACTCCTTCCCATTCCAATCCTGAGACCCTTCCTATAGCATGAGATGTGATATCTCAATACTTCTAATACCAAACCTGAGATCCTTCCGATAACATGAGATGTGATATCCAAATCCTTCCCCTTCAAAATCTGAGACCCTCCCTTTAGCATGAGATGTGATATCCAACTCCTTCCCATTCCAATCCTGAGACTCTTCTGATAGCATGAGATGTGATATCTCAATGCTTCTAATACCAAACCTGAGATCCTTCCGATAGCATGAGATGTGATATCTCAATGCTTCTAATACCAAACCTGAGATCCTTCCTATGACATGAGATGTGATATCCAAGTCCTTCCCATTCCAATCCTTAGACCCTTCCTATAGCATGCAATATGATATCTCAATGATTCTAATAACAAACCTGAGACCCGTCCTATAACATGAGATGGGATATCCAACTCCTTCCCGTTCCAATCCTTAGACACTTCCGATTGCAGAGATGTGATATCTCAATGCTTATACCAAACCTGAGACTCTTCCTATAACATGAGATGTGATATCCAAATCCTTCCTGTTCCAAACCTGAGACCCTTCCTATAGCATGAGATGTGATATCCAACTCCTTCTATTCCAACCTGAGATCCTTCCTATAGCATGAGATGGGATATCCAACTCCTTCCAAATCCAATCCTGATACCCTTCCGATAGCATGAGATGTGATATCCCAATGCTTTTACAAAACCTGAGACCCATACCATGGCATGAGATGTGATACCAAACTCCCGTCCTATACCATGAGACTTGATATCTCAATGCTTCTAATACCAAACCTGAGACCGGTCCAATAACATGAGATGTGATATCCAAATCCTTCCCCTTCCAAACCTTAGACCCTTCCTTTATCATGAGATGTGATATCCAAGTCCTTCCCATTCCATTCCTGAGACCCTTCCTATAGCATGAGATGTGATATCTCAATGCTTCTAATACCAAACCTGAGACCCTTCCTATAACATGAGATGTGATATCCAAGTCCTTCCCATTCCAATCCTGAGACCCTTACTATAGCATGAGATGTGATATCTCAATGCTTCTAATACCAAACCTGAGACCCTTCCTATAACATGAGATGGGAATGTCCAACTCCTTCCCATTTCAATCCTGAGACCCTTCAGATAACAGAGATGTGATATCTCAATGCTTCTAATACCAAACCTGAGACTCTTCCTATAACATGAGATGGGATATCCAACTCCTTCCCATTCCAATCCTGAGACCCTTCCGATAGCAGAGATGCGATATCTCAATGCTTATACCAAACCTGAGACCCTTCATATAGCATGAGATGTGATATCCAACTCCTTCCCATTCCAATCCTGAGACCCTTCCTATAGCATGAGATGTGATGTCTCAATGCTTCTAATACCAAACCTGAGATCCTTCCTATAACATGAGATGTGATATCCAACTCCTTCCATTCCAATCCTGAGACCCTTCCTATAGCATGAGATGTGATATCTCAATGCTTATACCAAACCTGAGACCCTTCCTATAGCATGAGATGTGATATCCAACTCCTTCCCATTCCAATCCTGAGACCCTTCCTTTAGCATCAGATGTGATATCTCAATGCCTCTAATACCAAACCTGAGATCCTTCCTCTAACATGAAATGTGATATCCAACTCCTTCCCATTCCAATCCTGAGACCCTTCCTATAGCATGAGATGTGATATCTCAATGCCTCTAATACCAAACCTGAGATCCTTCCTCTAACATGAAATGTGATATCCAACTCCTTCCCTTTCCAAACCTGAGAGCATACCTATAGCATGAATTGTGATATCCAAGTCCTTCCCATTCCAATCCTTAGACCCTTCCTATAGCATGCAATATGATATCTCAATGATTCTAATAACAAACCTGAGACCCGTCCTATAACATGAGATGGGATATCGAACTCCTTCCCATTCCAATCCTGAGACCCTTCCGATAGCAGAGATGTGATATCTCAATGCTTATACCAAACCTGAGACCCTTCCTACGGCATGAGATGTCATATACAACTCCTTCCCATTCCAATCCTGAGACCCTTCCTATAGCATGAGATGTGATATCTCAATGCTTATACCAAACCTGAGACCCTTCATATAGCATGAGATGTGATATCCAACTCCTTCCCATTACAATCCTGAGACCCTTCCTATAGCATGAGATGTGATGTCTCAATGCTTCTAATACCAAACCTGAGATCCTTCCTATACCATGAGATGTGATATCCAACTCCTTCCATTCCAATCCTGAGACCCTTCCTATAGCATGAGATGTGATATCTCAATGCTTCTAATATCAAACTTGAGACCCTCCCTATAGCATGAGATGTGATATCCAATTCCTTCCCATTCCAATCCTGAGACACTTCCTATAGCATGAGATGTGATATCTCAATGCTTCTAATACCAAACCTGAGACTCTTCCTATAACATGAGATGGGATATCCAACTCCTTCCCATTCCAATCCTGAGACCCTTCCAAAAGCAGAGATGTGATATCTCAATGCTTATACCAAACCTGAGACCCTTCCTATGGCATGAGATGTCATATACATATCCTTCCCATTCCAATCCTGAGACCCTTCCTATAGCATGAGATGTGATATCTCAATGCTTATACCAAACCTGAGACCCTTCCTATAGCATGAGATGTGATATCCAACTCCTTCCCATTCCAATCCTGAGACCCTTCCTATAGCATGAGATGTGATATCTCAATGCCTCTAATACCATACCTGAGATCCTTCCTCTAACATGAAATGTGATATCCAACTCCTTCCCTTTCCAAACCTGAGAGCCTACCTATAGCATTAGATGTGATATCCAAGTCCTTCCCATTCCAATCCTTAGACCCTTCCTATA
Organism: Ambystoma mexicanum; assembly: GCF_040938575.1. NCBI lineage: Eukaryota > Metazoa > Chordata > Amphibia > Caudata > Ambystomatidae > Ambystoma > Ambystoma mexicanum. The sequence continues at coordinate 1,340,346 of NW_027182433.1, forward strand.
GCATGCAATATGATATCTCAATGATTCTAATAACAAACCTGAGACCCGTCCTATAACATGAGATGGGATATCCAACTCCTTCCCATTCCAATCCTGAGACACTTCCGATAGCAGAGATGTGATATCTCAATGCTTATACCAAACCTGAGACCCTTCCTATAACATGAGATGTGATATCCAACTCCTTCCCATTCCAAACCTGAGACCCTTCCTATAGCATATGTGATATCCAACTCCTTCCAATTCCAAACATGAGACCCTTCCCATAGCAAGAATGTAATATCCAACTCCTTCCCATTCCAATCCTGAGACCATTCCTATAGCATGAGATGTGATATCTCAATGCTTCTAATACCAAACCTGAGATCCTTCCTATGACATGAGATGTGATATCCAAGTCCTTCCCATTCCAATCCTTAGACCCTTCCTATAGCATGCAATATGATATCTCAATGATTCTAATAACAAACCTGAGACCCGTCCTATAACATGAGATGGGATATCCAACTCCTTCCCGTTCCAATCCTGAGACACTTCCGATTGCAGAGATGTGATATCTCAATGCTTATACCAAACCTGAGACTCTTCCTATAACATGAGATGTGATATCCAAATCCTTCCCGTTCCAAACCTGAGACCCTTCCTATAGCATGAGATGTGATATCCAACTCCTTCCCATTCCAATCCTGAGACCCTTCCGATAGCATGAGATGTGATATCTCAATGCCTCTAATACCAAACCTGAGATCCTTCCTATAACATGTGATGTGATATTCAAATCCTCCCCTTCCAAACCTGAGACCCTCCCTTTAGCATGAGATGTGATATCCAACTCCTTCCCATTCCAATCCTGAGACCCTTATGATAGCATGAGATGTGATATCTCAATGCCTCTAATACCAAACCTGAGATACTTCCGATAGCATGAGATGTGATATCTCAATGCTTCTAATACCAAACCTGAGATCCTTCCTATAACATGAGATGTGATATCCAAATCCTTCCCCTTCCAAACCTGAGACCCTCCCTTTAGCATGAGATGTGATATCCAACTCCTTCCCATTCCAATCCTGAGACCCTTCTGATAGCATGAGATGTGATATCTCAATGCCTCTAATACCAAACCTGAGATCCTACCTCTAACATGAGATGTGATATCCAACTCCTACCCTTTACAAACCTGAGACCCTGCCTATAGCATGAGATGTGATATCCAAGTCCTTCCCATTCCAATCCTGAGACCCTTCCTATAGCATGAGATGTGATATCTCAATGCTTATACCAAACCTGAGACCCTTCCTATAGCATGAGATGTGATATCCAACTTCTTCCCATTCCAATCCTGAGACCCTTCCTATAACATGAGATGTGATGTCTCAATGCTTCTAATACCAAACCTGAGATCCTTCCTATGACATGAGATGTGATATCCAAGTCCTTCCCATTCCAATCCTTAGACCCTTCCTATAGCATGCAATATGATATCTCAATGATTCTAATAACAAACCTGAGACCCGTCCTATAACATGAGATGGGATATCCAACTCCTTCCCGTTCCAATCCTGAGACACTTCCGATTGCAGAGATGTGATATCTCAATGCTTATACCAAACCTGAGACTCTTCCTATAACATGAGATGTGATATCCAACTCCTTCCCGTTCCAAACCTGAGACCCTTCCTATAGCATGAGATGTGATATCCAAATCCTTCCCATCCCAATCCTGAGACACTTCCGATTGCAGAGATGTGATATCTCAATGCTTATACCAAACCTGAGACTCTTCCTATAACATGAGATGTGATATCCAAATCCTTCCCATTCCAATCCTGAGACCCTTCCGATAGCATGAGATGTGATATCTCAATGCCTCTAATACCAAACCTGAGATCCTTCCTATAACATGTGATGTGATATTCAAATCCTCCCCTTCCAAACCTGAGACCCTCCCTTTAGCATGAGATGTGATATCCAACTCCTTCCCATTCCAATCCTGAGACCCTTATGATAGCATGAGATGTGATATCTCAATGCCTCTAATACCAAACCTGAGATACTTCCGATAGCATGAGATGTGATATCTCAATGCTTCTAATACCCAACCTGAGATCCTTCCTATAACATGAGATGTGATATCCAAATCCTTCCCCTTCCAAACCTGAGACCCTCCCTTTAGCATGAGATGTGATATCCAACTCCTTCCCATTCCAATCCTGAGACCCTTCTGATAGCATGAGATGTGATATCTCAATGCCTCTAATACCAAACCTGAGATCCTACCTCTAACATGAGATGTGATATCCAACTCCTACCCTTTACAAACCTGAGACCCTGCCTATAGCATGAGATGTGATATCCAAGTCCTTCCCATTCCAATCCTGAGACCCTTCCTATAGCATGAGATGTGATATCTCAATGCTTATACCAAACCTGAGACCCTTCCTATAGCATGAGATGTGATATCCAACATCTTCCCATTCCAATCCTGAGACCCTTCCTATAACATGAGATGTGATGTCTCAATGCTTCTAATACCAAACCTGAGATCCTTCCTATGACATGAGATGTGATATCCAAGTCCTTCCCATTCCAATCCTTAGACCCTTCCTATAGCATGCAATATGATATCTCAATGATTCTAATAACAAACCTGAGACCCGTCCTATAACATGAGATGGGATATCCAACTCCTTCCCGTTCCAATCCTGAGACACTTCCGATTGCAGAGATGTGATATCTCAATGCTTATACCAAACCTGAGACTCTTCCTATAACATGAGATGTGATATCCAACTCCTTCCCGTTCCAAACCTGAGACCCTTCCTATAGCATGAGATGTGATATCCAAATCCTTCCCATCCCAATCCTGAGACACTTCCGATTGCAGAGATGTGATATCTCAATGCTTATACCAAACCTGAGACTCTTCCTATAACATGAGATGTGATATCCAAATCCTTCCCCTTCCAAACCTGAGACCCTTCCTATAGCATGAGATGTGATATCCAACTCCTTCCCATTCCAATCCTGAGACCCTTCCGATAGCATGAGATGTGATATCTCAATGCCTCTAATACCAAACCTGAGATCCTTCCTATAACATGTGATGTGATATTCAAATCCTTCCCCTTCCAAACCTGAGACCCTCCCTTTAGCATGAGATGTGATATCCAACTCCTTCCCATTCCAATCCTGAGACCCTTATGATAGCATGAGATGTGATATCTCAATGCCTCTAATACCAAACCTGAGATACTTCCGATAGCATGAGATGTGATATCTCAATGCTTCTAATACCAAACCTGAGATCCTTCCTATAACATGAGATGTGATATCCAAATCCTTCCCCTTCCAAACCTGAGACCCTCCCTTTAGCATGAGATGTGATATCCAACTCCTTCCCATTCCAATCCTGAGACCCTTCTGATAGCATGAGATGTGATATCTCAATGCCTCTAATACCAAACCTGAGATCCTACCTCTAACATGAAAAGTGATATCCAACTCCTACCCTTTACAAACCTGAGACCCTGCCTATAGCATGAGATGTGATATCCAAGTCCTTCCCATTCCAATCCTGAGACCCTTACGATAGCATGAGATGTGAAATCTCAATGCCTCTAATACCAAACCTGAGATACTTCCGATAGCATGAGATGTGATATCTCAATGCTTCTAATACCAAGCCTGAGATCCTTCCTATAACATGTGATGTGATATTCAAATCCTTCCCCTTCCAAACCTGAGACCCTCCCTTTAGCATGAGATGTGATATCCAACTTCTTCCCATTACAATCCTGAGACCCTTACGATAGCATGAGATGTGAAATCTCAATGCCTCTAATACCAAACCTGAGATACTTCCGATAGCATGAGATGTGATATCTCAATGCTTCTAATACAAAACCTGAGATCCTTCCTATAACATGAGATGTGATATCCAAATCCTTCCCCTTCCAAACCTGAGACCCTCCCTTTAGCATGAGATGTGATATCCAACTCCTTCCCATTACAATCCTGAGACCCTTACGATAGCATGAGATGTGAAATCTCAATGCCTCTAATACCAAACCTGAGATCCTACCTCTAACATGAAATGTGATATCCAACTCTTTCCCCTTCCAAACCTGAGAGCCTTCCTATAGCATGAGATGTGATATCCAAGTCCTTCCCATTCCAATCCTGAGACCCTTCCTATAACATGAGATGTGATATCCAACTCCTTCCCATTCCAACCTGAGACCCTTCCTATAGCATGAGATGGGATATCCAACTCCTTCCAAATCCAATCCTTATACCCTTCCGATAGCATGAGATGTGATATCCCAATGCTTCTACCAAACCTGAGACCCATACTATGGCATGAGATGTGATATCAAACTCCTTCCCATTCCAATCCTGAGACCCTTCCTATAGCTTGAGATGGAATATCCAACTCCTTCCCATTCCAATTCTGAGACCCTTCCTATACCATGATACTTGATATCTCAATGCTTCTAATACCAAACCTGAGACCAGTCCTATAACATGAGATGTGATATCCAAATCCTTCCCCTTCCAAACCTTAGACCCTTCCTTTATCATGAGATGTGATATCCAACTCCTTCCCATTCCAATCCTGAGACCCTTCAGATATCATGAGATGTGATATCTCAAAGCTTCTAATATCAAACTTGAGACCCTCCCTATAGCATGAGATGTGATATCCAAGTCCTTCCCATTCCAATCCTGAGACCCTTCCTATAGCATGAGATGTGATATCTCAATGCTTCTAATACCAAACCTGAGACCCTTCCTATAACATGAGATGGGAATGTCCAACTCCTTCCCATTCCAATCCTGAGACCCTTCCGATAACAGAGATGTGATATCTCAATGCTTCTAATACCAAACCTGAGACTCTTCCTATAACATGAGATAGGATATCCAACTCCTTCCCATTCCAATCCTGAGACCCTTCATATAGCATGAGATGTGATATCCAACTCCTTCCCATTCCATTCCTGAGACCCTTCCTATAGCATGAGATGTGATGTCTCAATGCTTCTAATACCAAACCTGAGATCCTTCCTATAACATGAGATGTGATATCCAACTCCTTCCATTCCAATCCTGAGACCCTTCCTATAGCATGAGATGTGATATCTCAATGCTTATACCAAACCTGAGACCCTTCCTATAGCATGAGATGTGATATCCAACTCCTTCCCATTCCAATCCTGAGACCCTTCCTATAGCATCAGATGTGATATCTCAATGCCTCTAATACCAAACCTGAGATCCTTCCTCTAACATGAAATGTGATATCCAACTCCTTCCCATTCCAATCCTGAGACCCTTCCTATAGCATGAGATGTGATATCTCAATGCCTCTAATACCAAACCTGAGATACTTCCTCTAACATGAAATGTGATATCCAACTCCTTCCCTTTCCAAACCTGAGAGCCTACCTATAGCATGAATTGTGATATCCAAGTCCTTCCCATTCCAATCCTTAGACCCTTCCTATAGCATGCAATATGATATCTCAATGATTCTAATAACAAACCTGAGACCCGTCCTATAACATGAGATGGGATATCGAACTCCTTCCCATTCCAATCCTGAGACCCTTCCGATAGCAGAGATGTGATATCTCAATGCTTATACCAAACCTGAGACCCTTCCTACGGCATGAGATGTCATATACAACTCCTTCCCATTCCAATCCTGAGACCCTTCCTATAGCATGAGATGTGATATCTCAATGCTTATACCAAACCTGAGACCCTTCATATAGCATGAGATGTGATATCCAACTCCTTCCCATTACAATCCTGAGACCCTTCCTATAGCATGAGATGTGATGTCTCAATGCTTCTAATACCAAACCTGAGGTCCTTCCAATACCATGAGATGTGATAACCAACTCCTTCCATTCCAATCCTGAGACCCTTCCTATAGCATGAGATGTGATATCTTAATGCTTTTAATATCAAACTTGAGACCCTCCCTATAGCATGAGATGTGATATCCAATTCCTTCCCATTCCAATCCTGAGACACTTCCTATAGCATGAGATGTGATATCTCAATGCTTCTAATACCAAACCTGAGACTCTTCCTATAACATGAGATGGGATATCCAACTCCTTCCCATTCCAATCCTGAGACCCTTCCAAAAGCAGAGATGTGATATCTCAATGCTTATACCAAACCTGAGACCCTTCCTATGGCATGAGATGTCATATACATATCCTTCCCATTCCAATCCTGAGACCCTTCCTATAGCATGAGATGTGATATCTCAATGCTTATACCAAACCTGAGACCCTTCCTATAGCATGAGATGTGATATCCAACTCCTTCCCATTCCAATCCTGAGACCCTTCCTATAGCATGAGATGTGATATCTCAATGCCTCTAATACCATACCTGAGATCCTTCCTCTAACATGAAATGTGATATCCAACTCCTTCCCTTTCCAAACCTGAGAGCCTACCTATAGCATTAGATGTGATATCCAAGTCCTTCCCATTCCAATCCTTAGACCCTTCCTATAGCATGCAATATGATATCTCAATGATTCTAATAACAAACCTGAGACCCGTCCTATAACATGAGATGGGATATCCAACTCCTTCCCATTCCAATCCTGAGACACTTCCGATAGCAGAGATGTGATATCTCAATGCTTATACCAAACCTGAGACCCTTCCTATAACATGAGATGTGATATCCAACTCCTTCCCATTCCAAACCTGAGATCCTTCCTATAGCATATGTGATATCCAACTCCTTCCAATTCCAAACATGAGACCCTTCCCATAGCAAGAATGTAATATCCAACTCCTTCCCATTCCAATCCTGAGACCATTCCTATAGCATGAGATGTGATATCTCAATGCTTCTAATACCAAACCTGAGATCCTTCCTATGACATGAGATGTGATATCCAAGTCCTTCCCATTCCAATCCTTAGACCCTTCCTATAGCATGCAATATGATATCTCAATGATTCTAATAACAAACCTGAGACCTGTCCTATAACATGAGATGGGATATCCAACTCCTTCCCGTTCCAATCCTGAGACACTTCCGATTGCAGAGATGTGATATCTCAATGCTTATACCAAACCTGAGACTCTTCCTATAACATGAGATGTGATATCCAACTCCTTCCTGTTCCAAACCTGAGACCCTTCCTATAGCATGAGATGTGATATCCAAATCCTTCCCATCCCAATCCTGAGACACTTCCGATTGCAGAGATGTGATATCTCAATGCTTATACCAAACCTGAGACTCTTCCTATAACATGAGATGTGATATCCAAATCCTTCCCGTTCCAAACCTGAGACCCTTCCTATAGCATGAGATGTGATATCCAACTCCTTCCCATTCCAATCCTGAGACCCTTCCGATAGCATGAGATGTGATATCTCAATGCCTCTAATACCAAACCTGAGATCCTTCCTATAACATGTGATGTGAAATTCAAATCCTCCCCTTCCAAACCTGAGACCCTCCCTTTAGCATGAGATGTGATATCCAACTCCTTCCCATTCCAATCCTGAGACCCTTATGATAGCATGAGATGTGATATCTCAATGCCTCTAATACCAAACCTGAGATACTTCCGATAGCATGAGATGTGATATCTCAATGCTTCTAATACCAAACCTGAGATCCTTCCTATAACGTGAGATGTGATATCCAAATCCTTCCCCTTCCAAACCTGAGACCCTCCCTTTAGCATGAGATGTGATATCCAACTCCTTCCCATTCCAATCCTGAGACCCTTCTGATAGCATGAGATGTGATATCTCAATGCCTCTAATACCAAACCTGAGATCCTACCTCTAACATGAGATGTGATATCCAACTCCTACCCTTTACAAACCTGAGACCCTGCCTATAGCATGAGATGTGATATCCAAGTCCTTCCCATTCCAATCCTGAGACCCTTCCTATAGCATGAGATGTGATATCTCAATGCTTATACCAAACCTGAGACCCTTCCTATAGCATGAGATGTGATATCCAACTTCTTCCCATTCCAATCCTGAGACCCTTCCTATAACATGAGATGTGATGTCTCAATGCTTCTAATACCAAACCTGAGATCCTTCCTATGACATGAGATGTGATATCCAAGTCCTTCCCATTCCAATCCTTAGACCCTTCCTATAGCATGCAATATGATATCTCAATGATTCTAATAACAAACCTGAGACCCGTCCTATAACATGAGATGGGATATCCAACTCCTTCCCGTTCCAATCCTGAGACACTTCCGATTGCAGAGATGTGATATCTCAATGCTTATACCAAACCTGAGACTCTTCCTATAACATGAGATGTGATATCCAACTCCTTCCCGTTCCAAACCTTAGACCCTTCCTATAGCATGAGATGTGATATCCAAATCCTTCCCATCCCAATCCTGAGACACTTCCGATTGCAGAGATGTGATATCTCAATGCTTATACCAAACCTGAGACTCTTCCTATAACATGAGATGTGATATCCAAATCCTTCCCCTTCCAAACCTGAGACCCTTCCTATAGCATGAGATGTGATATCCAACTCCTTCCCATTCCAATCCTGAGACCCTTCCGATAGCATGAGATGTGATATCTCAATGCCTCTAATACCAAACCTGAGATCCTTCCTATAACATGTGATGTGATATTCAAATCCTTCCCCTTCCAAACCTGAGACCCTCCCTTTAGCATGAGATGTGATATCCAACTCCTTCCCATTCCAATCCTGAGACCCTTATGATAGCATGAGATGTGATATCTCAATGCCTCTAATACCAAACCTGAGATACTTCCGATAGCATGAGATGTGATATCTCAATGCTTCTAATACCAAACCTGAGATCCTTCCTATAACATGAGATGTGATATCCAAATCCTTCCCCTTCCAAACCTGAGACCCTCCCTTTAGCATGAGATGTGATATCCAACTCCTTCCCATTCCAATCCTGAGACCCTTCTGATAGCATGAGATGTGATATCTCAATGCCTCTAATACCAAACCTGAGATCCTACCTCTAACATGAAATGTGATATCCAACTCCTACCCTTTACAAACCTGAGACCCTGCCTATAGCATGAGATGTGATATCCAAGTCCTTCCCATTCCAATCCTGAGACCCTTCCTATAGCATGAGATGTGATATCTCAATGCTTATACCAAACCTGAGACCCTTCCTATAGCATGAGATGTGATATCCAACTTCTTCCCATTCCAATCCTGAGACCCTTCCTATAACATGAGATGTGATGTCTCAATGCTTCTAATACCAAACCTGAGATCTTTCCTATAACATGAGATGTGATATCCAACTCCTTCCCATCCTAATCCTGAGACACTTCCGATTGCAGAGATGTGATGTCTCAATGCTTCTAATACCAAACCTGAGATCTTTCCTATAACATGAGATGTGATATCCAACTCCTTCCCGTTCCAAACCTGAGACCCTTCCTATAGCATGAGATGTGATATCCAACTCCTTCCCATTCCAATCCTGAGACCATTCCGATAGCATGAGATGTGATATCTCAATGCTTCTAATACCAAACCTGAGATCCTTCCTATAACATGTGATGTGATATTCAAATCCTTCCCCTTCCAAACCTGAGACCCTCCCTTTAGCATGAGATGTGATATCCAACTTCTTCCCATTCCAATCCTGAGACCCTTACGATAGCATGAGATGTGAAATCTCAATGCCTCTAATACCAAACCTGAGATACTTCCGATAGCATGAGATGTGATATCTCAATGCTTCTAATACAAAACCTGAGATCCTTCCTATAACATGAGATGTCATATCCAAATCCTTCCCCTTCAAAACCTGAGACCCTCCCTTTAGCATGAGATGTGATATCCAACTCCTTCCCATTCCAATCCTGAGACCCTTATGATAGCATGAGATGTGATATCTCAATGCCTCTAATACCAAACCTGAGACACTTCCGATTGCAGAGATGTGATGTCTCAATGCTTCTAATACCAAACCTGAGATCTTTCCTATAACATGAGATGTGATATCCAACTCCTTCCCGTTCCAAACCTGAGACCCTTCCTATAGCATGAGATGTGATATCCAACTCCTTCCCATTCCAATCCTGAGACCATTCCGATAGCATGAGATGTGATATCTCAATGCTTCTAATACCAAACCTGAGATCCTTCCTATAACATGTGATGTGATATTCAAATCCTTCCCCTTCCAAACCTGAGACCCTCCCTTTAGCATGAGATGTGATATCCAACTTCTTCCCATTCCAATCCTGAGACCCTTACGATAGCATGAGATGTGAAATCTCAATGCCTCTAATACCAAACCTGAGATACTTCCGATAGCATGAGATGTGATATCTCAATGCTTCTAATACAAAACCTGAGATCCTTCCTATAACATGAGATGTCATATCCAAATCCTTCCCCTTCAAAACCTGAGACCCTCCCTTTAGCATGAGATGTGATATCCAACTCCTTCCCATTCCAATCCTGAGACCCTTCTGATAGCATGAGATGTGATATCCAAGTCCTTCCCATTCCAATCCTGAGACCCTTCCTATAACATGAGATGTGATATCCAAATCCTTCCCCTTCCAAACCTGAAACCCTCCCTTTAGCATGAGATGTGATATCCAACTCCTTCCCATTCCAATCCTGAGACCCTTATGATAGCATGAGATGTGATATCTCAATGCCTCTAATACCAAACCTGAGATACTTCCGATAGCATGAGATGTGATATCTCAATGCTTCTAATACCAAACCTGAGATCCTTCCTATAACATGAGATGTGATATCCAAATCCTTCCCCTTCCAAACCTGAGACCCTCCCTTTAGCATGAGATGTGATATCCAACTCCTTCCCATTCCAATCCTGAGACCCTTCTGATAGCATGAGATGTGATATCTCAATGCCTCTAATACCAAACCTGAGATCCTACCTCTAACATGAAATGTGATATCCAACTCCTACCCTTTACAAACCTGAGACCCTGCCTATAGCATGAGATGTGATATCCAAGTCCTTCCCATTCCAATCCTGAGACCCTTCCTATAGCATGAGATGTGATATCTCAATGCTTATACCAAACCTGAGACCCTTCCTATAGCATGAGATGTGATATCCAACTTCTTCCCATTCCAATCCTGAGACCCTTCCTATAACATGAGATGTGATGTCTCAATGCTTCTAATACCAAACCTGAGATCTTTCCTATAACATGAGATGTGATATCCAACTCCTTCCCATCCTAATCCTGAGACACTTCCGATTGCAGAGATGTGATGTCTCAATGCTTCTAATACCAAACCTGAGATCTTTCCTATAACATGAGATGTGATATCCAACTCCTTCCCGTTCCAAACCTGAGACCCTTCCTATAGCATGAGATGTGATATCCAACTCCTTCCCATTCCAATCCTGAGACCATTCCGATAGCATGAGATGTGATATCTCAATGCTTCTAATACCAAACCTGAGATCCTTCCTATAACATGTGATGTGATATTCAAATCCTTCCCCTTCCAAACCTGAGACCCTCCCTTTAGCATGAGATGTGATATCCAACTTCTTCCCATTCCAATCCTGAGACCCTTACGATAGCATGAGATGTGAAATCTCAATGCCTCTAATACCAAACCTGAGATACTTCCGATAGCATGAGATGTGATATCTCAATGCTTCTAATACAAAACCTGAGATCCTTCCTATAACATGAGATGTCATATCCAAATCCTTCCCCTTCAAAACCTGAGACCCTCCCTTTAGCATGAGATGTGATATCCAACTCCTTCCCATTCCAATCCTGAGACCCTTCTGATAGCATGAGATGTGATATCCAAGTCCTTCCCATTCCAATCCTGAGACCCTTCCTATAACATGAGATGTGATATCCAAATCCTTCCCCTTCCAAACCTGAAACCCTCCCTTTAGCATGAGATGTGATATCCAACTCCTTCCCATTCCAATCCTGAGACCCTTCTGATAGCATGAGATGTGATATCTCAATGCCTCTAATACCAAACCTGAGATCCTACCTCTAACATGAAATGTGATATCCAACTCTTTCCCCTTCCAAACCTGAGAGCCTTCCTATAGCATGAGATGTGATATCCAAGTCCTTCCCATTCCAATCCTGAGACCCTTCCTATAACATGAGATGTGATATCCAACTCCTTCCCATTCCAACCTGAGACCCTTCCTATAGCATGAGATGGGATATCCAACTCCTTCCAAATCCAATCCTTATACCCTTCCGATAGCATGAGATGTGATATCCCAATGCTTCTACCAAACCTGAGACCCATACTATGGCATGAGATGTGATATCAAACTCCTTCCCATTCCAATCCTGAGACCCTTCCTATAGCTTGAGATGTGATATCCAACTCCTTCCCATTCCAATTCTGAGACCCTTCCTATACCATGATACTTGATATCTCAATGCTTCTAATACCAAACCTGAGACCCGTCCTATAACATGCGATGTGATATCCAAATCCTTCTCCTTCCAAACCTTAGACCCTTCCTTTATCATGAGATGTGATATCCAACTCCTTCCCATTCCAATCCTGAGACCCTTCCGATATCATGAGATGTGATATCTCAATGCTTCTAATATCAAACTTGAGACCCTCCCTATAGCATGAGATGTGATATCCAAGTCCTTCCCATTCCAATCCTGAGACCCTTCCTATAGCATGAGATGTGATATCTCAATGCTTCTAATACCAAACCTGAGACCCTTCCTATAACATGAGATGGGAATGTCCAACTCCTTCCCATTCCAATCCTGAGACCCTTCCGATAACAGAGATGTGATATCTCAATGCCTCTAATACCAAACCTGAGATCCTTCCTATAACATGTGATGTGATATTCAAATCCTTCCCCTTCCAAACCTGAGACCCTCCCTTTAGCATGAGATGTGATATCCAACTCCTTCCCATTCCAATCCTGAGACCCTTATGATAGCATGAGATGTGATATTTCAATGCCTCTAATACCAAACCTGAGATACTTCCGATAGCATGAGATGTGATATCTCAATGCTTCTAATACCAAACCTGAGATCCTTCCTATAACATGAGATGTGATATCCAAATCCTTCCCCTTCCAAACCTGAGACCCTCCCTTTAGCATGAGATGTGATATCCAACTCCTTCCCATTCCAATCCTGAGACCCTTCTGATAGCATGAGATGTGATATCTCAATGCCTCTAATACCAAACCTGAGATCCTACCTCTAACATGAAATGTGATATCCAACTCCTACCCTTTACAAACCTGAGACCCTGCCTATAGCATGAGATGTGATATCCAAGTCCTTCCCATTCAAATCCTGAGACCCTTCCTATAGCATGAGATGTGATATCTCAATGCTTATACCAAACCTGAGACCCTTCCTATAGCATGAGATGTGATATCCAACTTCTTCCCATTCCAATCCTGAGACCCTTCCTATAACATGAGATGTGATGTCTCAATGCTTCTAATACCAAAACTGAGATCTTTCCTATAACATGAGATGTGATATCCAACTCCTTCCCATCCTAATCCTGAGACACTTCCGATTGCAGAGATGTGATGTCTCAATGCTTCTAATAACAAACCTGAGATCTTTCCTATAACATGAGATGTGATATCCAACTCCTTCCCGTTCCAAACCTGAGACCCTTCCTATAGCATGAGATGTGATATCCAACTCCTTCCCATTCCAATCCTGAGACCATTCCGATAGCATGAGATGTGATATCTCAATGCTTCTAATACCAAACCTGAGATCCTTCCTATAACATGTGATGTGATATTCAAATCCTTCCCCTTCCAAACCTGAGACCCTCCCTTTAGCATGAGATGTGATATCCAACTTCTTCCCATTCCAATCCTGAGACCCTTACGATAGCATGAGATGTGAAATCTCAATGCCTCTAATACCAAACCTGAGATACTTCCGATAGCATGAGATGTGATATCTCAATGCTTCTAATACAAAACCTGAGATCCTTCCTATAACATGAGATGTCATATCCAAATCCTTCCCCTTCAAAACCTGAGACCCTCCCTTTAGCATGAGATGTGATATCCAACTCCTTCCCATTCCAATCCTGAGACCCTTCTGATAGCATGAGATGTGATATCCAAGTCCTTCCCATTCCAATCCTGAGACCCTTCCTATAACATGAGATGTGATATCCAAATCCTTCCCCTTCCAAACCTGAAACCCTCCCTTTAGCATGAGATGTGATATCCAACTCCTTCCCATTCCAATCCTGAGACCCTTCTGATAGCATGAGATGTGATATCTCAATGCCTCTAATACCAAACCTGAGATCCTACCTCTAACATGAAATGTGATATCCAACTCTTTCCCCTTCCAAACCTGAGAGCCTTCCTATAGCATGAGATGTGATATCCAAGTCCTTCCCATTCCAATCCTGAGACCCTTCCTATAACATGAGATGTGATATCCAACTCCTTCCCATTCCAACCTGAGACCCTTCCTATAGCATGAGATGGGATATCCAACTCCTTCCAAATCCAATCCTTATACCCTTCCGATAGCATGAGATGTGATATCCCAATGCTTCTACCAAACCTGAGACCCATACTATGGCATGAGATGTGATATCAAACTCCTTCCCATTCCAATCCTGAGACCCTTCCTATAGCTTGAGATGTGATATCCAACTCCTTCCCATTCCAATTCTGAGACCCTTCCTATACCATGATACTTGATATCTCAATGCTTCTAATACCAAACCTGAGACCCGTCCTATAACATGCGATGTGATATCCAAATCCTTCCCCTTCCAAACCTTAGACCCTTCCTTTATCATGAGATGTGACATCCAACTCCTTCCCATTCCAATCCTGAGACCCTTCCGATATCATGAGATGTGATATCTCAATGCTTCTAATATCAAACTTGAGACCCTCCCTATAGCATGAGATGTGATATCCAAGTCCTTCCCATTCCAATCCTGAGACCCTTCCTATAGCATGAGATGTGATATCTCAATGCTTCTAATACCAAACCTGAGACCCTTCCTATAACATGAGATGGGAATGTCCAACTCCTTCCCATTCCAATCCTGAGACCCTTCCGATAACAGAGATGTGATATCTCAATGCTTCTAATACCAAACCTGAGACTCTTCCTATAACATGAGATGGGATATCCAACTCCTTCCCATTCCAATCCTGAGACCCTTCCGATAGCAGAGATGTGATATCTCAATGCTTATACCAAACCTGAGACCCTTCATATAGCATGAGATGTGATATCCAACTCCTTCCCATTCCAATCCTGAGACCCTTCCTATAGCATGAGATGTGATGTCTCAATGCTTCTAATACCAAACCTGAGATCCTTCCTATAACATGAGATGTGATATCCAACTCCTTCCATTCCAATCCTGAGACCCTTCCTATAGCATGAGATGTGATATCTCAATGCTTCTACCAAACCTGAGACCCTTCCTTTAGCATGAGATGTGATATCCAACTCCTTCCCATTCCAATCCTGAGACCCTTCCTATAGCATGAGATGTGATATCTCAATACTTCTAATACCAAACCTGAGATCCTTCCGATAACATGAGATGTGATATCCAAATCCTTCCCCTTCAAAATCTGAGACCCTCCCTTTAGCATGAGATGTGATATCCAACTCCTTCCCATTCCAATCCTGAGACTCTTCTGATATCATGAGATGTGATATCTCAATGCTTCTAATACCAAACCTGAGATCCTTCCGATAGCATGAGATGTGATATCTCAATGCTTCTAATACCAAACCTGAGATCCTTCCTATGACATGAGATGTGATATCCAAGTCCTTCCCATTCCAATCCTTAGACCCTTCCTATAGCATGCAATATGATATCTCAATGATTCTAATAACAAACCTGGGACCCGTCCTATAACATGAGATGGGATATCCAACTCCTTCCCGTTCCAATCCTTAGACACTTCCGATTGCAGAGATGTGATATCTCAATGCTTATACCAAACCTGAGACTCTTCCTATAACATGAGATGTGATATCCAACTCCTTCCTGTTCCAAACCTGAGACCCTTCCTATAGCATGAGATGTGATATCCAACTCCTTCTATTCCAACCTGAGACCCTTCCTATAGCATGAGATGGGATATCCAACTCCTTCCAAATCCAATCCTGATACCCTTCCGATAGCATGAGATGTGATATCCCAATGCTTCTACAAAACCTGAGACCCATACCATGGCATGAGATGTGATACCAAACTCCCGTCCTATACCATGAGACTTGATATCTCAATGCTTCTAATACCAAACCTGAGACCGGTCCAATAACATGAGATGTGATATCCAAATCCTTCCCCTTCCAAACCTTAGACCCTTCCTTTATCATGAGATGTGATATCCAAGTCCTTCCCATTCCATTCCTGAGACCCTTCCTATAGCATGAGATGTGATATCTCAATGCTTCTAATACCAAACCTGAGACCCTTCCTATAACATGAGATGTGATATCCAAGTCCTTCCCATTCCAATCCTGAGACCCTTCCTATAGCATGCAATATGATATCTCAATGATTCTAATAACAAACCTGAGACCCGTCCTATAACATGAGATGGGATATCCAACTCCTTCCCGTTCCAATCCTGAGACACTTCCGATTGCAGAGATGTGATATCTCAATGCTTATACCAAACCTGAGACTCTTCCTATAACATGAGATGTGATATCCAACTCCTTCCCGTTCCAAACCTTAGACCCTTCCTATAGCATGAGATGTGATATCCAAATCCTTCCCATCCCAATCCTGAGACACTTCCGATTGCAGAGATGTGATATCTCAATGCTTATACCAAACCTGAGACTCTTCCTATAACATGAGATGTGATATCCAAATCCTTCCCCTTCCAAACCTGAGACCCTTCCTATAGCATGAGATGTGATATCCAACTCCTTCCCATTCCAATCCTGAGACCCTTCCGATAGCATGAGATGTGATATCTCAATGCCTCTAATACCAAACCTGAGATCCTTCCTATAACATGTGATGTGATATTCAAATCCTTCCCCTTCCAAACCTGAGACCCTCCCTTTAGCATGAGATGTGATATCCAAGTCCTTCCCATTCCAATCCTGAGACCCTTCCTATAACATGAGATGTGATATCCAACTCCTTCCCATTCCAACCTGAGACCCTTCCTATAGCATGAGATGGGATATCCAACTCCTTCCAAATCCAATCCTTATACCCTTCCGATAGCATGAGATGTGATATCCCAATGCTTCTACCAAACCTGAGACCCATACTATGGCATGAGATGTGATATCAAACTCCTTCCCATTCCAATCCTGAGACCCTTCCTATAGCTTGAGATGTGATATCCAACTCCTTCCCATTCCAATTCTGAGACCCTTCCTATACCATGATACTTGATATCTCAATGCTTCTAATACCAAACCTGAGACCCGTCCTATAACATGCGATGTGATATCCAAATCCTTCCCCTTCCAAACCTTAGACCCTTCCTTTATCATGAGATGTGACATCCAACTCCTTCCCATTCCAATCCTGAGACCCTTCCGATATCATGAGATGTGATATCTCAATGCTTCTAATATCAAACTTGAGACCCTCCCTATAGCATGAGATGTGATATCCAAGTCCTTCCCATTCCAATCCTGAGACCCTTCCTATAGCATGAGATGTGATATCTCAATGCTTCTAATACCAAACCTGAGACCCTTCCTATAACATGAGATGGGAATGTCCAACTCCTTCCCATTCCAATCCTGAGACCCTTCCGATAACAGAGATGTGATATCTCAATGCTTCTAATACCAAACCTGAGACTCTTCCTATAACATGAGATGGGATATCCAACTCCTTCCCATTCCAATCCTGAGACCCTTCCGATAGCAGAGATGTGATATCTCAATGCTTATACCAAACCTGAGACCCTTCATATAGCATGAGATGTGATATCCAACTCCTTCCCATTCCAATCCTGAGACCCTTCCTATAGCATGAGATGTGATGTCTCAATGCTTCTAATACCAAACCTGAGATCCTTCCTATAACATGAGATGTGATATCCAACTCCTTCCATTCCAATCCTGAGACCCTTCCTATAGCATGAGATGTGATATCTCAATGCTTCTACCAAACCTGAGACCCTTCCTTTAGCATGAGATGTGATATCCAACTCCTTCCCATTCCAATCCTGAGACCCTTCCTATAGCATGAGATGTGATATCTCAATACTTCTAATACCAAACCTGAGATCCTTCCGATAACATGAGATGTGATATCCAAATCCTTCCCCTTCAAAATCTGAGACCCTCCCTTTAGCATGAGATGTGATATCCAACTCCTTCCCATTCCAATCCTGAGACTCTTCTGATATCATGAGATGTGATATCTCAATGCTTCTAATACCAAACCTGAGATCCTTCCGATAGCATGAGATGTGATATCTCAATGCTTCTAATACCAAACCTGAGATCCTTCCTATGACATGAGATGTGATATCCAAGTCCTTCCCATTCCAATCCTTAGACCCTTCCTATAGCATGCAATATGATATCTCAATGATTCTAATAACAAACCTGGGACCCGTCCTATAACATGAGATGGGATATCCAACTCCTTCCCGTTCCAATCCTTAGACACTTCCGATTGCAGAGATGTGATATCTCAATGCTTATACCAAACCTGAGACTCTTCCTATAACATGAGATGTGATATCCAACTCCTTCCTGTTCCAAACCTGAGACCCTTCCTATAGCATGAGATGTGATATCCAACTCCTTCTATTCCAACCTGAGACCCTTCCTATAGCATGAGATGGGATATCCAACTCCTTCCAAATCCAATCCTGATACCCTTCCGATAGCATGAGATGTGATATCCCAATGCTTCTACAAAACCTGAGACCCATACCATGGCATGAGATGTGATACCAAACTCCCGTCCTATACCATGAGACTTGATATCTCAATGCTTCTAATACCAAACCTGAGACCGGTCCAATAACATGAGATGTGATATCCAAATCCTTCCCCTTCCAAACCTTAGACCCTTCCTTTATCATGAGATGTGATATCCAAGTCCTTCCCATTCCATTCCTGAGACCCTTCCTATAGCATGAGATGTGATATCTCAATGCTTCTAATACCAAACCTGAGACCCTTCCTATAACATGAGATGTGATATCCAAGTCCTTCCCATTCCAATCCTGAGACCCTTCCTATAGCATGCAATATGATATCTCAATGATTCTAATAACAAACCTGAGACCCGTCCTATAACATGAGATGGGATATCCAACTCCTTCCCGTTCCAATCCTGAGACACTTCCGATTGCAGAGATGTGATATCTCAATGCTTATACCAAACCTGAGACTCTTCCTATAACATGAGATGTGATATCCAACTCCTTCCCGTTCCAAACCTTAGACCCTTCCTATAGCATGAGATGTGATATCCAAATCCTTCCCATCCCAATCCTGAGACACTTCCGATTGCAGAGATGTGATATCTCAATGCTTATACCAAACCTGAGACTCTTCCTATAACATGAGATGTGATATCCAAATCCTTCCCCTTCCAAACCTGAGACCCTTCCTATAGCATGAGATGTGATATCCAACTCCTTCCCATTCCAATCCTGAGACCCTTCCGATAGCATGAGATGTGATATCTCAATGCCTCTAATACCAAACCTGAGATCCTTCCTATAACATGTGATGTGATATTCAAATCCTTCCCCTTCCAAACCTGAGACCCTCCCTTTAGCATGAGATGTGATATCCAACTCCTTCCCATTCCAATCCTGAGACCCTTATGATAGCATGAGATGTGATATCTCAATGCCTCTAATACCAAACCTGAGATACTTCCGATAGCATGAGATGTGATATCTCAATGCTTCTAATACCAAACCTGAGATCCTTCCTATAACATGAGATGTGATATCCAAATCCTTCCCCTTCCAAACCTGAGACCCTCCCTTTAGCATGAGATGTGATATCCAACTCCTTCCCATTCCAATCCTGAGACCCTTCTGATAGCATGAGATGTGATATCTCAATGCCTCTAATACCAAACCTGAGATCCTACCTCTAACATGAAATGTGATATCCAACTCCTACCCTTTACAAACCTGAGACCCTGCCTATAGCATGAGATGTGATATCCAAGTCCTTCCCATTCCAATCCTGAAACCCTTCCTATAGCATGAGATGTGATATCTCAATGCTTATACCAAACCTGAGACCCTTCCTATAGCATGAGATGTGATATCCAACTTCTTCCCATTCCAATCCTGAGACCCTTCCTATAACATGAGATGTGATGTCTCAATGCTTCTAATACCAAACCTGAGATCTTTCCTATAACATGAGATGTGATATCCAACTCCTTCCCATCCTAATCCTGAGACACTTCCGATTGCAGAGATGTGATGTCTCAATGCTTCTAATACCAAACCTGAGATCTTTCCTATAACATGAGATGTGATATCCAACTCCTTCCCGTTCCAAACCTGAGACCCTTCCTATAGCATGAGATGTGATATCCAACTCCTTCCCATTCCAATCCTGAGACCATTCCGATAGCATGAGATGTGATATCTCAATGCTTCTAATACCAAACCTGAGATCCTTCCTATAACATGTGATGTGATATTCAAATCCTTCCCCTTCCAAACCTAAGACCCTCCCTTTAGCATGAGATGTGATATCCAACTTCTTCCCATTCCAATCCTGAGACCCTTACGATAGCATGAGATGTGAAATCTCAATGCCTCTAATACCAAACCTGAGATACTTCCGATAGCATGAGATGTGATATCTCAATGCTTCTAATACAAAACCTGAGATCCTTCCTATAACATGAGATGTCATATCCAAATCCTTCCCCTTCAAAACCTGAGACCCTCCCTTTAGCATGAGATGTGATATCCAACTCCTTCCCATTCCAATCCTGAGACCCTTCTGATAGCATGAGATGTGATATCCAAGTCCTTCCCATTCCAATCCTGAGACCCTTCCTATAACATGAGATGTGATATCCAAATCCTTCCCCTTCCAAACCTGAAACCCTCCCTTTAGCATGAGATGTGATATCCAACTCCTTCCCATTCCAATCCTGAGACCCTTCTGATAGCATGAGATGTGATATCTCAATGCCTCTAATACCAAACCTGAGATCCTATCTCTAACATGAAATGTGATATCCAACTCTTTCCCCTTCCAAACCTGAGAGCCTTCCTATAGCATGAGATGTGATATCCAAGTCCTTCCCATTCCAATCCTGAGACCCTTCCTATAACATGAGATGTGATATCCAACTCCTTCCCATTCCAACCTGAGACCCTTCCTATAGCATGAGATGGGATATCCAACTCCTTCCAAATCCAATACTTATACCCTTCCGATAGCATGAGATGTGATATCCCAATGCTTCTACCAAACCTGAGACCCATACTATGGCATGAGATGTGATATCAAACTCCTTCCCATTCCAATCCTGAGACCCTTCCTATAGCTTGAGATGTGATATCCAACTCCTTCCCATTCCAATTCTGAGACCCTTCCTATACCATGATACTTGATATCTCAATGCTTCTAATACCAAACCTGAGACCCGTCCTATAACATGCGATGTGATATCCAAATCCTTCCCCTTCCAAACCTTAGACCCTTCCTTTATCATGAGATGTGATATCCAACTCCTTCCCATTCCAATCCTGAGACCCTTCCGATATCATGAGATGTGATATCTCAATGCTTCTAATATCAAACTTGAGACCCTCCCTATAGCATGAGATGTGATATCCAAGTCCTTCCCATTCCAATCCTGAGACCCTTCCTATAGCATGAGATGTGATATCTCAATGCTTCTAATACCAAACCTGAGACCCTTCCTATAACATGAGATGGGAATGTCCAACTCCTTCCCATTCCAATCCTGAGACCCTTCCGATAACAGAGATGTGATATCTCAATGCTTCTAATACCAAACCTGAGACTCTTCCTATAACATGAGATGGGATACCCAACTCCTTCCCATTCCAATCCTGAGACCCTTCCGATAGCAGAGATGTGATATCTCAATGCTTATACCAAACCTGAGACCCTTCATATAGCATGAGATGTGATATCCAACTCCTTCCCATTCCAATCCTGAGACCCTTCCTATAGCATGAGATGTGATGTCTCAATGCTTCTAATACCAAACCTGAGATCCTTCCTATAACATGAGATGTGATATCCAACTCCTTCCATTCCAATCCTGAGACCCTTCCTATAGCATGAGATGTGATATCTCAATGCTTCTACCAAACCTGAGACCCTTCCTTTAGCATGAGATGTGATATCCAACTCCTTCCCATTCCAATCCTGAGACCCTTCCTATAGCATGAGATGTGATATCTCAATACTTCTAATACCAAACCTGAGATCCTTCCGATAACATGAGATGTGATATCCAAATCCTTCCCCTTCAAAATCTGAGACCCTCCCTTTAGCATGAGATGTGATATCCAACTCCTTCCCATTCCAATCCTGAGACTCTTCTGATAGCATGAGATGTGATATCTCAATGCTTCTAATACCAAACCTGAGATCCTTCCGATAGCATGAGATGTGATATCTCAATGCTTCTAATACCAAACCTGAGATCCTTCCTATGACATGAGATGT
This sequence comes from Ambystoma mexicanum, assembly GCF_040938575.1. Lineage (NCBI taxonomy): Eukaryota > Metazoa > Chordata > Amphibia > Caudata > Ambystomatidae > Ambystoma > Ambystoma mexicanum. The sequence continues at coordinate 1,363,070 of NW_027182433.1, forward strand.
GATATCCAAGTCCTTCCCATTCCACTCCTTAGACCCTTCCTATAGCATGCAATATGATATCTCAATGATTCTAATAACAAACCTGAGACCCGTCCTATAACATGAGATGGGATATCCAACTCCTTCCCGTTCCAATCCTTAGACACTTCCGATTGCAGAGATGTGATATCTCAATGCTTATACCAAACCTGAGACTCTTCCTATAACATGAGATGTGATATCCAACTCCTTCCTGTTCCAAACCTGAGACCCTTCTTATAGCATGAGATGTGATATCCAACTCCTTCTATTCCAACCTGAGACCCTTCCTATAGCATGAGATGGGATATCCAACTCCTTCCAAATCCAATCCTGATACCCTTCCGATAGCATGAGATGTGATACCCCAATGCTTCTACAAAACCTGAGACCCATACCATGGCATGAGATGTGATACCAAACTCCCGTCCTATACCATGAGACTTGATATCTCAATGCTACTAATACCAAACCTGAGACCGGTCCAATAACATGAGATGTGATATCCAAATCCTTCCCCTTCCAAACCTTAGACCCTTCCTTTATCATGAGATGTGATATCCAAGTCCTTCCCATTCCATTCCTGAGACCCTTCCTATAGCATGAGATGTGATATCTCAATGCTTCTAATACCAAACCTGAGACCCTTCCTATAACATGAGATGTGATATCCAAGTCCTTCCCATTCCAATCCTGAGACCCTTACTATAGCATGAGATGTGATATCTCAATGCTTCTAATACCAAACCTGAGACCCTTCCTATAACATGAGATGGGAATGTCCAACTCCTTCCCATTTCAATCCTGAGACCCTTCAGATAACAGAGATGTGATATCTCAATGCTTCTAATACCAAACCTGAGACTCTTCCTATAACATGAGATGGGATATCCAACTCCTTCCAAATCCAATACTGATACCCTTCCGATAGCATGAGATGTGATATCCCAATGCTTCTACCAAACCTGAGACCCATACTATGGCATGAGATGTGATATCAAACTCCTTCCCATTCCAATCCTGAGACCCTTCCTATAGCTTGAGATGTGATATCCAACTCCTTCCCATTCCAATTCTGAGACCCTTCCTATACCATGATACTTGATATCTCAATGCTTCTAATACCAAACCTGAGACCCGTCCTATAACATGCGATGTGATATCCAAATCCTTCCCCTTCCAAACCTTAGACCCTTCCTTTATCATGAGATGTGATATCCAACTCCTTCCCATTCCAATCCTGAGACCCTTCCGATATCATGAGATGTGATATCTCAATGCTTCTAATATCAAACTTGAGACCCTCCCTATAGCATGAGATGTGATATCCAAGTCCTTCCCATTCCAATCCTGAGACCCTTCCTATAGCATGAGATGTGATATCTCAATGCTTCTAATACCAAACCTGAGACCCTTCCTATAACATGAGATGGGAATGTCCAACTCCTTCCCATTCCAATCCTGAGACCCTTCCGATAACAGAGATGTGATATCTCAATGCTTCTAATACCAAACCTGAGACTCTTCCTATAACATGAGATGGGATATCCAACTCCTTCCCATTCCAATCCTGAGACCCTTCCGATAGCAGAGATGTGATATCTCAATGCTTATACCAAACCTGAGACCCTTCATATAGCATGAGATGTGATATCCAACTCCTTCCCATTCCAATCCTGAGACCCTTCCTATAGCATGAGATGTGATGTCTCAATGCTTCTAATACCAAACCTGAGATCCTTCCTATAACATGAGATGTGATATCCAACTCCTTCCATTCCAATCCTGAGACCCTTCCTATAGCATGAGATGTGATATCTCAATGCTTCTACCAAACCTGAGACCCTTCCTTTAGCATGAGATGTGATATCCAACTCCTTCCCATTCCAATCCTGAGACCCTTCCTATAGCATGAGATGTGATATCTCAATACTTCTAATACCAAACCTGAGATCCTTCCGATAACATGAGATGTGATATCCAAATCCTTCCCCTTCAAAATCTGAGACCCTCCCTTTAGCATGAGATGTGATATCCAACTCCTTCCCATTCCAATCCTGAGACTCTTCTGATAGCATGAGATGTGATATCTCAATGCTTCTAATACCAAACCTGAGATCCTTCCGATAGCATGAGATGTGATATCTCAATGCTTCTAATACCAAACCTGAGATCCTTCCTATGACATGAGATGTGATATCCAAGTCCTTCCCATTCCACTCCTTAGACCCTTCCTATAGCATGCAATATGATATCTCAATGATTCTAATAACAAACCTGAGACCCGTCCTATAACATGAGATGGGATATCCAACTCCTTCCCGTTCCAATCCTTAGACACTTCCGATTGCAGAGATGTGATATCTCAATGCTTATACCAAACCTGAGACTCTTCCTATAACATGAGATGTGATATCCAACTCCTTCCTGTTCCAAACCTGAGACCCTTCTTATAGCATGAGATGTGATATCCAACTCCTTCTATTCCAACCTGAGACCCTTCCTATAGCATGAGATGGGATATCCAACTCCTTCCAAATCCAATCCTGATACCCTTCCGATAGCATGAGATGTGATATCCCAATGCTTCTACAAAACCTGAGACCCATACCATGGCATGAGATGTGATACCAAACTCCCGTCCTATACCATGAGACTTGATATCTCAATGCTTCTAATACCAAACCTGAGACCGGTCCAATAACATGAGATGTGATATCCAAATCCTTCCCCTTCCAAACCTTAGACCCTTCCTTTATCATGAGATGTGATATCCAAGTCCTTCCCATTCCATTCCTGAGACCCTTCCTATAGCATGAGATGTGATATCTCAATGCTTCTAATACCAAACCTGAGACCCTTCCTATAACATGAGATGTAATATCCAAGTCCTTCCCATTCCAATCCTGAGACCCTTACTATAGCATGAGATGTGATATCTCAATGCTTCTAATACCAAACCTGAGACCCTTCCTATAACATGAGATGGGAATGTCCAACTCCTTCCCATTTCAATCCTGAGACCCTTCAGATAACAGAGATGTGATATCTCAATGCTTCTAATACCAAACCTGAGACTCTTCCTATAACATGAGATGGGATATCCAACTCCTTCCCATTCCAATCCTGAGACCCTTCCGATAGCAGAGATGTGATATCTCAATGCTTATACCAAACCTGAGACCCTTCATATAGCATGAGATGTGATATCCAACTCCTTCCCATTCCAATCCTGAGACCCTTCCTATAGCATGAGATGTGATGTCTCAATGCTTCTAATACCAAACCTGAGATCCTTCCTATAACATGAGATGTGATATCCAACTCCTTCCATTCCAATCCTGAGACCCTTCCTATAGCATGAGATGTGATATCTCAATGCTTATACCAAACCTGAGACCCTTCCTATAGCATGAGATGTGATATCCAACTCCTTCCCATTCCAATCCTGAGACCCTTCCTTTAGCATCAGATGTGATATCTCAATGCCTCTAATACCAAACCTGAGATCCTTCCTCTAACATGAAATGTGATATCCAACTCCTTCCCATTCCAATCCTGAGACCCTTCCTATAGCATGAGATGTGATATCTCAATGCCTCTAATACCAAACCTGAGATCCTTCCTCTAACATGAAATGTGATATCCAACTCCTTCCCTTTCCAAACCTGAGAGCATACCTATAGCATGAATTGTGATATCCAAGTCCTTCCCATTCCAATCCTTAGACCCTTCCTATAGCATGCAATATGATATCTCAATGATTCTAATAACAAACCTGAGACCCGTCCTATAACATGAGATGGGATATCGAACTCCTTCCCATTCCAATCCTGAGACCCTTCCGATAGCAGAGATGTGATATCTCAATGCTTATACCAAACCTGATACCCTTCCTACGGCATGAGATGTCATATACAACTCCTTCCCATTCCAATCCTGAGACCCTTCCTATACCATGAGATGTGATATCTCAATGCTAATACCAAACCTGAGACCCTTCATATAGCATGAGATGTGATATCCAACTCCTTCCCATTACAATCCTGAGACCCTTCCTATAGCATGAGATGTGATGTCTCAATGCTTCTAATACCAAACCTGAGATCCTTCCTATACCATGAGATGTGATATCCAACTCCTTCCATTCCAATCCTGAGACCCTTCCCATAGCATGAGATGTGATATCTCAATGCTTCTAATATCAAACTTGAGACCCTCCCTATAGCATGAGATGTGATATCCAATTCCTTCCCATTCCAATCCTGAGACACTTCCTATAGCATGAGATGTGATATCTCAATGCTTCTAATACCAAACCTGAGACTCTTCCTATAACATGAGATGGGATATCCAACTCCTTCCCATTCCAATCCTGAGACCCTTCCAAAAGCAGAGATGTGATATCTCAATGCTTATACCAAACCTGAGACCCTTCCTATGGCATGAGATGTCATATACATATCCTTCCCATTCCAATCCTGAGACCCTTCCTATAGCATGAGATGTGATATCTCAATGCTTATACCAAACCTGAGACCCTTCCTATAGCATGAGATGTGATATCCAACTCCTTCCCATTCCAATCCTGAGACCCTTCCTATAGCATGAGATGTGATATCTCAATGCCTCTAATACCATACCTGAGATCCTTCCTCTAACATGAAATGTGATATCCAACTCCTTCCCTTTCCAAACCTGAGAGCCTACCTATATTATTAGATGTGATATCCAAGTCCTTCCCATTCCAATCCTTAGACCCTTCCTATAGCATGCAATATGATATCTCAATGATTCTAATAACAAACCTGAGACCCGTCCTATAACATGAGATGGGATATCCAACTCCTTCCCATTCCAATCCTGAGACACTTCCGATAGCAGAGATGTGATATCTCAATGCTTATACCAAACCTGAGACCCTTCCTATAACATGAGATGTGATATCCAACTCCTTCCCATTCCAAACCTGAGACCCTTCCTATAGCATATGTGATATCCAACTCCTTCCAATTCCAAACATGAGACCCTTCCCATAGCAAGAATGTAATATCCAACTCCTTCCCATTCCAATCCTGAGACCATTCCTATAGCATGAGATGTGATATCTCAATGCTTCTAATACCAAACCTGAGATCCTTCCTATGACATGAGATGTGATATCCAAGTCCTTCCCATTCCAATCCTTAGACCCTTCCTATAGCATGCAATATGATATCTCAATGATTCTAATAACAAACCTGAGACCCGTCCTATAACATGAGATGGGATATCCAACTCCTTCCCGTTCCAATCCTGAGACACTTCCGATTGCAGAGATGTGATATCTCAATGCTTATACCAAACCTGAGACTCTTCCTATAACATGAGATGTGATATCCAACTCCTTCCTGTTCCAAACCTGAGACCCTTCCTATAGCATGAGATGTGATATCCAAATCCTTCCCATCCCAATCCTGAGACACTTCCGATTGCAGAGATGTGATATCTCAATGCTTATACCAAACCTGAGACTCTTCCTATAACATGAGATGTGATATCCAAATCCTTCCCGTTCCAAACCTGAGACCCTTCCTATAGCATGAGATGTGATATCCAACTCCTTCCCATTCCAATCCTGAGACCCTTCCGATAGCATGAGATGTGATATCTCAATGCCTCTAATACCAAACCTGAGATCCTTCCTATAACATGTGATGTGATATTCAAATCCTCCCCTTCCAAACCTGAGACCCTCCCTTTAGCATGAGATGTTATATCCAACTCCTTCCCATTCCAATCCTGAGACCCTTATGATAGCATGAGATGTGATATCTCAATGCCTCTAATACCAAACCTGAGATACTTCCGATAGCATGAGATGTGATATCTCAATGCTTCTAATACCAAACCTGAGATCCTTCCTATAACATGAGATGTGATATCCAAATCCTTCCCCTTCCAAACCTGAGACCCTCCCTTTAGCATGAGATGTGATATCCAACTCCTTCCCATTCCAATCCTGAGACCCTTCTGATAGCATGAGATGTGATATCTCAATGCCTCTAATACCAAACCTGAGATCCTACCTCTAACATGAGATGTGATATCCAACTCCTACCCTTTACAAACCTGAGACCCTGCCTATAGCATGAGATGTGATATCCAAATCCTTCCCATTCCAATCCTGAGACCCTTCCTATAGCATGAGATGTGATATCTCAATGCTTATACCAAACCTGAGACCCTTCCTATAGCATGAGATGTGATATCCAACTTCTTCCCATTCCAATCCTGAGACCCTTCCTATAACATGAGATGTGATGTCTCAATGCTTCTAATACCAAACCTGAGATCCTTCCTATGACATGAGATGTGATATCCAAGTCCTTCCCATTCCAATCCTTAGACCCTTCCTATAGCATGCAATATGATATCTCAATGATTCTAATAACAAACCTGAGACCCGTCCTATAACATGAGATGGCATATCCAACTCCTTCCCGTTCCAATCCTGAGACACTTCCGATTGCAGAGATGTGATATCTCAATGCTTATACCAAACCTGAGACTCTTCCTATAACATGAGATGTGATATCCAACTCCTTCCCGTTCCAAACCTGAGACCCTTCCTATAGCATGAGATGTGATATCCAAATCCTTCCCATCCCAATCCTGAGACACTTCCGATTGCAGAGATGTGATATCTCAATGCTTATACCAAACCTGAGACTCTTCCTATAACATGAGATGTGATATCCAAATCCTTCCCATTCCAATCCTGAGACCCTTCCGATAGCATGAGATGTGATATCTCAATGCCTCTAATACCAAACCTGAGATCCTTCCTATAACATGTGATGTGATATTCAAATCCTCCCCTTCCAAACCTGAGACCCTCCCTTTAGCATGAGATGTGATATCCAACTCCTTCCCATTCCAATCCTGAGACCCTTATGATAGCATGAGATGTGATATCTCAATGCCTCTAATACCAAACCTGAGATACTTCCGATAGCATAAGATGTGATATCTCAATGCTTCTAATACCAAACCTGAGATCCTTCCTATAACATGAGATGTGATATCCAAATCCTTCCCCTTCCAAACCTGAGACCCTCCCTTTAGCATGAGATGTGATATCCAACTCCTTCCCATTCCAATCCTGAGACCCTTCTGATTGCATGAGATGTGATATCTCAATGCCTCTAATACCAAACCTGAGATCCTACCTCTAACATGAGATGTGATATCCAACTCCTACCCTTTACAAACCTGAGACCCTGCCTATAGCATGAGATGTGATATCCAAGTCCTTCCCATTACAATCCTGAGACCCTTCCTATAGCATGAGATGTGATATCTCAATGCTTATACCAAACCTGAGACCCTTCCTATAGCATGAGATGTGATATCCAACTTCTTCCCATTCCAATCCTGAGACCCTTCCTATAACATGAGATGTGATGTCTCAATGCTTCTAATACCAAACCTGAGATCCTTCCTATGACATGAGATGTGATATCCAAGTCCTTCCCATTCCAATCCTTAGACCCTTCCTATAGCATGCAATATGATATCTCAATGATTCTAATAACAAACCTGAGACCCGTCCTATAACATGAGATGGGATATCCAACTCCTTCCCGTTCCAATCCTGAGACACTTCCGATTGCAGAGATGTGATATCTCAATGCTTATACCAAACCTGAGACTCTTCCTATAACATGAGATGTGATATCCAACTCCTTCCCGTTCCAAACCTGAGACCCTTCCTATAGCATGAGATGTGATATCCAAATCCTTCCCATCCCAATCCTGAGACACTTCCGATTGCAGAGATGTGATATCTCAATGCTTATACCAAACCTGAGACTCTTCCTATAACATGAGATGTGATATCCAAATCCTTCCCCTTCCAAACCTGAGACCCTTCCTATAGCATGAGATGTGATATCCAACTCCTTCCCATTCCAATCCTGAGACCCTTCCGATAGCATGAGATGTGATATCTCAATGCCTCTAATACCAAACCTGAGATCCTTCCTATAACATGTGATGTGATATTCAAATCCTTCCCCTTCCAAACCTGAGACCCTCCCTTTAGCATGAGATGTGATATCCAACTCCTTCCCATTCCAATCCTGAGACCCTTATGATAGCATGAGATGTGATATCTCAATGCCTCTAATACTAAACCTGAGATACTTCCGATAGCATGAGATGTGATATCTCAATGCTTCTAATACCAAACCTGAGATCCTTCCTATAACATGAGATGTGATATCCAAATCCTTCCCCTTCCAAACCTGAGACCCTCCCTTTAGCATGAGATGTGATATCCAACTCCTTCCCATTCCAATCCTGAGACCCTTCTGATAGCATGAGATGTGATATCTCAATGCCTCTAATACCAAACCTGAGATCCTACCTCTAACATGAAATGTGATATCCAACTCCTACCCTTTACAAACCTGAGACCCTGCCTATAGCATGAGATGTGATATCCAAGTCCTTCCCATTCCAATCCTGAGACCCTTCTTATAGCATGAGATGTGATATCTCAATGCTTATACCAAACCTGAGACCCTTCCTATAGCATGAGATGTGATATCGAACTTCTTCCCATTCCAATCCTGAGACCCTTCCTATAACATGAGATGTGATGTCTCAATGCTTCTAATACCAAACCTGAGATCTTTCCTATAACATGAGATGTGATATCCAACTCCTTCCCATCCTAATCCTGAGACACTTCCGATTGCAGAGATGTGATGTCTCAATGCTTCTAATACCAAACCTGAGATCTTTCCTATAACATGAGATGTGATATCCAACTCCTTCCCGTTCCAAACCTGAGACCCTTCCTATAGCATGAGATATGATATCCAACTCCTTCCCATTCCAATCCTGAGACCATTCCGATAGCATGAGATGTGATATCTCAATGCTTCTAATACCAAACCTGAGATCCTTCCTATAACATGTGATGTGATATTCAAATCCTTCCCCTTCCAAACCTGAGACCCTCCCTTTAGCATGAGATGTGATATCCAACTTCTTCCCATTCCAATCCTGAGACCCTTACGATAGCATGAGATGTGAAATCTCAATGCCTCTAATACCAAACCTGAGATACTTCCGATAGCATGAGATGTGATATCTCAATGCTTCTAATACAAAACCTGAGATCCTTCCTATAACATGAGATGTCATATCCAAATCCTTCCCCTTCAAAACCTGAGACCCTCCCTTTAGCATGAGATGTGATATCCAACTCCTTCCCATTCCAATCCTGAGACCCTTCTGATAGCATGAGATGTGATATCCAAGTCCTTCCCATTCCAATCCTGAGACCCTTCCTATAACATGAGATGTGATATCCAAATCCTTCCCCTTCCAAACCTGAAACCCTCCCTTTAGCATGAGATGTGATATCCAACTCCTTCCCATTCCAATCCTGAGACCCTTCTGATAGCATGAGATGTGATATCTCAATGCCTCTAATACCAAACCTGAGATCCTACCTCTAACATGAAATGTGATATCCAACTCTTTCCCCTTCCAAACCTGAGAGCCTTCCTATAGCATGAGATGTGATATCCAAGTCCTTCCCATTCCAATCCTGAGACCCTTCCTATAACATGAGATGTGATATCCAACTCCTTCCCATTCCAACCTGAGACCCTTCCTATAGCATGAGATGGGATATCCAACTCCTTCCAAATCCAATCCTTATACCCTTCCGATAGCATGAGATGTGATATCCCAATGCTTCTACCAAACCTGAGACCCATACTATGGCATGAGATGTGATATCAAACTCCTTCCCATTCCAATCCTGAGACCCTTCCTATAGCTTGAGATGTGATATCCAACTCCTTCCCATTCCAATTCTGAGACCCTTCCTATACCATGATACTTGATATCTCAATGCTTCTAATACCAAACCTGAGACCCGTCCTATAACATGCGATGTGATATCCAAATCCTTCCCCTTCCAAACCTTAGACCCTTCCTTTATCATGAGATGTGATATCCAACTCCTTCCCATTCCAATCCTGAGACCCTTCCGATATCATGAGATGTGATATCTCAATGCTTCTAATATCAAACTTGAGACCCTCCCTATAGCATGAGATGTGATATCCAAGTCCTTCCCATTCCAATCCTGAGACCCTTCCTATAGCATGAGATGTGATATCTCAATGCTTCTAATACCAAACCTGAGACCCTTCCTATAACATGAGATGGGAATGTCCAACTCCTTCCCATTCCAATCCTGAGACCCTTCCGATAACAGAGATGTGATATCTCAATGCTTCTAATACCAAACCTGAGACTCTTCCTATAACCTGAGATGGGATATCCAACTCCTTCCCATTCCAATCCTGAGACCCTTCCGATAGCAGAGATGTGATATCTCAATGCTTATACCAAACCTGAGACCCTTCATATAGCATGAGATGTGATATCCAACTCCTTCCCATTCCAATCCTGAGACCCTTCCTATAGCATGAGATGTGATGTCTCAATGCTTCTAATACCAAACCTGAGATCCTTCCTATAACATGAGATGTGATATCCAACTCCTTCCATTCCAATCCTGAGACCCTTCCTATAGCATGAGATGTGATATCTCAATGCTTCTACCAAACCTGAGACCCTTCCTTTAGCATGAGATGTGATATCCAACTCCTTCCCATTCCAATCCTGAGACCCTTCCTATAGCATGAGATGTGATATCTCAATACTTCTAATACCAAACCTGAGATCCTTCCGATAACATGAGATGTGATATCCAAATCCTTCCCCTTCAAAATCTGAGACCCTCCCTTTAGCATGAGATGTGATATCCAACTCCTTCCCATTCCAATCCTGAGACTCTTCTGATAGCATGAGATGTGATATCTCAATGCTTCTAATACCAAACCTGAGATCCTTCCGATAGCATGAGATGTGATATCTCAATGCTTCTAATACCAAACCTGAGATCCTTCCTATGACATGAGATGTGATATCCAAGTCCTTCCCATTCCAATCCTTAGGCCCTTCCTATAGCATGCAATATGATATCTCAATGATTCTAATAACAAACCTAAGACCCGTCCTATAACATGAGATGGGATATCCAACTCCTTCCCGTTCCAATCCTGAGACACTTCCGATTGCAGAGATGTGATATCTCAATGCTTATACCAAACCTGAGACTCTTCCTATAACATGAGATGTGATATCCAACTCCTTCCTGTTCCAAACCTGAGACCCTTCCTATAGCATGAGATGTGATATCCAACTCCTTCTATTCCAACCTGAGACCCTTCCTATAGCATGAGATGGGATATCCAACTCCTTCCAAATCCAATCCTGATACCCTTCCGATAGCATGAGATGTGATATCCCAATGCTTCTACAAAACCTGAGACCCATACCATGGCATGAGATGTGATACCAAACTCCCGTCCTATACCATGAGACTTGATATCTCAATGCTTCTAATACCAAACCTGAGACCGGTCCAATAACATGAGATGTGATATCCAAATCCTTCCCCTTCCAAACCTTAGACCCTTCCTTTATCATGAGATGTGATATCCAAGTCCTTCCCATTCCATTCCTGAGACCCTTCCTATAGCATGAGATGTGATATCTCAATGCTTCTAATACCAAACCTGAGACCCTTCCTATAACATGAGATGTGATATCCAAGTCCTTCCCATTCCAATCCTGAGACCCTTACTATAGCATGAGATGTGATATCTCAATGCTTCTAATACCAAACCTGAGACCCTTCCTATAACATGAGATGGGAATGTCCAACTCCTTCCCATTCCAATCCTGAGACCCTTCAGATAACAGAGATGTGATATCTCAATGCTTCTAATACCAAACCTGAGACTCTTCCTATAACATGAGATGGGATATCCAACTCCTTCCCATTCCAATCCTGAGACCCTTCCGATAGCAGAGATGTGATATCTCAATGCTTATACCAAACCTGAGACCCTTCATATAGCATGAGATGTGATATTGAACTCCTTCCCATTCCAATCCTGAGACCCTTCCTATAGCATGAGATGTGATGTCTCAATGCTTCTAATACCAAACCTGAGATCCTTCCTATAACATGAGATGTGATATCCAACTCCTTCCATTCCAATCCTGAGACCCTTCCTATAGCATGAGATGTGATATCTCAATGCTTATACCAAACCTGAGACCCTTCCTATAGCATGAGATGTGATATCCAACTCCTTCCCATTCCAATCCTGAGACCCTTCCTATAGCATCAGATGTGATATCTCAATGCCTCTAATACCAAACCTGAGATCCTTCCTCTAACATGAAATGTGATATCCAACTCCTTCCCATTCCAATCCTGAGACCCTTCCTATAGCATGAGATGTGATATCTCAATGCCTCTAATACCAAACCTGAGATCCTTCCTCTAACATGAAATGTGATATCCAACTCCTTCCCTTTCCAAACCTGAGAGCATACCTATAGCATGAATTGTGATATCCAAGTCCTTCCCATTCCAATCCTTAGACCCTTCCTATAGCATGCAATATGATATCTCAATGATTCTAATAACAAACCTGAGACCCGTCCTATAACATGAGATGGGATATCGAACTCCTTCCCATTCCAATCCTGAGACCCTTCCGATAGCAGAGATGTGATATCTCAATGCTTATACCAAACCTGAGACCCTTCCTACGGCATGAGATGTCATATACAACTCCTTCCCATTCCAATCCTGAGACCCTTCCTATAGCATGAGATGTGATATCTCAATGCTTATACCAAACCTGAGACCCTTCATATAGCATGAGATGTGATATCCAACTCCTTCCCATTACAATCCTGAGACCCTTCCTATAGCATGAGATGTGATGTCTCAATGCTTCTAATACCAAACCTGAGATCCTTCCTATACCATGAGATGTGATATCCAACTCCTTCCATTCCAATCCTGAGACCCTTCCTATAGCATGAGATGTGATATCTCAATGCTTCTAATATCAAACTTGAGACCCTCCCTATAGCATGAGATATGATATCCAATTCCTTCCCATTCCAATCCTGAGACACTTCCTATAGCATGAGATGTGATATCTCAATGCTTCTAATACCAAACCTGAGACTCTTCCTATAACATGAGATGGGATATCCAACTCCTTCCCATTCCAATCCTGAGACCCTTCCAAAAGCAGAGATGTGATATCTCAATGCTTATACCAAACCTGAGACCCTTCCTATGGCATGAGATGTCATATACATATCCTTCCCATTCCAATCCTGAGACCCTTCCTATAGCATGAGATGTGATATCTCAATGCTTATACCAAACCTGAGACCCTTCCTATAGCATGAGATGTGATATCCAACTCCTTCCCATTCCAATCCTGAGACCCTTCCTATAGCATGAGATGTGATATCTCAATGCCTCTAATACCATACCTGAGATCCTTCCTCTAACATGAAATGTGATATCCAACTCCTTCCCTTTCCAAACCTGAGAGCCTACCTATAGCATTAGATGTGATATCCAAGTCCTTCCCATTCCAATCCTTAGACCCTTCCTATAGCATGCAATATGATATCTCAATGATTCTAATAACAAACCTGAGACCCGTCCTATAACATGAGATGGGATATCCAACTCCTTCCCATTCCAATCCTGAGACACTTCCGATAGCAGAGATGTGATATCTCAATGCTTATACCAAACCTGAGACCCTTCCTATAACATGAGATGTGATATCCAACTCCTTCCCATTCCAAACCTGAGACCCTTCCTATAGCATATGTGATATCCAACTCCTTCCAATTCCAAACATGAGACCCTTCCCATAGCAAGAATGTAATATCCAACTCCTTCCCATTCCAATCCTGAGACCATTCCTATAGCATGAGATGTGATATCTCAATGCTTCTAATACCAAACCTGAGATCCTTCCTATGACATGAGTTGTGATATCCAAGTCCTTCCCATTCCAATCCTTAGACCCTTCCTATAGCATGCAATATGATATCTCAATGATTCTAATAACAAACCTGAGACCCGTCCTATAACATGAGATGGGTTATCCAACTCCTTCCCGTTCCAATCCTGAGACACTTCCGATTGCAGAGATGTGATATCTCAATGCTTATACCAAACCTGAGACTCTTCCTATAACATGAGATGTGATATCCAACTCCTTCCTGTTCCAAACCTGAGACACTTCCTATAGCATGAGATGTGATATCCAAATCCTTCCCATCCCAATCCTGAGACACTTCCGATTGCAGAGATGTGATATCTCAATGCTTATACCAAACCTGAGACTCTTCCTATAACATGAGATGTGATATCCAAATCCTTCCCGTTCCAAACCTGAGACCCTTCCTATAGCATGAGATGTGATATCCAACTCCTTCCCATTCCAATCCTGAGACCCTTCCGATAGCATGAGATGTGATATCTCAATGCCTCTAATACCAAACCTGAGATCCTTCCTATAACATGTGATGTGATATTCAAATCCTCCCCTTCCAAACCTGAGACCCTCCCTTTAGCATGAGATGTGATATCCAACTCCTTCCCATTCCAATCCTGAGACCCTTATGATAGCATGAGATGTGATATCTCAATGCCTCTAATACCAAACCTGAGATACTTCCGATAGCATGAGATGTGATATCTCAATGCTTCTAATCCCAAACCTGAGATCCTTCCTATAACATGAGATGTGATATCCAAATCCTTCCCCTTCCAAACCTGAGACCCTCCCTTTAGCATGAGATGTGATATCCAACTCCTTCCCATTCCAATCCTGAGACCCTTCTGATAGCATGAGATGTGATATCTCAATGCCTCTAATACCAAACCTGAGATCCTACCTCTAACATGAGATGTGATATCCAACTCCTACCCTTTACAAACCTGAGACCCTGCCTATAGCATGAGATGTGATATCCAAGTCCTTCCCATTCCAATCCTGAGACCCTTCCTATAGCATGAGATGTGATATCTCAATGCTTATACCAAACCTGAGACCCTTCCTATAGCATGAGATGTGATATCCAACTTCTTCCCATTCCAATCCTGAGACCCTTCCTATAACATGAGATGTGATGTCTCAATGCTTCTAATACCAAACCTGAGATCCTTCCTATGACATGAGATGTGATATCCAAGTCCTTCCCATTCCAATCCTTAGACCCTTCCTATAGCATGCAATATGATATCTCAATGATTCTAATAACAAACCTGAGACCCGTCCTATAACATGAGATGGGATATCCAACTCCTTCCCGTTCCAATCCTGAGACACTTCCGATTGTAGAGATGTGATATCTCAATGCTTATACCAAACCTGAGACTCTTCCTATAACATGAGATGTGATATCCAACTCCTTCCCGTTCCAAACCTGAGACCCTTCCTATAGCAAGAGATGTGATATCCAAATCCTTCCCATCCCAATCCTGAGACACTTCCGATTGCAGAGATGTGATATCTCAATGCTTATACCAAACCTGAGACTCTTCCTATAACATGAGATGTGATATCCAAATCCTTCCCCTTCCAAACCTGAGACCCTTCCTATAGCATGAGATGTGATATCCAACTCCTTCCCATTCCAATCCTGAGACCCTTCCGATAGCATGAGATGTGATATCTCAATGCCTCTAATACCAAACCTGAGATCCTTCCTATAACATGTGATGTGATATTCAAATCCTTCCCCTTCCAAACCTGAGACCCTCCCTTTAGCATGAGATGTGATATCCAACTCCTTCCCATTCCAATCCTGAGACCCTTATGACAGCATGAGATGTGATATCTCAATGCCTCTAATACCAAACCTGAGATACTTCCGATAGCATGAGATGTGATATCTCAATGCTTCTAATACCAAACCTGAGATCCTTCCTATAACATGAGATGTGATATCCAAATCCTTCCCCTTCCAAACCTGAGACCCTTCCTTTAGCATGAGATGTGATATCCAACTCCTTCCCATTCCAATCCTGAGACCCTTCTGATAGCATGAGATGTGATATCTCAATGCCTCTAATACCAAACCTGAGATCCTACCTCTAACATGAAATGTGATATCCAACTCCTACCCTTTACAAACCTGAGACCCTGCCTATAGCATGAGATGTGATATCCAAGTCCTTCCCATTCCAATCCTGAGACCCTTCCTATAGCATGAGATGTGATATCTCAATGCTTATACCAAACCTGAGACCCTTCCTATAGCATGAGATGTGATATCCAACTTCTTCCCATTCCAATCCTGAGACCCTTCCTATAACATGAGATGTGATGTCTCAATGCTTCTAATACCAAACCTGAGATCTTTCCTATAACATGAGATGTGATATCCAACTCCTTCCCATCCTAATCCTGAGACACTTCCGATTGCAGAGATGTGATGTCTCAATGCTTCTAATACCAAACCTGAGATCTTTCCTATAACATGAGATGTGATATCCAACTCCTTCCCGTTCCAAACCTGAGACCCGTCCTATAACATGCGATGTGATATCCAAATCCTTCCCCTTCCAAACCTTAGACCCTTCCTTTATCATGAGATGTGATATCCAACTCCTTCCCATTCCAATCCTGAGACCCTTCCGATATCATGAGATGTGATATCTCAATGCTTCTAATATCAAACTTGAGACCCTCCCTATAGCATGAGATGTGATATCCAAGTCCTTCCCATTCCAATCCTGAGACCCTTCCTATAGCATGAGATGTGATATCTCAATGCTTCTAATACCAAACCTGAGACCCTTCCTATAACATGAGATGGGAATGTCCAACTCCTTCCCATTCCAATCCTGAGACCCTTCCGATAACAGAGATGTGATATCTCAATGCTTCTAATACCAAACCTGAGACTCTTCCTATAACATGAGATGGGATATCCAACTCCTTCCCATTCCAATCCTGAGACCCTTCCGATAGCAGAGATGTGATATCTCAATGCTTATACCAAACCTGAGACCCTTCATATAGCATGAGATGTGATATCCAACTCCTTCCCATTCCAATCCTGAGACCCTTCCTATAGCATGAGATGTGATATCTCAATGCTTCTAATACCAAACCTGAGACCCTTCCTATAACATGAGATGGGAATGTCCAACTCCTTCCCATTCCAATCCTGAGACCCTTCCGATAACAGAGATGTGATATCTCAATGCTTCTAATACCAAACCTGAGACTCTTCCTATAACCTGAGATGGGATATCCAACTCCTTCCCATTCCAATCCTGAGACCCTTCCGATAGCAGAGATGTGATATCTCAATGCTTATACCAAACCTGAGACCCTTCATATAGCATGAGATGTGATATCCAACTCCTTCCCATTCCAATCCTGAGACCCTTCCTATAGCATGAGATGTGATGTCTCAATGCTTCTAATACCAAACCTGAGATCCTTCCTATAACATGAGATGTGATATCCAACTCCTTCCATTCCAATCCTGAGACCCTTCCTATAGCATGAGATGTGATATCTCAATGCTTCTACCAAACCTGGGACCCTTCCTTTAGCATGAGATGTGATATCCAACTCCTTCCCATTCCAATCCTGAGACCCTTCCTATAGCATGAGATGTGATATCTCAATACTTCTAATACCAAACCTGAGATCCTTCCGATAACATGAGATGTGATATCCAAATCCTTCCCCTTCAAAATCTGAGACCCTCCCTTTAGCATGAGATGTGATATCCAACTCCTTCCCATTCCAATCCTGAGACTCTTCTGATAGCATGAGATGTGATATCTCAATGCTTCTAATACCAAACCTGAGATCCTTCCGATAGCATGAGATGTGATATCTCAATGCTTCTAATACCAAACCTGAGATCCTTCCTATGACATGAGATGTGATATCCAAGTCCTTCCCATTCCAATCCTTAGGCCCTTCCTATAGCATGCAATATGATATCTCAATGATTCTAATAACAAACCTAAGACCCGTCCTATAACATGAGATGGGATATCCAACTCCTTCCCGTTCCAATCCTGAGACACTTCCGATTGCAGAGATGTGATATCTCAATGCTTATACCAAACCTGAGACTCTTCCTATAACATGAGATGTGATATCCAACTCCTTCCTGTTCCAAACCTGAGACCCTTCCTATAGCATGAGATGTGATATCCAACTCCTTCTATTCCAACCTGAGACCCTTCCTATAGCATGAGATGGGATATCCAACTCCTTCCAAATCCAATCCTGATACCCTTCCGATAGCATGAGATGTGATATCCCAATGCTTCTACAAAACCTGAGACCCATACCATGGCATGAGATGTGATACCAAACTCCCGTCCTATACCATGAGACTTGATATCTCAATGCTTCTAATACCAAACCTGAGACCGGTCCAATAACATGAGATGTGATATCCAAATCCTTCCCCTTCCAAACCTTAGACCCTTCCTTTATCATGAGATGTGATATCCAAGTCCTTCCCATTCCATTCCTGAGACCCTTCCTATAGCATGAGATGTGATATCTCAATGCTTCTAATACCAAACCTGAGACCCTTCCTATAACATGAGATGTGATATCCAAGTCCTTCCCATTCCAATCCTGAGACCCTTACTATAGCATGAGATGTGATATCTCAATGCTTCTAATACCAAACCTGAGACCCTTCCTATAACATGAGATGGGAATGTCCAACTCCTTCCCATTCCAATCCTGAGACCCTTCAGATAACAGAGATGTGATATCTCAATGCTTCTAATACCAAACCTGAGACTCTTCCTATAACATGAGATGGGATATCCAACTCCTTCCCATTCCAATCCTGAGACCCTTCCGATAGCAGAGATGTGATATCTCAATGCTTATACCAAACCTGAGACCCTTCATATAGCATGAGATGTGATATTGAACTCCTTCCCATTCCAATCCTGAGACCCTTCCTATAGCATGAGATGTGATGTCTCAATGCTTCTAATACCAAACCTGAGATCCTTCCTATAACATGAGATGTGATATCCAACTCCTTCCATTCCAATCCTGAGACCCTTCCTATAGCATGAGATGTGATATCTCAATGCTTATACCAAACCTGAGACCCTTCCTATAGCATGAGATGTGATATCCAACTCCTTCCCATTCCAATCCTGAGACCCTTCCTATAGCATCAGATGTGATATCTCAATGCCTCTAATACCAAACCTGAGATCCTTCCTCTAACATGAAATGTGATATCCAACTCCTTCCCATTCCAATCCTGAGACCCTTCCTATAGCATGAGATGTGATATCTCAATGCCTCTAATACCAAACCTGAGATCCTTCCTCTAACATGAAATGTGATATCCAACTCCTTCCCTTTCCAAACCTGAGAGCATACCTATAGCATGAATTGTGATATCCAAGTCCTTCCCATTCCAATCCTTAGACCCTTCCTATAGCATGCAATATGATATCTCAATGATTCTAATAACAAACCTGAGACCCGTCCTATAACATGAGATGGGATATCGAACTCCTTCCCATTCCAATCCTGAGACCCTTCCGATAGCAGAGATGTGATATCTCAATGCTTATACCAAACCTGAGACCCTTCCTACGGCATGAGATGTCATATACAACTCCTTCCCATTCCAATCCTGAGACCCTTCCTATAGCATGAGATGTGATATCTCAATGCTTATACCAAACCTGAGACCCTTCATATAGCATGAGATGTGATATCCAACTCCTTCCCATTACAATCCTGAGACCCTTCCTATAGCATGAGATGTGATGTCTCAATGCTTCTAATACCAAACCTGAGATCCTTCCTATACCATGAGATGTGATATCCAACTCCTTCCATTCCAATCCTGAGACCCTTCCTATAGCATGAGATGTGATATCTCAATGCTTCTAATATCAAACTTGAGACCCTCCCTATAGCATGAGATATGATATCCAATTCCTTCCCATTCCAATCCTGAGACACTTCCTATAGCATGAGATGTGATATCTCAATGCTTCTAATACCAAACCTGAGACTCTTCCTATAACATGAGATGGGATATCCAACTCCTTCCCATTCCAATCCTGAGACCCTTCCAAAAGCAGAGATGTGATATCTCAATGCTTATACCAAACCTGAGACCCTTCCTATGGCATGAGATGTCATATACATATCCTTCCCATTCCAATCCTGAGACCCTTCCTATAGCATGAGATGTGATATCTCAATGCTTATACCAAACCTGAGACCCTTCCTATAGCATGAGATGTGATATCCAACTCCTTCCCATTCCAATCCTGAGACCCTTCCTATAGCATGAGATGTGATATCTCAATGCCTCTAATACCATACCTGAGATCCTTCCTCTAACATGAAATGTGATATCCAACTCCTTCCCTTTCCAAACCTGAGAGCCTACCTATAGCATTAGATGTGATATCCAAGTCCTTCCCATTCCAATCCTTAGACCCTTCCTATAGCATGCAATATGATATCTCAATGATTCTAATAACAAACCTGAGACCCGTCCTATAACATGAGATGGGATATCCAACTCCTTCCCATTCCAATCCTGAGACACTTCCGATAGCAGAGATGTGATATCTCAATGCTTATACCAAACCTGAGACCCTTCCTATAACATGAGATGTGATATCCAACTCCTTCCCATTCCAAACCTGAGACCCTTCCTATAGCATATGTGATATCCAACTCCTTCCAATTCCAAACATGAGACCCTTCCCATAGCAAGAATGTAATATCCAACTCCTTCCCATTCCAATCCTGAGACCATTCCTATAGCATGAGATGTGATATCTCAATGCTTCTAATACCAAACCTGAGATCCTTCCTATGACATGAGTTGTGATATCCAAGTCCTTCCCATTCCAATCCTTAGACCCTTCCTATAGCATGCAATATGATATCTCAATGATTCTAATAACAAACCTGAGACCCGTCCTATAACATGAGATGGGATATCCAACTCCTTCCCGTTCCAATCCTGAGACACTTCCGATTGCAGAGATGTGATATCTCAATGCTTATACCAAACCTGAGACTCTTCCTATAACATGAGATGTGATATCCAACTCCTTCCTGTTCCAAACCTGAGACACTTCCTATAGCATGAGATGTGATATCCAAATCCTTCCCATCCCAATCCTGAGACACTTCCGATTGCAGAGATGTGATATCTCAATGCTTATACCAAACCTGAGACTCTTCCTATAACATGAGATGTGATATCCAAATCCTTCCCGTTCCAAACCTGAGACCCTTCCTATAGCATGAGATGTGATATCCAACTCCTTCCCATTCCAATCCTGAGACCCTTCCGATAGCATGAGATGTGATATCTCAATGCCTCTAATACCAAACCTGAGATCCTTCCTATAACATGTGATGTGATATTCAAATCCTCCCCTTCCAAACCTGAGACCCTCCCTTTAGCATGAGATGTGATATCCAACTCCTTCCCATTCCAATCCTGAGACCCTTATGATAGCATGAGATGTGATATCTCAATGCCTCTAATACCAAACCTGAGATACTTCCGATAGCATGAGATGTGATATCTCAATGCTTCTAATCCCAAACCTGAGATCCTTCCTATAACATGAGATGTGATATCCAAATCCTTCCCCTTCCAAACCTGAGACCCTCCCTTTAGCATGAGATGTGATATCCAACTCCTTCCCATTCCAATCCTGAGACCCTTCTGATAGCATGAGATGTGATATCTCAATGCCTCTAATACCAAACCTGAGATCCTACCTCTAACATGAGATGTGATATCCAACTCCTACCCTTTACAAACCTGAGACCCTGCCTATAGCATGAGATGTGATATCCAAGTCCTTCCCATTCCAATCCTGAGACCCTTCCTATAGCATGAGATGTGATATCTCAATGCTTATACCAAACCTGAGACCCTTCCTATAGCATGAGATGTGATATCCAACTTCTTCCCATTCCAATCCTGAGACCCTTCCTATAACATGAGATGTGATGTCTCAATGATTCTAATACCAAACCTGAGATCCTTCCTATGACATGAGATGTGATATCCAAGTCCTTCCCATTCCAATCCTTAGACCCTTCCTATAGCATGCAATATGATATCTCAATGATTCTAATAACAAACCTGAGACCCGTCCTATAACATGAGATGGGATATCCAACTCCTTCCCGTTCCAATCCTGAGACACTTCCGATTGTAGAGATGTGATATCTCAATGCTTATACCAAACCTGAGACTCTTCCTATAACATGAGATGTGATATCCAACTCCTTCCCGTTCCAAACCTGAGACCCTTCCTATAGCATGAGATGTGATATCCAAATCCTTCCCATCCCAATCCTGAGACACTTCCGATTGCAGAGATGTGATATCTCAATGCTTATACCAAACCTGAGACTCTTCCTATAACATGAGATGTGATATCCAAATCCTTCCCCTTCCAAACCTGAGACCCTTCCTATAGCATGAGATGTGATATCCAACTCCTTCCCATTCCAATCCTGAGACCCTTCCGATAGCATGAGATGTGATATCTCAATGCCTCTAATACCAAACCTGAGATCCTTCCTATAACATGTGATGTGATATTCAAATCCTTCCCCTTCCAAACCTGAGACCCTCCCTTTAGCATGAGATGTGATATCCAACTCCTTCCCATTCCAATCCTGAGACCCTTATGACAGCATGAGATGTGATATCTCAATGCCTCTAATACCAAACCTGAGATACTTCCGATAGCATGAGATGTGATATCTCAATGCTTCTAATACCAAACCTGAGATCCTTCCTATAACATGAGATGTGATATCCAAATCCTTCCCCTTCCAAACCTGAGACCCTTCCTTTAGCATGAGATGTGATATCCAACTCCTTCCCATTCCAATCCTGAGACCCTTCTGATAGCATGAGATGTGATATCTCAATGCCTCTAATACCAAACCTGAGATCCTACCTCTAACATGAAATGTGATATCCAACTCCTACCCTTTACAAACCTGAGACCCTGCCTATAGCATGAGATGTGATATCCAAGTCCTTCCCATTCCAATCCTGAGACCCTTCCTATAGCATGAGATGTGATATCTCAATGCTTATACCAAACCTGAGACCCTTCCTATAGCATGAGATGTGATATCCAACTTCTTCCCATTCCAATCCTGAGACCCTTCCTATAACATGAGATGTGATGTCTCAATGCTTCTAATACCAAACCTGAGATCTTTCCTATAACATGAGATGTGATATCCAACTCCTTCCCATCCTAATCCTGAGACACTTCCGATTGCAGAGATGTGATGTCTCAATGCTTCTAATACCAAACCTGAGATCTTTCCTATAACATGAGATGTGATATCCAACTCCTTCCCGTTCCAAACCTGAGACCCGTCCTATAACATGCGATGTGATATCCAAATCCTTCCCCTTCCAAACCTTAGACCCTTCCTTTATCATGAGATGTGATATCCAACTCCTTCCCATTCCAATCCTGAGACCCTTCCGATATCATGAGATGTGATATCTCAATGCTTCTAATATCAAACTTGAGACCCTCCCTATAGCATGAGATGTGATATCCAAGTCCTTCCCATTCCAATCCTGAGACCCTTCCTATAGCATGAGATGTGATATCTCAATGCTTCTAATACCAAACCTGAGACCCTTCCTATAACATGAGATGGGAATGTCCAACTCCTTCCCATTCCAATCCTGAGACCCTTCCGATAACAGAGATGTGATATCTCAATGCTTCTAATACCAAACCTGAGACTCTTCCTATAACATGAGATGGGATATCCAACTCCTTCCCATTCCAATCCTGAGACCCTTCCGATAGCAGAGATGTGATATCTCAATGCTTATACCAAACCTGAGACCCTTCATATAGCATGAGATGTGATATCCAACTCCTTCCCATTCCAATCCTGAGACCCTTCCTATAGCATGAGATGTGATGTCTCAATGCTTCTAATACCAAACCTGAGATCCTTCCTATAACATGAGATGTGATATCCAGCTCCTTCCATTCCAATCCTGAGACCCTTCCTATAGCATGAGATGTGATATCTCAATGCTTCTACCAAACCTGAGACCCTTCCTTTAGCATGAGATGTGATATCCAACTCCTTCCCATTCCAATCCTGAGACCCTTCCTATAGCATGAGATGTGATATCTCAATACTTCTAATACCAAACCTGAGATCCTTCCGATAACATGAGATGTGATATCCAAATCCTTCCCCTTCAAAATCTGAGACCCTCCCTTTAGCATGAGATGTGATATCCAACTCCTTCCCATTCCAATCCTGAGACTCTTCTGATAGCATGAGATGTGATATCTCAATGCTTCTAATACCAAACCTGAGATCCTTCCGATAGCATGAGATGTGATATCTCAATGCTTCTAATACCAAACCTGAGATCCTTCCTATGACATGAGATGTGATATCCAAGTCCTTCCCATTCCAATCCTTAGACCCTTCCTATAGCATGCAATATGATATCTCAATGATTCTAATAACAAACCTGAGACCCGTCCTATAACATGAGATGGGATATCCAACTCCTTCCCGTTCCAATCCTTAGACACTTCCGATTGCAGAGATGTGATATCTCAATGCTTATACCAAACCTGAGACTCTTCCTATAACATGAGATGTGATATCCAACTCCTTCCTGTTCCAAACCTGAGACCCTTCCTATAGCATGAGATGTGATATCCAACTCCTTCTATTCCAACCTGAGACCCTTCCTATAGCATGAGATGGGATATCCAACTCCTTCCAAATCCAATCCTGATACCCTTCCGATAGCATGAGATGTGATATCCCAATGCTTCTACAAAACCTGAGACCCATACCATGGCATGAGATGTGTTACCAAACTCCCGTCCTATACCATGAGACTTGATATCTCAATGCTTCTAATACCAAACCTGAGACCGGTCCAATAACATGAGATGTGATATCCAAATCCTTCCCCTTCCAAACCTTAGACCCTTCCTTTATCATGAGATGAGATATCCAAGTCCTTCCCATTCCATTCCTGAGACCCTTCCTATAGCATGAGATGTGATATCTCAATGCTTCTAATACCAAACCTGAGACCCTTCCTATAACATGAGATGTGATATCCAAGTCCTTCCCATTCCAATCCTGAGACCCTTACTATAGCATGAGATGTGATATCTCAATGCTTCTAATACCAAACCTGAGACCCTTCCTATAACATGAGATGGGAATGTCCAACTCCTTCCCATTTCAATCCTGAGACCCTTCAGATAACAGAGATGTGATATCTCAATGCCTCTAACACCAAACCTGAGACTCTTCCTATAACATGAGATGGGATATCCAACTCCTTCCCATTCCAATCCTGAGACCCTTCCGATAGCAGAGATGTGATATCTCAATGCTTATACCAAACCTGAGACCCTTCATATAGCATGAGATGTGATATCCAACTCCTTCCCATTCCAATCCTGAGACCCTTCCTATAGCATGAGATGTGATGTCTCAATGCTTCTAATACCAAACCTGAGATCCTTCCTATAACATGAGATGTGATATCCAACTCCTTCCATTCCAATCCTGAGACCCTTCCTATAGCATGAGATGTGATATCTCAATGCTTATACCAAACCTGAGACCCTTCCTATAGCATGAGATGTGATATCCAACTCCTTCCCATTCCAATCCTGAGACCCTTCCTTTAGCATCAGATGTGATATCTCAATGCCTCTGATACCAAACCTGAGATCCTTCCTCTAACATGAAATGTGATATCCAACTCCTTCCCATTCCAATCCTGAGACCCTTCCTATAGCATGAGATGTGATATCTCAATGCCTCTAATACCAAACCTGAGATCCTTCCTCTAACATGAAATGTGATATCCAACTCCTTCCCTTTCCAAACCTGAGAGCATACCTATAGCATGAATTGTGATATCCAAGTCCTTCCCATTCCAATCCTTAGACCCTTCCTATAGCATGCAATATGATATCTCAATGATTCTTATAACAAACCTGAGACCCGTCCTATAACATGAGATGGGATATCGAACTCCTTCCCATTCCAATCCTGAGACCCTTCCGATAGCAGAGATGTGATATCTCAATGCTTATACCAAACCTGAGACCCTTCCTACGGCATGAGATGTCATATACAACTCCTTCCCATTCCAATCCTGAGACCCTTCCTATAGCATGAGATGTGATATCTCAATGCTTATACCAAACCTGAGACCCTTCATATAGCATGAGATGTGATATCCAACTCCTTCCCATTACAATCCTGAGACCCTTCCTATAGCATGAGATGTGATGTCTCAATGCTTCTAATACCAAACCTGAGATCCTTCCTATACCATGAGATGTGATATCCAACTCCTTCCATTCCAATCCTGAGACCCTTCCTATAGCATGAGATGTGATATCTCAATGCTTCTAATATCAAACTTGAGACCCTCCCTATAGCATGAGATGTGATATCCAATTCCTTCCCATTCCAATCCTGAGACACTTCCTATAGCATGAGATGTGATATCTCAATGCTTCTAATACCAAACCTGAGACTCTTCCTATAACATGAGATGGGATATCCAACTCCTTCCCATTCCAATCCTGAGACCCTTCCAAAAGCAGAGATGGGATATCTCAATGCTTATACCAAACCTGAGACCCTTCCTATGGCATGAGATGTCATATACATATCCTTCCCATTCCAATCCTGAGACCCTTCCTATAGCATGAGATGTGATATCTCAATGCTTATACCAAACCTGAGACCCTTCCTATAGCATGAGATGTGATATCCAACTCCTTCCCATTCCAATCCTGAGACCCTTCCTATAGCATGAGATGTGATATCTCAATGCCTCTAATACCATACCTGAGATCCTTCCTATAACATGAGATGTGATATCCAACTCCTTCCATTCCAATCCTGAGACCCTTCCTATAGCATGAGATGTGATATCTCAATGCTTATACCAAACCTGAGACCCTTCCTATAGCATGAGATGTGATATCCAACTCCTTCCCATTCCAATCCTGAGACCCTTCCTTTAGCATCAGATGTGATATCTCAATGCCTCTAATACCAAACCTGAGATCCTTCCTCTAACATGAAATGTGATATCCAACTCCTTCCCATTCCAATCCTGAGACCCTTCCTATAGCATGAGATGTGATATCTCAATGCCTCTAATACCAAACCTGAGATCCTTCCTCTAACATGAAATGTGATATCCAACTCCTTCCCTTTCCAAACCTGAGAGCATACCTATAGCATGAATTGTGATATCCAAGTCCTTCCCATTCCAATCCTTAGACCCTTCCTATAGCATGCAATATGATATCTCAATGATTCTTATAACAAACCTGAGACCCGTCCTATAACATGAGATGGGATATCGAACTCCTTCCCATTCCAATCCTGAGACCCTTCCGATAGCAGAGATGTGATATCTCAATGCTTATACCAAACCTGAGACCCTTCCTACGGCATGAGATGTCATATACAACTCCTTCCCATTCCAATCCTGAGACCCTTCCTATAGCATGAGATGTGATATCTCAATGCTTATACCAAACCTGAGACCCTTCATATAGCATGAGATGTGATATCCAACTCCTTCCCATTACAATCCTGAGACCCTTCCTATAGCATGAGATGTGATGTCTCAATGCTTCTAATACCAAACCTGAGATCCTTCCTATACCATGAGATGTGATATCCAACTCCTTCCATTCCAATCCTGAGACCCTTCCTATAGCATGAGATGTGATATCTCAATGCTTCTAATATCAAACTTGAGACCCTCCCTATAGCATGAGATGTGATATCCAATTCCTTCCCATTCCAATCCTGAGACACTTCCTATAGCATGAGATGTGATATCTCAATGCTTCTAATACCAAACCTGAGACTCTTCCTATAACATGAGATGGGATATCCAACTCCTTCCCATTCCAATCCTGAGACCCTTCCAAAAGCAGAGATGTGATATCTCAATGCTTATACCAAACCTGAGACCCTTCCTATGGCATGAGATGTCATATACATATCCTTCCCATTCCAATCCTGAGACCCTTCCTATAGCATGAGATGTGATATCTCAATGCTTATACCAAACCTGAGACCCTTCCTATAGCATGAGATGTGATATCCAACTCCTTCCCATTCCAATCCTGAGACCCTTCCTATAGCATGAGATGTGATATCTCAATGCTTCTAATACCAAACCTGAGATCCTTCCTATAACATGAGATGTGATATCCAACTCCTTCCATTCCAATCCTGAGACCCTTCCTATAGCATGAGATGTGATATCTCAATGCTTATACCAAACCTGAGACCCTTCCTATAGCATGAGATGTGATATCCAACTCCTTCCCATTCCAATCCTGAGACCCTTCCTTTAGCATCAGATGTGATATCTCAATGCCTCTAATACCAAACCTGAGATCCTTCCTCTAACATGAAATGTGATATCCAACTCCTTCCCATTCCAATCCTGAGACCCTTCCTATAGCATGAGATGTGATATCTCAATGCCTCTAATACCAAACCTGAGATCCTTCCTCTAATATGAAATGTGATATCCAACTCCTTCCCTTTCCAAACCTGAGAGCATACCTATAGCATGAATTGTGATATCCAAGTCCTTCCCATTCCAATCCTTAGACCCTTCCTATAGCATGCAATATGATATCTCAATGATTCTTATAACAAACCTGAGACCCGTCCTATAACATGAGATGGGATATCGAACTCCTTCCCATTCCAATCCTGAGACCCTTCCGATAGCAGAGATGTGATATCTCAATGCTTATACCAAACCTGAGACCCTTCCTACGGCATGAGATGTCATATACAACTCCTTCCCATTCCAATCCTGAGACCCTTCCTATAGCATGAGATGTGATATCTCAATGCTTATACCAAACCTGAGACCCTTCATATAGCATGAGATGTGATATCCAACTCCTTCCCATTACAATCCTGAGACCCTTCCTATAGCATGAGATGTGATGTCTCAATGCTTCTAATACCAAACCTGAGATCCTTCCTATACCATGAGATGTGATATCCAACTCCTTCCATTCCAATCCTGAGACCCTTCCTATAGCATGAGATGTGATATCTCAATGCTTCTAATATCAAACTTGAGACCCTCCCTATAGCATGAGATGTGATATCCAATTCCTTCCCATTCCAATCCTGAGACACTTCCTATAGCATGAGATGTGATATCTCAATGCTTCTAATACCAAACCTGAGACTCTTCCTATAACATGAGATGGGATATCCAACTCCTTCCCATTCCAATCCTGAGACCCTTCCAAAAGCAGAGATGTGATATCTCAATGCTTATACCAAACCTGAGACCCTTCCTATGGCATGAGATGTCATATACATATCCTTCCCATTCCAATCCTGAGACCCTTCCTATAGCATGAGATGTGATATCTCAATGCTTATACCAAACCTGAGACCCTTCCTATAGCATGAGATGTGATATCCAACTCCTTCCCATTCCAATCCTGAGACCCTTCCTATAGCATGAGATGTGATATCTCAATGCCTCTAATACCATACCTGATATCCTTCCTCTAACATGAAATGTGATATCCAACTCCTTCCCTTTCCAAACCTGAGAGCCTACCTATAGCATTAGATGTGATATCCAAGTCCTTCCCATTCCAATCCTTAGACCCTTCCTATAGCATGCAATATGATATCTCAATGATTCTAATAACAAACCTGAGACCCGTCCTATAACATGAGATGGGATATCCAACTCCTTCCCATTCCAATCCTGAGACACTTCCGATAGCAGAGATGTGATATCTCAATGCTTATACCAAACCTGAGACCCTTCCTATAACATGAGATGTGATATCCAACTCCTTCCCATTCCAAACCTGAGACCCTTCCTATAGCATATGTGATATCCAACTCCTTCCAATTCCAAACATGAGACCCTTCCCATAGCAAGAATGTAATATCCAACTCCTTCCCATTCCAATCCTGAGACCATTCCTATAGCATGAGATGTGATATCTCAATGCTTCTAATACCAAACCTGAGATCCTTCCTATGACATGAGATGTGATATCCAAGTCCTTCCCATTCCAATCCTTAGACCCTTCCTATAGCATGCAATATGATATCTCAATGATTCTAATAACAAACCTGAGACCCGTCCTATAACATGAGATGGGATATCCAACTCCTTCCCGTTCCAATCCTGAGACACTTCCGATTGCAGAGATGTGATATCTCAATGCTTATACCAAACCTGAGACTCTTCCTATAACATGAGATGTGATATCCAACTCCTTCCTGTTCCAAACCTGAGACCCTTCCTATAGCATGAGATGTGATATCCAAATCCTTCCCATCCCAATCCTGAGACACTTCCGATTGCAGAGATGTGATATCTCAATGCTTATACCAAACCTGAGACTCTTCCTATAACATGAGATGTGATATCCAACTCCTTCCTGTTCCAAACCTGAGACCCTTCCTATAGCATGAGATGTGATATCCAAATCCTTCCCATCCCAATCCTGAGACACTTCCGATTGCAGAGATGTGATATCTCAATGCTTATACCAAACCTGAGACTCTTCCTATAACATGAGATGTGATATCCAAATCCTTCCCGTTCCAAACCTGAGACCCTTCCTATAGCATGAGATGTGATATCCAACTCCTTCCCATTCCAATCCTGAGACCCTTCCGATAGCATGAGATGTGATATCTCAATGCCTCTAATACCAAACCTGAGATCCTTCCTATAACATGTGATGTGATATTCAAATCCTCCCCTTCCAAACCTGAGACCCTCCCTTTAGCATGAGATGTGATATCCAACTCCTTCCCATTCCAATCCTGAGACCCTTATGATAGCATGAGATGTGATATCTCAATGCCTCTAATACCAAACCTGAGATACTTCCGATAGCATGAGATGTGATATCTCAATGCTTCTAATACCAAACCTGAGATCCTTCCTATAACATGAGATGTGATATCCAAATCCTTCCCCTTCCAAACCTGAGACCCTCCCTTTAGCATGAGATGTGATATCCAACTCCTTCCCATTCCAATCCTGAGACCCTTCTGATAGCATGAGATGTGATATCTCAATGCCTCTAATACCAAACCTGAGATCCTACCTCTAACATGAGATGTGATATCCAACTCCTACCCTTTACAAACCTGAGACCCTGCCTATAGCATGAGATGTGATATCCAAGTCCTTCCCATTCCAATCCTGAGACCCTTCCTATAACATGAAATGTGATATCCAACTTCTTCCCATTCCAATCCTGAGACCCTTCCTATAACATGAGATGTGATGTCTCAATGCTTCTAATACCAAACCTGAGATCCTTCCTATGACATGAGATGTGATATCCAAGTCCTTCCCATTCCAATCCTTAGACCCTTCCTATAGCATGCAATATGATATCTCAATGATTCTAATAACAAACCTGAGACCCGTCCTATAACATGAGATGGGATATCCAACTCCTTCCCGTTCCAATCCTGAGACACTTCCGATTGCAGAGATGTGATATCTCAATGCTTATACCAAACCTGAGACTCTTCCTATAACATGAGATGTGATATCCAACTCCTTCCCATTCCAAACCTGAGACCCTTCCTATAGCATGAGATGTGATATCCAAATCCTTCCCATCCCAATCCTGAGACACTTCCGATTGCAGAGATGTGATATCTCAATGCTTATACCAAACCTGAGACTCTTCCTATAACATGAGATGTGATATCCAAATCCTTCCCATTCCAATCCTGAGACCCTTCCGATAGCATGAGATGTGATATCTCAATGCCTCTAATACCAAACCTGAGATCCTTCCTATAACATGTGATGTGATATTCAAATCCTCCCCTTCCAAACCTGAGACCCTCCCTTTAGCATGAGATGTGATATCCAACTCCTTCCCATTCCAATCCTGAGACCCTTATGATAGCATGAGATGTGATATCTCAATGCCTCTAATACCAAACCTGAGATACTTCCGATAGCATGAGATGTGATATCTCAATGCTTCTAATACCAAACCTGAGATCCTTCCTATAACATGAGATGTGATATCCAAATCCTTCCCCTTCCAAACCTGAGACCCTCCCTTTAGCATGAGATGTGATATCCAACTCCTTCCCATTCCAATCCTGAGACCCTTCTGATAGCATGAGATGTGATATCTCAATGCCTCTAATACCAAACCTGAGATCCTACCTCTAACATGAGATGTGATATCCAACTCCTACCCTTTACAAACCTGAGACCCTGCCTATAGCATGAGATGTGATATCCAAGTCCTTCCCATTCCAATCCTGAGACCCTTCCTATAGCATGAGATGTGATATCTCAATGCTTATACCAAACCTGAGACCCTTCCTATAGCATGAGATGTGATATCCAACTTCTTCCCATTCCAATCCTGAGACCCTTCCTATAACATGAGATGTGATGTCTCAATGCTTCTAATACCAAACCTGAGATCCTTCCTCTAACATGAAATGTGATATCCAACTCCTTCCCATTCCAATCCTGAGACCCTTCCTATAGCATGAGATGTGATATCTCAATGCCTCTAATACCAAACCTGAGATCCTTCCTCTAACATGAAATGTGATATCCAACTCCTTCCCTTTCCAAACCTGAGAGCATACCTATAGCATGAATTGTGATATCCAAGTCCTTCCCATTCCAATCCTTAGACCCTTCCTATAGCATGCAATATGATATCTCAATGATTCTTATAACAAACCTGAGACCCGTCCTATAACATGAGATGGGATATCGAACTCCTTCCCATTCCAATCCTGAGACCCTTCCGATAGCAGAGATGTGATATCTCAATGCTTATACCAAACCTGAGACCCTTCCTACGGCATGAGATGTCATATACAACTCCTTCCCATTCCAATCCTGAGACCCTTCCTATAGCATGAGATGTGATATCTCAATGCTTATACCAAACCTGAGACCCTTCATATAGCATGAGATGTGATATCCAACTCCTTCCCATTACAATCCTGAGACCCTTCCTATAGCATGAGATGTGATGTCTCAATGCTTCTAATACCAAACCTGAGATCCTTCCTATACCATGAGATGTGATATCCAACTCCTTCCATTCCAATCCTGAGACCCTTCCTATAGCATGAGATGTGATATCTCAATGCTTCTAATATCAAACTTGAGACCCTCCCTATAGCATGAGATGTGATATCCAATTCCTTCCCATTCCAATCCTGAGACACTTCCTATAGCATGAGATGTGATATCTCAATGCTTCTAATACCAAACCTGAGACTCTTCCTATAACATGAGATGGGATATCCAACTCCTTCCCATTCCAATCCTGAGACCCTTCCAAAAGCAGAGATGGGATATCTCAATGCTTATACCAAACCTGAGACCCTTCCTATGGCATGAGATGTCATATACATATCCTTCCCATTCCAATCCTGAGACCCTTCCTATAGCATGAGATGTGATATCTCAATGCTTATACCAAACCTGAGACCCTTCCTATAGCATGAGATGTGATATCCAACTCCTTCCCATTCCAATCCTGAGACCCTTCCTATAGCATGAGATGTGATATCTCAATGCCTCTAATACCATACCTGAGATCCTTCCTATAACATGAGATGTGATATCCAACTCCTTCCATTCCAATCCTGAGACCCTTCCTATAGCATGAGATGTGATATCTCAATGCTTATACCAAACCTGAGACCCTTCCTATAGCATGAGATGTGATATCCAACTCCTTCCCATTCCAATCCTGAGACCCTTCCTTTAGCATCAGATGTGATATCTCAATGCCTCTAATACCAAACCTGAGATCCTTCCTCTAACATGAAATGTGATATCCAACTCCTTCCCATTCCAATCCTGAGACCCTTCCTATAGCATGAGATGTGATATCTCAATGCCTCTAATACCAAACCTGAGATCCTTCCTCTAACATGAAATGTGATATCCAACTCCTTCCCTTTCCAAACCTGAGAGCATACCTATAGCATGAATTGTGATATCCAAGTCCTTCCCATTCCAATCCTTAGACCCTTCCTATAGCATGCAATATGATATCTCAATGATTCTTATAACAAACCTGAGACCCGTCCTATAACATGAGATGGGATATCGAACTCCTTCCCATTCCAATCCTGAGACCCTTCCGATAGCAGAGATGTGATATCTCAATGCTTATACCAAACCTGAGACCCTTCCTACGGCATGAGATGTCATATACAACTCCTTCCCATTCCAATCCTGAGACCCTTCCTATAGCATGAGATGTGATATCTCAATGCTTATACCAAACCTGAGACCCTTCATATAGCATGAGATGTGATATCCAACTCCTTCCCATTACAATCCTGAGACCCTTCCTATAGCATGAGATGTGATGTCTCAATGCTTCTAATACCAAACCTGAGATCCTTCCTATACCATGAGATGTGATATCCAACTCCTTCCATTCCAATCCTGAGACCCTTCCTATAGCATGAGATGTGATATCTCAATGCTTCTAATATCAAACTTGAGACCCTCCCTATAGCATGAGATGTGATATCCAATTCCTTCCCATTCCAATCCTGAGACACTTCCTATAGCATGAGATGTGATATCTCAATGCTTCTAATACCAAACCTGAGACTCTTCCTATAACATGAGATGGGATATCCAACTCCTTCCCATTCCAATCCTGAGACCCTTCCAAAAGCAGAGATGTGATATCTCAATGCTTATACCAAACCTGAGACCCTTCCTATGGCATGAGATGTCATATACATATCCTTCCCATTCCAATCCTGAGACCCTTCCTATAGCATGAGATGTGATATCTCAATGCTTATACCAAACCTGAGACCCTTCCTATAGCATGAGATGTGATATCCAACTCCTTCCCATTCCAATCCTGAGACCCTTCCTATAGCATGAGATGTGATATCTCAATGCTTCTAATACCAAACCTGAGATCCTTCCTATAACATGAGATGTGATATCCAACTCCTTCCATTCCAATCCTGAGACCCTTCCTATAGCATGAGATGTGATATCTCAATGCTTATACCAAACCTGAGACCCTTCCTATAGCATGAGATGTGATATCCAACTCCTTCCCATTCCAATCCTGAGACCCTTCCTTTAGCATCAGATGTGATATCTCAATGCCTCTAATACCAAACCTGAGATCCTTCCTCTAACATGAAATGTGATATCCAACTCCTTCCCATTCCAATCCTGA
Organism: Ambystoma mexicanum; assembly: GCF_040938575.1. Classification (NCBI taxonomy): domain Eukaryota; kingdom Metazoa; phylum Chordata; class Amphibia; order Caudata; family Ambystomatidae; genus Ambystoma; species Ambystoma mexicanum. The sequence goes on from NW_027182433.1 coordinate 1,398,399, forward strand.
GACCCTTCCTATAGCATGAGATGTGATATCTCAATGCCTCTAATACCAAACCTGAGATCCTTCCTCTAATATGAAATGTGATATCCAACTCCTTCCCTTTCCAAACCTGAGAGCATACCTATAGCATGAATTGTGATATCCAAGTCCTTCCCATTCCAATCCTTAGACCCTTCCTATAGCATGCAATATGATATCTCAATGATTCTTATAACAAACCTGAGACCCGTCCTATAACATGAGATGGGATATCGAACTCCTTCCCATTCCAATCCTGAGACCCTTCCGATAGCAGAGATGTGATATCTCAATGCTTATACCAAACCTGAGACCCTTCCTACGGCATGAGATGTCATATACAACTCCTTCCCATTCCAATCCTGAGACCCTTCCTATAGCATGAGATGTGATATCTCAATGCTTATACCAAACCTGAGACCCTTCATATAGCATGAGATGTGATATCCAACTCCTTCCCATTACAATCCTGAGACCCTTCCTATAGCATGAGATGTGATGTCTCAATGCTTCTAATACCAAACCTGAGATCCTTCCTATAACATGAGATGTGATATCCAACTCCTTCCATTCCAATCCTGAGACCCTTCCTATAGCATGAGATGTGATATCTCAATGCTTCTAATATCAAACTTGAGACCCTCCCTATAGCATGAGATGTGATATCCAATTCCTTCCCATTCCAATCCTGAGACACTTCCTATAGCATGAGATGTGATATCTCAATGCTTCTAATACCAAACCTGAGACTCTTCCTATAACATGAGATGGGATATCCAACTCCTTCCCATTCCAATCCTGAGACCCTTCCAAAAGCAGAGATGTGATATCTCAATGCTTATACCAAACCTGAGACCCTTCCTATGGCATGAGATGTCATATACATATCCTTCCCATTCCAATCCTGAGACCCTTCCTATAGCATGAGATGTGATATCTCAATGCTTATACCAAACCTGAGACCCTTCCTATAGCATGAGATGTGATATCCAACTCCTTCCCATTCCAATCCTGAGACCCTTCCTATAGCATGAGATGTGATATCTCAATGCCTCTAATACCATACCTGACATCCTTCCTCTAACATGAAATGTGATATCCAACTCCTTCCCTTTCCAAACCTGAGAGCCTACCTATAGCATTAGATGTGATATCCAAGTCCTTCCCATTCCAATCCTTAGACCCTTCCTATAGCATGCAATATGATATCTCAATGATTCTAATAACAAACCTGAGACCCGTCCTATAACATGAGATGGGATATCCAACTCCTTCCCATTCCAATCCTGAGACACTTCCGATAGCAGAGATGTGATATCTCAATGCTTATACCAAACCTGAGACCCTTCCTATAACATGAGATGTGATATCCAACTCCTTCCCATTCCAAACCTGAGACCCTTCCTATAGCATATGTGATATCCAACTCCTTCCAATTCCAAACATGAGACCCTTCCCATAGCAAGAATGTAATATCCAACTCCTTCCCATTCCAATCCTGAGACCATTCCTATAGCATGAGATGTGATATCTCAATGCTTCTAATACCAAACCTGAGATCCTTCCTATGACATGAGATGTGATATCCAAGTCCTTCCCATTCCAATCCTTAGACCCTTCCTATAGCATGCAATATGATATCTCAATGATTCTAATAACAAACCTGAGACCCGTCCTATAACATGAGATGGGATATCCAACTCCTTCCCGTTCCAATCCTGAGACACTTCCGATTGCAGAGATGTGATATCTCAATGCTTATACCAAACCTGAGACTCTTCCTATAACATGAGATGTGATATCCAACTCCTTCCTGTTCCAAACCTGAGACCCTTCCTATAGCATGAGATGTGATATCCAAATCCTTCCCATCCCAATCCTGAGACACTTCCGATTGCAGAGATGTGATATCTCAATGCTTATACCAAACCTGAGACTCTTCCTATAACATGAGATGTGATATCCAACTCCTTCCTGTTCCAAACCTGAGACCCTTCCTATAGCATGAGATGTGATATCCAAATCCTTCCCATCCCAATCCTGAGACACTTCCGATTGCAGAGATGTGATATCTCAATGCTTATACCAAACCTGAGACTCTTCCTATAACATGAGATGTGATATCCAAATCCTTCCCGTTCCAAACCTGAGACCCTTCCTATAGCATGAGATGTGATATCCAACTCCTTCCCATTCCAATCCTGAGACCCTTCCGATAGCATGAGATGTGATATCTCAATGCCTCTAATACCAAACCTGAGATCCTTCCTATAACATGTGATGTGATATTCAAATCCTCCCCTTCCAAACCTGAGACCCTCCCTTTAGCATGAGATGTGATATCCAACTCCTTCCCATTCCAATCCTGAGACCCTTATGATAGCATGAGATGTGATATCTCAATGCCTCTAATACCAAACCTGAGATACTTCCGATAGCATGAGATGTGATATCTCAATGCTTCTAATACCAAACCTGAGATCCTTCCTATAACATGAGATGTGATATCCAAATCCTTCCCCTTCCAAACCTGAGACCCTCCCTTTAGCATGAGATGTGATATCCAACTCCTTCCCATTCCAATCCTGAGACCCTTCTGATAGCATGAGATGTGATATCTCAATGCCTCTAATACCAAACCTGAGATCCTACCTCTAACATGAGATGTGATATCCAACTCCTACCCTTTACAAACCTGAGACCCTGCCTATAGCATGAGATGTGATATCCAAGTCCTTCCCATTCCAATCCTGAGACCCTTCCTATAACATGAAATGTGATATCCAACTTCTTCCCATTCCAATCCTGAGACCCTTCCTATAACATGAGATGTGATGTCTCAATGCTTCTAATACCAAACCTGAGATCCTTCCTATGACATGAGATGTGATATCCAAGTCCTTCCCATTCCAATCCTTAGACCCTTCCTATAGCATGCAATATGATATCTCAATGATTCTAATAACAAACCTGAGACCCGTCCTATAACATGAGATGGGATATCCAACTCCTTCCCGTTCCAATCCTGAGACACTTCCGATTGCAGAGATGTGATATCTCAATGCTTATACCAAACCTGAGACTCTTCCTATAACATGAGATGTGATATCCAACTCCTTCCCGTTCCAAACCTGAGACCCTTCCTATAGCATGAGATGTGATATCCAAATCCTTCCCATCCCAATCCTGAGACACTTCCGATTGCAGAGATGTGATATCTCAATGCTTATACCAAACCTGAGACTCTTCCTATAACATGAGATGTGATATCCAAATCCTTCCCATTCCAATCCTGAGACCCTTCCGATAGCATGAGATGTGATATCTCAATGCCTCTAATACCAAACCTGAGATCCTTCCTATAACATGTGATGTGATATTCAAATCCTCCCCTTCCAAACCTGAGACCCTCCCTTTAGCATGAGATGTGATATCCAACTCCTTCCCATTCCAATCCTGAGACCCTTATGATAGCATGAGATGTGATATCTCAATGCCTCTAATACCAAACCTGAGATACTTCCGATAGCATGAGATGTGATATCTCAATGCTTCTAATACCAAACCTGAGATCCTTCCTATAACATGAGATGTGATATCCAAATCCTTCCCCTTCCAAACCTGAGACCCTCCCTTTAGCATGAGATGTGATATCCAACTCCTTCCCATTCCAATCCTGAGACCCTTCTGATAGCATGAGATGTGATATCTCAATGCCTCTAATACCAAACCTGAGATCCTACCTCTAACATGAGATGTGATATCCAACTCCTACCCTTTACAAACCTGAGACCCTGCCTATAGCATGAGATGTGATATCCAAGTCCTTCCCATTCCAATCCTGAGACCCTTCCTATAGCATGAGATGTGATATCTCAATGCTTATACCAAACCTGAGACCCTTCCTATAGCATGAGATGTGATATCCAACTTCTTCCCATTCCAATCCTGAGACCCTTCCTATAACATGAGATGTGATGTCTCAATGCTTCTAATACCAAACCTGAGATCCTTCCTATGACATGAGATGTGATATCCAAGTCCTTCCCATTCCAATCCTTAGACCCTTCCTATAGCATGCAATATGATATCTCAATGATTCTAATAACAAACCTGAGACCCGTCCTATAACATGAGATGGGATATCCAACTCCTTCCCGTTCCAATCCTGAGACACTTCCGATTGCAGAGATGTGATATCTCAATGCTTATACCAAACCTGAGACTCTTCCTATAACATGAGATGTGATATCCAACTCCTTCCCGTTCCAAACCTGAGACCCTTCCTATAGCATGAGATGTGATATCCAAATCCTTCCCATCCCAATCCTGAGACACTTCCGATTGCAGAGATGTGATATCTCAATGCTTATACCAAACCTGAGACTCTTCCTATAACATGAGATGTGATATCCAAATCCTTCCCCTTCCAAACCTGAGACCCTTCCTATAGCATGAGATGTGATATCCAACTCCTTCCCATTCCAATCCTGAGACCCTTCCGATAGCATGAGATGTGATATCTCAATGCCTCTAATACCAAACCTGAGATCCTTCCTATAACATGTGATGTGATATTCAAATCCTTCCCCTTCCAAACCTGAGACCCTCCCTTTAGCATGAGATGTGATATCCAACTCCTTCCCATTCCAATCCTGAGACCCTTATGATAGCATGAGATGTGATATCTCAATGCCTCTAATACCAAACCTGAGATACTTCCGATAGCATGAGATGTGATATCTCAATGCTTCTAATACCAAACCTGAGATCCTTCCTATAACATGAGATGTGATATCCAAATCCTTCCCCTTCCAAACCTGAGACCCTCCCTTTAGCATGAGATGTGATATCCAACTCCTTCCCATTCCAATCCTGAGACCCTTCTGATAGCATGAGATGTGATATCTCAATGCCTCTAATACCAAACCTGAGATCCTACCTCTAACATGAAATGTGATATCCAACTCCTACCCTTTACAAACCTGAGACCCTGCCTATAGCATGAGATGTGATATCCAAGTCCTTCCCATTCCAATCCTGAGACCCTTCTTATAACATGAGATGTGATATCTCAATGCTTATACCAAACCTGAGACCCTTCCTATAGCATGAGATGTGATATCCAACTTCTTCCCATTCCAATCCTGAGACCCTTCCTATAACATGAGATGTGATGTCTCAATGCTTCTAATACCAAACCTGAGATCTTTCCTATAACATGAGATGTGATATCCAACTCCTTCCCATCCTAATCCTGAGACACTTCCGATTGCAGAGATGTGATGTCTCAATGCTTCTAATACCAAACCTGAGATCTTTCCTATAACATGAGATGTGATATCCAACTCCTTCCCGTTCCAAACCTGAGACCCTTCCTATAGCATGAGATATGATATCCAACTCCTTCCCATTCCAATCCTGAGACCATTCCGATAGCATGAGATGTGATATCTCAATGCTTCTAATACCAAACCTGAGATCCTTCCTATAACATGTGATGTGATATTCAAATCCTTCCCCTTCCAAACCTGAGACCCTCCCTTTAGCATGAGATGTGATATCCAACTTCTTCCCATTCCAATCCTGAGACCCTTACGATAGCATGAGATGTGAAATCTCAATGCCTCTAATACCAAACCTGAGATACTTCCGATAGCATGAGATGTGATATCTCAATGCTTCTAATACAAAACCTGAGATCCTTCCTATAACATGAGATGTCATATCCAAATCCTTCCCCTTCAAAACCTGAGACCCTCCCTTTAGCATGAGATGTGATATCCAACTCCTTCCCATTCCAATCCTGAGACCCTTCTGATAGCATGAGATGTGATATCCAAGTCCTTCCCATTCCAATCCTGAGACCCTTCCTATAACATGAGATGTGATATCCAAATCCTTCCCCTTCCAAACCTGAAACCCTCCCTTTAGCATGAGATGTGATATCCAACTCCTTCCCATTCCAATCCTGAGACCCTTCTGATAGCATGAGATGTGATATCTCAATGCCTCTAATACCAAACCTGAGATCCTACCTCTAACATGAAATGTGATATCCAACTCTTTCCCCTTCCAAACCTGAGAGCCTTCCTATAGCATGAGATGTGATATCCAAGTCCTTCCCATTCCAATCCTGAGACCCTTCCTATAACATGAGATGTGATATCCAACTCCTTCCCATTCCAACCTGAGACCCTTCCTATAGCATGAGATGGGATATCCAACTCCTTCCAAATCCAATCCTTATACCCTTCCGATAGCATGAGATGTGATATCCCAATGCTTCTACCAAACCTGAGACCCATACTATGGCATGAGATGTGATATCAAACTCCTTCCCATTCCAATCCTGAGACCCTTCCTATAGCTTGAGATGTGATATCCAACTCCTTCCCATTCCAATTCTGAGACCCTTCCTATACCATGATACTTGATATCTCAATGCTTCTAATACCAAACCTGGGACCCGTCCTATAACATGCGATGTGATATCCAAATCCTTCCCCTTCCAAACCTTAGACCCTTCCTTTATCATGAGATGTGATATCCAACTCCTTCCCATTCCAATCCTGAGACCCTTCCGATATCATGAGATGTGATATCTCAATGCTTCTAATATCAAACTTGAGACCCTCCCTATAGCATGAGATGTGATATCCAAGTCCTTCCCATTCCAATCCTGAGACCCTTCCTATAGCATGAGATGTGATATCTCAATGCTTCTAATACCAAACCTGAGACCCTTCTTATAACATGAGATGGGAATGTCCAACTCCTTCCCATTCCAATCCTGAGACCCTTCCGATAACAGAGATGTGATATTTCAATGCTTCTAATACCAAACCTGAGACTCTTCCTATAACCTGAGATGGGATATCCAACTCCTTCCCATTCCAATCCTGAGACCCTTCCGATAGCAGAGATGTGATATCTCAATGCTTATACCAAACCTGAGACCCTTCATATAGCATGAGATGTGATATCCAACTCCTTCCCATTCCAATCCTGAGACCCTTCCTATAGCATGAGATGTGATGTCTCAATGCTTCTAATACCAAACCTGAGATCCTTCCTATAACATGAGATGTGATATCCAACTCCTTCCATTCCAATCCTGAGACCCTTCCTATAGCATGAGATGTGATATCTCAATGCTTCTACCAAACCTGAGACCCTTCCTTTAGCATGAGATGTGATATCCAACTCCTTCCCATTCCAATCCTGAGACCCTTCCTATAGCATGAGATGTGATATCTCAATACTTCTAATACCAAACCTGAGATCCTTCCGATAACATGAGATGTGATATCCAAATCCTTCCCCTTCAAAATCTGAGACCCTCCCTTTAGCATGAGATGTGATATCCAACTCCTTCCCATTCCAATCCTGAGACTCTTCTGATAGCATGAGATGTGATATCTCAATGCTTCTAATACCAAACTTGAGATCCTTCCGATAGCATGAGATGTGATATCTCAATGCTTCTAATACCAAACCTGAGATCCTTCCTATGACATGAGATGTGATATCCAAGTCCTTCCCATTCCAATCCTTAGACCCTTCCTATAGCATGCAATATGATATCTCAATGATTCTAATAACAAACCTGAGACCCGTCCTATAACATGAGATGGGATATCCAACTCCTTCCCGTTCCAATCCTGAGACACTTCCGATTGCAGAGATGTGATATCTCAATGCTTATACCAAACCTGAGACTCTTCCTATAACATGAGATGTGATATCCAACTCCTTCCTGTTCCAAACCTGAGACCCTTCCTATAGCATGAGATGTGATATCCAACTCCTTCTATTCCAACCTGAGACCCTTCCTATAGCATGAGATGGGATATCCAACTCCTTCCAAATCCAATCCTGATACCCTTCCGATAGCATGAGATGTGATATCCCAATGCTTCTACAAAACCTGAGACCCATACCATGGCATGAGATGTGATACCAAACTCCCGTCCTATACCATGAGACTTGATATCTCAATGCTTCTAATACCAAACCTGAGACCGGTCCAATAACATGAGATGTGATATCCAAATCCTTCCCCTTCCAAACCTTAGACCCTTCCTTTATCATGAGATGTGATATCCAAGTCCTTCCCATTCCATTCCTGAGACCCTTCCTATAGCATGAGATGGGATATCTCAATGCTTCTAATACCAAACCTGAGACCCTTCCTATAACATGAGATGTGATATCCAAGTCCTTCCCATTCCAATCCTGAGACCCTTACTATAGCATGAGATGTGATATCTCAATGCTTCTAATACCAAACCTGAGACCCTTCCTATAACATGAGATGGGAATGTCCAACTCCTTCCCATTCCAATCCTGAGACCCTTCAGATAACAGAGATGTGATATCTCAATGCTTCTAATACCAAACCTGAGACTCTTCCTATAACATGAGATGGGATATCCAACTCCTTCCCATTCCAATCCTGAGACCCTTCCGATAGCAGAGATGTGATATCTCAATGCTTATACCAAACCTGAGACCCTTCATATAGCATGAGATGTGATATTGAACTCCTTCCCATTCCAATCCTGAGACCCTTCCTATAGCATGAGATGTGATGTCTCAATGCTTCTAATACCAAACCTGAGATCCTTCCTATAACATGAGATGTGATATCCAACTCCTTCCATTCCAATCCTGAGACCCTTCCTATAGCATGAGATGTGATATCTCAATGCTTATACCAAACCTGAGACCCTTCCTATAGCATGAGATGTGATATCCAACTCCTTCCCATTCCAATCCTGAGACCCTTCCTATAGCATCAGATGTGATATCTCAATGCCTCTAATACCAAACCTGAGATCCTTCCTCTAACATGAAATGTGATATCCAACTCCTTCCCATTCCAATCCTGAGACCCTTCCTATAGCATGAGATGTGATATCTCAATGCCTCTAATACCAAACCTGAGATCCTTCCTCTAACATGAAATGTGATATCCAACTCCTTCCCTTTCCAAACCTGAGAGCATACCTATAGCATGAATTGTGATATCCAAGTCCTTCCCATTCCAATCCTTAGACCCTTCCTATAGCATGCAATATGATATCTCAATGATTCTAATAACAAACCTGAGACCCGTCCTATAACATGAGATGGGATATCGAACTCCTTCCCATTCCAATCCTGAGACCCTTCCGATAGCAGAGATGTGATATCTCAATGCTTATACCAAACCTGAGACCATTCCTACGGCATGAGATGTCATATACAACTCCTTCCCATTCCAATCCTGAGACCCTTCCTATAGCATGAGATGTGATATCTCAATGCTTATACCAAACCTGAGACCCTTCATATAGCATGAGATGTGATATCCAACTCCTTCCCATTACAATCCTGAGACCCTTCCTATGGCATGAGATGTGATGTCTCAATGCTTCTAATACCAAACCTGAGATCCTTCCTATACCATGAGATGTGATATCCAACTCCTTCCATTCCAATCCTGAGACCCTTCCTATAGCATGAGATGTGATATCTCAATGCTTCTAATATCAAACTTGAGACCCTCCCTATAGCATGAGATGTGATATCCAATTCCTTCCCATTCCAATCCTGAGACCCTTCCTATAGCATGAGATGTGATATCTCAATGCTTCTAATACCAAACCTGAGACTCTTCCTATAACATGAGATGGGATATCCAACTCCTTCCCATTCTAATCCTGAGACCCTTCCAAAAGCAGAGATGTGATATCTCAATGCTTATACCAAACCTGAGACCCTTCCTATGGCATGAGATGTCATATACATATCCTTCCCATTCCAATCCTGAGACCCTTCCTATAGCATGAGATGTGATATCTCAATGCTTATACCAAACCTGAGACCCTTCCTATAGCATGAGATGTGATATCCAACTCCTTCCCATTCCAATCCTGAGACCCTTCCTATAGCATGAGATGTGATATCTCAATGCCTCTAATACCATACCTGAGATCCTTCCTCTAACATGAAATGTGATATCCAACTCCTTCCCTTTCCAAACCTGAGAGCCTACCTATAGCATTAGATGTGATATCCAAGTCCTTCCCATTCCAATCCTTAGACCCTTCCTATAGCATGCAATATGATATCTCAATGATTCTAATAACAAACCTGAGACCCGTCCTATAACATGAGATGGGATATCCAACTCCTTCCCATTCCAATCCTGAGACACTTCCGATAGCAGAGATGTGATATCTCAATGCTTATACCAAACCTGAGACCCTTCCTATAACATGAGATGTGATATCCAACTCCTTCCCATTCCAAACCTGAGACCCTTCCTATAGCATATGTGATATCCAACTCCTTCCAATTCCAAACATGAGACCCTTCCCATAGCAAGAATGTAATATCCAACTCCTTCCCATTCCAATCCTGAGACCATTCCTATAGCATGAGATGTGATATCTCAATGCTTCTAATACCAAACCTGAGATCCTTCCTATGACATGAGATGTGATATCCAAGTCCTTCCCATTCCAATCCTTAGACCCTTCCTATAGCATGCAATATGATATCTCAATGATTCTAATAACAAACCTGAGACTCTTCCTATAACATGAGATGTGATATCCAACTCCTTCCTGTTCCAAACCTGAGACCCTTCCTATAGCATGAGATGTGATATCCAAATCCTTCCCATCCCAATCCTGAGACACTTCCGATTGCAGAGATGTGATATCTCAATGCTTATACCAAACCTGAGACTCTTCCTATAACATGAGATGTGATATCCAAATCCTTGACGTTCCAAACCTGAGACCCTTCCTATAGCATGAGATGTGATATCCAACTCCTTCCCATTCCAATCCTGAGACCCTTCCGATAGCATGAGATGTGATATCTCAATGCCTCTAATACCAAACCTGAGATCCTTCCTATAACATGTGATGTGATATTCAAATCCTCCCCTTCCAAACCTGAGACCCTCCCTTTAGCATGAGATGTGATATCCAACTCCTTCCCATTCCAATCCTGAGACCCTTATGATAGCATGAGATGTGATATCTCAATGCCTCTAATACCAAACCTGAGATACTTCCGATAGCATGAGATGTGATATCTCAATGCTTCTAATCCCAAACCTGAGATCCTTCCTATAACATGAGATGTGATATCCAAATCCTTCCCCTTCCAAACCTGAGACCCTCCCTTTAGCATGAGATGTGATATCCAACTCCTTCCCATTCCAATCCTGAGACCCTTCTGATAGCATGAGATGTGATATCTCAATGCCTCTAATACCAAACCTGAGATCCTACCTATAGCATTAGATGTGATATCCAAGTCCTTCCCATTCCAATCCTTAGACCCTTCCTATAGCATGCAATATGATATCTCAATGATTCTAATAACAAACCTGAGACCCGTCCTATAACATGAGATGGGATATCCAACTCCTTCCCATTCCAATCCTGAGACACTTCCGATAGCAGAGATGTGATATCTCAATGCTTATACCAAACCTGAGACCCTTCCTATAACATGAGATGTGATATCCAACTCCTTCCCATTCCAAACCTGAGACCCTTCCTATAGCATATGTGATATCCAACTCCTTCCAATTCCAAACATGAGACCCTTCCCATAGCAAGAATGTAATATCCAACTCCTTCCCATTCCAATCCTGAGACCATTCCTATAGCATGAGATGTGATATCTCAATGCTTCTAATACCAAACCTGAGATCCTTCCTATGACATGAGATGTGATATCCAAGTCCTTCCCATTCCAATCCTTAGACCCTTCCTATAGCATGCAATATGATATCTCAATGATTCTAATAACAAACCTGAGACTCTTCCTATAACATGAGATGTGATATCCAACTCCTTCCTGTTCCAAACCTGAGACCCTTCCTATAGCATGAGATGTGATATCCAAATCCTTCCCATCCCAATCCTGAGACACTTCCGATTGCAGAGATGTGATATCTCAATGCTTATACCAAACCTGAGACTCTTCCTATAACATGAGATGTGATATCCAAATCCTTGACGTTCCAAACCTGAGACCCTTCCTATAGCATGAGATGTGATATCCAACTCCTTCCCATTCCAATCCTGAGACCCTTCCGATAGCATGAGATGTGATATCTCAATGCCTCTAATACCAAACCTGAGATCCTTCCTATAACATGTGATGTGATATTCAAATCCTCCCCTTCCAAACCTGAGACCCTCCCTTTAGCATGAGATGTGATATCCAACTCCTTCCCATTCCAATCCTGAGACCCTTATGATAGCATGAGATGTGATATCTCAATGCCTCTAATACCAAACCTGAGATACTTCCGATAGCATGAGATGTGATATCTCAATGCTTCTAATCCCAAACCTGAGATCCTTCCTATAACATGAGATGTGATATCCAAATCCTTCCCCTTCCAAACCTGAGACCCTCCCTTTAGCATGAGATGTGATATCCAACTCCTTCCCATTCCAATCCTGAGACCCTTCTGATAGCATGAGATGTGATATCTCAATGCCTCTAATACCAAACCTGAGATCCTACCTCTAACATGAGATGTGATATCCAACTCCTACCCTTTACAAACCTGAGACCCTGCCTATAGCATGAGATGTGATATCCAAGTCCTTCCCATTCCAATCCTGAGACCCTTCCTATAGCATGAGATGTGATATCTCAATGCTTATACCAAACCTGAGACCCTTCCTATAGCATGAGATGTGATATCCAACTTCTTCCCATTCCAATCCTGAGACCCTTCCTATAACATGAGATGTGATGTCTCAATGCTTCTAATACCAAACCTGAGATCCTTCCTATGACATGAGATGTGATATCCAAGTCCTTCCCATTCCAATCCTTAGACCCTTCCTATAGCATGCAATATGATATCTCAATGATTCTAATAACAAACCTGAGACCCGTCCTATAACATGAGATGGGATATCCAACTCCTTCCCGTTCCAATCCTGAGACACTTCCGATTGCAGAGATGTGATATCTCAATGCTTATACCAAACCTGAGACTCTTCCTATAACATGAGATGTGATATCCAACTCCTTCCCGTTCCAAACCTGAGACCCTTCCTATAGCATGAGATGTGATATCCAAATCCTTCCCATCCCAATCCTGAGACACTTCCGATTGCAGAGATGTGATATCTCAATGCTTATACCAAACCTGAGACTCTTCCTATAACATGAGATGTGATATCCAAATCCTTCCCCTTCCAAACCTGAGACCCTTCCTATAGCATGAGATCTGATATCCAACTCCTTCCCATTCCAATCCTGAGACCCTTCCGATAGCATGAGATGTGATATCTCAATGCCTCTAATACCAAACCTGAGATCCTTCCTATAACATGTGATGTGATATTCAAATCCTTCCCCTTCCAAACCTGAGACCCTCCCTTTAGCATGAGATGTGATATCCAACTCCTTCCCATTCCAATCCTGAGACCCTTATGATAGCATGAGATGTGATATCTCAATGCCTCTAATACCAAACCTGAGATACTTCCGATAGCATGAGATGTGATATCTCAATGCTTCTAATACCAAACCTGAGATCCTTCCTATAACATGAGATGTGATATCCAAATCCTTCCCCTTCCAAACCTGAGACCCTCCCTTTAGCATGAGATGTGATATCCAACTCCTTCCCATTCCAATCCTGAGACCCTTCTGATATCATGAGATGTGATATCTCAATGCCTCTAATACCAAACCTGAGATCCTACCTCTAACATGAAATGTGATATCCAACTCCTACCCTTTACAAACCTGAGACCCTGCCTATAGCATGAGATGTGATATCCAAGTCCTTCCCATTCCAATCCTGAGACTCTTCCTATAGCATGAGATGTGATATCTCAATGCTTATACCAAACCTGAGACCCTTCCTATAGCATGAGATGTGATATCCAACTTCTTCCCATTCCAATCCTGAGACCCTTCCTATAACATGAGATGTGATGTCTCAATGCTTCTAATACCAAACCTGAGATCTTTCCTATAACATGAGATGTGATATCCAACTCCTTCCCATCCTAATCCTGAGACACTTCCGATTGCAGAGATGTGATGTCTCAATGCTTCTAATACCAAACCTGAGATCTTTCCTATAACATGAGATGTGATATCCAACTCCTTCCCGTTCCAAACCTGAGACCCTTCCTATAGCATGAGATGTGATATCCAACTCCTTCCCATTCCAATCCTGAGACCATTCCGATAGCATGAGATGTGATATCTCAATGCTTCTAATACCAAACCTGAGATCCTTCCTATAACATGTGATGTGATATTCAAATCCTTCCCCTTCCAAACCTGAGACCCTCCCTTTAGCATGAGATGTGATATCCAACTTCTTCCCATTCCAATCCTGAGACCCTTACGATAGCATGAGATGTGAAATCTCAATGCCTCTAATACCAAACCTGAGATACTTCCGATAGCATGAGATGTGATATCTCAATGCTTCTAATACAAAACCTGAGATCCTTCCTATAACATGAGATGTCATATCCAAATCCTTCCCCTTCAAAACCTGAGACCCTCCCTTTAGCATGAGATGTGATATCCAACTCCTTCCCATTCCAATCCTGAGACCCTTCTGATAGCATGAGATGTGATATCCAAGTCCTTCCCATTCCAATCCTGAGACCCTTCTGATAGCATGAGATGTGATATCTCAATGCCTCTAATACCAAACCTGAGATCCTACCTCTAACATGAAATGTGATATCCAACTCTTTCCCCTTCCAAACCTGAGAGCCTTCCTATAGCATGAGATGTGATATCCAAGTCCTTCCCATTCCAATCCTGAGACCCTTCCTATAACATGAGATGTGATATCCAACTCCTTCCCATTCCAACCTGAGACCCTTCCTATAGCATTAGATGTGATATCCAAGTCCTTCCCATTCCAATCCTTAGACCCTTCCTATAGCATGCAATATGATATCTCAATGATTCTAATAACAAACCTGAGACCCGTCCTATAACATGAGATGGGATATCCAACTCCTTCCCATTCCAATCCTGAGACACTTCCGATAGCAGAGATGTGATATCTCAATGCTTATACCAAACCTGAGACCCTTCCTATAACATGAGATGTGATATCCAACTCCTTCCCATTCCAAACCTGAGACCCTTCCTATAGCATATGTGATATCCAACTCCTTCCAATTCCAAACATGAGACCCTTCCCATAGCAAGAATGTAATATCCAACTCCTTCCCATTCCTATCCTGAGACCATTCCTATAGCATGAGATGTGATATCTCAATGCTTCTAATACCAAACCTGAGATCCTTCCTATGACATGAGATGTGATATCCAAGTCCTTCCCATTCCAATCCTTAGACCCTTCCTATAGCATGCAATATGATATCTCAATGATTCTAATAACAAACCTGAGACTCTTCCTATAACATGAGATGTGATATCCAACTCCTTCCTGTTCCAAACCTGAGACCCTTCCTATAGCATGAGATGTGATATCCAAATCCTTCCCATCCCAATCCTGAGACACTTCCGATTGCAGAGATGTGATATCTCAATGCTTATACCAAACCTGAGACTCTTCCTATAACATGAGATGTGATATCCAAATCCTTGACGTTCCAAACCTGAGACCCTTCCTATAGCATGAGATGTGATATCCAACTCCTTCCCATTCCAATCCTGAGACCCTTCCGATAGCATGAGATGTGATATCTCAATGCCTCTAATACCAAACCTGAGATCCTTCCTATAACATGTGATGTGATATTCAAATCCTCCCCTTCCAAACCTGAGACCCTCCCTTTAGCATGAGATGTGATATCCAACTCCTTCCCATTCCAATCCTGAGACCCTTATGATAGCATGAGATGTGATATCTCAATGCCTCTAATACCAAACCTGAGATACTTCCGATAGCATGAGATGTGATATCTCAATGCTTCTAATCCCAAACCTGAGATCCTTCCTATAACATGAGATGTGATATCCAAATCCTTCCCCTTCCAAACCTGAGACCCTCCCTTTAGCATGAGATGTGATATCCAACTCCTTCCCATTCCAATCCTGAGACCCTTCTGATAGCATGAGATGTGATATCTCAATGCCTCTAATACCAAACCTGAGATCCTACCTCTAACATGAGATGTGATATCCAACTCCTACCCTTTACAAACCTGAGACCCTGCCTATAGCATGAGATGTGATATCCAAGTCCTTCCCATTCCAATCCTGAGACCCTTCCTATAGCATGAGATGTGATATCTCAATGCTTATACCAAACCTGAGACCCTTCCTATAGCATGAGATGTGATATCCAACTTCTTCCCATTCCAATCCTGAGACCCTTCCTATAACATGAGATGTGATGTCTCAATGCTTCTAATACCAAACCTGAGATCCTTCCTATGACATGAGATGTGATATCCAAGTCCTTCCCATTCCAATCCTTAGACCCTTCCTATAGCATGCAATATGATATCTCAATGATTCTAATAACAAACCTGAGACCCGTCCTATAACATGAGATGGGATATCCAACTCCTTCCCGTTCCAATCCTGAGACACTTCCGATTGCAGAGATGTGATATCTCAATGCTTATACCAAACCCGAGACTCTTCCTATAACATGAGATGTGATATCCAACTCCTTCCCGTTCCAAACCTGAGACCCTTCCTATAGCATGAGATGTGATATCCAAATCCTTCCCATCCCAATCCTGAGACACTTCCGATTGCAGAGATGTGATATCTCAATGCTTATACCAAACCTGAGACTCTTCCTATAACATGAGATGTGATATCCAAATCCTTCCCCTTCCAAACCTGAGACCCTTCCTATAGCATGAGATGTGATATCCAACTCCTTCCCATTCCAATCCTGAGACCCTTCCGATAGCATGAGATGTGATATCTCAATGCCTCTAATACCAAACCTGAGATCCTTCCTATAACATGTGATGTGATATTCAAATCCTTCCCCTTCCAAACCTGAGACCCTCCCTTTAGCATGAGATGTGATATCCAACTCCTTCCCATTCCAATCCTGAGACCCTTATGATAGCATGAGATGTGATATCTCAATGCCTCTAATACCAAACCTGAGATACTTCCGATAGCATGAGATGTGATATCTCAATGCTTCTAATACCAAACCTGAGATCCTTCCTATAACATGAGATGTGATATCCAAATCCTTCCCCTTCCAAACCTGAGACCCTTCCTTTAGCATGAGATGTGATATCCAACTCCTTCCCATTCCAATCCTGAGACCCTTCTGATATCATGAGATGTGATATCTCAATGCCTCTAATACCAAACCTGAGATCCTACCTCTAACATGAAATGTGATATCCAACTCCTACCCTTTACAAACCTGAGACCCTGCCTATAGCATGAGATGTGATATCCAAGTCCTTCCCATTCCAATCCTGAGACCCTTCCTATAGCATGAGATGTGATATCTCAATGCTTATACCAAACCTGAGACCCTTCCTATAGCATGAGATGTGATATCCAACGTCTTCCCATTCCAATCCTGAGACCCTTCCTATAACATGAGATGTGATGTCTCAATGCTTCTAATACCAAACCTGAGATCTTTCCTATAACATGAGATGTGATATCCAACTCCTTCCCATCCTAATCCTGAGACACTTCCGATTGCAGAGATGTGATGTCTCAATGCTTCTAATACCAAACCTGAGATCTTTCCTATAACATGAGATGTGATATCCAACTCCTTCCCGTTCCAAACCTGAGACCCTTCCTATAGCATGAGATGTGATATCCAACTCCTTCCCATTCCAATCCTGAGACCATTCCGATAGCATGAGATGTGATATCTCAATGCTTCTAATACCAAACCTGAGATCCTTCCTATAACATGTGATGTGATATTCAAATCCTTCCCCTTCCAAACCTGAGACCCTCCCTTTAGCATGAGATGTGATATCCAACTTCTTCCCATTCCAATCCTGAGACCCTTACGATAGCATGAGATGTGAAATCTCAATGCCTCTAATACCAAACCTGAGATACTTCCGATAGCATGAGATGTGATATCTCAATGCTTCTAATACAAAACCTGAGATCCTTCCTATAACATGAGATGTCATATCCAAATCCTTCCCCTTCAAAACCTGAGACCCTCCCTTTAGCATGAGATGTGATATCCAACTCCTTCCCATTCCAATCCTGAGACCCTTCTGATAGCATGAGATGTGATATCCAAGTCCTTCCCATTCCAATCCTGAGACCCTTCTGATAGCATGAGATGTGATATCTCAATGCCTCTAATACCAAACCTGAGATCCTACCTCTAACATGAAATGTGATATCCAACTCTTTCCCCTTCCAAACCTGAGAGCCTTCCTATAGCATGAGATGTGATATCCAAGTCCTTCCCATTCCAATCCTGAGACCCTTCCTATAACATGAGATGTGATATCCAACTCCTTCCCATTCCAACCTGAGACCCTTCCTATAGTATGAGATGGGATATCCAACTCCTTCCAAATCCAATCCTTATACCCTTCCGATAGCATGAGATGTGATATCCCAATGCTTCTACCAAACCTGAGACCCATACTATGGCATGAGATGTGATATCAAACTCCTTCCCATTCCAATCCTGAGACCCTTCCTATAGCTTGAGATGTGATATCCAACTCCTTCCCATTCCAATTCTGAGACCCTTCCTATACCATGATACTTGATATCTCAATGCTTCTAATACCAAACCTGAGACCCGTCCTATAACATGCGATGTGATATCCAAATCCTTCCCCTTCCAAACCTTAGACCCTTCCTTTATCATGAGATGTGATATCCAACTCCTTCCCATTCCAATCCTGAGACCCTTCCGATATCATGAGATGTGATATCTCAATGCTTCTAATATCAAACTTGAGACCCTCCCTATAGCATGAGATGTGATATCCAAGTCCTTCCCATTCCAATCCTGAGACCCTTCCTATAGCATGAGATGTGATATCTCAATGCTTCTAACACCAAACCTGAGACCCTTCCTATAACATGAGATGGGAATGTCCAACTCCTTCCCATTCCAATCCTGAGACCCTTCCGATAACAGAGATGTGATATCTCAATGCTTCTAATACCAAACCTGAGACTCTTCCTATAACATGAGATGGGATATCCAACTCCTTCCCATTCCAATCCTGAGACCCTTCCGATAGCAGAGATGTGATATCTCAATGCTTATACCAAACCTGAGACCCTTCATATAGCATGAGATGTGATATCCAACTCCTTCCCATTCCAATCCTGAGACCCTTCCTATAGCATGAGATGTGATGTCTCAATGCTTCTAATACCAAACCTGAGATCCCTCCTATAACATGAGATGTGATATCCAACTCCTTCCATTCCAATCCTGAGACCCTTCCTATAGCATGAGATGTGATATCTCAATGCTTATACCAAACCTGAGACCCTTCCTATAGCATGAGATGTGATATCCAACTCCTTCCCATTCCAATCCTGAGACCCTTCCTATAGCATCAGATATGATATCTCAATGCCTCTAATACCAAACCTGAGATCCTTCCTCTAACATGAAATGTGATATCCAACTCCTTCCCTTTCCAAACCTGAGAGCCTATCTATAGCATGAGATGTGATATCCAAGTCCTTCCCATTCCAATCCTTAGACCCTCCCTACAGCATGCAATATGATTCTAATAACAATCCTGAGACCCGTCCTATAACATGAGATGGGATATCCAACTCCTTCCCTTTCCAATCCTGAGACCCTTCCTATAGCATGAGATGTGATATCTCAATGCTTCTACCAAACCTGAGACCCTTCCTTTAGCATGAGATGTGATATCCAACTCCTTCCCATTCCAATCCTGAGACCCTTCCTATAGCATGAGATGTGATATCTCAATACTTCTAATACCAAACCTGAGATCCTTCCGATAACATGAGATGTGATATCCAAATCCTTCCCCTTCAAAATCTGAGACCCTCCCTTTAGCATGAGATGTGATATCCAACTCCTTCCCATTCCAATCCTGAGACTCTTCTGATAGCATGAGATGTGATATCTCAATGCTTCTAATACCAAACCTGAGATCCTTCCGATAGCATGAGATGTGATATCTCAATGCTTCTAATACCAAACCTGAGATCCTTCCTATAACATGAGATGTGATATCCAAATCCTTCCCCTTCCAAACCTGAGACCCTCCCTTTAGCATGAGATGTGATATCCAACTCCTTCCCATTCCAATCCTGAGACCCTTCTGATAGCATGAGATGTGATATCTCAATGCCTCTAACACCAAACCTGAGATCCTACCTCTAACATGAAATGTGATATCAAACTCTTTCCCCTTCCAAACCTGAGAGCCTTCCTATAGCATGAGATGTGGTATCCAAGTCCTTCCCATTCCATTCCTGAGACCCTTCCTATAACATGAGATGTGATATCCAACTCCTTCCCATTCCAACCTGAGACCCTTCCTATAGCATGAGATGTGATATCTCAATGCCTCTAATACCAAACCTGAGAGCCTTCCTATAGCATGAGATGTGGTATCCAAGTCCTTCCCATTCCAATCCTGAGACCCTTCCTATAACATGAAATGTGATATCCAACTCCTTCCTTTTCCAAACCTGAGAGCCTACCTATAGCATGAGATGTGATATCCAAGTCGTTCCCATTCCAATCCTTAGACCCTTCCTACAGCATGCAATATGATATCTCAATGATTCTAATAACCAACCTGAGACCCGTCCCATAACATGAGATGGGATATCCAACTCCTTCCCATTCCAATCCTGAGACCCTTCCGATAGCATGAGATGTGATATTTCAATGCTTCTAATATCAAACCTGAGAACCTCCCTATAGCA
The DNA here is from genome assembly GCF_040938575.1 of Ambystoma mexicanum. Taxonomy (NCBI): domain Eukaryota; kingdom Metazoa; phylum Chordata; class Amphibia; order Caudata; family Ambystomatidae; genus Ambystoma; species Ambystoma mexicanum. Next base: position 1,419,312 of record NW_027182433.1, read on the forward strand.
TGAGATGTGATATCCAACTCCTTCCAATTCCAATACTGAGACCTTTCCAATAGCATATGTGATATCTCAATGCTTCTAATATCAAAACTGAGACCCTTCCTATAACATGAGATGTGATATCTCTATGCTTCTAATACCAAACCTGAGGCCCTTCCCGTAGTATATGTGAAATCCAACTCCTTCCCATTCCAAACTTGTGACCCTTCCTGTAGCATGAAATGTGATTTCTCACCCCTTCCAATACCAAACCCGAGACCATTCCCACAGCCTGAGATTTGAAATCTCATTTCTTCCAATACCAAACCCGAGACCCTTCCGATAGGATGAGATTTACTATCTCACTCCTTAAAATACCAAACTCGAGTCCCTTCCTAAAGGATGTGATTTGATATCTCAGTGCTTCTAATACCAAACCTGAGACCCTCCCTATAACAAGAGATGTCATATCCAACTCCTTCCCATTCCAATCCTGAGACTCTTCCTATAGCATGACATGTGATATCGAATTTTCCATTCGAATCCTGAGACTCAGACCTCCCCGTCTAACCTTCTCACCACTCCTAGCTCCCGGATTGATCATGCACTCCTGCTGTCTCTTCTCTCCTTTCTTCTGCTTCCTTTCCTCTCTCCTTCCTCATCTGCCCGAGGTCAGGCTCCTTCTACACCTCCTCAGGGATTACTGATTTGTACCCCTCCCCACGCTCATCTCTCACTCAGTTTCAAACACTCATCTGACATCTGCCATTTCCTGGAAGAACCCGACCTTGATGTCCTTGGTCTAACCGAGACATGGTTGACGGCCAGCGCTGTCTCGAGCTTTGACACTTTCCTCCCTGATGACAAGTTCCTCTCCATGCCCAGATCCAACCGTTCTTGAGGGGGAGTATCCTTGATTCCTGTAGTAAATTGATTTCCTTTGCAGGCCGACTCCTATCACGAATGCCTTGTCTGCATGCATTCTCTCCTGGCCATTCTCTCACCGTGGCTATTTGCCTACCCCCTTCCTCTCTCAGTGGATGGACTTCTCCATCCTAGCCTCCTACCACTCAACTCTGCCTACTTGGAGAATTCAACATGAACCTGTATGCTTCCTAACCTGGACTTTTACGAGATCTGCATCTCTTCATGTCGCTGGCCCTACACACTGCAGGGAATACTCAGGATTTTCTGATCTCAGACCTCCCCCTCTGTAACCCTCTCAACAATCCTCTCCCGTGGTGATCAAGTTCTCATCTCCAAAGAAGGCTAACTGCCAGCTGTTCCTCCTCAGAGGAGTTCTCCCTTTCTGTCCCTGCTCCCTGCACCGTTTCGCGTTGCAAACACTCGCTTCCCTGCTCTCTGGTTTAGACGCTTTTCCTTCTCAGAGGCCTTCTTCCTTTCTGCCCTTTTCGCGTTGCAAGTACTCGCTTCCCAGCTCTCTGGTTTAGACGCGTGTTCCCTGCCTTCTCTCCTCTTCCCGCTGCCTTCAAATCAACAAATGAGCTCCAAAAGATACACAGTGCTCAGAATGCTCTATAACACCCATTATTCAACATATAGCCGTAACCAGCTAGACGTATTGAAACGTGCTGTAAACTAGCAAAAACAGCTAGAAAATGTACTTTCCTCGCGTTTTTGTAAATGCTAATTCTGATGGGTTCCCATGTATGTACTGTCCGCGCGTTTGTTGTCGAATCCTGAAGTTTTTAACCACTGTTCGCCCATACAAGGGGGGGGTCAACGTCTACTGCTGTTCACAGGCTGAATGTATACGGCTGAAATCTTCAAGGCATTATCAGCTTTCCTGACTGTTTTGGAACGTGTATTTGCCATCTGTTAATGCAGTCGCCCTGTGTTCATCGTCCCTTCTACTTTACAGGCTGCACTCCCCTGGTGATCACATTCTCCTCTCCAGAGCAGGCTAACTGCCAGCTGTTCCTCCTCAGAGGAGTTCTCCCTTTCTGTCCCTGCTCCCTGCACCGTTTCGCGTTGCAAGTACTCGCTTCCCAGCTCTCTGGTTTAGATGCGTGTTCCCTGCCTTCTCTCCTCTTCCTACAGCCTTCCAATGAGCTCCACAAGATACAGTGTTCAGAATGCTTTATAACACCCATTATTCAACATATAGCCGTAACCCGCTAGACGTATTGAAACGTGCTAAAAACTAGCAGAAACAGCTAGAAAATGTACTTTCCTCGCGTTTTGGTAAATGCGAATTCTGGTGGATTCCCATTTTGTACTCTGTTCGTGCGTTTGTTCAGTCGAATCCTGTTCTTTTGAACCACTCTTCTCCCATACAAGGGAGGGTCAAAATGTGTTCACAGGCTGAATTTATACTGCTGAAATGCTCGCTTCCCTGCTCTCTGGTTTAGACGCGTGTACACTGCATTTACCAAAACGCGAGGGAAGTACATTTTCTAGCTGTTTTTGCTAGTTTTTAGCACGTTTCAATACGTCTAGCGGGTTACAGCTATATGTTGAATAATGGGGTTATAAAGCATTCTGAACACTATCTTGTGGAGCAAATTGGAAGGCTGTAGGAAGAGGAGAGAAGGCAGGGAACACGCATCTCAACCAGAGCTGGGAAGCGAGTACATGCAACGCGAAACGGTGCAGGGACAGAAAGGATGAACGCCTATGAGGAGGAGCAGCTGGTAGTTAGCCTGCATTGGAGAGAAGAATGTGATCACCAGGGGAGTGCAGCCTGTAAACTAGAAGGGACGATGAACACAGGGCGACTGCATTAACAGATAGCAAATACACGTTCCAAAACAGTCAGGAAAGCTGATAATGCCTTGAAGATTTCAGCCGTATACATTCAGCCTGTGAACAGCAGTAGATGTTGACCCCCCCCCTAGTATGGGAGAACAGTGGTTAAAATCTTCAGGATTCGACAACAAACGCACGGACACAGTACATACAACATGGGAACCCACCAGAATTCGCATTTACAAAAACGCGAGGGAAGTATATTTTCTAGCTATTTTTGCTAGTTTTTAGCACGTTTCAATACGTCTAGCGGGTTACAGCTATATGTTGAATAATGGGGTTATAAAGCATTCTGAACACTATCTTGTGGAGCTCATTGGAAGGCTGTAGGAAGAGGAGAGAAGGCAGGGAACACGCATCTAAACCAGAGAGCTGGGAAGCGAGTACATGCAACGCGAAACGGTGCAGGGAGCAGGGACAGAAAGGTGGAACGCCTCTGAGGAGGAGCAGCTGGTAGTTAGCCTGCTCTGGAGAGGAGAATGTGATCACCACGGGAGTGCAGCCTTGAAACAAGAAGGGACGATGAAAACATGCTGACTGGAATAACAGATGGCAAATACACTTTCCAGAACAGTCGGTTTACCCGATAATGCATTGACGATTTCAGCAGTATACATTCAGCCTGTGAGCAGTAGGTTTTGATCCCCCCCCTTGTATGGGTGACGAGTGGTTACAAACATCAGGATTCGACTGAACAAATGCACGAAGAGTACAAAATGGGAATCCACCAGAATTCGTATTTACCAAAACGCGAGGAAAGAACATTTTCTAGCAATTTTTGCTAGTTTTTAGCACTTTTCAATACGTCTAGCGGGTTACAGCTATATCTTGAATAATGGGTGTTATAAAGCATTCTGAGCACCGTGTATCTTTTGAAGCTCATTTGTTGATTTGAAGGCAGCGGGAAGAGGAGAGAAGGCAGGGAACACGCGTCTGAACCAGAGAGCTGGGAAGCGAGTTGATCTCTGCAACGCGAAACGATGCAGAGAACAAGCACAGAAAGGAAGAAGGCCTCTGAGAAGGAAAAGCGTCTAAACCAGAGAGCAGGGAAGCGAGTGTTTGCAACGCGAAACGGTGCAGGGAGCAGGGACAGAAAGGGAGAACTCCTCTGAGGAGGAACAGCTGGTACTTAGCCTTCTTTGGAGATGAGAACTTGATCACCACGGGAGAGGATTGTTGAGAGGGTTACATAGGGGGAGGTCTGAGATCAGAAAATCCTGAGTATTCCCTGCAGTGTGTAGGGCCAGAGACATGAAGAGTTGCAGATCTCGTAAAAGTCCAGGTCAGGAAGCATACAGGTTCATTTTGAATTCTCCAAGTAGGCGGAGTTGAGTGGTAGGAGGCTAGGATGGAGAAGTCCATCCACTGAGAGAGGAAGGGGGTAGGCAAATAGCCACGGTGAGAGAATTGCCAGGAAAGAGAGAATGCATGCAGACAAGGCATTCGTGAGAGGAGTCGGCCTGCAAAGGAAAGCAATTTACTACAGGAATCAAGGATACTCCCCCTCAAGAACGGTTGGATCTGGGCATGGAGAGGAACTTGTCATCAGGGAGGAAAGTGTCAGAGCTCGAGACAGCGTTGGCCGTCATCCATGTCTCGGTTAGACCAAGGACATCAAGGTCGGGTTCTTCCAGGAAATGGCAGATGTCAGATGAGTGTTTGAAACTGAGTGAGAGTTGAGAGTGGGGAGGGGTACAAATCAGTAATCCTTGCGGAGGTGTAGAAGGAGCCTGACCTAGGGCACATGAGGAAGGAGAGAGGAAAGGAAGCAGAAGAAGGGAGAGAAGAGACAGCAGGAGTGCATTATCAATCCGGGAGCTAGGAGTGGTGAGAAGGTTAGACGGGAAGGTCTGAGTCTCAGGATTTGAATGGGAAGTTCGATATCACATGTCATGCTATAGGAAGAGTCTCAGGATTGGAATGGGAAGGAGTTGGATATGATATCTCTTGTTATAGGGAGGGTCTCAGGTTTGGTATTAGAAGCACTGAGATATCAAATCACATCCTATCGGAAGGGTCTCGGGTTTGGTATTGGAAGAAATGAGATTTCAAATCTCAGGCTGTGGGAATGGTCTCGGGTATGGTATTGGAAGGGGTGAGAAATCACATTTCATGCTACAGGAAGGGTCACAAGTTTGGAATGGGAAGGAGTTGGATTTCACATATACTACGGGAAGGGCCTCAGGTTTGGTATTAGAAGCATAGAGATATCACATCTCATGTTATAGGAAGGGTCTCGATTGGAATGGGAAGGAGTTGGATATCACATCTCATGTTATAGGGAGAGTCTCAGTTTTGATATTAGAAGCATTGAGATATCACATATGCTATTGGATGGGTCTCAGTATTGGAATTGGAAGGAGTTGGATATCACATCTCATGATATAGGGAGGTTCTCAGGTTTGATATTAGAAGCATTGAGATATCACATCTCATGCTATCGGAAGGGTCTCAGGATTGGAATGGGAAGTAGTTGGATATCACATATGCTAAAGGAAAGGTCTCAGGTTTGGAATGGGAAGGAGTTGGATATCACGTCTCATGTTATAGGAAGGGTCTCAGGATTGGAATGGGAAGGAGTTGAATATCACATCTCATGCTAAAGGAAGCGTCATCAGGTTTGGTATAAGCATTGAGATATCACATCTCTGCTATCGGAAGGGTCTCAGGATAGGAATGGGAAGGACTTAGATTTCACATCTCATACTATAGGGAGGGTCTCAGTTTTGATATTAGAAGCATTGAGCTATCACATCTCATGCTATCGGAAGGGTCTCAGGATTGGAATGGGATGGAGTTGGATATCACATCTCAAGCTATCTCAGGATTGTAATGGGAAGGAGTTTGATATCACATATCAAACTATAGGAAGGGTCTCAGGTTTGGAAGGGGAAGGATTTGGATCTCACATCTCAAGCTATCTCAGGATTGGAATGGGAAGGAGTTTGATCTTTCATCTCAAGCTATAGGAAGGGTCTCAGGTTTGGAAAGGGAAGGATTTGGATTTCACATCTCATGTTATAGGATGGTTCTCATGTTTGGTTTTAGAAAAATTGAGATATCACATCTCATGCTATGGGAAGGGTCTCAGGTTTGGAATGGGAATGAGTTGGATATCAGATCTCATGCTAAAGGAAAGGTCTCAGGTCTGGAAGGGGAAGGATTTGGATCTCACATCTCATGTTTTAGGACGGGTCTCAGGTTTGGTATTAGAAGCATTGAAATATCACATCTCATGGTATAGGAAGGGTCCCAGGATTGGAATGGGAAGGAGTTGGATATCACATTGAATGGGAAGGAGTTTGATATCACATCTCAAGCTATAGGAAGGGTCTCAGGTTTGGAAAGGGAATGATTTGGATTTCACATCTCATGTTATAGGATGGTTCTCATGTTCGGTTTTAGAAGCATTGAAATATCACATCTCATGCTATCGTAAGGGTCTCAGGTTTGGAATGGAAAGGAGTTTGATATCACATCTCATGTTAGAGGTAGGATCTCAGGTTTGGTATTAGAGGCATTGAGATATGACATCTCATGCCATCAGAAGGGTCTCAGGATTGGAATGGGAAGGAGTTGGATATCACATCTCATGCTAAAGGGAGGGTCTAAGGTTTGGAAGGGGAAGGATTTGGACATCACATCTCATGTTATTGGAAGGATCTGAGGTTTGGTATTAGAAGCATTGAGATATCACATCTCATGCTATCGGAAGGGTCTCAGGTTTGGTATAAGCATTGAGATATCACATCTCTGCTATCGGAAGGGTCTCAGGATTGGAATGGGAAGGATTTGGATATCACATCTCATGTTATAGGAAGGGTCTCAGGTTTGGTATTAGAAGCATTGAGATATCACATCTCATGCTATAGGAAGGGTCACAGGAATGGAATGGGAAGGACTTGGATATCACATCTCATGATAAAGGAAGGGTCTAAGGTTTGGAAGGGGAAGGATTTGGATATCACATCTCATGTTATTGGACCGGTCTCAGGTTTGGTATTAGAAGCATTGAGATATCAAGTCTCATGGTATAGGACGGGAGTTTGATATCACATCTCATGCCATGGTATGGGTCTCAGGTTTTGTGATGCATGAGATGTGATATTGGGATATCACATCTCATGCTATCGGAAGGGTATCAGGATTGGATTTGGAAGGAGTTGGATATCCCATCTTATGCTATAGGAAGGGTCTCAGGTTGGAATAGAAGGAGTTGGATATCACATCTCATGTTATAGGAAGGGTCTCAGGATTGGAATGGGAAGGACTTGGATATCACATCTCATGTTATAGGAAGGATCTCAGGTTTGGTATTAGAAGCATTGAGATATCACATCTCATGCTATAGGAAGGGTCTCAGGATTGGAATGTGAAGGATTTGGATATCACATCTCATGCTAAAGGAAGGGTCTCAGGTTTGGTATGAGCATTGAGATATCACATCTCTGCTATCGGAAGGGTCTAAGGATTGGATTGGGAAGGAATTGGATATCCCTTCTCATGCTATAGGAAGGGTCTCAGGTTGGAATGGGAAGGAGTTGGATATCACATCTCATGTTATAGGAAGGGTCTCAAGATTGAAATGGGAAGGATTTGGATATCACATCTCTTGCTATAGGAAGGGTCTCAGGTTTTTTATTAGAAACATTGAGATATCACATCTCATGCTATAGGAAGGGTTTCAGTATTGGAATGGGAAGGATTTGGATATCACATCTCATGCTAAAGGAAGGGTCTCAGGTTTGGAAGGGGAAGGATTTGGATATCATATCTCATGTTATAGGACGGGTCCCAGGTTTGGTATTAGAAGCATTGAGATATCACATCTCATGGTATAGGAAGGGTCTCAGGTTGGAATGGGAAGGAGTTGGATATCACATCTCGCTATAGGAAGGGTCTCAGGATTGGAATGGGAAGGAATTGGATATCACATCTCTTGCTATAGGAAGGGTCTCAGGTTTGGAAGCGTAAGGATTTGGATATCATATCTCATGTTATAGGACGGGTCCCAGGTCTGGTATTAGAAGCATTGAGATATCACATCTCATGCTATAGGAGGAGTCTCAGGATTGGAATGGGAAGGAGTTGGATATCACGTCTCATGTTATAGGAAGGGTCTCAGGATTGGAATGGGAAGGAGTTGAATATCACATCTCATGCTAAAGGAAGGGTATCAGGTTTGATAGAAGCATTGAGATATCACATCTCATGCTATAGGAAGGAACTCAGGATTGGAATGGGAAGGAGTTGGATATCACATCTAATGCCATAGGAAGGGTCATCAGGTTTGGTATAAGCATTGAGATATCACATCTCTGCTATCGGAAGGGTCTCAGGATAGGAATGGGAAGGACTTAGAATTCACATCTCATACTATAGGGAGGGTCTCAGTTTTGATATTAGAAGCATTGAGCTATCACATCTCATGCTATCGGAAGGGTCTCAGGATTGGAATGGGATGGAGTTGGATATCACATCTCAAGCTATCTCAGGATTGGAATGGGAAGGAGTTTGATATTTCATCTCAAGCTATAGGAAGGGTCTCAGGTTTGGAAAGGGAAGGATTTGGATTTCACATCTCATGTTATAGGATGGTTCTCATGTTTGGTTTTAGAAGCATTGAGATATCACATCTCATGCTATCGCAAGGGTCTCAGGTTTGGAAAGGGAAGGATTTGGATTTCACATGTTATAGGATGGTTCTCAGGTTTGGTTTTAGAAGCATTAAATTATAACATTTCATGCTATAGGAAGGGTCTCAGGTTTGTAATGGGAAGGAGTTGGATATCACATCTCTGCTATCTGAAGGGTCTCAGGATTGGAATGGGAAGGAGATGGATATCCCATCTCGTTATAGGAAGGGTCTCAGGTTTGGTATTAGAAGCAATGAGATATCACATCTCATGCTATAGGAAGGGTCTAAGGTTTGGAAGGGGACAGATTTGGGTATCACATCTCATGTTATAGGACCGGTCTCAGGTTTGGTATTTGAAGCATTGAGATATCAAGTCTCATGGTATAGGACGGGTCTCAGAATTGGAATGGGAAGGAGTTGGATATCACATCTCAAGCTATAGGAAGGGTCTCATGATTGGAATGGGAAGGAGTTTGATATCACATCTCATGCCATGGTATGGGTCTCAGGTTTTGTAAAAGCATTGGGATATCACATCTCATGCTATCGAAAGGGTATCGGGATTGGATTTGGAAGGAGTTGGATATCCCATCTCATGCTATAGGAAGGGTCTAAGGTTGGAATGGGAAGGAGTTGGATATCACATCTCATGTTATAGGAAGGGTCTCAGGATTGGAATGGGAAGGACTTGGATATCACATCTCATTCTATAGGAAGGCTCTCAGGGTTGGAAGGGGAAGGAGTTGGATATCACATTTCATGTTAGAGGTAGGATCTCAGGTTTGGTTTTAGAGGCATTGAGATATCACATCTCATGCCATCAGAAGGGTCTCAGGATTGGAATGGGAAGGAGTTGGATATCAAATCTCATGCTAAAGGGATGGTCTAAGGTTTGGAAGGGGAAGTATTTGGACATCATAACTCATGTTATTGGAAGGATCTCAGGTTTGGTATTAGAAGCATTGAGATATCACATCTCATGCTAATGGAAGGGTCTCAGGTTTGGTATAAGCATTGAGATATCACATCTCTGCTATCGGAAGGGTCTCAGGATTGGAATGGGAAGGATTTGGATATCACACTTCATGTTATAGGAAGGGTCTCAGGTTTGGTATTAGAAGCATTGAGATATCACATCTCATGCTATAGGAAGGGTCTCAGGATTGGAATGGGAAGGACTTGGATATCACATCTCATGTTATAGGAAGGGTCTCAGGTTTGGTATTAGAAGCATTGAGATATCACATCTCATGCTATAGGAAGGGTCTCAGGAATGGAATGGGAAGGACTTGGATATCACATCTCATGATAAAGGAAGGGTCTAAGGTTTGGAAGGGGAAGGATTTGGATATCACATCTCATGTTATTGGACCGGTCTCAGGTTTGGTATTAGAAGCATTGAGATATCAAGTCTCATGGTATAGGACGGGAGTTTGATATCATATCTCATGCCATGGTATGGGTCTCAGGTTTTGTAGAAGCATTGGAATATCACATCTCATGCTATCGGAAGGGTATCAGGATTGGATTTGGAAGGAGTTGGATATCCCATCTCATACTATAGGAAGGGTCTCAGGTTGGAATAGAAGGAGTTGGATATCACATCTCATGTTATAGGAAGGGTCTCAGTATTGGAATGGGAAGGACTTGGATATCACATCTCATGCTGTAGGAAGGGTCTCAGGTTTGGAAAAGGAAGGAGTTGGATATCACATCTCATGCTAAAGGGAGGGTCTCAGGTTTGGAATGGGAAGGATTTGGATATCACATCTCATGTTATAGGAAGGACCTCAGGTTTGGTATTAGAAGCATTGAGATATCACATCTCATGCTATAGGAAGGGTCTCAGGATTGGAATGGGAAGGAGTTGGATATCACATCTCATGCTATGGGAAGGGTCTCAGGTTTGGTATAAGCATTGAAATATCACATCTCTGCTATCGGAAGGGTCTCAGGATTGGAATGGGAAGGACTTAGATATCACATCTAATGCTATAGGGAGGGTCTCAGTTTTGATATTAGAAGCATTGAGATATCACATCTCATGCTATCGGAAGGGTCTCAGGATTGGAATGGGAGGAGCTGGATATCACATCTCATGCTAAAGGAAGGGTCTCAGGTTTGGAAGGGGAAGGATTTGGATATCACATCTCATGTTATAGGACGGGTCTCAGGTTTGGTATTAGAAGCATTGTGATATCACATCTCATGCTATAGGATGTGTCTCAGGATTGGAATGGGAAGGAGTTGGATATCACATCTCATTCTATAGGAAGGGTTTCAGGTTTGGTAGAAGCATTGAGATATCACATCTCATGCTATAGGAAGAGTCTCAGGTTTGGGAAGGGAAGGATTTGGATTTCACATCTCATGTTATAGGATGGTTCTCATGTTTGGTTTTTGAAGCATTGAGATATCACATCTCATGCTATCGGAAGGGTCTCAGGTTTGGAATGGGAAGGAGTTGGATATCACATCTCATGCTATAGGAAGGGTCTCAGGTTTGGTATAAGCATTGAGATATCACATCTCTGCTATCGGAAGGGTCTCAGGATTGGATTGGGAAGGAGTTGGATATCCCTTCTCATGCTATAGGAAGGGTCTCAGGTTGGAATGGGAAGGAGTTGGATATCACATCTCATGTTATATACAGGAAGGGTCTCAGGATTGCAATGGGAAGGATTTGGATATCACATCTCTTGCTATAGGAAGGGTCTCAGGTTTTTTATTAGAAACATTGAGATATCACATCTCATGCTATAGGAAGGGTTTTAGGATTGGAATGGGAAGTATTTGGATATCACATCTCATGCTAAAGGAAGGGTCTCAGGTTTGGAAGGGGAAGGATTTGGATATCACATCTCATCCAATAGGAAGGGTCTCAGGTTTGGAATGGGAAGGAATTGGATATCACATCTCATGTTATAGGAAGGGTCTCAGGTTTTTTATTAGAAACATTGAGATATCACATCTCATGTTATAGGACGGTTCCCAGGTTTGGTATTAGAAGCATTGAGATATCACATCTCATGGTATAGGATGGGTCTCAGGGTTGGAATGGGAAGGAGTTGGATATCACATCTCATCCAATAGGAAGGGTCTCAGGTTTGGAATGGGAAGGAATTGGATAATACATCTCATGTTATAAGAAGGATCTCAGGATTGGTATTAGAAGCATTGAGATATCACATCTCATGCTATAGGAAGGGTCTCAGGATTGGAATGTGAAGGATTTGGATATCACATCTCATGCTAAAGGAAGGGTCTCAGGTTTGGTAGAAGCATTGAGATATCACATCTCATGCTATAGGAAGGGTCTCAGGATTTGAATGGCAGGGAGTTGGATATCACATCTCATGCCATAGGAAGGGTCTCAGGTTTGGTATAAGCATTGAGATATCACATCTCTGCTATCGGAAGGTTCTCAGGATTGGATTGGGAAGGAGTTGGATATCCCTTCTCATGCTATAGGAAGTGTCTCAGGTTGGAATGGGAAGGAGTTGGATATCACATCTCATGTTATAGGAAGGGTCTCAGGATTGGAATGGGAAGGATTTGGATATCACATCTCTTGCTATAGGAAGGGTCTCAGGATTGGAATGGGAAGGAGTTGGATATCAAATCTCATGCTAAAGGGATGGTCTAAGGTTTGGAAGGGGAAGGATTTGGACATCATATCTCATGTTATTGGAAGGATCTCAGGTTTGGTATTAGAAGCATTGAGATATCACATCTCATGCTATCGGAAGGGTCTCAGGTTTGGTATAAGCATTGAGATATCACATCTCTGCTATCGGAAGGGTCTCAGGATTGGAATGGGAAGGATTTGGATATCACACTTCATGTTATAGGAAGGGTCTCAGGTTTGGTATTAGAAGCATTGAGATATCACATCTCATGCTATAGGAAGGGTCTCAGGATTGGAATGGGAAGGACTTGGATATCACATCTCATGTTATAGGAAGGGTCTCAGGTTTGGTATTAGAAGCATTGAGATATCACATCTCATGCTATAGGAAGGGTCTCAGGAATGGAATGGGAAGGACTTGGATATCACATCTCATGATAAAGGAAGGGTCTAAGGTTTGGAAGGGGAAGGATTTGGATATCACATCTCATGTTATTGGACCGGTCTCAGGTTTGGTATTAGAAGCATTGAGATATCAAGTCTCATGGTATAGGACGGGAGTTTGATATCATATCTCATGCCATGGTATGGGTCTCAGGTTTTGTAGAAGCATTGGGATATCACATCTCATGCTATCGGAAGGGTATCAGGATTGGATTTGGAAGGAGTTGGATATCCCATCTCATGCTATAGGAAGGGTCTCAGGTTGGAATAGAAGGAGTTGGATATCACATCTCATGTTATAGGAAGGGTCTCAGGATTGGAATGGGAAGGACTTGGATATCACATCTCATGCTGTAGGAAGGGTCTCAGGTTTGGAAAAGGAAGGAGTTGGATATCACATTTCATGTTAGAGGTAGGATCTCAGGTTTGGTATTAGAGGCATTGAGATATCACATCTCATGCTATCAGAAGGGTATCAGGATTGGAATGGGAAGGAGTTGGATATCACATCTCATGCTAAAGGGAGGGTCTCAGGTTTGGAATGGGAAGGATTTGGATATCACATCTCATGTTATAGGAAGGACCTCAGGTTTGGTATTAGAAGCATTGAGATATCACATCTCATGCTATAGGAAGGGTCTCAGGATTGGAATGGGAAGGAGTTGGATATCACATCTCATGCTATGGGAAGGGTCTCAGGTTTGGTATAAGCATTGAAATATCACATCTCTGCTATCGGAAGGGTCTCAGGATTGGAATGGGAAGGACTTAGATATCACATCTAATGCTATAGGGAGGGTCTCAGTTTTGATATTAGAAGCATTGAGATATCACATCTCATGCTATCGGAAGGGTCTCAGGATTGGAATGGGAGGAGCTGGATATCACATCTCATGCTAAAGGAAGGATCTCAGGTTTGGAAGGGGAAGGATTTGGATATCACATCTCATGTTATAGGACGGGTCTCAGGTTTGGTATTAGAAGCATTGTGATATCACATCTCATGCTATAGGATGTGTCTCAGGATTGGAATGGGAAGGAGTTGGATATCACATCTCATTCTATAGGAAGGGTTTCAGGGTTGGTAGAAGCATTGAGATATCACATCTCATGCTATAGGAAGAGTCTCAGGTTTGGGAAGGGAAGGATTTGGATTTCACATCTCATGTTATAGGATGGTTCTCATGTTTGGTTTTTGAAGCATTGAGATATCACATCTCATGCTATCGGAAGGGTCTCAGGTTTGGAATGGGAAGGAGTTGGATATCACATCTCATGTTATAGGAAGGGTCTCAGGTTTGGAATGGGGAGGAGTTGGATATGACATCTCTTGTTATAGGGAGGGTCTCAGGATTTGAATGGTAAGGAGTTGGATATCACATCTCATGCTATAGGAAGGGTCTCAGGTTTGGTATAAGCATTGAGATATCACATCTCTGCTATCGGAAGGGTCTCAGGATTGGATTGGGAAGGAGTTGGATATCCCTTCTCATGCTATAGGAAGGGTCTCAGGTTGGAATGGGAAGGAGTTGGATATCACATCTCATGTTATATACAGGAAGGGTCTCAGGATTGGAATGGGAAGGATTTGGATATCACATCTCTTGCTATAGGAAGGGTCTCAAGTTTTTTATTAGAAACATTGAGATATCACATCTCATGCTATAGGAAGGGTTTTAGGATTGGAATGGGAAGTATTTGGATATCACATCTCATGCTAAAGGAAGGGTCTCAGGTTTGGAAGGGGAAGGATTTGGATATCACATTTCATCCAATAGGAAGGGTCTCAGGTTTGGAATGGGAAGGAATTGGATATCACATCTCATGTTATAGGAAGGGTCTCAGGTTTTTTATTAGAAACATTGAGATATCACGTCTCATGTTATAGGACGGTTCCCAGGTTTGGTATTAGAAGCATTGAGATATCACATCTCATGGTATAGGATGGGTCTCAGGGTTGGAATGGGAAGGAGTTGGATATCACATCTCATCCAATAGGAAGGGTCTCAGGTTTGGAATGGGAAGGAATTGGATAATACATCTCATGTTATAAGAAGGATCTCAGGATTGGTATTAGAAGCATTGAGATATCACATCTCATGCTATAGGAAGGGTCTCAGGATTGGAATGTGAAGGATTTGGATATCACATCTCATGCTAAAGGAAGGGTCTCAGGTTTGGTAGAAGCATTGAGATATCACATCTCATGCTATAGGAAGGGTCTCAGGATTTGAATGGCAAGGAGTTGGATATCACATCTCATGCCATAGGAAGGGTCTCAGGTTTGGTATAAGCATTGAGATATCACATCTCTGCTATCGGAAGGTTCTCAGGATTGGATTGGGAAGGAGTTGGATATCCCTTCTCATGCTATAGGAAGTGTCTCAGGTTGGAATGGGAAGGAGTTAGATATCACATCTCATGTTATAGGAAGGGTCTCAGGATTGGAATGGGAAGGATTTGGATATCACATCTCTTGCTATAGGAAGGGTCTCAGGATTGGAATGGGAAGGATTTGGATATCACATCTCATGTCATAGGAAGGATCTCAGGTTTGGTATTAGAAGCATTGATATATCACATCTCATGCTATAGGAATGGTCTCAGGATTGGAATGGGTAGGAGTTGGATATTACATTCTTGCTATAGGAAGGGTCTCATGTTTGGAATGGGAAGGAGTTGGATATCACATATGCTATAGGAAGTGTCTCAGGTTTGGAACGGGAAGGAGTTGGATATCACATCTCATGTTATAGGAAGGGTCTCAGGTTTGGTATAAGCATTGAGATATCACATCTCTGCTATCAGGAGTGGCTCAGGATTGGAATGGGAAGGAGTTGGATATCCCATCTCATGTTAAAGGACGGGTCTCTGGTTTGGTATTAGAATCATTGAGATATCACATCGCATGCTGTAGGAAGGGTCTAAGGATTGGAATGGGATGGACTTGGATATCACATCTCATGCTATAGGTAGGCTCTCAGGTTTGGTATAAGCATTGAGATATCACATCTCATGCTATAGGAAGGGTCTCAGGATTGGAACGGGAAGGATTTGGATATCACATCTCATGCTATAGGAAGGGTCTCAGGTTTGGTATAAGCATGGAGATATCACTTCTCATGCTATAGGAAGGGTCTCAAGATTGGAATGGGAAGGTGTTGGATATCACATCTCATGCTATAGGAAGGGTTTCAGATTTGGTATAAGCATTGAGATATCACATCTCATGCTATAGGAAGGGTCTCAGGATTGGAATGGGAAGGAGTTGTATATGACATCACAGGCCATAGGAAGGGTCTCAGGTTTGGTATAAGCATTGAGATATCACATCTCTGCTATCGGAAGGGTCTCAGGATTGGAATGGGAAGGAGTTGGATATCCCATCTCATGTTATAGGAAGGGTCTCAGGTTTGGTATTAGAAGCATTGAGATATCACATCTCATGCTATAGGAAGGGTCTCAGGATTGGAATGGGAAGGACTTGGATGTCACATCTCATGCTATAGGGAGGGTCTCAAGTTTGATATTAGAAGCATTGAGATAACAAATCTCATGATATCGGAAGGGTCTCAGGATTGGAATGGGAAGGAGTTGGATATCACATCTCATGATAAAGGAAGGGTCTAAGGTTTGGAAGGGGAAGGATTTGGATATCACATCTCATGTTATAGGACGGGTCTCAGGTTTGGCATTAGAAGCATTGAGATATCAAGTCTCATGGTATAAGAAGAGTCTCAGAATTGGAATGGGAAGGAGTTGGATATCACATCTCAAGCTATAGGAAGCGTCTCAGGATTGGAATGGGAAGGAGTTTGATATCACATCTCATGCCATAGTATGGGTCTCAGGTTTGGTAGAAGCATTGGGATATCACATCTCATGCTATCGGAAGGGTATCAGTATTGGATTTGAAAGGAGTTGGATATCCCATCTCATGCTATAGGAAGGGTCTCAGGTTGGAATGGGAAGGAGTTGGATATCACATTTCATGTTATAGGAAGGGTCTCAGGATTGGAATGGGAAGGACTTGGATATCATATCTCATGCTATAGGAAGGCTCTCAGGTTTGGAAGAGGAAGGAGTTGGATATCACATTTCATGTTAGAGGAAGGATCTCAGGTCTGGTATTAGAGGCCTTGAGATATCACATCTCATGCTATAGGAAGGGTCTCAGGATTGGAATGGGAAGGATTTGGATATCACATCTCATGCTATAGGAAGGGTCTCAGGTTTGGTATAAACATGGAGATATCACTTCTCATGCTATAGGAAGGGTCTCAGGATTGGAATGGGAAGGAGTTGTATATGACATCTCAGGCCATAGGAAGGGTCTCAGGTTTGGTATAAACATTGAGATATCACATCTCTGCTATCGGAAGGGTCTCAGGATTGGAATGGGAAGGAGTTGGATATCCCATCTCATGTTATAGGAAGGGTCTCAGGTTTGGTATTAGAAGCATTGAGATATCACATCTCATGCTATAGGAAGGGTCTCAGGATTGGAATGGGAAGGACTTGGATGTCACATCTCATGCTATAGGGAGGGTCTCAAGTTTGATATTAGAAGCATTGAGATAACAAATCTCATGCTATCGGAAGGGTCTCAGGATTGGAATGGGAAGGAGTTGGATATCACATCTCATGATAAAGGAAGGGTCTAAGGTTTGGAAGGGGAAGGATTTGGATATCACATCTCATGTTATAGGACGGGTCTCAGGTTTGGTATTAGAAGCATTGAGATAACAAATCTCATGCTATCGGAAGGGTCTCAGGATTGGAATGGGAAGGAGTTGGATATCACATCTCAAGCTTTAGGAAGCGTCTCATGATTGGAATGGGAAGGAGTTTGATATCACATCTCATGCCATAGTATGGGTCTCAGGTTTGGTAGAAGCATTGGGATATCACATCTCATGCTATCGGAAGGGTATCAGTATTGGATTTGGAAGGAGTTGGATATCCCATCTCATGCTATAGGAAGGGTCTCAGGTTGGAATGGGAAGGAGTTGGATATCACATTTCATGTTATAGGAAGGGTCTAAGGATTGGAATGGGAAGGACTTGGATATCATATCTCATGCTATAGGAAGGCTCTCAGGTTTGGAAGGGGAAGGAGTTGGATATCACATTTCATGTTAGAGGAAGGATCTCAGGTTTGGTATTAGAGGCCTTGAGATATCCCATCTCAAGCTATAGGAAGGGTCTCAGGTTTGGTATAAGCATTGAGATATCACATCTCATGCTATAGGAAGGGTCTCAGGATTGGAATGGGAAGAAGTTGGATATCACATCTCATGCTATAGGTAGGGTCTCAGGTTTGGTATAAGCATTGAGATATCACATCTCATGCTATAGGAAGGGTCTCAGGGTTGGAATGGGAAGGAGTTGTATATGACATCTCATGCCATAGGAAGGGTCTCAGGTTTGGTATAAGCATTGAGATATCACATCACATGCTATAGGAAGGGTCTCAGGATTGGAATGGGAAGGACTTGGATATCACATCTCATGCTATAGGCAGGGTCTCAGGTTTGGAAAGGGAAGGAGATGGATATCACATTTCATGTTAGAGGTAGGATCTCAAGTTTGGTATTAGAGGCATTGAGATATCACATCTCATGCTATCAGAAGGGTCTCAGGATTGGAATGGGAAGGAGTTGGATATCACATTTCATGCTAAAGGGAGGGTCTCAGGTTTGGAAGGGGAAGGATTTGGAAATCACATCTCATATTATAGGAAGGATCTCAGGTTTGGTATTAGAAGCATTGAGATATCACATCTCATGCTATCAGAAGGATCTCAGGTTTGGTATAAGAGGCATTGAGATATCACATCTCATGCTATCATAAGGGTCTCAGGATTGGAATGGGAAGGAGTTGGATATCACATCTCATGCTATAGGAAGGGTCTCAGATTTGGTATAAGCATTGAGATATCACATCTCATGCTATAAGGAGTTGGATATCACATCTCAAGCTATAGGAAGGGTCTCAGGTTTGGTATAAGCATTGAGATATCACATCTCATGTTATAGGAAGGATCTCAGGTTTGGTATTAGAAGCATTGAGACATCACATCTCATGCTATAGGAAGGGTCTCAGGATTGGAATGGGAAGGAGTTGGATATCACATCTCATGCTATAGGAAGGGTCTCAGATTTGGTATAAGCATTGAGATATCACATCTCATGCTATAAGGAGTTGGGTATCACATCTCAAGCTATAGGAAGGGTCTCAGGTTTGGTAAAAGCATTGAGATATCACATCTCATGCTATAGGAAGGGTCTCAGGATTGGAATGGGAAGGAGTTGGATATCACATCTCATGTTATAGGAAAGATCTCAGGTTTGGTATTAGAAGCATTGGAACATCACATCTCATGTTATAGGAAGGGTCTCAGGATTGGAATGGGAAGAAGTAGGATATCACATCTCATGCTATAGGAAGGGTCTCAGGTTTGGAAGGGGAAGGAGTTGGATATCCAATCTCATGTTATAGGACTGGTCTCAGGTTTGGTATTAGAAGCATTGAGATATCACATTGCATGCTGTAGGAAGGTTCTCAGGTTTGGAATGGGGAGGAATTGGATATCACATCTCATGTCATAGGAAGGATCTCAGGTTTGGTATTAGAAGCATTGAGATATCACATCTCATGCTATAGGAATGGTCTCAGGGTTGGAATGGGAAGGAGTTGGATATTACATTCTTGCTATAGGAAGGGTCTCATGTTTGCAATGGGAAGGAGTTGGATATCCCATCTCATGTTAAAGGACGGGCCTCTGGTTTGGTATTAGAATCATTGAGATATCACATCGAATGCTGTAGGAAGGGTCTGAGGATTGAAATGGGATGGACTTGGATATCACATCTCATGCTATAGGTAGGCTCTCAGGTTTGGTATAAGCATTGAGATATCACATCTCATGCTATAAGAAGGGTCTCAGGATTGGAATGGGAAGGATTTGGATATCACATCTTATGCTATAGGAAGGGTCCCAGGTTTGGTATAAGCATGGAGATATCACTTCTCATGCTATAGGAAGGGTCTCAGGATTGGAATGGGAAGGAGTTGGATATCACATCTCATGCTATAGGAAGGGTCTCAGATTTGGTATAAGCATTGAGATATCACATCTCTGCTATCGGAAGGGTCTCAGGATTGGAATGGGAAGGAGTTGGATATGACATCTCAGGCCATAGGAAGGGTCTCAGGTTTGGTATAAGCATTGAGATATCACATCTCATGCTATAAGAAGGGTCTCAGGATTGGAATGGGAAGGATTTGGATATCACATCTTATGCTATAGGAAGGGTCTCAGGTTTGGTATAAGCATTTAGATATCACTTCTCATGCTATAGGAAGGGTCTCAGGATTGGAATGGGAAGGAGTTGGATATCCCATCTCATGTTATAGGAAGGGTCTCAGGTTTGGTATTAGAAGCATTGAGATATCACATCTCATGCTATAGGAAGGGTCTCAGGATTGGAATGGGAAGGACTTGGATGTCACATCTCATGCTATAGGGAGGGTCTCAAGTTTGATATTAGAAGCATTGAGATAACAAATCTCATGATATCGGAAGGGTCTCAGGATTGGAATGGGAAGGAGTTGGATATCACATCTCATGATAAAGGAAGGGTCTAAGGTTTGGAAGGGGAAGGATTTGGATATCACATCTCATGTTATAGGACGGGTCTCAGGTTTGGTATTAGAAGCATTGAGATATCAAGTCTCATGGTATAAGAAGGGTCTCAGAATTGGAATGGGAAGGAGTTGGATATCACATCTCAAGCTATAGGAAGCGTCTCAGGATTGGAATGGGAAGGAGTTTGATATCACATCTCATGCCATAGTATGGGTCTCAGGTTTGGTAGAAGCATTGGGATATCACATCTCATGCTATAGGAAGGGTCTCAGGATTGGAATGGGAAGGATTTGTATATGCCATCTCATGCCATAGGAAGGGTCTCAGGTTTGGTATAAGCATTGAGATATCACATCACATGCTATAGGAAGGGTCTCAGGATTGGAATGGGAAGGACTTGGATATCACATATCATGCTATAGGCAGGGTCTCAGGTTTGGAAAGGGAAGGAGATGGATATCACATTTCATGTTAGAGGTAGGATCTCAGGTTTGGTATTAGAGGCATTGAGATATCACATCTCATGCTATCAGAAGGGTCTCAGGATTGGAATGGGAAGGAGTTGGATATCACATCTCATGCTAAAGGGAGGGTCTCAGGTTTGGAAGGGGAAGGATTTGGAAATCACATCTCATATTATAGGAAGGATCTCAGGTTTGGTATTAGAAGCATTGAGATATCACATCTCATGCTATCGGAAGGATCTCAGGTTTGGTATAAGAGGCATTGAGATATCACATCTCATGCTATCATAAGGGTCTCAGGATTGGAATGGGAAGGAGTTGGATATCACATCTCATGTTATAGGAAGGATCTCAGGTTTGGTATTGGAAGCATTGAGACATCACATCTCATGCTATAGGAAGGGTCTCAGGATTGGAATGGGAAGGAGTTGGATATCACATCTCATGCTATAGGAAGGGTCTCAGGTTTGGTATAAGCATGGAGATATCACATCTCATGCTATCGGAAGGGTCTCAGGATTGGAATGGGAAGGAGTTGTATATGACATCTCAAGCCATAGGAAGGGTCTCAGGTTTGGTATAAGCTTTGAGATATCACATCTCTGCTATCGGAAGGGTCTCAGGATTGGAATGGGAAGGAGTTGGATATCCCATCTCATGTTATAGGAAGAGTCTCAGATTTGGTTTTAGAAGCATTGAGATATCACATCTCATGCTATAGGAAGTGTCTCAGGATTGGAATGGGAAGGACTTGGATATCACATCTCATGCTATAGGGAGGGTCTCAAGTTTGATATTAGAAGCATTGAGATATCACATCTCATGCTATAGGAAGGGTCTCAGGATTGGAATGGGAAGGACTTGGATATCACATCTCATGCTATAGGGAGGGTCTCAAGTTTGATATTAGAAGCATTGAGATATCACATCTCATGCTATAGGAAGGGTCTCAGGATTGGAATGGGAAGGAGTAGGATATCACATCTCATGCTATAGGAAGGATCTCAGGTTTGGTATAAGCATTGAGATATCACATCTCTTCTATCGGAAGGGTCTCAGGATTGGAATGGGAAGGAGTTGGATATTCCCATCTCATGTTATAGGAAGAGTCTCAGGTTTGGTATTAGAAGCATTAAGATATCACATCTCATGCTATAGGAAGTGTCTCAGGATTGGAATGGGAAGGACTTGGATATCACATCTCATGCTATAGGGAGGGTCTCAAGTTTGATATTAGAAGCATTGAGATATCACATCTCATGATATCGGAGGGGTCTCAGGATTGGAATGGGAAGGAGTTGGATATCACATCTCATCATAAAGGAAGGGTCTAAGGTTTGGAAGGGGAAGGATTTTGATATCACATCTCATGTTATAGGACGGGTCTCAGGTTTGGTATTAGAAGCACTGAGATATCAAGTCTCATGGTATAGGAAGGGTCTCAGAATTGGAATGAGAAGGAGTTGGATATCACATCTCAAGCTATAGGAAGGGTCTCAGGATTGGAATGGGAAGGAGTTTGATATCACATCTCATGCAATAGTATGGGTCTCAGGTTTGGTATAAGCATTGGGATATCACATCTCATGCTATCGGAAGGGTATCAGGATTGGATTTGGAAGGAGTTGGATATCCCATCTCATGCTATAGGAAGGGTCTCAGGTTGGAATGGGAAGGAGTTGGATATCACATCTCATGTTATAGGAAGGGTCTCAGGATTGGAATGGGAAGGACTTGGATATCACATCTCATGCTATAGGAAGGCTCTCAGGTTTGGAAGGGGAAAGAGTTGGATATCACATTTCATGTTAGAGGTAGGATCTCAGGTTTGGTATTAGAGGCATTGAGATATCACATCTCATGCTATCAGAAGGGTCTCAGGATTGGAATGGGAAGGAGTTGGATATCACATCTCATGCTAAAGGGAGGGTCTCAGGTTTGGAAGGGGAAGGATTTGGATATCACATCTTATGTTATCGGAAGGATCTCAGGTTTGGTATTAGAAGTATTGAGATATCACATCTCATGCTATAGGAAGGGTCTCAGGATTGGAATGGGACGGAGTTGGATATCACATCTCAAGCTATAGGAAGGGTCTCAGGTTTGGTATATGCATTGAGATATCACATCTCATGCTATAGGAAGGGTCTTAGGATTGGAATGGGAAGAAGTTGGATATCACATCTCATGTTATAGGAAAGATTTCAGATTTGGTATTAGAAGCATTGAGACATCACATCTCATGTTATAGGAAGGGTCTCAGGATTGGAATGGGAAGAAGTTGGATATCACATCTCATGCTATAGGAAGGGTCTCAGGTTTGGCATAAGCATTGAGATATCACATCTCATGCTATAGGAAGGGTCTCAGGATTGGAATGGGAAGGAGTTGTATATGAGATCTCATGCCATAGGAAGGGTCTCAGGTTTGGTATAAGCATTGAGATATCACATCACATGCTATAGGAAGGGTCTCAGGATTGGAATGGGAAGGACTTGGATATCACATCACATGCTATCAGAAGGGTCTCAGGATTGGAATGGGAAGGAGTTGGATATCACATCTCAGGCTAAAGGTAGGGTCTCAGGTTTGGAAGGGGAAGGATTTGGATATCACATCTCATGTTATAGGAAGGATCTCAGGTTTGGTATTAGAAGCATTGAGATATCACATCTCATGCTATCGGAAGTATCTCAGGTTTGGTATTAGAGGCATTGAGATATCACATCTCATGCTATCATAAGGGTCTCAGGATTGGAATGGGAAGGAGTTGGATATCACATCTCATGCTAAAGGGAGGGTCTCAGGTTTGGAAGGGGAAGGATTTGAATATCACATCACATGTTATAGGAAGGATCTCAGGTTTGGTATTAGAAGCATTGAGATATCACATCTCATGCTATCGGAATGGTCTGAGGATTGGAATGGGAAGGAGTTGGATATCACATCTCATGTTATAGGAAAGATCTCAGGTTTGGTATTAGAAGCATTGAGATATCACATCTCATGCTATCGGAATGGTCTCAGGATTGGAATGGGAAGGAGTTGGATATCACATCTCATGCTATAGGAAGGGTCTCAGGTTTGGAACGGGAAGGAGTTGGATATCACATCTCATGTTATAGGAAAGATCTCAGGTTTGGTATTAGAAGCATTGAGACATCACATCTCTGCAATCGGAAGTGTCTCAGGATTGGGATGGGAAGGCGTTGGATATCACATCTCATGTTATAGGAAAGATCTCAGGTTTGGTATTAGAAGCATTGAGACATCACATCTCTGCAATCGGAAGGGTCTCAGGATTGGAATGGGAAGGACTTGGATATCACATCTCATGCTATAGGCAGGGTCTCAGGTTTGGAAAGGGAAGGAGTTGGATATCACATTTCATGTTAGAGGTAGGATCTCAGGTTTGGTATTAGAGGCATTGAGATATCACATCTCATGCTATCAGAAGGGTCTCAGGATTGGAATGGGAAGGAGTTGGATATCACATCTCAAGCTATAGGAAGGGTCTCAGGTTTGGTATAAGCATTGAGATATCACATCTCATGCTATAGGAAGGGTCTCAGGAGTGATGTGGAAAGAAGTTGGATATCACATCTCATGCTATAGGAAGGGTCTCAGGTTTGGTATAAGCATTGAGATATCACATCTCATGCTATAGGAAGGGTCTCAGGGTTGGAATGGGAAGGAGTTGTATATGACATCTCATGCCATAGGAAGGGTCTCAGGTTTGGTATAAGCATTGAGATATCACATCACATGCTATAGGAAGGGTCTCAGGATTGGAATGGGAAGGACTTGGATATCACATCTCATGCTATAGGCAGGGTCTCAGGTTTGGAAAGGGAAGGAGATGGATATCACATTTCATGTTAGAGGTAGGATCTCAAGTTTGGTATTAGAGGCATTGAGATATCACATCTCATGCTATCAGAAGGGTCTCAGGATTGGAATGGGAAGGAGTTGGATATCACATTTCATGCTAAAGGGAGGGTCTCAGGTTTGGAAGGGGAAGGATTTGGAAATCACATCTCATATTATAGGAAGGATTTCAGGTTTGGTATTAGAAGCATTGAGATATCACATCTCATGCTATCAGAAGGATCTCAGGTTTGGTATAAGAGGCATTGAGATATCACATCTCATGCTATCATAAGGGTCTCAGGATTGGAATGGGAAGGAGTTGGATATCACATCTCATGCTATAGGAAG
This sequence comes from Ambystoma mexicanum, assembly GCF_040938575.1. Lineage (NCBI taxonomy): Eukaryota > Metazoa > Chordata > Amphibia > Caudata > Ambystomatidae > Ambystoma > Ambystoma mexicanum. The sequence continues at coordinate 1,444,100 of NW_027182433.1, forward strand.
GGTCTCAGATTTGGTATAAGCATTGAGATATCACATCTCATGCTATAAGGAGTTGGATATCACATCTCAAGCTATAGGAAGGGTCTCAGGTTTGGTATAAGCATTGAGATATCACATCTCATGTTATAGGAAGGATCTCAGGTTTGGTATTAGAAGCATTGAGACATCACATCTCATGCTATAGGAAGGGTCTCAGGATTGGAATGGGAAGGAGTTGGATATCACATCTCATGCTATAGGAAGGGTCTCAGATTTGGTATAAGCATTGAGATATCACATCTCATGCTATAAGGAGTTGGATATCACATCTCAAGCTATAGGAAGGGTCTCAGGTTTGGTATAAGCATTGAGATATCACATCTCATGCTATAGGAAGGGTCTCAGGATTGGAATGGGAAGGAGTTGGATATCACATCTCATGTTATAGGAAAGATCTCAGGTTTGGTATTAGAAGCATTGGGACATCACATCTCATGTTATAGGAAGGGTCTCAGGATTGGAATGGGAAGAAGTAGGATATCACATCTCATGCTATAGGAAGGGTCTCAGGTTTGGAAGGGGAAGGAGTTGGATATCCAATCTCATGTTATAGGACTGGTCTCAGGTTTGGTATTAGAAGCATTGAGATATCACATTGCATGCTGTAGGAAGGTTCTCAGGTTTGGAATGGGGAGGAATTGGATATCACATCTCATGTCATAGGAAGGATCTCAGGTTTGGTATTAGAAGCATTGAGATATCACATCTCATGCTATAGGAATGGTCTCAGGGTTGGAATGGGAAGGAGTTGGATATTACATTCTTGCTATAGGAAGGGTCTCATGTTTGGAATGGGAAGGAATTGGATATCCCATCTCATGTTAAAGGACGGGCCTCTGGTTTGGTATTAGAATCATTGAGATATCATATCGAATGCTGTAGGAAGGGTCTAAGGATTGGAATGGGATGGACTTGGATATCACATCTCATGCTATAGGTAGGCTCTCAGGTTTGGTATAAGAATTGAGATATCACATCTCATGCTATAGGAAGGGTCTCAGGATTGGAATGGGAAGGATTTGGATATCACATCTTATGCTATAGGAAGGGTCTCAGGTTTGGTATAAGCATGGAGATATCACTTCTCATGCTATAGGAAGGGTCTCAGGATTGGAATGGGAAGGAGTTGGATATCACATCTCATGCTATAGGAAGGGTCTCAGATTTGGTATAAGCATTGAGATATCACATCTCATGCTATAGGAAGGGTCTCAGGATTGGAATGGGAAGGAGTTGTATATGACATCTCAGGCCATAGGAAGGGTCTCAGGTTTGGTATAAGCATTGAGATATCACATCTCTGCTATCGGAAGGGTCTCAGGATTGGAATGGGAAGGAGTTGGATATCCCATCTCATGTTATAGGAAGGGTCTCAGGTTTGGTATTAGAAGCATTGAGATATCACATCTCATGCTATAGGAAGGGTCTCAGGATTGGAATGGGAAGGACTTGGATGTCACATCTCATGCTATAGGGAGGGTCTCAAGTTTGATATTAGAAGCATTGAGATAACAAATCTCATGATATCGGAAGGGTCTCAGGATTGGAATGGGAAGGAGTTGGATATCACATCTCATGATAAAGGAAGGGTCTAAGGTTTGGAAGGGCAAGGATTTGGATATCACATCTCATGTTATAGGACGGGTCTCAGGTTTGGTATTAGAAGCATTGAGATATTAAGTCTCATGGTATAAGAAGGGTCTCAGAATTGGAATGGGAAGGAGTTGGATATCACATCTCAAGCAATAGGAAGCGTCTCAGAATTGGAATGGGAAGGAGTTTGATATCACATCTCATGCCATAGTATGGGTCTCAGGTTTGGTAGAAGCATTGGGATATCACATCTCATGCTATCGGAAGGGTATCAGTATTGGATTTGGAAGGAGTTGGATATCCCATCTCATGCTATAGGAAGGGTCTCAGGTTGGAATGGGAAGGAGTTGGATATCACATTTCATGTTATAGGAAGGGTCTCAGGATTGGAATGGGAAGGACTTGGATATCATATCTCATGCTATAGGAAGGCTCTCAGGTTTGGAAGGGGAAGGAGTTGGATATCACATTTCATGTTAGAGGAAGGATCTCAGGTTTGGTATTAGAGGCCTTGAGATATCACATCTCATGCTATAGGAAGGGTCTCAGGATTGGAATGGGAAGGAGTTGGATATCACATCTCAAGCTATAGGAAGGGTCTCAGGTTTGGTATAAGCATTGAGATATCACATCTCATGCTATAGGAAGGGTCTCAGGATTGGAATGGGAAGAAGTTGGATATCACATCTCATGCTATAGGAAGGGTCTCAGGTTTGGTATAAGCATTGAGATATCACATCTCATGCTATAGGAAGGTTCTCAGGATTGGAATGGGAAGGAGTTGTATATGCCATCTCATGCCATAGGAAGGGTCTCAGGTTTGGTATAAGCATTGAGATATCACATCACATGCTATAGGAAGGGTCTCAGGATTGGAATGGGAAGGACTTGGAAATCACATATCATGCTATAGGCAGGGTCTCAGGTTTGGAAAGGGAAGGAGATGGATATCACATTTCATGTTAGAGGTAGGATCTCAGGTTTGGTATTAGAGGCATTGAGATATCACATCTCATGCTATCAGAAGGGTCTCAGGATTGGAATGGGAAGGAGTTGGATATCACATCTCATGCTAAAGGGAGGGTCTCAGGTTTGGAAGGGGAAGGATTTGGAAATCACATCTCATATTATAGGAAGGATCTCAGGTTTGGTATTAGAAGCATTGAGATATCACATCTCATGCTATCGGAAGGATCTCAGGTTTGGTATAAGAGGCATTGAGATATCACATCTCATGCTATCATAAGGGTCTCAGGATTGGAATGGGAAGGAGTTGGATATCACATCTCATGTTACAGGAAGGATCTCAGGTTTGGTATTGGAAGCATTGAGACATCACATCTCATGCTATAGGAAGGGTCTCAGGATTGGAATGGGAAGGAGTTGGATATCACATCTCATGCTATAGGAAGGGTCTCAGGTTTGGTATAAGCATTGAGATATCACATCTCATGCTATCGGAAGGGTCTCAGGATTGGAATGGGAAGGAGTTGTATATGACATCTCAAGCCATAGGAAGGGTCTCAGGTTTGGTATAAGCTTTGAGATATCACATCTCTGCTATCGGAAGGGTCTCAGGATTGGAATGGGAAGGAGTTGGATATCCCATCTCATGTTATAGGAAGAGTCTCAGATTTGGTTTTAGAAGCATTGAGATATCACATCTCATGCTATAGGAAGTGTCTCAGGATTGGAATGGGAAGGACTTGGATATCACATCTCATGCTATAGGGAGGGTCTCAAGTTTGATATTAGAAGCATTGAGATATCACATCTCATGCTATAGGAAGGGTCTCAGGATTGGAATGGGAAGGACTTGGATATCACATCTCATGCTATAGGGAGGGTCTCAAGTTTGATATTAGAAGCATTGAGATATCACATCTCATGCTATAGGAAGGGTCTCAGGATTGGAATGGGAAGGAGTAGGATATCACATCTCATGCTATAGGAAGGATCTCAGGTTTGGTATAAGCATTGAGATATCACATCTCTTCTATCGGAAGGGTCTCAGGATTAGAATGGGAAGGAGTTGGATATTCCCATCTCATGTTATAGGAAGAGTCTCAGGTTTGGTATTAGAAGCATTGAGATATCACATCTCATGCTATCGGAATGGTCTCAGGATTGGAATGGGAAGGAGTTGGATATCACATCTCATGCTATAGGAAGGGTCTCAGGTTTGGAACGGGAAGGAGTTGGATATCACATCTCATGTTATAGGAAAGATCTCAGGTTTGGTATTAGAAGCATTGAGACATCACATCTCTGCAATCGGAAGTGTCTCAGGATTGGGATGGGAAGGCGTTGGATATCACATCTCATGTTATAGGAAAGATCTCAGGTTTGGTATTAGAAGCATTGAGACATCACATCTCTGCAATCGGAAGGGTCTCAGGATTGGAATGGGAAGGACTTGGATATCACATCTCATGCTATAGGCAGGGTCTCAGGTTTGGAAAGGGAAGGAGTTGGATATCACATTTCATGTTAGAGGTAGGATCTCAGGTTTGGTATTAGAGGCATTGAGATATCACATCTCATGCTATCAGAAGGGTCTCAGGATTGGAATGGGAAGGAGTTGGATATCACATCTCAAGCTATAGGAAGGGTCTCAGGTTTGGTATAAGCATTGAGATATCACATCTCATGCTATAGGAAGGGTCTCAGGATTGATGTGGAAAGAAGTTGGATATCACATCTCATGCTATAGGAAGGGTCTCAGGTTTGGTATAAGCATTGAGATATCACATCTCATGCTATAGGAAGGGTCTCAGGGTTGGAATGGGAAGGAGTTGTATATGACATCTCATGCCATAGGAAGGGTCTCAGGTTTGGTATAAGCATTGAGATATCACATCACATGCTATACGAAGGGTCTCAGGATTGGAATGGGAAGGACTTGGATATCACATCTCATGCTATAGGCAGGGTCTCAGGTTTGGAAAGGGAAGGAGATGGATATCACATTTCATGTTAGAGGTAGGATCTCAAGTTTGGTATTAGAGGCATTGAGATATCACATCTCATGCTATCAGAAGGGTCTCAGGATTGGAATGGGAAGGAGTTGGATATCACATTTCATGCTAAAGGGAGGGTCTCAGGTTTGGAAGGGGAAGGATTTGGAAATCACATCTCATATTATAGGAAGGATTTCAGGTTTGGTATTAGAAGCATTGAGATATCACATCTCATGCTATCAGAAGGATCTCAGGTTTGGTATAAGAGGCATTGAGATATCACATCTCATGCTATCATAAGGGTCTCAGGATTGGAATGGGAAGGAGTTGGATATCACATCTCATGCTATAGGAAGGGTCTCAGATTTGGTATAAGCATTGAGATATCACATCTCATGCTATAAGGAGTTGGATATCACATCTCAAGCTATAGGAAGGGTCTCAGGTTTGGTATAAGCATTGAGATATCACATCTCATGTTATAGGAAGGATCTCAGGTTTGGTATTAGAAGCATTGAGACATCACATCTCATGCTATAGGAAGGGTCTCAGGATTGGAATGGGAAGGAGTTGGATATCACATCTCATGCTATAGGAAGGGTCTCAGATTTGGTATAAGCATTGAGATATCACATCTCATGCTATAAGGAGTTGGATATCACATCTCAAGCTATAGGAAGGGTCTCAGGTTTGGTATAAGCATTGAGATATCACATCTCATGCTATAGGAAGGGTCTCAGGATTGGAATGGGAAGGAGTTGGATATCACATCTCATGTTATAGGAAAGATCTCAGGTTTGGTATTAGAAGCATTGGGACATCACATCTCATGTTATAGGAAGGGTCTCAGGATTGGAATGGGAAGAAGTAGGATATCACATCTCATGCTATAGGAAGGGTCTCAGGTTTGGAAGGGGAAGGAGTTGGATATCCAATCTCATGTTATAGGACTGGTCTCAGGTTTGGTATTAGAAGCATTGAGATATCACATTGCATGCTGTAGGAAGGTTCTCAGGTTTGGAATGGGGAGGAATTGGATATCACATCTCATGTCATAGGAAGGATCTCAGGTTTGGTATTAGAAGCATTGAGATATCACATCTCATGCTATAGGAATCGTCTCAGGGTTGGAATGGGAAGGAGTAGGATATTACATTCTTGCTATATTAAGGGTCTCATGTTTGGAATGGGAAGGAGTTGGATATCCCATCTCATGTTATAGGAAGGGTCTCAGGATTGGAATGGGAAGGACTTTGATATCACATCTCATGCTATAGGAAGGCTCTCAGGTTTGGAAGGGGAAAGAGTTGGATATCACATTTCATGTTAGAGGTAGGATCTCAGGTTTGGTATTAGAGGCATTGAGATATCACATCTCATGCTATCAGAAGGGTCTCAGGATTGGAATGGGAAGGAGTTGGATATCACATCTCATGCTAAAGGGAGGGTCTCAGGTTTGGAAGGGGAAGGATTTGGATATCACATCTTATGTTATCGGAAGGATCTCAGGTTTGGTATTAGAAGTATTGAGATATCACATCTCATGCTATAGGAAGGGTCTCAGGATTGGAATGGGAAGGAGTTGGATATCACATCTCAAGCTATAGGAAGGGTCTCAGGTTTGGTATATGCATTGAAATATCACATCTCATGCTATAGGAAGGGTCTCAGGATTGGAATGGGAAGAAGTTGGATATCACATCTCATGTTATAGGAAAGATTTCAGATGTGGTATTAGAAGCATTGGGACATCACATCTCATGTTATAGGAAGGGTCTCAGGATTGGAATGGGAAGAAGTTGGATATCACATCTCATGCTATAGGAAGGGTCTCAGGTTTGGCATAAGCATTGAGATATCACATCTCATGCTATAGGAAGGGTCTCAGGATTGGAATGGGAAGGAGTTGTATATGAGATCTCATGCCATAGGAAGGGTCTCAGGTTTGGTATAAGCATTGAGATATCACATCACATGCTATAGGAAGGGTCTCAGGATTGGAATGGGAAGGACTTGGATATCACATCACATGCTATCAGAAGGGTCTCAGGATTGGAATGGGAAGGAGTTGGATATCACATCTCATGCTAAAGGTAGGGTCTCAGGTTTGGAAGGGGAAGGATTTGGATATCACATCTCATGTTATAGGAAGGATCTCAGGTTTGGTATTAGAAGCATTGAGATATCACATCTCATGCTATCGGAAGTATCTCAGGTTTGGTATTAGAGGCATTGAGATATCACATCTCATGCTATCATAAGGGTCTCAGGATTGGAATGGGAAGGAGTTGGATATCACATCTCATGCTAAAGGGAGGGTCTCAGGTTTGGAAGGGGAAGGATTTGAATATCACATCACATGTTATAGGAAGGATCTCAGGTTTGGTATTAGAAGCATTGAGATATCACATCTCATGCTATCGGAATGGTCTCAGGATTGGAATGGGAAGGAGTTGGATATCACATCTCATGTTATAGGAAAGATCTCAGGTTTGGTATTAGAAGCATTGAGATATCACATCTCATGCTATCAGAATGGTCTCAGGATTGGAATGGGAAGGAGTTGGATATCACATCTCATGCTATAGGAAGGGTCTCAGGTTTGGAACGGGAAGGAGTTGGATATCACATCTCATGTTATAGGAAAGATCTCAGGTTTGGTATTAGAAGCATTGAGACATCACATCTCTGCAATCGGAAGTGTCTCAGGATTGGGATGGGAAGGCGTTGGATATCACATCTCATGTTATAGGAAAGATCTCAGGTTTGGTATTAGAAGCATTGAGACATCACATCTCTGCAATCGGAAGGGTCTCAGGATTGGAATGGGAAGGACTTGGATATCACATCTCATGCTATAGGCAGGGTCTCAGGTTTGGAAAGGGAAGGAGTTGGATATCACATTTCATGTTAGAGGTAGGATCTCAGGTTTGGTATTAGAGGCATTGAGATATCATATCTCATGCTACCAGAAGGGTCTCAGGATTGGAATGGGAAGGAGTTGGATATCACATCTCATGCTAAAGGGAGGGTCTCAGGTTTGGCAGGGGAAGGATTTGGATATCACATCTCATGTTATAGTAAGGATCTCAGGTTTGGTATTAGAAGCATTGAGATATCACATCTCATGCTATCGGAAGTATCTCAGGTTTGGTATTAGAGGCATTGAGATATCACATCTCATGCTATCATAAGGGTCTCAGGATTGGAATGGGAAGGAGTTGGATATCACATCTCATGCTAAAGGGAGGGTCTCAGGTTTGGAAGGGGAAGGATTTGAATATCACATCTCATGCTATAGGAAGGGTCTCAGGTTTGGAACGGGAAGGAGTTGGATATCACATCTCATGTTATAGGAAGAGTCTCAGGTTTGGTATAAGCATTGAGATATCACATCTCTGCAATCGGAAGTGTCTCAGGATTGGGATGGGAAGGATTTGGATATCACATCTCATGCTATAGGAAGGGTCTCAGGTTTGGAACGGGAAGGAGTTGGATATCACATCTCATGTTATAGGAAGAGTCTCAGGTTTGGTATAAGCATTGAGATATCACATCTCTGCAATCGGAAGTGTCTCAGGATAGGAACGGGAAGGAGTTGGATATCCCATCTCATGTTATAGGACTGGTCTCAGGTTTGGTATTAGAAGCATTGAGATATCACATCGCATGATGTAGGAAGGGTCTCAGGTTTGGAATGGGAAGGAATTGGATATCACATCTCATGTCATAGGAAGGATCTCAGGTTTGGTATTAGAAGCATTGAGATATCACATCTCATGCTAAAGAATGGTCTCAGGATTGGAATGGGAAGGAGTTGGATATTACATTCTTGCTATGGGAAGGGTCTCATGTTTGGAATTGGAAGGAGTTGGATATCACATATGCTATAGGAAGGGTCTCAGGTTTGGAATGGGAAGGAGTTGGATATCACATCTCATGTTATAGGAAGGGTCTCAGGTTTGGTATAAGCATTGAGATATCACATCTCTGCTATCGGACGTGTCTCAGGATTGGAATGGGAAGGAGTTGGATATCCCATCTCATGTTATAGGACGGGTCTCAGGTTTGTTATTAGAATCATTGAGATATCATATTGCATGCTATAGGAAGGGTCTAAGGATTGGAATGGGAAGGACTTGGATATCACATCTCATGCTATAGGTAGGCTCTCAGGTTTGGAAAGGGAAGGAGTTGGATACCACATTTCATGTTAGAGGAAGGATCTCAGGTTTGGTATTAGAGGCATTGAGATATCACATCTCATGCTATAGGAAGGGTCTCAGGATTGGAATGGGAAGGAGTTGGATATCACATCTCATGCTATAGGAAGGGTCTCAGGTTTGGTATAAGCATTGAGATATCACATCTCATGCTATAGGAAGGGTCTCAGGATTGGAATGGGAAGGATATGTATATGACATCTCATGCCATAGGAAGGGTCTCAGGTTTGGTATAAGCATTGAGATATCACATCTCTGCTTTTGGAAGGGTCTCAGGATTGGAATGGGAAGGAGTTGGATATCCCATCTCATGTTATAGGAAGAGTCTCTGGTTTGGTATTAGAAGCATTGAGATATCACATCTCATGCTATAGGAAGTGTCTCAGGATTGGAATGGGAAGGAATTGGATATCACATCTCATGCAATAGGGAGGGTCTCAAGTTTGATATTAGAAGCATTGAGATATCACATCTCATGCTATAGGAAGGGTCTCAGGATTGGAATGGAAGGAGTTGGATATCACATCTCATGTTATAGGAAGGATCTCAGGTTTGGTATTAGAAGCATTGAGACATCACATCTCATGCTATAGGAAGGGTCTCAGGATTGTAATGGGAAGGAATTGGATATCACATCTCATGCTATATGAAGGGTCTCAGGTTTGGTATAAGCATTGAGATATCACATCTCATGCTATAGGAAGGGTCTCAGGATTGGAATGGGAAGGAGTTGTATATGACATCTCATGCCGTAGGAAGGGTCTCAGGTTTGGTATAAGCATTGAGATATCACATCTCTGCTATCAGAAGGGTCTCAGGATTGGAATGGGAAGGAGTTGGATATCCCATCTCATGTCATAGGACGGGTCTCAGGTTTGTTATTAGAATCATTGAGATATCATATTGCATGCTATAGGAAGGGTCTCAGGATTGTAATGGGAAGGAATTGGATATCACATCTCATGCTATATGAAGGGTCTAAGGATTGGAATGGGAAGTCTTGGATATCACATCTCATGCTATAGGTAGGCTCTCAGGTTTGGAAAGGGAAGGAGTTGGATATCACATTTCATGTTAGAGGAAGAATATCAGGTTTGGTATTAGAGGCATTGAGATATCACATCTCATGCTATAGGAAGGGTCTCAGGATTGGAATGGGAAGGAGTTAGATATCACATCTCATGCTATAGGAAGGGTCTCAGGTTTGGTATAAGCATTGAGATATCACATCTCATGCTATAGGAAGGGTCTCAGGATTGGAATGGGAAGGATATGTATATGACATCTCATGCCATAGGAAGGGTCTCAGGTTTGGTATAAGCATTGAGATATCACATCTCTGCTTTTGGAAGGGTCTCAGGATTGGAATGGGAAGGAGTTGGATATCCCATCTCATGTTATAGGAAGAGTCTCAGGTTTGGTATTAGAAGCATTGAGATATCACATCTCATGCTATAGGAAGTGTCTCAGGATTGGAATGGGAAGGACTTGGATATCACATCTCATGCTATAGGGAGGGTCTCAAGTTTGATATTAGAAGCATTGAGATATCACATCTCATGCTATAGGAAGGGTCTCAGGATTGGAATGGAAGGAGTTGGATATCACATCTCATGTTTTAGGAAGGATCTCAGGTTTGGTATTAGAAGCATTGAGACATCACATCTCATGCTATAGGCAGGGTCTCAGGATTGGAATGGGAAGGAGTTGGATATCACATCTCATGCTATATGAAGGGTCTCAGGTTTGGTATAAGCATTGAGATATCACATCTCATGCTATAGGAAGGGTCTCAGGATTGGAATGGGAAGGAGTTGTATATGACATCTCATGCCGTAGGAAGGGTCTCAGGTTTGGTATAAGCATTGAGATATCACATCTCTGCTATCGGAAGGGTCTCAGGATTGGAATGGGAAGGAGTTGGATATCCCATCTCATGTTATAGGAAGAGTCTCAGGTTTGGTATTAGAAGCATTGAGATATCACATCTCATGCTATAGGAAGGGTCTCAGGATTGGAATGGGAAGGAGTTGGATATCACATCTCATGCTATAGGAAGGGTCTCAGGTTTGGTATAAGCATTGAGATATCACATCTCATGCTATAGGAAGGGTCTCAGGATTGGAATGGGAAGGAGTTGGATATCACATCTCATGTTATAGGAAGGATCTCAGGTTTGGTATTAGAAGCATTGAGACATCACATCTCATGCTATAGGAAGGGTCTCAGGATTGGAATGGGAAGGAGTTGTATATGACATCTCATGCCGTAGGAAGGGTCTCAGGTTTGGTATAAGCAATGAGATATCACATCTCTGCTATCGGAAGGGTCTCAGGATTGGAATGGGAAGGAGTTGGATATCCCATCTCATGTTATAGGAAGGGTCTCATGATTGGAATGGGAAGGACTTGGATATCACATCTCATGCTATAGGAAGGCTCTCAGGTTTGGAAGGGGAAAGAGTTGGATATCACATTTCATGTTAGAGGTAGGATCTCAGGTTTGGTATTAGAGGCATTGAGATATCACATCTCATGCTATCAGAAGGGTCTCAGGATTGGAATGGGAAGGAGTTGGATATCACATCTCATGCTAAAGGGAGGGTCTCAGGTTTGGAAGGGGAAGGATTTGGATATCACATCTCATGTTATAGGAAGGATCTCAGGTTTGGTATTAGAAGCGTTGAGATATCACATCTCATGCTATCAGAAGGGTCTCAGGATAGGAATGGGAAGGAGTTGGATATCACATCTCATGCTAAAGGGAGGGTCTCAGGTCTGGAAGGGGAAGGATTTGGATATCACATCTCATGTTATCGGAATGATCTACGGTTTGGTATTTTAAGTATTGAGATATCACATCTCATGCTATAGGAAGGGTCTCAGGATTGGAATGGGAAGGAGTTGGATATCACATCTCATGCTAAAGGAAGGGTCTCAGGTTTGGTAGAAGCATTGAGATATCACATCTCATGCTATAGGAAGGGTCTCAGGATTGGAATGGGAAGGACTTAGATATCACATATCATGCTATAGGGAGGGTCTCAGTTTTGATATTAGAAGCATTGAGATATCACATCTCATGCTATCGGAAGTGTCTCAGGATTGGAATGGGAAGGAGCTGGATATCACATCTCATGCTAAAGGAAGGGTCTCAGGTTTGGAACGGGAAGGAGTTGGATATCACATCTCATGTTATAGCAAGGGTCTCAGGTTTGGTATAAGCATTGAGATATCACATCTCTGCTATCGGAAGTGTCTCAGGATTGGAATGGGAAGGAGTTGGATATCCCATCTCATGTTATAGCACGGGTCTCAGGTTTGTTATTAGAATCATTGAGATATCATATTGCATGCTGTAGGAAGGGTCTAAGGATTGGAATGGGAAGGACTTGGATATCACATCTCATGCTATAGATAGGCTCTCAGGTTTGGAAAGGGAAGGAGTTGGATATCACATTTCATGTTAGAGGAAGGATCTCAGGTTTGGTATTAGAGGCATTGAGATATCACATCTCATGCTATAGGAAGGGTCTCAGTTTGGAATGGGAAGGAGTTGGATATCACATCTCATGTTATAGGAAGGGTCTCAGGATTGGAATGGGAAGGACTTGGATATCACATCTCATGCTATAGGAAGGCTATCAGGTTTGGAAGGGGAAAGAGTTGGATATCACATTTCATGTTAGAGGTAGGATCTCAGGTTTGGTATTAGAGGCAATGAGATATCACATCTCATGCTATCAGAAGGGTCTCAGGATTGGAATGGGAAGGAGTTGGATATCACATCTCATGCTAAAGGGAGGGTCTCAGGTTTGGAAGGGGAAGGATTTGGATATCACATCTCATGTTATAGGAAGGATCTCAGGTTTGGTATTAGAAGCATTGAGATATCACATCTCATGCTATCAAAAGGATCTCAGGTTTGGTATTAGAAGCATTGAGATATCACATCTCATGCTATCAGAAGGTTCTCATGATTGGAATGGGAAGGAGTTGGATATCACATCTCATGCTAAAGGGAGGGTCTCAGGTTTGGAAGGGGAAGGATTTGGATATCACATCTCATGTTATCGGAAGGATCTCAGGTTTGGTATTAGAAATATTTAGATATCACATCTCATGCTATAGGAAGGGTCTCAGGATTGGAATGGGAAGGAGTTGGATATCACATCTCATGCTAAAGGAAGGGTCTCAGGTTTGGTAGAAGCATTGAGATATCACACCTCATGCTATAGGAAGGGCCTCAGGATTGGAATGGGAAGGACTTAGATATCACATATCATGCTATAGGGAGGGTCTCAGTTTTGATATTAGAAGCATTGAGATATCACATCTCATGCTATCGGAAGTGTCTCAGGATTGGAATGGGAAGGAGCTGGATATCACATCTCATGCTAAAGGAAGGGTCTCAGGTTTGGAACGGGAAGGAGTTGGATATCCGATCTCATGTTATAGGAAGGGTCTCAGGTTTGGTATAAGCATTGAGATATCACATCTCTGCTATCGGAAGTGTCTCAGGATTGGAATGGGAAGGAGTTGGATATCCCATCTCATGTTATAGGACGGGTCTCAGGATTGTTATTAGAATCATTGAGATATCATATTGCATGCTGTAGGAAGGGTCTAAGGATTGGAATGGGAAGGACTTGGATATCACATCTCATGCTATGGATAGGCTCTCAGGTTTGGAAAGGGAAGGAGTTGGATATCACATTTCATGTTAGAGTAAGGATCTCAGGTTTGGTATTAGAGGCATTGAGATATCACATCTCATGCTATAGGAAGGGTCTCAGGATTGGAATGGGAAGGAGTTGGATATCACATCTCATGTTATAGGAAGGGTCTCAGGTTTGGTATAAGCATTGAGATATCACATCTCATGCTATAGGAAGGGTCTCAGGATTGGAATGGAAGGAGTTGGATATCACATCTCATGTTATAGGAAGGATCTCAGGTGTGGTATTAGAAGCATTGAGACATCACATCTCATGCTATAGGAAGTGTCTCAGGATTGGAATGGGAAGGACTTGGATATCACATCTCATGCTATAGGCAGGGTCTCAGGTTTGGAAAGGGAAGGAGATGGATATCACATCTCATGTTATCTGAAGGATCTCAGGTTTGGTATTAGAAGTATTGAGATATCACATCTCATGCTATAGGAAGGGTCTCAGGATTGGAATGTGAAGGAGTTGGATATCACATCTCATGCTAAAGGAAGGGTCTCAGGTTTGGTAGAAGCATTGAGATATCACACCTCATGCTATAGGAAGGGCCTCAGGATTGGAATGGGAAGGACTTAGATATCACATATCATGCTATAGGGAGGGTCTCAGTTTTGATATTAGAAGCATTGAGATATCATATCTCATGCTATCGGAAGTGTCTCAGGATTGGAATGGGAAGGAGCTGGATATCACATCTCATGCTAAAGGAAGGGTCTCAGGTTTGGAACGGGAAGGAGTTGGATATCCGATCTCATGTTATAGGAAGGGTCTTAGGTTTGGTATAAGCATTGAGATATCACATCTCTGCTATCGGAAGTGTCTCAGGATTGGAATGGGAAGGAGTTGGATATCCCATCTCATGTTATAGGACGGGTCTCAAGATTGTTATTAGAATCATTGAGATATCATATTGCATGCTGTAGGAAGGGTCTAAGGATTGGAATGGGAAGGACTTGGATATCACATCTCATGCTATGGATAGGCTCTCAGGTTTGGAAAGGGAAGGAGTTGGATATCACATTTCATGTTAGAGGAAGGATCTCAGGTTTGGTATTAGAGGCATTGAGATATCACATCTCATGCTATAGGAAGGGTCTCAGGATTGGAATGGGAAGGAGTTGGATATCACATCTCATGTTATAGGAAGGGTCTCAGGTTTGGTATAAGCATTGAGATATCACATCTCATGCTATAGGAAGGGTCTCAGGATTGGAATGGAAGGAGTTGGATATCACATCTCATGTTATAGGAAGGATCTCAGGTTTGGTATTAGAAGCATTGAGACATCACATCTCATGCTATAGGAAGTGTCTCAGGATTGGAATGGGAAGGACTTGGATATCACATCTCATGCTATAGGCAGGGTCTCAGGTTTGGAAAGGGAAGGAGATGGATATCACATTTCATGTTAGAGGTAGGATCTCAGGTTTGGTATTAGAGGCATTGAGATATCACATCTCATGCTATCAGAGGGGTCTCAGGATTGGAATGGGAAGGAGTTGGATATCACATTTAATGCTAAAGGGAGGGTCTCAGGTTTGGAAGGGGAAGGATTTGGAAATCACATCTCATATTATAGGAAGGATCTCAGGTTTGGTATTAGAAGCATTGAGATATCACATCTCATGCTATCGGAAGGATCTCAGGTTTGGTATAAGATGCATTGAGATATCACATCTCATGCTATCATAAGGGTCTCAGGATTGGAATGGGAAGGAGTTGGATATCACATCTCATGTTATAGGAAGGATCTCAGGTTTGTTATTAGAAGCATTGAGACATCACATCTCATGCTATAGGAAAGGTCTTAGGATTGGAATGGGAAGGAGTTGGATATCACATCTCATGCTGTTAGGAAAGATTTCGTTATTGTAGGGAAATTTCCTTCCATGTGGCAACCCCTAAACTTTTTGCTATTGTTTTTAACCTTGTTCTTGACTTTGCCAGGGAAGTACAGCCTTCTGCCGCACTTCCCTGGGCTTTCGCTCCTTTCTTACGGGGAAACTGACATGCCCTTAAGACAGTCAGTACCGGGGAACGTTGTTTCCCGTAGTTTCTTCTATCGTGTCGCAGCTTTAGTGCAACACGACACAAGAGGGCACTGTAAGCTAAGTTACAGCTCTCTTGGGTCTCTAGCCTTCTACAGGCCCTAGATACTCTTTTAGGATGGTATTTGATCGGTGCAAGTCATTCAGGGACTGGAATGGTGGCAGCGATCGTATTGAATATTTTGAGCTCCTTTTGCCGTTCTGAGCACGTTTTTGCACTGAACCCAAAATGGTGGCCTGGCTCCCAAAATGGCCAGACCACGAGTCTCCTTTGTCTTGTCCACTGACCGTCTTGCTCCCTTCACCTTCCCCAGGTCGAGGCGACCCGGGGCCTTCCTTATTTGGGCATGTACTTTCCCGCGAAACACGGATGCTTTCGCGGGCTTCTACATGTCGTTTGTGTGCCTCCAGGGTGTGGGCTGGGATGTCTGGTCCCAATACACATCCTGGGTGCCAGAGAGTCTAGGGTGGTGTGAATGCCTGGGACCACCGTGGTCCGTGATTGGTCCACGTATGGTATGTGTTTTGATGAGCGGATCTCCCATTGGTTCCCCTCCGTTTTGGCGCGAAGGGAACCGTGGATAAGAGGGGGCTGGAAACACCACTACCATGTCGATCCCCTGAGTTCTCACGAACGAAGGAATACAGGAGCCAAGTATCCTGCAACCAAGAGGCTGGACCGAGGAATCGCTGGTGACCCGCTGAAGGAATCCTCCTTTGCACTGCTGTCGTCCTGAGAGCCCCTGTCCTCCTTTGATCGAACCAGAAGGCCTGTACTGGTGCTTCGACCTTTGGAATAGCAGGAACAGCTATTCCCGGCATCTTCAACCATCTCCTGCCAAGTAAGCCTTCGGAAGCGTCTCTGGGCCATCCAGTTGACTGACCAGCTTACAAAGGAGTCTGGCTCTGCAACCGCCGCCAGGTTGTGCAGTATCTCGAGTCCTTGTCACTCTCCCACGCTTCGTGCACTTGGCGTTCCCAGGTCTGAAGGGAGGAGTGTACTTTTGACTCAGATACGCACGGCCGCTCTGTTGTCCTGCTGCGGCAACAAACTGTGCTGGTTTCGTCGATTGGGACGTCTTTTTGATCTACACGACTACGAGGCGTTCCCTGCTCTTCTGAACCTGCCAGCTGCTGAAACTAACGTGGAGAAGCCTGGGTCTGCTTGCTTCGGGGACCGGTGAGTAGTATAGCTAGGATCTGGTCGCCCTCCTGCAGTAGCCCATTGCTTTTCCCCGCTGTGTAAAAACAGCACCCTTTTCGTCCGTACTCGCGCTTTGCTTCTGCTCGCTGTGGAGGCTGCGCTTGAGTTGCGGAACCTGTTCTTCTTCTGCTGTGCACTAACACGAACTGCCTGACTTCCTCCGAAGAGCTTCTCCTCTTGCCCGTTGGCACCAGCGCGTGCAGGTACATTGAGCACTAGGCTCCACTCTTCGCAGGGCTTGAACTTCCATCTAGTTAGGTGCCTCTGAAGGCGAACTGAGTCGAAAGTATTATCGCACTGCCTGTTTTCCTTCCCTTGCAGGTGGACTACATATTTCGTGCTTTAAACGCTTGCGACTGTGTATTTGTATATATATTGTGTTGATTTGGTATGTGTTGGCTTAATACTGTGTTATTGTGATTTTCTCGCTACGGTCGTTGTTTTAAAGGCCTTAAAATAAATGTGTTTATATTTTTGATATAACACCTGTTTGGAGTAGTTTGTAAGCGCTCTTGCTTTGTGTGCTCATTGCGGGCTTTCAGTCACCCTCACCCCTCTTGAGACCTAGTCTTGACCGCCGCGATCGCTACCTTGATTGGTCTGGCTTGTCCAGAGGTTACCCTGTTCCAAGTAATTAGGTTGGCCTTCTGAACTTCTGCGCCGCCAGGACAGAGTTCAGAAATCCATCTTAACAAATTGGTGTACAGCGGTGGGATACGACTGAAGGTATCCAGTGTTGCGCACGAGCTAAGGCATTTCGGGTTATTCCAACCAGTACACGTAGTGAATTGTTGTAGTATAACTTTAAAAAGGCCATAGTCCTATCACACAGTATGGAAACAAGTACGTTGTTAACTTTAAATGCTTCCAAATCGGAAACGCTGAAAAAGATGTGTGCGGAGAGAGGTGTTTCCTCTCAAGGCACGAAATTAGAAATGATCCAGAGAATCGTGGCGTGGCAAGAAGCGCAGCTTGACGCTATTACTTCTGAGGACAGTGCGGAAGGTGGTGGGGCTGCTCTCACTGGCAGAACCGACGGTTCTGCCACCGCACTGTTCCACCGCGACCACGAGGACAGGGAGGACGAGATGTCGAATGTTTCCTCTGCCAGTGCTGATGGGGAGGCTATGCTTGAATTCAAGAAGCAAGAGCTGCGGTTTAGGCAGCAGGAGCTTGAATTCAGCATAGCCAAACTGAAAATCGAACAGGCAGAAAAACAAAAAGACAGGGATCACCAGTTGGAACTGGCCAAGCTTCAGGTTGCAAATGGGTCCACGGGTCCTGGACATGGGTCTGGGGCCTCCTCTCATCCACGGTTTCCAAAAGATCTGCTCAGTGTGTATGAGGAACGGAATGACATTATGGACTGGCTGAATGCGTTTGAGTATGCATGCGAAGTTCAGAAAGTTGACAATGCTGATAAGATTGCGTGGTTACTCAGTAGACTGCCCCATTCTGGCTGTAGTGCCATTATGGAGATGTCGAAGGCTGAGCGAGCTGATTTCGCAATGTTGAAGCAGACTCTCATTTTAAAGTTTGGGAAGACTCCGGCCCAATATTTAAAACGTTTTAGAGAGTATAAGAAAAAGGAAGGTGGTACTTGGGTATCTTATGTCACTGAATCTTTGAAAAACTTAACTGGCTGGGTCGAAGGCTATAAGGTTTCTACCTTCGCCGGCATGATAAATCTTGTCATGCTGGAACACATTTTTGCTTCTTCTTCCCCGGAGCTTAAGCAGCACTTGGCCGATTCGAAGGAGATAGATCCTAAGAAGCTGGCCATGGCCGCCGACTTATGGGTGTCACATCGAGTGTCCCATAAGGACAAAACTCATCCTGGTAAGCAGGAGGAAGGGAAAAAGTCCAAAGATATGGAGGGTGGAGAATCTGCTAAATCTTCTTCCCAAAAGGGCCACAAAAAGAAAAACAAGGGTAAGACACAAGAGAACTCACAGGGTAGTGGAGGTCCGCCTCCGAAACAGAACTCTGGTTACAATAAGCCTCCCTATGTAAACAGACCCATTGGATCTTGTTTTGCTTGTGGAGCAACTGACCATGTGAAGGGGGATCCCCGTTGTAAGGTTAGACCTTTGGGGGTCCACTCCGCTAATCTGGCCTTCTCCTCCTACGAGGAAGAAGAGATTACAGGAGCATCCTTCTCCTCAGACTCATTTCCCAGCGGAATAGAGGCTGAGGTAGTTTTAGTGTCCCTGGGTTCCTGGGAGCCTAAAGTCGCAGAGGCGTATGCTAGGATTCCGGATAATACCAAGCACTACTTTAAAGACAGTGTGCTGATCAATGGAGGAGATACTCCAGCTCTTAGGGATAGTGGGTGCAGTCGCACTGTAGTGGATTCTACCTTGGTAGACTCAGAGGAAGTTGCCAGAGCTACTCTGATGCCCACTAAGTTGGCTGACGGCCCCCTCCGTATGTTTCCCGTGATCCCTGTTAATCTTACTTTAAATGGTACAGCAGTCAGGATTCCAGTGAGCATTCAGAGAAACCTCCCGGGAAAGGTCTTGTTAGGTAATGATCTCAGAGCTTTAGGGCTCGTAGGAGACACTGCCGAAAGACCCTACACACGGTCTCAAGCATGGGCAGCATTGGCCAAGTCGAATACGCCGCCCCAGCCGAAGGGGAAACCCAAGGCGAAAGGAGTCAACAAGTCACGACGAGGGAAAGAGAATATTCCCCCGAGCTCGCCTACCACTGCGGTGGAGGAAGTTGGTCAATCGCCCGGGCCTGACGAGGAAGTGGCGATGCCTGAAGTATTCGACCCCAACGATCACCCTGAACTAAAAGACTTGTTAGTAGAAGGAGGTCCTGATAGGGACGAATTCAGTAAAGGCCAACGTGAGTGCCCATCTCTGGAAGGCCTAAGGAGACAGGCCTGCTCCCAGCTTGAGGGTGAACCTCATGGGACGCATAGGATTTATTGGGAAGGTGGACTCCTGTATAGTGAGCCCACAGAGTCTACAGAAGGAGACCATAGGAGGTTGGTGGTTCCCCTTGCTGTCAGGCCCTTCCTCCTGCAGTTGGCGCATGAAGTTCCCCTTGCTGGTCACCTTGGTATGAAGAGGACCAAGCAAAGGTTATCCATGCACTTCTACTGGCCCAAGATGGGGGTGCAAGTAGAAAGTCACTGCAGGAGTTGTGCCTCCTGCCAGTTGTCTGGTAAGGTTGGCGCGACAATCCAAGCTCCGTTGGTACCGCTCCCAGTTGTGGGGGTACCATTTGAAAGGGTAGGGATCGACATCCTTGGTCCCCTTGACCCGCAAACATCCTCAGGCAATAGGTTTATCCTGGTGCTGGTCGACCATGCAACCAGGTATCCTGAGGCCATCCCATTAAAAACTGTAACTGCCAAGTCAGTTGCAAAAGCTTTACTCGGCATATTTACTAGGGTTGGCTTCCCTAAAGAAGTTGTGTCAGATCGTGGCAGCAACTTTATGTCGAGGTATATGCAGGCTATGTGGAAAGAATGTGGGGTCACCTACAAGTTCTCTTCTGCATACCACCCCCAGACCAATGGTCTGGTGGAACGCTTCAACAGAACGTTAAAGAGCATGATTGGGGCTCTGGAGGAGCCCCAGAGAAGAAAATGGGATCTTCTTTTACCATGTTTACTGTTTGCCTACCGAGAGGTACCACAGGAGGGTGTTGGCTTCAGCCCCTTCGAACTTCTGTTCGGTCATCCCGTAGGGGACCCTTAGCCATCGTCAAAGAGGGATGGGAGATGCCCACTCCCCCTGTTACTACCAATGTAGTTGATTATGTGCTGGGGCTCAGAAAACGGATGGTACTTCTGATGGGCTTGGCTAGTGATAAGTTGAAGGCAGGGCAAGCGCTGGTGAAACATTGGTACGACCAGAAAGCTTCCCTCATCAACTTTACACCTGGTCAGCAAGTCCTGATCATGAATCCCATAAGGCCTCGAGCTTTACAGGACAAATGGTCAGGCCCTTACACAGTGGTGGAGCCCCTGGGTGAGGTGAACTATTTAGTGGACCTTGGAAGGCCTGGACAGGCTCCAAAAGTGTTTCACGTAAATAGGCTGAAGGCTTTCGTCCCAAGAGTCGAAATCGCAGCACTGCTACTGGCTTCAGATGTTGAGGAAGAGGAGTCTGAACCTCTCCCTGACCTGTTCCAAGGCGGTCCTTCAGATAGCTCCTTTGAGGGTGTCCGTGTGGCCCCTCACCTGACTTCTGATCAGCAGGCTGAGGTGAAAAGTTTGCTTCGGCAGTTTTCCCCCCTGTTTTCACAGTCACCTGGTTTGACACCTTGGTGTAAACATAACATTGACACAGGAGACAGTGTACCTACCAAAAGTAGGGGATACAGGATATCGGATAAAGTACGGTCTTATATTAAGACCGAGGTCAACAAAATGTTAGACCTTGGGGTGATTGAACCCTCTAGTAGTCCTTGGTCCAGCCCTGTGGTTTTGGTTCCAAAAGCAGGCACTTCTGAATTGAGGTTCTGCGTGGATTACAGGGCTCTGAATGCTGTCACCAAGACAGATGCACACCCCTTGCCTCGAACAGATGAGCTGGTGGATACTTTGGGTGCCTCCAAGTACCTCAGCACGTTTGACCTTACTGCTGGCTATTGGCAAATAGCGTTAGCAGAACATGCTAAGGAGAAGACAGCATTTTCTACTCCAGACGGCCTTTACCAATTCCGGGTAATGCCGTTCGGGTTGAAGAATGCACCTGCCACTTTCCAGAGGCTTGTGAATCATGTGTTGAATGGGTTGGACGAATTCTGTCTTGCATATCCGGACGATATAGCAGTTTTCAGTGCCACCTGGGAAGACCATGTGAAACACCTCGTGATTGTGCTCCTGGCTCTTCAGAAAGCCCACTTGACCATAAAGGCTAGTAAATGCCAGATTGGACAAGGCTCAGTGGTTTACCTTGGACATGAAGTAGGTGGAGGGAGGATACAGCCTCTACCCAGTAAAGTACAAGCAGTACAAGACTGGCCTACCCCCACTACGCAAACCCAAGTGAGAGCCTTCTTAGGACTCACGGGGTATTATCGGAATTTTATGGCAGACTATGGCACCATAGCTGCTCCTCTGACTGCCCTCACAACTCCGAAGAAACCCAAGAAGGTAACTTGGACTGACGAGTGTGAGAAGGCCTTCAATGGCTTGAAAGACTCCTTGTGCCAGGCCCCTGTCCTCAGGGCCCCTGATTATCAAAGACCTTTTATCGTGCAGACGGACGCCTCTGACACTGGGATAGGAGCTGTACTATCACAAGTAGATGAGAAGGGTAAGGAACACCCTATCGGTTTTATTAGTCGCCAGCTTAAGGACAGAGAGCTCAGATGGTCCACGGTAGAGAAAGAATGTTTCTCTGTTGTGTGGGCCCTAAGGAAGCTGAGGCCCTACCTCTATGGGACCCACTTCACTGTGCAAACTGACCATAAGCCGTTAAAGTGGCTAATGAACATGAAGGGGGAGAATCCAAAGTTGCTTAGGTGGTCCATAAGTCTACAAGGCTTCGACTTCACTATTGAGCATAGGCCAGGTGTCCAACATAGCAATGCTGATGGGTTGTCCAGAATGTTTAACCGACCTGAACATGAGACTCATCCAGGGGTGGATTAGTTCCCCCTGTCCATAGTCTGGGAGGGGCGAGTGTTAGGAAAGATTTCGTTATTGTAGGGAAATTTCCTTCCATGTGGTAACCCCTAAACTTTTTGCTATTGTTTTTAACCTTGTTCTTGACTTTGCCAGGGAAGTACAGCCTTCTGCCGCACTTCCCTGGGCTTTCGCTCCTTTCTTACGGGGAAACTGACATGCCCTTAAGACAGTCAGTACCGGGGAACATTGTTTCCCGTAGTTTCTTCTATCGTGTCGCAGCTTTAGTGCAACACGACACAAGAGGGCACTGTAAGCTAAGTTACAGCTCTCTTGGGTCTCTAGCCTTCTACAGGCCCTAGATACTCTTTTAGGATGGTATTTGATCGGTGCAAGTCATTCAGGGACTGGAATGGTGGCAGCGATCGTATTGAATATTTTGAGCTCCTTTTGCCGTTCTGAGCACGTTTTTGCACTGAACCCAAAATGGTGGCCTGGCTCCCAAAATGGCCAGACCACGAGGCTCCTTTGTCTTGTCCACTGACCGTCTTGCTCCCTTCACCTTCCCCAGGTCGAGGCGACCCGGGGCCTTCCTTATTTGGGCATGTACTTTCCCGCGAAACACGGATGCTTTCGCGGGCTTCTACATGTCGTTTGTGTGCCTCCAGGGTGTGGGCTGGGATGTCTGGTCCCAATACACATCCTGGGTGCCAGAGAGTCTAGGGTGGTGTGAATGCCTGGGACCACCGTGGTCCGTGATTGGTCCACGTATGGTATGTGTTTTGATGAGCGGATCTCCCATTGGTTCCCCTCCGTTTTGGCGCGAAGGGAACCGTGGATAAGAGGGGGCTGGAAACACCACTACCATGTCGATCCCCTGAGTTCTCACGAACGAAGGAATACAGGAGCCAAGTATCCTGCAACCAAGAGGCTGGACCGAGGAATCGCTGGTGACCCGCTGAAGGAATCCTCCTTTGCACTGCTGTCGTCCTGAGAGCCCCTGTCCTCCTTTGATCGAACCAGAAGGCCTGTACTGGTGCTTCGACCTTTGGAATAGCAGGAACAGCTATTCCCGGCATCTTCAACCATCTCCTGCCAAGTAAGCCTTCGGAAGCGTCTCTGGGCCATCCAGTTGACTGACCAGCTTACAAAGGAGTCTGGCTCTGCAACCGCCGCCAGGTTGTGCAGTATCTCGAGTCCTTGTCACTCTCCCACGCTTCGTGCACTTGGCGTTCCCAGGTCTGAAGGGAGGAGTGTACTTTTGACTCAGATACGCACGGCCGCTCTGTTGTCCTGCTGCGGCAACAAACTGTGCTGGTTTCGTCGATTGGGACGTCTTTTTGATCTACACGACTACGAGGCGTTCCCTGCTCTTCTGAACCTGCCAGCTGCTGAAACTAACGTGGAGAAGCCTGGGTCTGCTTGCTTCGGGGACCGGTGAGTAGTATAGCTAGGATCTGGTCGCCCTCCTGCAGTAGCCCATTGCTTTTCCCCGCTGTGTAAAAACAGCACCCTTTTCGTCCGTACTCGCGCTTTGCTTCTGCTCGCTGTGGAGGCTGCGCTTGAGTTGCGGAACCTGTTCTTCTTCTGCTGTGCACTAACACGAACTGCCTGACTTCCTCCGAAGAGCTTCTCCTCTTGCCCGTTGGCACCAGCGCGTGCAGGTACATTGAGCACTAGGCTCCACTCTTCGCAGGGCTTGAACTTCCATCTAGTTAGGTGCCTCTGAAGGCGAACTGAGTCGAAAGTATTATCGCACTGCCTGTTTCCCTTCCCTTGCAGGTGGACTACATATTTCGTGCTTTAAACGCTTGCGACTGTGTATTTGTATATATATTGTGTTGATTTGGTATGTGTTGGCTTAATACTGTGTTATTGTGATTTTCTCGCTACGGTCGTTGTTTTAAAGGCCTTAAAATAAATGTGTTTATATTTTTGATATAACACCTGTTTGGAGTAGTTTGTAAGCGCTCTTGCTTTGTGTGCTCATTGCGGGCTTTCAGTCACCCTCACCCCTCTTGAGACCTAGTCTTGACCGCCGCGATCGCTACCTTGATTGGTCTGGCTTGTCCAGAGGTTACCCTGTTCCAAGTAATTAGGTTGGCCTTCTGAACTTCTGCGCCGCCAGGACAGAGTTCAGAAATCCATCTTAACAAATTGGTGTACAGCGGTGGGATACGACTGAAGGTATCCAGTGTTGCGCACGAGCTAAGGCATTTCGGGTTATTCCAACCAGTACACGTAGTGAATTGTTGTAGTATAACTTTAAAAAGGCCATAGTCCTATCACACAGTATGGAAACAAGTACGTTGTTAACTTTAAATGCTTCCAAATCGGAAACGCTGAAAAAGATGTGTGCGGAGAGAGGTGTTTCCTCTCAAGGCACGAAATTAGAAATGATCCAGAGAATCGTGGCGTGGCAAGAAGCGCAGCTTGACGCTATTACTTCTGAGGACAGTGCGGAAGGTGGTGGGGCTGCTCTCACTGGCAGAACCGACGGTTCTGCCACCGCACTGTTCCACCGCGACCACGAGGACAGGGAGGACGAGATGTCGAATGTTTCCTCTGCCAGTGCTGATGGGGAGGCTATGCTTGAATTCAAGAAGCAAGAGCTGCGGTTTAGGCAGCAGGAGCTTGAATTCAGCATAGCCAAACTGAAAATCGAACAGGCAGAAAAACAAAAAGACAGGGATCACCAGTTGGAACTGGCCAAGCTTCAGGTTGCAAATGGGTCCACGGGTCCTGGACATGGGTCTGGGGCCTCCTCTCATCCACGGTTTCCAAAAGATCTGCTCAGTGTGTATGAGGAACGGAATGACATTATGGACTGGCTGAATGCGTTTGAGTATGCATGCGAAGTTCAGAAAGTTGACAATGCTGATAAGATTGCGTGGTTACTCAGTAGACTGCCCCATTCTGGCTGTAGTGCCATTATGGAGATGTCGAAGGCTGAGCGAGCTGATTTCGCAATGTTGAAGCAGACTCTCATTTTAAAGTTTGGGAAGACTCCGGCCCAATATTTAAAACGTTTTAGAGAGTATAAGAAAAAGGAAGGTGGTACTTGGGTATCTTATGTCACTGAATCTTTGAAAAACTTAACTGGCTGGGTCGAAGGCTATAAGGTTTCTACCTTCGCCGGCATGATAAATCTTGTCATGCTGGAACACATTTTTGCTTCTTCTTCCCCGGAGCTTAAGCAGCACTTGGCCGATTCGAAGGAGATAGATCCTAAGAAGCTGGCCATGGCCGCCGATTTATGGGTGTCACATCGAGTGTCCCATAAGGACAAAACTCATCCTGGTAAGCAGGAGGAAGGGAAAAAGTCCAAAGATATGGAGGGTGGAGAATCTGCTAAATCTTCTTCCCAAAAGGGCCACAAAAAGAAAAACAAGGGTAAGACACAAGAGAACTCACAGGGTAGTGGAGGTCCGCCTCCGAAACAGAACTCTGGTTACAATAAGCCTCCCTACGTAAACAGACCCATTGGATCTTGTTTTGCTTGTGGAGCAACTGACCATGTGAAGGGGGATCCCCGTTGTAAGGTTAGACCTTTGGGGGTCCACTCCGCTAATCTGGCCTTCTCCTCCTACGAGGAAGAAGAGATTACAGGAGCATCCTTCTCCTCAGACTCATTTCCCAGCGGAATAGAGGCTGAGGTAGTTTTAGTGTCCCTGGGTTCCTGGGAGCCTAAAGTCGCAGAGGCGTATGCTAGGATTCCGGATAATACCAAGCACTACTTTAAAGACAGTGTGCTGATCAATGGAGTAGATACTCCAGCTCTTAGGGATAGTGGGTGCAGTCGCACTGTAGTGGATTCTACCTTGGTAGACTCAGAGGAAGTTGCCAGAGCTACTCTGATGCCCACTAAGTTGGCTGACGGCCCCCTCCGTATGTTTCCCGTGATCCCTGTTAATCTTACTTTAAATGGTACAGCAGTCAGGATTCCAGTGAGCATTCAGAGAAACCTCCCGGGAAAGGTCTTGTTAGGTAATGATCTCAGAGCTTTAGGGCTCGTAGGAGACACTGCCGAAAGACCCTACACACGGTCTCAAGCATGGGCAGCATTGGCCAAGTCGAATACGCCGCCCCAGCCGAAGGGGAAACCCAAGGCGAAAGGAGTCAACAAGTCACGACGAGGGAAAGAGAATATTCCCCCGAGCTCGCCTACCACTGCGGTGGAGGAAGTTGGTCAATCGCCCGGGCCTGACGAGGAAGTGGCGATGCCTGAAGTATTCGACCCCAACGATCACCCTGAACTAAAAGACTTGTTAGTAGAAGGAGGTCCTGATAGGGACGAATTCAGTAAAGGCCAACGTGAGTGCCCATCTCTGGAAGGCCTAAGGAGACAGGCCTGCTCCCAGCTTGAGGGTGAACCTCATGGGACGCATAGGATTTATTGGGAAGGTGGACTCCTGTATAGTGAGCCCACAGAGTCTACAGAAGGAGACCATAGGAGGTTGGTGGTTCCCCTTGCTGTCAGGCCCTTCCTCCTGCAGTTGGCGCATGAAGTTCCCCTTGCTGGTCACCTTGGTATGAAGAGGACCAAGCAAAGGTTATCCATGCACTTCTACTGGCCCAAGATGGGGGTGCAAGTAGAAAGTCACTGCAGGAGTTGTGCCTCCTGCCAGTTGTCTGGTAAGGTTGGCGCGACAATCCAAGCTCCGTTGGTACCGCTCCCAGTTGTGGGGGTACCATTTGAAAGGGTAGGGATCGACATCCTTGGTCCCCTTGACCCGCAAACATCCTCAGGCAATAGGTTTATCCTGGTGCTGGTCGACCATGCAACCAGGTATCCTGAGGCCATCCCATTAAAAACTGTAACTGCCAAGTCAGTTGCAAAAGCTTTACTCGGCATATTTACTAGGGTTGGCTTCCCTAAAGAAGTTGTGTCAGATCGTGGCAGCAACTTTATGTCGAGGTATATGCAGGCTATGTGGAAAGAATGTGGGGTCACCTACAAGTTCTCTTCTGCATACCACCCCCAGACCAATGGTCTGGTGGAACGCTTCAACAGAACATTAAAGAGCATGATTGGGGCTCTGGAGGAGCCCCAGAGAAGAAAATGGGATCTTCTTTTACCATGTTTACTGTTTGCCTACCGAGAGGTACCACAGGAGGGTGTTGGCTTCAGCCCCTTCGAACTTCTGTTCGGTCATCCCGTACGGGGACCCTTAGCCATCGTCAAAGAGGGATGGGAGATGCCCACTCCCCCTGTTACTACCAATGTAGTTGATTATGTGCTGGGGCTCAGAAAACGGATGGTACTTCTGATGGGCTTGGCTAGTGATAAGTTGAAGGCAGGGCAAGCGCTGGTGAAACATTGGTACGACCAGAAAGCTTCCCTCATCAACTTTACACCTGGTCAGCAAGTCCTGATCATGAATCCCATAAGGCCTCGAGCTTTACAGGACAAATGGTCAGGCCCTTACACAGTGGTGGAGCCCCTGGGTGAGGTGAACTATTTAGTGGACCTTGGAAGGCCTGGACAGGCTCCAAAAGTGTTTCACGTAAATAGGCTGAAGGCTTTCGTCCCAAGAGTCGAAATCGCAGCACTGCTACTGGCTTCAGATGTTGAGGAAGAG
Organism: Ambystoma mexicanum; assembly: GCF_040938575.1. Taxonomy (NCBI): domain Eukaryota; kingdom Metazoa; phylum Chordata; class Amphibia; order Caudata; family Ambystomatidae; genus Ambystoma; species Ambystoma mexicanum. Next base: position 1,472,068 of record NW_027182433.1, read on the forward strand.
GAGTCTGAACCTCTCCCCGACCTGTTCCAAGGCGGTCCTTCAGATAGCTCCTTTGAGGGTGTCCGTGTGGCCCCTCACCTGACTTCTGATCAGCAGGCTGAGGTGAAAAGTTTGCTTCGGCAGTTTTCCCCCCTGTTTTCACAGTCACCTGGTTTGACACCTTGGTGCAAACATAACATTGACACAGGAGACAGTGTACCTACCAAAAGTAGGGGATACAGGATGTCGGATAAAGTACGGTCTTATATTAAGACCGAGGTCAACAAAATGTTAGACCTTGGGGTGATTGAACCCTCTAGTAGTCCTTGGTCCAGCCCTGTGGTTTTGGTTCCAAAAGCAGGCACTTCTGAATTGAGGTTCTGCGTGGATTACAGGGCTCTGAATGCTGTCACCAAGACAGATGCACACCCCTTGCCTCGAACAGATGAGCTGGTGGATACTTTGGGTGCCTCCAAGTACCTCAGCACGTTTGACCTTACTGCTGGCTATTGGCAAATAGCGTTAGCAGAACATGCTAAGGAGAAGACAGCATTTTCTACTCCAGACGGCCTTTACCAATTCCGGGTAATGCCGTTCGGGTTGAAGAATGCACCTGCCACTTTCCAGAGGCTTGTGAATCATGTGTTGAATGGGTTGGACGAATTCTGTCTTGCATATCTGGACGATATAGCAGTTTTCAGTGCCACCTGGGAAGACCATGTGAAACACCTCGTGATTGTGCTCCTGGCTCTTCAGAAAGCCCACTTGACCATAAAGGCTAGTAAATGCCAGATTGGACAAGGCTCAGTGGTTTACCTTGGACATGAAGTAGGTGGAGGGAGGATACAGCCTCTACCCAGTAAAGTACAAGCAGTACAAGACTGGCCTACCCCCACTACGCAAACCCAAGTGAGAGCCTTCTTAGGACTCACGGGGTATTATCGGAATTTTATGGCAGACTATGGCACCATAGCTGCTCCTCTGACTGCCCTCACAACTCCGAAGAAACCCAAGAAGGTAACTTGGACTGACGAGTGTGAGAAGGCCTTCAATGGCTTGAAAGACTCCTTGTGCCAGGCCCCTGTCCTCAGGGCCCCTGATTATCAAAGACCTTTTATCGTGCAGACGGACGCCTCTGACACTGGGATAGGAGCTGTACTATCACAAGTAGATGAGAAGGGTAAGGAACACCCTATCGGTTTTATTAGTCGCCAGCTTAAGGACAGAGAGCTCAGATGGTCCACGGTAGAGAAAGAATTTTTCTCTGTTGTGTGGGCCCTAAGGAAGCTGAGGCCCTACCTCTATGGGACCCACTTCACTGTGCAAACTGACCATAAGCCGTTAAAGTGGCTAATGAACATGAAGGGGGAGAATCCAAAGTTGCTTAGGTGGTCCATAAGTCTACAAGGCTTCGACTTCACTATTGAGCATAGGCCAGGTGTCCAACATAGCAATGCTGATGGGTTGTCCAGAATGTTTAACCGACCTGAACATGAGACTCATCCAGGGGTGGATTAGTTCCCCCTGTCCATAGTCTGGGAGGGGCGAGTGTTAGGAAAGATTTCGTTATTGTAGGGAAATTTCCTTCCATGTGGCAACCCCTAAACTTTTTGCTATTGTTTTTAACCTTGTTCTTGACTTTGCCAGGGAAGTACAGCCTTCTGCCGCACTTCCCTGGGCTTTCGCTCCTTTCTTACGGGGAAACTGACATGCCCTTAAGACAGTCAGTACCGGGGAACATTGTTTCCCGTAGTTTCTTCTATCGTGTCGCAGCTTTAGTGCAACACGACACAAGAGGGCACTGTAAGCTAAGTTACAGCTCTCTTGGGTCTCTAGCCTTCTACAGGCCCTAGATACTCTTTTAGGATGGTATTTGATCGGTGCAAGTCATTCAGGGACTGGAATGGTGGCAGCGATCGTATTGAATATTTTGAGCTCCTTTTGCCGTTCTGAGCACGTTTTTGCACTGAACCCAAAATGGTGGCCTGGCTCCCAAAATGGCCAGACCACGAGGCTCCTTTGTCTTGTCCACTGACCGTCTTGCTCCCTTCACCTTCCCCAGGTCGAGGCGACCCGGGGCCTTCCTTATTTGGGCATGTACTTTCCCGCGAAACACGGATGCTTTCGCGGGCTTCTACATGTCGTTTGTGTGCCTCCAGGGTGTGGGCTGGGATGTCTGGTCCCAATACACATCCTGGGTGCCAGAGAGTCTAGGGTGGTGTGAATGCCTGGGACCACCGTGGTCCGTGATTGGTCCACGTATGGTATGTGTTTTGATGAGCGGATCTCCCATTGGTTCCCCTCCATTTTGGCGCGAAGGGAACCGTGGATAAGAGGGGGCTGGAAACACCACTACCATGTCGATCCCCTGAGTTCTCACGAACGAAGGAATACAGGAGCCAAGTATCCTGCAACCAAGAGGCTGGACCGAGGAATCGCTGGTGACCCGCTGAAGGAATCCTCCTTTGCACTGCTGTCGTCCTGAGAGCCCCTGTCCTCCTTTGATCGAACCAGAAGGCCTGTACTGGTGCTTCGACCTTTGGAATAGCAGGAACAGCTATTCCCGGCATCTTCAACCATCTCCTGCCAAGTAAGCCTTCGGAAGCGTCTCTGGGCCATCCAGTTGACTGACCAGCTTACAAAGGAGTCTGGCTCTGCAACCGCCGCCAGGTTGTGCAGTATCTCGAGTCCTTGTCACTCTCCCACGCTTCGTGCACTTGGTGTTCCCAGGTCTGAAGGGAGGAGTGTACTTTTGACTCAGATAGGCACGGCCGCTCCGTTGTCCTGCTGCGGCAACAAACTGTGCTGGTTTCGTCGATTGGGACGTCTTTTTGATCTACACGACTACGAGGCGTTCCCTGCTCTTCTGAACCTGCCAGCTGCTGAAACTAACGTGGAGAAGCCTGGGTCTGCTTGCTTCGGGGACCGGTGAGTAGTATAGCTAGGATCTGGTCGCCCTCCTGCAGCAGCCCATTGCTTTTCCCCGCTGTGTAAAAACAGCACCCTTTTCGTCCGTACTCGCGCTTTGCTTCTGCTCGCTGTGGAGGCTGCGCTTGAGTTGCGGAACCTGTTCTTCTTCTGCTGTGCACTAACACGAACTGCCTGACTTCCTCCGAAGAGCTTCTCCTCTTGCCCGTTGGCACCAGCGCGTGCAGGTACATTGAGCACTAGGCTCCACTCTTCGCAGGGCTTGGACTTCCATCTAGTTAGGTGCCTCTGAAGGCGAACTGAGTCGAAAGCATTATCGCACTGCCTGTTTTCCTTCCCTTGCAGGTGGACTACATATTTCGTGCTTTAAACGCTTGCAACTGTGTATTTGTATATATATTGTGTTGATTTGGTATGTGTTGGCTTAATACTGTGTTATTGTGATTTTCTCGCTACGGTCGTTGTTTTAAAGGCCTTAAAATAAATGTGTTTATATTTTTGATATAACACCTGTTTGGAGTAGTTTGTAAGCGCTCTTGCTTTGTGTGCTCATTGCGGGCTTTCAGTCACCCTCACCCCTCTTGAGACCTAGTCTTGACCGCCGCAATCGCTACCTTGATTGGTCTGGCTTGTCCAGAGGTTACCCTGTTCCAAGTAATTAGGTTGGCCTTCTGAACTTCTGCGCCGCCAGGACAGAGTTCAGAAATCCGTTTTAACACATGCTATAGGAAGGGTCTCAGATTTGGTATAAGCATTGAGATATCACATCTCATGCTATAAGGAGTTGGATATCACATCTCAAGCTATAGGAAGGGTCTCAGGTTTGGTATAAGCATTGAGATATCACATCTCATGCTATAGGAAGGGTCTCAGGATTGGAATGGGAAGGAGTTGGATATCACATCTCATGTTATAGGAAAGATCTCAGGTTTGGTATTAGAAGCATTGGGACATCACATCTCAGGTTATAGGAAGGGTCTCAGGATTGGAATGGGAAGAAGTTGGATATCACATCTTATGCTATAGGAAGGGTCTCAGGTTTGGAAGGGGAAGGAGTTGGATATCCAATCTCATGTTATAAGACTGGTCTCGGGTTTGGTATTAGAAGCATTGAGATATCACATTGCATGCTGTAGGAAGGTTCTCAGGTTTGGAATGGGGAGGAATTGCATATCACATCTCATGTCATAGGAAGGATCTCAGGTTTGGTATTAGAAGCATTGAGATATCACATCTCATGCTATAGGAATGATCTCAGGGTTGGAATGGGAAGGAGTTGGATATTACATTCTTGCTATAGGAAGGGTCTCATGTTTGGAATGGGAAGGAGTTGGATATCCTATCTCATGTTAAAGGACGGGCCTCTGGTTTGGTATTAGAATCATTGAGATATCACATTGCATGCTGTAGGAAGGGTCTAAGGATTGGAATGGGATGGACTTGGATATCACATCTCATGCTATAGGTAGGCTCTCAGGTTTGGTATAAGCATTGAGTTATCACATCTCATGCTATAGGAAGGGTCTCAGGATTGGAATGGGAAGGATTTGGATATCACATCTTATGCTATAGGAAGGGTCTCAGGTTTGGTATAAGCATGGAGATATCACTTCTCATGCTATAGGAAGGGTCTCAGGATTGGAATGGGAAGGAGTTGGATATCACATCTCATGCTATAGGAAGGGTCTCAGATTTGGTATAAGCATTGAGATATCACATCTCATGCTATAGGAAGGGTCTCAGGATTGGAATGGGAAGGAGTTGTATATGACATCTCAGGCCATAGGAAGGGTCTCAGGTTTGGTATAAGCATTGAGATATCACATCTCTGCTATCGGAAGGGTCTCAGGATTGGAATGGGAAGGAGTTGGATATCCCATCTCATGTTATAGGAAGGGTCTCAGGTTTGGTATTAGAAGCATTGAGATATCACATCTCATGCTATAGGAAGGGTCTCAGGATTGGAATGGGAAGGACTTGGATGTCACATCTCATGCTATAGGGAGGGTCTCAAGTTTGATATTAGAAGCATTGAGATAACAAATCTCATGATATCGGAAGGGTCTCAGGATTGGAATGGGAAGGAGTTGGATATCACATCTCATGCTAAAGGGAAGGTCTAAGGTTTGGAAGGGGAAGGATTTGGATATCACATCTCATGTTATAGGACGGGTCTCAGGTTTGGTATTAGAAGCATTGAGATATCAAGTCTCATGGTATAAGAAGGGTCTCAGAATTGGAATGGGAAGGAGTTGGATATCACATCTCAAGCTATAGGAAGCGTCTCAGGATTGGAATGGGAAGGAGTTTGATATCACATCTCATGCCATAGTATGGGTCTCAGGTTTGGTAGAAGCATTGGGATATCACATCTCATGCTATCGGAAGGGTATCAGTATTGGATTTGGAAGGAGTTGGATATCCCATCTCATGCTATAGGAAGGGACTCAGGTTGGAATGGGAAGGAGTTGGATATCACATTTCATGTTATAGGAAGGGTCTCAGGATTGGAATGGGAAGGACTTGGATATCATATCTCATGCTATAGGAAGGCTCTCAGGTTTGGAAGGGGAAGGAGTTGGATATCACATTTCATGTTAGAGGAAGGATCTCAGGTTTGGTATTAGAGGCCTTGAGATATCACATCTCATGCTATAGGAAGGGTCTCAGGATTGGAATGGGAAGGAGTTGGATATCACATCTCAAGCTATAGGAAGGGTCTCAGGTTTGGTATAAGCATTGAGATATCACATCTCATGCTATAGGAAGGGTCTCAGGATTGGAATGGGAAGAAGTTGGATATCACATCTCATGCTATAGGAAGGGTCTCAGGTTTGGTATAAGCATTGAGATATCACATCTCATGCTATAGGAAGGGTCTCAGGATTGGAATGGGAAGGAGTTGTATTTGCCATCTCATGCCATAGGAAGGGTCTCAGGTTTGGTATAAGCATTGAGATATCACATCACATGCTATAGGAAGGGTCTCAGGATTGGAATGGGGAGGACTTGGATATCACATCTCATGCTATAGGAAGGCTCTCAGGTTTGGAAGGGGAAAGAGTTGGATATCACATTTCATGTTAGAGGTAGGATCTCAGGTTTGGTATTAGAGGCATTGAGATATCACATCTCATGCTATCAGAAGGGTCTCAGGATTGGAATGGGAAGGAGTTGGATATCACATCTCATGCTAAAGGGAGGGTCTCAGGTTTGGAAGGGGAAGGATTTGGAAATCACATCTCATATTATAGGAAGGATCTCAGGTTTGGTATTAGAAGCATTGAGATATCACATCTCATGCTATCGGAAGGATCTCAGGTTTGGTATAAGAGGCATTGAGATATCACATCTCATGCTATCATAAGGGTCTCAGGATTGGAATGGGAAGGAGTTGGATATCACATCGCATGATATAGGAAGGATCTCAGGTTTGGTATTGGAAGCATTGAGACATCACATCTCATGCTATAGGAAGGGTCTCAGGATTGGAATGGGAAGGAGTTGGATATTGTTAGGAAAGATTTCGTTATTGTAGGGAACTTTCCTTCCATGTGGCAACCCCTAAACTTTTTGCTATTGTTTTCAACCTGTTTTCTTGACTTTGCCAGAGAAGTGCAGCCTTCTGCTGTACTCCTCTGGGCTTTCGCTCCTTTCTTACGGGGAAACTGACATGCCCTTAAGACAGTCAGTACCGGGGAACGCTGTTCCCCGTAGTTTCTTTTATCGTGTCGCCATTTTAGTGCAACACGACACAAGAGGGCACTGTAAGCTAAGTTACAGCTCTCTTGGGTCTCTAGCCTTCTACAGACCCTAGACACTCTTATAGGATGGTTTTTGGATCGGTGCAAGTCATTCAGGGACTGGGCTGGTGGCAGCGATCATTTGGTTTATTTTGAGCTCCTTTTGCCGTTCTGAGCACCTTTTTGCCGCGAACACAAAAGGGTGGCCCGGCTACCCAAAATGGCCGGACCACGAGGCTCCTTTGTCTCGTCCACTGTCCGTCTTGCTCCCTTTACCTTCCCCCGGGTCAGGCGACCCGGGGCCTTCCTTATTTGGGCATGTAGTTTCCCGCGAAACACGGTTGCTTTCGCGGGCTTCTACATGTCGTCTGAGTGCCCCCAGGATGTGGGCTGGGCTGTCTGGTCCCAATACACATCCTGGGTGCCAGAGAGTCTAGGGTGGTGTGAATGCCTGGGACCACCGTGGTCCGTGATTGGTCCACGTATGGTATGTGTGTTGATGAGCGGATCTCCCATTGGCTCCCCTCCGTTTTGGCGCGAAGGGAACCGTGGATAAGAGGGAGCTGGAAACACCACTGCCAGGTCGATCTCCTGAGTTCTTACGAACCCAGGGATACAGGAGCCAAGTATCCTGCGAACACGAGGCTGGACCGAGGAATCGCTGGTGACCCCCTGAAGAACTTCTGCTCCTCATTGCTGTCGTCCGGTGAAGCCCTTTCCACCTAAGATCGAACAAGAAGGCCTGTACTGGCGCTTCGACCTATTGGAATAGCAGGACCAGCTATTCCCGGCACCTTCATCAACTCCTGCCGTAAGCCTTCGGAAGTGTCTCTGGGCCATCCAGTTGACTGACCAGCTTACTAAGGAGGCCTGCTCTGTAATCGCCGACAGGTTGGGTGGTATTCTGAGTCCGGGGCATGCTCACACGCTTCGTTTGCTTAGCAGTCCTAAGCTAGAGGTGAGCAGTGCTCGTTTGGCTTGAATACACCCGGCCGTTCCGTTGCCCTGCTGTGGCGACAAAACTGTGCTTGTTTCTTCGATCGGGACGTCTTTTTACTCTGCACGACGACGAGACGTTCCCTGCTCTTCAGAACCTGCCAGAAGCTGTATCTATCGAGGAGAAGCTCGGGCCTGCTTGCTTCGGGGACCGGTGAGTAGATTAGCTAGGATCTGGTCGCCCTCCTGCAGTGCCCCTTGCTTTTCCCCGCTGTAAATACAGCACCCCTTGTCCGTACTCGCGCCCTGCTTCTGCCTCACAGTGGAGGCTGCGCTAGAGTCGCGGACCGTGTTCTCCTTCATTAGAGCTCCCTACAGAGCTGTTCAACGTCCTCCGAAGAGCTTCACCTTCTGCCCATTGGCACCGGCGTGTGCAGGTACTTTTGAGCGCTAGGCTCCACTCTTCGTAGGGATTGGACTACCATCCAGTTAGGGGCCTCAGAAGGCGGACATATCACTCGCATTGGTTCGCACTGCCTGTTTTCCTTCCCCTGCAGGTGGATAACATATTTCGTGCTGCTAATGCTGTGAAACTGTGTATTCTGTATATATATTGGGTGGATAGTGTATGTGTTGGTTTAATATCGTTGTATATTGCTGCTTTTACTGTAGTTATTAGTTTCAAGGCCTTATAATAAATGTGTATCTATTTTTGATATAAACAACTGTTTGGAGTAGTTTGTAAGCGCTCTTGCTTTGTGTGCTCATTGCGGGCTTTCAGTCACCCTCACCCCTCTTGAGACCTAGTCTTGACCGCCGCGATCGCTACCTTGATTGGTCTGGCTTGTCCAGAGGTTACCCTGTTCCAAGTAATTAGGTTGGCCTTCTGAACTTCTGCGCCACCAGGACAGAGTTCAGAAATCCGTCTTAACAAATTGGTGTACAGCGGTGGGATACGACTGAGGGTATCCAGTGTTGCGCACGAGCTAAGGCGTTTTCAGGTTATTCCAACCAGGACACGCAGTAAAGTATTGAATATAACGTTAAAAAGGCCATAGTCCTATCGACAGTATGGAAACGAATACTTTATTAACCTTAAATGCTTCGAAATCTGAAACATTGAAGAAGATGTGTGCGGAGAGAGGGGTTTCCTCTCAAGGCACTAAATTGGAAATGATCCAGAGAATCGTGGCGTGGCAAGAAGCGCAGCTTGACGCTATAACTTCCGAGGACAGTGCAGAAGGTGGTGGGGCTGCTCTCACTGGCAGAACCGACGGTTCTGCCGCTGCACTGATCCATCACGACCACGAGGACAGGGAGGATGTAATGTCTAACGTTTCCTCTGCCAGTGTTGATGGGGAGGCTATGCTTGAATTCAAGAAGCAAGAGCTGCGGTTTAGGCAGCAGGAGCTTGAATTCAGCATAGCCAAACTGAAAATCGACCAGGCAGAAAAACAAAAAGACAGGGATCACCAGTTGGAACTGGCCAAGCTTCAGTTCGCAAATGGGTCCAAGGGTCCTGGACATGGTTCTGGGGCTTCCTCTCATCCACGGTTTCCAAAAGATCTGCTCAGTGTGTATGAGGAACGAAATGACATTATGGACTGGTTAAATGCGTTTGAGTATGCATGCGAGGTTCAAGAGGTTGATAATGCGGATAAGATTGCATGGTTACTCAGCAGACTGCCCCATTCTGGTTGCAGTGCCATTATGGAAATGTCGAAGGCTGAGCGCGCTGATTTTGCAATGTTGAAGCAGACTCTCATTTTAAAGTTTGGGAAGACTCCGACCCAATATTTGAAAAGGTTTAGAGAGTATAAGAAAAAGGAAGGTGGTACTTGGGTGTCGTATGTAGCTGAGTCCCTGAAAAACTTGACTGGCTGGGTTGAAGGTTATAAGGTTTCTACCTTCGAAGGCATGATCAATCTGGTCATGCTGGAACACATTTTTGCTTCTTCTTCCCCGGAGCTTAAGCAGCATTTGGCCGATTCGAAGGAGATAGATCCTAAGAAGCTGGCCATTGCAGCAGATTTATGGGTGTCACATCGAGTGTCCCATAAGGACAAAACTCATCCTGGTAAGCAGGAGGAAGGGAAAAAGTCCAAAGATGTGGAGGGTGGGGAATCTGCTAAATCTTCTTCCCATAAGGGCCACAAAAAGAAAAATAAGGGTAAGCCATCCGAGAACTCACAGGGTAGTGGAGGTTCGCCTCCGAAACAGAACTCTGGTTATAATAAGCCTCCCTACGTAAACAGACCCAATGGGGCTTGTTTTTCTTGTGGAGCAACTGACCATGTGAAGGGGGATCCCCGTTGTAAGGTTAGACCTTTGGGGGTCCACTCCGCTAATCTGGCCTTCTCCTCCTACGAGGAAGAAGAGATTACAGGAGCATCCTTCTCCTCAGACTCATTTCCCAGCGGAATAGAGGCTGAGGTAGTTTTAGTGTCCCTGGGTTCCTGGGAGCCTAAAGTCGCAGAGGCGTATGCTAGGATTCCGGATAATACCAAGCACTACTTTAAAGACAGTGTGCTGATCAATGGAGTGGATACTCCAGCTCTTAGGGATAGTGGGTGCAGTCGAACTGTAGTGGATTCTACCTTGGTAGACTCAGAGGAAGTTGCCAGAGCTACTCTGATGCCCACTAAGTTGGCTGACGGCCCCCTCCGTATGTTTCCCGTGATCCCTGTTAATCTAACTTTAAATGGTACAGCAGTTAGGATTCCAGTGAGCATTCAGAGAAACGTCCCGGGAAAGGTCTTGTTGGGCAATGATCTCAGAGCTCTAGGGCTCGTAGGAGACACTGCCGAAAGACCCTACACACGGTCTCAAGCACGGGCAGCATTGGCCAAGTCCAATACGCCGCCCCAGCCGAAGGGGAAACCCAAGGCGAAAGGAGTCAACAAGTCCCGACGGGGGAAAGAGAATATTCCCCCGAACTCGCCTACCACTGCGGTGGAGGGAGTTGGTCAATCGCCCGAGCCTGACGAGGAGGTGGCGATGCCTGAAGTGTTCGACCCCAACGACCATCCTGAACTAAAAGACTTGTTAGTTGAAGGAGGTCCTGATAGGGACGACTTCAGTAAGGGCCAACGTGAGTGCCCATCTCTGGAAGGCCTAAGGAGACAGGCCTGCTCCCAGCTTGAGGGTGAACCTCCTGGGAAGCATCGGATTTATTGGGAAGGTGGACTCCTGTACAGTGAGCCCACAGAGTCTACAGAAGGAGACCATAGGAGGTTGGTGGTTCCCCTTGCTGTTAGACCCTTCCTCCTGCAGTTGGCGCATGAAGTTCCCCTTGCTGGTCACCTTGGAATGAAGAGGACCAAGCAAAGGTTATCTATGCACTTCTACTGGCCCAAGATGGGGGTGCAAGTAGAAAGTCACTGCAGGAGTTGTGCCTCCTGCCAGTTGTCTGGTAAGGTTGGCGCGACAATCCAAGCTCCGTTGGTACCGCTCCCAGTTGTGGGGGTACCATTTGAAAGGGTAGGGATCGACATCGTTGGTCCCCTTGACCCGCAAACATCCTCAGGCAATAGGTTTATCCTGGTGCTGGTCGACCATGCAACCAGGTATCCTGAGGCCATCCCATTAAAGACTGTAACTGCCAAGTCAGTTGCAAAAGCTTTACTCGGCATAGTTACTAGGGTTGGCTTCCCTAAAGAAGTTGTGTCAGATCGTGGCAGCAACTTTATGTCGAAGTATATGCAGGCTATGTGGAAAGAATGTGGGGTCACCTACAAGTTCTCTTCTGCATACCACCCCCAGACCAATGGTCTGGTGGAGCGTTTCAACAGAACGCTAAAGAGCATGATTGGGGCTCTGGAGGAGCCCCAGAGGAGGAAATGGGACCTTCTTTTACCATGCTTGTTGTTTGCCTACAGAGAGGTACCACAGGAGGGTGTTGGCTTCAGCCCCTTCGAACTTCTGTTCGGTCATCCCGTACGGGGACCCTTAGCCATCGTCAAAGAGGGATGGGAGATGCCCACTCCCCCTGTTACTACCAATGTAGTTGACTATGTGCTAGGGCTCAGAAAACGGATGGTACTCCTGATGGGCTTGGCTAGTGAAAAGTTGAAGGCCGGACAAGCGCTGGTGAAACATTGGTACGACCAGAAAGCTTCCTTAATTCACTTTACCCCTGGTCAGCAAGTCCTGATCATGAACCCTATAAGGCCTCGCGCTTTACAGGACAAATGGTCAGGCCCTTACACAGTGGTGGAGCCCCTGGGTGAGGTGAACTATTTAGTGGACCTTGGAAGGCCTGGACAGGCTCCAAAAGTGTTCCACGTAAATAGGCTGAAGGCTTTCGTCCCAAGAGTCGAAATCGCAGCACTGCTACTGGCGTCAGACGTTGAGGAAGAGGAGTCAGAACCTCTTCCCGACCTGTTCCAAAGCGGTCCTTCAGATAGCTCCGTTGAGGGTGTCCGAGTGGCCCCTCACCTGACTTCTGATCAGCAGGCTGAGGTGAAAAGTTTGCTTAGGCAGTTTTCCCCCCTGTTTTCACAGTCGCCTGGTTTGACACCTTGGTGCAAACATAACATTGACACAGGAGACAGTGTACCTACCAAAAGTAGGGGATACAGGATGTCGGATAAAGTACGGTCTTATATTAAGACCGAGGTCAACAAGATGTTAGACCTTGGGGTGATTGAACCCTCTAGTAGTCCTTGGTCCAGTCCTGTGGTTCTGGTTCCAAAAGCAGGCACTTCTGAATTGAGGTTCTGCGTGGATTACAGGGCTCTGAATGCTGTCACCAAGACAGACGCTCACCCCTTGCCTCGAACTGACGAGCTGGTGGATACCTTGGGTGCCTCCAAGTACCTCAGCACGTTTGACCTGACTGCGGGCTATTGGCAAATAGCTTTAGCAGAACATGCCAAGGAGAAGACAGCATTTTCAACTCCCGACGGGCTTTACCAATTCCGGGTAATGCCGTTCGGATTGAAGAATGCACCTGCCACTTTCCAGAGGCTTGTGAATCATGTGTTGAATGGGTTGGACGAATTCTGTCTTGCATATCTGGACGATATAGCAGTTTTCAGTGCCACCTGGGAAGACCATGTGAAACACCTCGGGATTGTGCTCCAGGCTCTTCAGAAAGCCCACTTGACCATAAAGGCGAGTAAATGCCAGATTGGACAAGGCTCAGTGGTTTACCTTGGGCATGAAGTAGGTGGAGGAAGGATACAGCCTCTCCCCAGTAAAGTACAAGCAGTACAAGACTGGCCTACCCCCACTACACAAACCCAAGTGAGAGCCTTCTTAGGACTCACGGGTTATTACCGCAATTTTATGGCAGACTATGGCACCATAGCTGCTCCTCTGACTGCCCTCACAACTCCGAAGAAACCCAAGAAGGTAACTTGGACTGACGAGTGTGAGAAGGCCTTCAATGGCTTGAAAGACTCCTTGTGCCAGGCCCCTGTGCTCAGGGCCCCTGATTATCAAAGACCTTTTATCGTGCAGACGGATGCCTCTGACACTGGGATAGGAGCTGTACTATCACAAGTAGATGAGAAGGGTAAGGAACACCCTATCGGTTTTATTAGTCGCCAGCTTAAGGACAGAGAGCTCAGATGGTCCACGGTAGAGAAAGAATGTTTCTCTGTTGTGTGGGCCCTAAGGAAGCTGCGGCCCTACCTCTATGGGACCCACTTCACTGTGCAGACTGACCATAAGCCGTTAAAGTGGCTAATGAACATGAAGGGGGAGAATCCAAAGTTGCTTAGGTGGTCCATAAGTCTACAAGGCTTCGACTTCACTATTGAGCATAGGCCAGGTGTCCAACATAGCAATGCTGATGGGTTGTCCAGAATGTTTTACCGACCTGAACAAGAGACTCATCCAGGGGTGGATTAGTTCCCCCTGTCCATAGTCTGGGAGGGGCGAGTGTTAGGAAAGATTTCGTTATTGTAGGGAACTTTCCTTCCATGTGGCAACCCCTAAACTTTTTGCTATTGTTTTCAACCTGTTTTCTTGACTTTGCCAGAGAAGTGCAGCCTTCTGCTGTACTCCTCTGGGCTTTCGCTCCTTTCTTACGGGGAAACTGACATGCCCTTAAGACAGTCAGTACCGGGGAACGCTGTTCCCCGTAGTTTCTTTTATCGTGTCGCCATTTTAGTGCAACACGACACAAGAGGGCACTGTAAGCTAAGTTACAGCTCTCTTGGGTCTCTAGCCTTCTACAGACCCTAGACACTCTTATAGGATGGTTTTTGGATCGGTGCAAGTCATTCAGGGACTGGGCTGGTGGCAGCGATCATTTGGTTTATTTTGAGCTCCTTTTGCCGTTCTGAGCACCTTTTTGCCGCGAACACAAAAGGGTGGCCCGGCTACCCAAAATGGCCGGACCACGAGGCTCCTTTGTCTCGTCCACTGTCCGTCTTGCTCCCTTTACCTTCCCCCGGGTCAGGCGACCCGGGGCCTTCCTTATTTGGGCATGTAGTTTCCCGCGAAACACGGTTGCTTTCGCGGGCTTCTACATGTCGTCTGAGTGCCCCCAGGATGTGGGCTGGGCTGTCTGGTCCCAATACACATCCTGGGTGCCAGAGAGTCTAGGGTGGTGTGAATGCCTGGGACCACCGTGGTCCGTGATTGGTCCACGTATGGTATGTGTGTTGATGAGCGGATCTCCCATTGGCTCCCCTCCGTTTTGGCGCGAAGGGAACCGTGGATAAGAGGGAGCTGGAAACACCACTGCCAGGTCGATCTCCTGAGTTCTTACGAACCCAGGGATACAGGAGCCAAGTATCCTGCGAACACGAGGCTGGACCGAGGAATCGCTGGTGACCCCCTGAAGAACTTCTGCTCCTCATTGCTGTCGTCCGGTGAAGCCCTTTCCACCTAAGATCGAACAAGAAGGCCTGTACTGGCGCTTCGACCTATTGGAATAGCAGGACCAGCTATTCCCGGCACCTTCATCAACTCCTGCCGTAAGCCTTCGGAAGTGTCTCTGGGCCATCCAGTTGACTGACCAGCTTACTAAGGAGGCCTGCTCTGTAATCGCCGACAGGTTGGGTGGTATTCTGAGTCCGGGGCATGCTCACACGCTTCGTTTGCTTAGCAGTCCTAAGCTAGAGGTGAGCAGTGCTCGTTTGGCTTGAATACACCCGGCCGTTCCGTTGCCCTGCTGTGGCGACAAAACTGTGCTTGTTTCTTCGATCGGGACGTCTTTTTACTCTGCACGACGACGAGACGTTCCCTGCTCTTCAGAACCTGCCAGAAGCTGTATCTATCGAGGAGAAGCTCGGGCCTGCTTGCTTCGGGGACCGGTGAGTAGATTAGCTAGGATCTGGTCGCCCTCCTGCAGTGCCCCTTGCTTTTCCCCGCTGTAAATACAGCACCCCTTGTCCGTACTCGCGCCCTGCTTCTGCCTCACAGTGGAGGCTGCGCTAGAGTCGCGGACCGTGTTCTCCTTCATTAGAGCTCCCTACAGAGCTGTTCAACGTCCTCCGAAGAGCTTCACCTTCTGCCCATTGGCACCGGCGTGTGCAGGTACTTTTGAGCGCTAGGCTCCACTCTTCGTAGGGATTGGACTACCATCCAGTTAGGGGCCTCAGAAGGCGGACATATCACTCGCATTGGTTCGCACTGCCTGTTTTCCTTCCCCTGCAGGTGGATAACATATTTCGTGCTGCTAATGCTGTGAAACTGTGTATTCTGTATATATATTGGGTGGATAGTGTATGTGTTGGTTTAATATCGTTGTATATTGCTGCTTTTACTGTAGTTATTAGTTTCAAGGCCTTATAATAAATGTGTATCTATTTTTGATATAAACAACTGTTTGGAGTAGTTTGTAAGCGCTCTTGCTTTGTGTGCTCATTGCGGGCTTTCAGTCACCCTCACCCCTCTTGAGACCTAGTCTTGACCGCCGCGATCGCTACCTTGATTGGTCTGGCTTGTCCAGAGGTTACCCTGTTCCAAGTAATTAGGTTGGCCTTCTGAACTTCTGCGCCACCAGGACAGAGTTCAGAAATCCGTCTTAACAGATATCACATCTCATGCTATAGGAAGGGTCTCAGGTTTGGTATAAGCATTGAGATATCACATCTCATGCTATCGGAAGGGTCTCAGGATTGGAATTGGAAGGAGTTGTATATGACATCTCAAGCCATAGGAAGGGTCTCAGGTTTGGTATAAGCTTTGAGATATCACATCTCTGCTATCGGAAGGGTCTCAGGATTGGAATGGGAAGGAGTTGGATATCCCATCTCATGTTATAGGAAGAGTCTCAGGTTTGGTATTAGAAGCATTGAGATATCACATCTCATGCTATAGGAAGTGTCTCAGGATTGGAATGGGAAGGACTTGGATATCACATCTCATGCTATAGGGAGGGTCTCAAGTTTGATATTAGAAGCATTGAGATATCACATCTCATGCTATAGGAAGGGTCTCAGGATTGGAATGGGAAGGATTAGGATATCACATCTCATGCTATAGGAAGGATCTCAGGTTTGGTATAAGCATTGAGATATCACATCTCTTCTATCGGAAGGGCCTCAGGATTGGAATGGGAAGGAGTTGGATATTCCCATCTCATGTTATAGGAAGGGTCTCAGGTTTGGTATTAGAAGCATTGAGATATCACATCTCATGCTATATGAAGGGTCTCAGGATTGGAATGGGAAGGACTTGGATATCACATCTCATGCTATAGGGAGGGTCTCAAGTTTGATATTAGAAGCATTGAAATATCACATCTCATGATATCGGAAGGGTCTCAGGATTGGAATGGGAAGGAGTTGGATATCACATCTCATCATAAAGGAAGGGTCTAAGGTTTGGAAGGGGAAGGATTTGGATATCACATCTCATGTTATAGGACGGGTCTCAGGTTTGGTATTAGAAGCACTGAGATATCAAGTCTCATGGTATAGGAAGGGTCTCAGAATTGGAATGAGAAGGAGTTGGATATCACATCTCAAGCTATAGGAAGGGTCTCAGGATTGGAATGGGAAGGAGTTTGATATCACATCTCATGCAATAGTATGGGTCTCAGGTTTGGTATAAGCATTGGGATATCACATCTCATGCTATCGGAAGGGTATCAGGATTGGATTTGGAAGGAGTTGGATATCCCATCTCATGCTATAGGAAGGGTCTCAGGTTGGAATGGGAAGGAGTTGGATATCACATCTCATATTATAGGAAGGGTCTCAGGATTGGAATGGGGAGGACTTGGATATCACATCTCATGCTATAGGAAGGCTCTCAGGTTTGGAAGGGGAAAGAGTTGGATATCACATTTCATGTTAGAGGTAGGATCTCAGGTTTGGTATTAGAGGCATTGAGATATCACATCTCATGCTATCAGAAGGGTCTCAGGATTGGAATGGGAAGGAGTTGGATATCACATCTCATGCTAAAGGGAGGGTCTCAGGTTTGGAAGGGGAAGGATTTGGATATCACATCTCATGTTATAGGAAGGATCTCAGGTTTGGTATTAGAAGCATTGAGATATCACATCTCATGCTATCGGAAGGATCTCAGGTTTGGTATTAGAAGCATTGAGATATCACATCTCATGCTATCAGAATGGTCTCAGGATTGGAATCGGAAGGAGTTGGATATCACATCTCATGCTAAAGGGAGGGTCTCAGGTTTGGAAGGGGAAGGATTTGGATATCACATCTCATGTTATCGGAAGGATCTCAGGTTTGGTATTAGAAGTATTGAGATATCACATCTCATGCTATGAGAAGGGTCTCAGGATTGGAATGGGAAGGACTTGGATATCACATCTCATGCTATAGGGAGGGTCTCAAGTCTGATATTAGTAGCATTGAGATATCACATCTCATGCTATAGGAAGGGTCTCAGGATTGGAATGGAAGGAGTTGGATATCACATTTCATGTTTTAGGAAGGATCTCAGGTTTGGTATTAGAAGCATTGAGACATCACATCTCATGCTATAGGAAGGGTCTCAGGATTGGAATGGGAAGGAGTTGGATATCACATCTCATGCTATATGAAGGGTCTCAGGTTTGGTATAAGCATTGAGATATCACATCTCATGCTATAGGAAGGGTCTCAGGATTGGAATGGGAAGGAGTTGTATATGACATCTCATGCCGTAGGAAGGGTCTCAGGTTTGGTATAAGCATTGAGATATCACATCTCTGCTATCGGAAGGGTCTCAGGATTGGAATGGGAAGGAGTTGGATATCCCATCTCATGTTATAGGAAGAGTCTCAGGTTTGGTATTAGAAGCATTGAGATATCACATCTCATGCTATAGGAAGGGTCTCAGGATTGGAATGGGAATGAGTTGGATATCACATCTCATGCTATAGGAAGGGTCTCAGGTTTGGTATAAGCAGTGAGATATCACATCTCATGCTATAGGAAGTGTCTCAGGATTGGAATGGGAAGAAGTTGGATATCACATCTCATGTTATAGGAAGGATCTCAGGTTTGGTATAAGCATTGAGATATCACATCTCTGTTATCGGAAGGGTCTCAGGATTGGAATGGGAAGGAGTTGGATATTCACATCTCATGTTATAGGAAGGGTCTCAGGTTTGGTATTAGAAGCATTGAGATATCACATCTCATGCTATAGGAAGGGTCTCAGGATTGGAATGGGAAGGACTTGGATATCACATCTCATGTTATAGGAAAGATCTCAGGTTTGGTATTAGAAGCATTGAGACATCACATCTCTGCAATCGGAAGTGTCTCAGGATTGGGATGGGAAGGCGTTGGATATCACATCTCATGTTATAGGAAAGATCTCAGGTTTGGTATTAGAAGCATTGAGACATCACATCTCATGTTATAGGAAGGGTCTCATGATAGGAATGGGAAGAAGTTGGATATCACATCTCATGCTATAGGAAGGGTCTCAGGTTTGGTATAAGCATTGAGATATCACATCTCATGCTATAGGAAGGGTCTCAGGATTGGAATGGGAAGGACTTGGATATCACATCTCATGCTATAGGCAGGGTCTCAGGTTTGGAAAGGGAAGGAGTTGGATATCACATTTCATGTTAGAGGTAGGATCTCAGGTTTGGTATTAGAGGCATTGAGATATCACATCTCATGCTATCAGAAGGGTCTCAGGATTGGAATGGGAAGGAGTTGGATATCACATCTCATGCTAAAGGGAGGGTCTCAGGTTTGGCAGGGGAAGGATTTGGATATCACTTCTCATGTTATAGGAAGGATCTCAGGTTTGGTATTAGAAGCATTGAGATATCACATCTCATGCTATCGGAAGTATCTCAGGTTTGGTATTAGAGGCATTGAGATATCACATCTCATGCTATCATAAGGGTCTCAGGATTGGAATGGGAAGGAGTTGGATATCACATCTCATGCTATAGGCAGGGTCTCAGGTTTGGAAAGGGAAGGAGTTGGATATCACAATTCATGTTAGAGGTAGGATCTCAGGTTTGGTATTAGAGGCATTGAGATATCACATCTCATGCTATCAGAAGGGTCTCAGGATTGGAATGGGAAGGAGTTGGATATCACATCTCATGCTAAAGGGAGGGTCTCAGGTTTGGAAGGGGAAGGATTTGGATATCACATCTCATGTTATAGGAAGGATCTCAGGTTTTGTATTAGAAGCATTGAGATATCACATCTCATGCTATCGGAAGAATCTCAGGTTTGGTATTAGAGGCATTGAGATATCACATCTCATGCTATCGGAAGGGTCTCATGATTGGAATGGGAAGGAGTTGGATATCACATCTCATGCTATAGGAAGGGTCTCAGGTTTGGAACGGGAAGGAGTTGGATATCACATCTCATGTTATAGGAAGAGTCTCAGGTTTGGTATAAGCATTGAGATATCACATCTCTGCAATCGGAAGTGTCTCAGGATTGGGATGGGAAGGATTTGGATATCACATCTCATGCTATAGGAAGGGTCTCGGGTTTGGAACGGGAAGGAGTTGGATATCACATCTCATGTTATAGGAAGAGTCTCAGGTTTGGTATAAGCATTGAGATATCACATCTCTGCAATCGGATGTGTCTCAGGATTGGAACGGGAAGGAGTTGGATATCCCATCTCATGTTATAGGACTGGTCTCAGGTTTGGTATTAGAAGCATTGAGATATCACATCGCATGCTGTAGGAAGGGTCTCAGGTTTGGAATGGGAAGGAATTGGATATCACATCTCATGTCATAGGAAGGATCTCAGGTTTGGTATTAGAAGCATTGAGATATCACATCTCATGCTATAGGAATGGTCTCAGGATTGGAATGGGAAGGAGTTGGATATTACATTCTTGCTATGGGAAGGGTCTCATGTTTGGAATTGGAAGGAGTTGGATATCACATATGCTATAGGAAGGGTCTCAGGTTTGGAATGGGAAGGAGTTGGATATCACATCTCATGTTATAGGAAGGGTCTCAGGTTTGGTATAAGCATTGAGATATCACATCTCTGCTATCGGAAGTGTCTCAGGATTGGAATGGGAAGGAGTTGGATATCCCATCTCATGTTATAGGACGGGTCTCAGGTTTGTTATTAGAATCATTGAGATTTCATATTGCATGCTGTAGGAAGGGTCTAAGGATTGGAATGGGAAGGACTTGGATATCACATCTCATGCTATAGAAAGGCTCTCAGGTTTGGAAAGGGAAGGAGTTGGATATCACATTTCATGTTAGAGGAAGGATCTCAGGTTTGGTATTAGAGGCATTGAGATATCACATCTCATGCTATAGGAAGGGTCTCAGGTTGGAATGG
The DNA here is from genome assembly GCF_040938575.1 of Ambystoma mexicanum. NCBI lineage: Eukaryota > Metazoa > Chordata > Amphibia > Caudata > Ambystomatidae > Ambystoma > Ambystoma mexicanum. Next base: position 1,492,367 of record NW_027182433.1, read on the forward strand.
GAAGGAGTTGGATATCACATCTCATGTTATAGGAAGGGTCTCAGGATTGGAATGGGAAGGACTTGGATATCACATCTCATGCTATAGGAAGGCTCTCAGGTTTGGAAGGGGAAAGAGTTGGATATCACATTTCATGTTAGAGATAGGATCTCAGGTTTGGTATTAGAGGCAATGAGATATCACATCTCATGCTATCAGAAGGGTCTCAGGATTGGAATGGGAAGGAGTTGGATATCACATCTCATGCTAAAGGGAGGGTCTCAGGTTTGGAAGGGGAAGGATTTGGATATCACATCTCATGTTATAGGAAGGATCTCAGGTTTGGTATTAGAAGCATTGAGATATCACATCTCATGCTATCGGAAGGATCTCAGGTTTGGTATTAGAAGCATTGAGATATCACATCTCATGCTATCAGAAGGTTCTCAGGATTGGAATGGGAAGGAGTTGGATATCACATCTCATGCTAAAGGGAGGGTCTCAGGTTTGGAAGGGGAAGGATTTGGATATCACATCTCATGTTATCGGAAGGATCTCAGGTTTGGTATTAGAAGTATTGAGATATCACATCTCATGCTATAGGAAGGGTCTCAGGATTGGAATGGGAACGAGTTGGATATCACATCTCATGCTAAAGGAATGGTCTCAGGTTTGGTAGAAGCATTGAGATATCACATCTCATGATATAGGAAGGGTCTCAGGATTGGAATGGGAAGGACTTAGATATCACATATCATGCTATAGGGAGGGTCTCAGTTTTGATATTAGAAGCATTGAGATATCACATCTCATGCTATCGAAAGTATCTCAGGATTGGAATGGGAAGGAGCTGGATATCACATCTCATGCTAAAGGAAGGGTCTCAGGTTTGGAACGGGAAGGAGTTGGATATCCGATCTCATGTTATAGGAAGGGTCTCAGGTTTGGTATAAGCATTGAGATATCACATCTCTGCTATCGGAAGTGTCTCAGGATTGGAATGGGAAGGAGTTGGATATCCCATCTCATGTTATAGGACGGGTCTCAGGATTGTTATTAGAATCATTGAGATATCATATTGCATGCTGTAGGAAGGGTCTAAGGATTGGAATGGGAAGGACTTGGATATCACATCTCATGTTATAGGAAGGATCTCAGGTTTGGTATTAGAAGCATTGAGATATCACATCTCATGCTATCGGAAGTATCTCAGGTTTGGTATTAGAGGCATTGAGATATCACATCTCATGCTATCATAAGGGTCTCAGGATTGGAATGGGAAGGAGTTGGATATCACATTTCATGCTATAGGCAGGGTCTCAGGTTTGGAAAGGGAAGGAGTTGGATATCACATTTCATGTTAGAGGTAGGATCTCAGGTTTGGTATTAGAGGCATTGAGATATCACATCTCATGCTATCAGAAGGGTCTCAGGATTGGAATGGGAAGGAGTTGGATATCACATCTCATGCTAAAGGGAGGGTCTCAGGTTTGGAAGGGGAAGGATTTGGATATCACATCTCATGTTATAGGAAGGATCTCAGGTTTTGTATTAGAAGCATTGAGATATCACATCTCATGCTATCGGAAGAATCTCAGGTTTGGTATTAGAGGCATTGAGATATCACATCTCATGCTATCGGAAGGGTCTCATGATTGGAATGGGAAGGAGTTGGATATCACATCTCATGCTATAGGAAGGGTCTCAGGTTTGGAACGGGAAGGAGTTGGATATCACATCTCATGTTATAGGAAGAGTCTCAGGTTTGGTATAAGCATTGAGATATCACATCTCTGCAATCGGAAGTGTCTCAGGATTGGGATGGGAAGGATTTGGATATCACATCTCATGCTATAGGAAGGGTCTCAGGTTTGGAACGGGAAGGAGTTGGATATCACATCTCATGTTATAGGAAGAGTCTCAGGTTTGGTATAAGCATTGAGATATCACATCTCTGCAATCGGAAGTGTCTCAGGATTGGAACGGGAAGGAGTTGGATATCCCATCTCATGTTATAGGACTGGTCTCAGGTTTGGTATTAGAAGCATTGAGATATCACATCGCATGCTGTAGGAAGGGTCTCAGGTTTGGAATGGGAAGGAATTGGATATCACATCTCATGTCATAGGAAGGATCTCAGGTTTGGTATTAGAAGCATTGAGATATCACATCTCATGCTATAGGAATGGTCTCAGGATTGGAATGGGAAGGAGTTGGATATTACATTCTTGCTATGGGAAGGGTCTCATGTTTGGAATTGGAAGGAGTTGGATATCACATATGCTATAGGAAGGGTCTCAGGTTTGGAATGGGAAGGAGTTGGATATCACATCTCATGTTATAGGAAGGGTCTCAGGTTTGGTATAAGCATTGAGATATCACATCTCTGCTATCGGAAGTGTCTCAGGATTGGAATGGGAAGGAGTTGGATATCCCATCTCATGTTATAGGACGGGTCTCAGGTTTGTTATTAGAATCATTGAGATATCATATTGCATGCTGTAGGAAGGGTCTAAGGATTGGAATGGGAAGGACTTGGATATCACATCTCATGCTATAGAAAGGCTCTCAGGTTTGGAAAGGGAAGGAGTTGGATATCACATTTCATGTTAGAGGAAGGATCTCAGGTTTGGTATTAGAGGCATTGAGATATCACATCTCATGCTATAGGAAGGGTCTCAGGTTGGAATGGGAAGGAGTTGGATATCACATCTCATGTTATAGGAAGGGTCTCAGGATTGGAATGGGAAGGACTTGGATATCACATCTCATGCTATAGGAAGGCTCTCAGGTTTGGAAGGGGAAAGAGTTGGATATCACATTTCATGTTAGAGGTAGGATCTCAGGTTTGGTATTAGAGGCAATGAGATATCACATCTCATGCTATCAGAAGGGTCTCAGGATTGGAATGGGAAGGAGTTGGATATCACATCTCATGCTAAAGGGAGGGTCTCAGGTTTGGAAGGGGAAGGATTTGGATATCACATCTCATGTTATAGGAAGGATCTCAGGTTTGGTATTAGAAGCATTGAGATATCACATCTCATGCTATCGGAAGGATCTCAGGTTTGGTATTAGAAGCATTGAGATATCACATCTCATGCTATCAGAAGGTTCTCAGGATTGGAATGGGAAGGACTTAGATATCACATATCATGCTATGGGGAGGGTCTCAGTTTTGATATTAGAAGCATTGAGATATCACATCTCATGCTATCGAAAGTATCTCAGGATTGGAATGGGAAGGAGCTGGATATCACATCTCATGCTAAAGGAAGGGTCTCAGGTTTGGAAGGGGAAGGATTTGGATATCACATCTCATGTTATCGGAAGGATCTCAGGTTTGGTATTAGAAGTATTGAGATATCACATCTCATGCTATAGGAAGGGTCTCAGGATTGGAATGGGAAGGAGTTGGATATCACATCTCATGCTAAAGGAAGGGTCTCAGGTTTGGTAGAAGCATTGAGATATCACATCTCATGCTATCGAAAGTATCTCAGGATTGGAATGGGAAGGAGCTGGATATCACATCTCATGCTAAAGGAAGGGTCTCGGGTTTGGAACGGGAAGGAGTTGGATATCCGATCTCATGTTATAGGAAGGGTCTCAGGTTTGGTATAAGCATTGAGATATCACATCTCTGCTATCGGAAGTGTCTCAGGATTGGAATGGGAAGGAGTTGGATATCCCATCTCATGTTATAGGACGGGTCTCAGGATTGTTATTAGAATCATTGAGATATCATTTTGCATGCTGTAGGAAGGGTCTAAGGATTGGAATGGGAAGGACTTGGATATCACATCTCATGCTATGGATAGGCTCTCAGGATTGGAAAGGGAAGGAGTTGGATATCACATTTCATGTTAGAGGAAGGATCTCAGGTTTGGTATTAGAGGCATTGAGATATCACATCTCATGCTATAGGAAGGGTCTCAGGATTGGAATGGGAAGGAGTTGGATATCACATCTCATGTTATAGGAAGGGTCTCAGGTTTGGTATAAGCATTGAGATATCACATCTCATGCTATAGGAAGGGTCTCAGGATTGGAATGGAAGGAGTTGGATATCACATCTCATGTTATAGGAAGGATCTCAGGTTTGGTATTAGAAGCATTGAGACATCACATCTCATGCTATAGGAAGTGTCTCAGGATTGGAATGGGAAGGACTTGGATATCACATCTCATGAAATAGGGAGTGTCTCAAGTTTGATATTAGAAGCATTGAGATATCACATCTCATGCTATAGGAAGGGTCTCAGGATTGGAATGGGAAGGAGTTGGATATCACATCTCATGCTATAGGAAGGGTCTCAGGTTTGGTATAAGCAGTGAGATATCACATTTCATGCTATAGGAAGTGTCTCAGGATTGGAATGGGAAGGAGTTGAATATCACATCTCATGTTATAGGAAGGATCTCAGGTTTGGTATGAGCATTGAGATATCACATCTCTGCTATCGGAAGGGTCTCAGGATTGGAATGGGAAGGAGTTGGATATTCCCATCTCATGTTATAGGAAGGGTCTCAGGTTTGGTATTCGAAGCATTGAGACATCACATCTCATGCTATAGGAAGGGTCTCAGGATTGCAATGGGAAGGACTTGGATATCAAATCTCATGCTATAGGGAGGGTCTCAAGTTTGATATTAGAAGCATTGAGATATCACATCTCATGATATCGGAAGGGTCTCAGGATTGGAATGGGAAGGAGTTGGATATCACATCTCATGATAAAAGAAGGGTCTAAGGTTTGGAAGGGGAAGGATTTGGATATCACATCTCATGTTATAGGACCGGTCTCAGGTTTGGTATTAGAAGCATTGAGATATCAAGTCTCATGGTATAGGAAGGGTCTCAGAATTGGAATGGGAAGGAGTTGGATATCACATCTCAAGCTATAGGAAGGGTCTCAGGATTGGAATGGGAAGGAGTTTGATATCACATCTCATGCCATAGTATGGGTCTCAGGTTTGGTATAAGCATTGGGATATCCCATCTCATGCTATAGGAAGGGTCTCAGGTTGGAATGGGAAGGAGTTGGATATCACATCTCATGTTATAGGAAGGGTCTCAGGATTGGAATGGGAAGGACTTGGATATCACATCTCATGCTATAGGAAGGCTCTCAGGTTTGGAAGGGGAAAGAGTTGGATATCACATTTCATGTTAGAGGTAGGATCTCAGGTTTGGTATAAGAGGCATTGAGATATCACATCTCAAGCTATCAGAAGGTTCTCAGGATTGGAATGGGAAGGAGTTGGATATCACATCTCATGCTAAAGGGAGGGTCTCAGGTTTGGAAGGGGAAGGATTTGGATATCACATCTCATGTTATCGGAAGGATCTCAGGTTTGGTATTAGAAGTATTGAGATATCACATCTCATGCTATAGGAAGGGTCTCAGGATTGTAATGGGAAGGAGTTGGATATCACATCTCATGCTAAAGGAAGGGTCTCAGGTTTGGTAGAAGCATTGAGATATCACATCTCATGCTATAGGAAGGGTCTCAAGATTGGAATGGGAAGGACTTAGATATCACATATCATGCTATAGGGAGGGTCTCAGTTTTGATATTAGAAGCATTGAGATATCACATGTCATGCTATCGGAAGTGTCTCAGGATTGGAATGGGAAGGAGCTGGATATCACATCTCATGCTAAAGGAAGGGTCTCAGGTTTGGAACGGGAAGGAGTTGGATATCCGATCTCATGTTATAGGAAGGGTCTCAGGTTTGGTATAAGCATTGAGATATCACATCTCTGCTATCGGAAGTGTCTCAGGATTGGAATGGGAAGGAGTTGGATATCCCATCTCATGTTATAGGACGGGTCTCAGGATTGTTATTAGAATCATTGAGATATCATATTGCATGCTGTAGGAAGGGTCTAAGGATTGGAATGGGGAGGACTTGGATATCACATCTCATGCTATGGATAGGCTCTCAGGTTTGGAAAGGGAAAGAGTTGGATATCACATTTCATGTTAGAGGAAGGATCTCAGGTTTGGTATTAGAGGCATTGAGATATCACATCTCATGCTATAGGAAGGGTCTCAGGATTGGAATGGGAAGGAGTTGGATATCACATCTCATGCTTAAGGAAGGGTCTCAGGTTTAGTATAAGCATTGAGATATCACATCTCATGCTATAGGAAGGGTCTCAGGATTGGAATGGAAGGAGTTGGATTTTACATCTCATGTTATTGGAAGGATCTCAGGTTTGGTATTAGAAGCATTGAGACATCACATCTCATGCTATAGGAAGGGTCTCAGGATTGGAATGGGAAGGAGTTGGATATCACATCTCATGCTATAGGAAGGGTCTCAGGTTTGGTATAAGCATTGAGATATCACGTCTCATGCTATAGGAAGGGTTTCAGGATTGGAATGGGAAGGAGTTGTATATGACATCTCATGCCGTAGGAAGGGTCTCAGGTTTGGTATAAGCATTGAGATATCACATCTCTGCTATCGGAAGGGTCTCAGGATTGCAATGGGAAGGAGTTGGATATCCCATCTCATGTTATAGGAAGAGTCTCAGGTTTGGTATTACAAGCATTGAGATATCACATCTCATGCTATAGGAAGTGTCTCAAGATTGGAATGGGAAGGACTTGGATATCACATCTCATGCTATAGGGAGGGTCTCAAGTTTGATATTAGAAGCATTGAGATATCACATCTCATGCTATAGGAAGGGTCTCAGGATTGGAATGGGAAGGAGTTGGATATCACATCTCATGCTATAGGAAGGGTCTCAGGTTTGGTATAAGCAGTGAGATATCACATCTCATGCTATAGGAAGTGTCTCAGGATTGGAATGGGAAGGAGTTGGATATCACATCTCATGTTATATGAAGGATCTCAGGTTTGATATAAGCATTGAGATATCACATGTCTGCTATCGGAAGGTTCTCAGGATTGGAATGGGAAGGAGTTGGATATTCCCATCTCATGTTATAGGAAGGGTCTCAGGATTGGAATGGGAAGGACTTGGATATCACATCTCATGCTATCAGAAGGTTCTCAGGATTGGAATGGGAAGGAGTTGGATATCACATCTCATGCTAAAGGGAGGGTCTCAGGTTTGGAAGGGGAAGGATTTGAATATCACATCTCATGTTATCGGAAGGATCTCAGGTTTGGTATTAGAAGTATTGAGATATCACATCTCATGCTATAGGAAGGGTCTCAGGATTGGAATGGGAAGGAGTTGGATATCACATCTCATGCTAAAGGAAGGGTCTCAGGTTTGGTAGAAGCATTGAGATATCACATCTCATGCTATAGGAAGGGTCTCAAGATTGGAATGGGAAGGACTTAGATATCACATATCATGCTATAGGGAGGGTCTCAGTTTTGATATTAGAAGCATTGAGATATCACATCTCATGCTATCGGAAGTGTCTCAGGATTGGAATGGGAAGGAGCTGGATATCACATCTCATGTTATAGGACGGGTCTCAGGATTTTTATTAGAATCATTGAGATATCATATTGCATGCTGTAGGAAGGGTCTAAGGATTGGAATGGGGAGGACTTGGATATCACATCTCATGCTATGGATAGGCTCTCAGGTTTGGAAAGGGAAGGAGTTGGATATCACATTTCATGTTAGAGGAAGGATCTCAGGTTTGGTATTAGAGGCATTGAGATATCACATCTCATGCTATAGGAAGGGTCTCAGGATTGGAATGGGAAGGAGTTGGATATCACATCTCATGCTAAAGGAAGGGTCTCAGGTTTAGTATAAGCATTGAGATATCACATCTCATGCTATAGGAAGGGTCTCAGGATTGGAATGGAAGGAGTTGGATTTCACATCTCATGTTATTGGAAGGATCTCAGGTTTGGTATTAGAAGCATTGAGACATCACATCTCATGCTATAGGAAGGGTCTCAGGATTGGAATGGGAAGGAGTTGGATATCACATCTCATGCTATAGGAAGGGTCTCAGGTTTGGTATAAGCATTGAGATATCACATCTCATGCTATAGGAAGGGTTTCAGGATTGGAATGGGAAGGAGTTGTATATGACATCTCATGCCGTAGGAAGGGTCTCAGGTTTGGTTTAAGCATTGAGATATCACATCTCTGCTATCGGAAGGGTCTCAGGATTGCAATGGGAAGGAGTTGGATATCCCATCTCATGTTATAGGAAGAGTCTCAGGTTTGGTATTAGAAGCATTGAGATATCACATCTCATGCTATAGGAAGTGTCTCAAGATTGGAATGGGAAGGACTTGGATATCACATCTCATGCTATAGGGAGGGTCTCAAGTTTGATATTAGAAGCATTGAGATATCACATCTCATGCTATAGGAAGGGTCTCAGGATTGGAATGGGAAGGAGTTGGATATCACATCTCATGCTATAGGAAGGGTCTCAGGTTTGGTATAAGCAGTGAGATATCACATCTCATGCTATAGGAAGTGTCTCAGGATTGGAATGGGAAGGAGTTGGATATCACATCTCATGTTATAGGAAGGATCTCAGGTTTGGTATAAGCATTGAGATATCACATGTCTGCTATCGGAAGGTTCTCAGGATTGGAATGGGAAGGAGTTGGATATTCCCATCTCATGTTATAGGAAGGGTCTCAGCTTTGGTATTAGAAGCATTGAGACATCACATCTCATGCTATAGGAAGGGGCTCAGGATTGGAATGGGAAGGACTTGGATATCACATCTCATGCTATAGGGAGGGTCTCAAGTTTGATATTAGAAGCATTGAGATATCACATCTCATGATATCGGAAGGGTCTCAGGATTGGAATGGGAAGGAGTTGGATATCACATCTCATGATAAAGGAAGGGTCTAAGGTTTGGAAGGGGAAGGATTTGGATATCACATCTCATGTTATAGGACGGGTCTCAGGTTTGGTATTAGAAGCATTGAGATATCAAGTCTCATGGTATAGGAAGGGTCTCAGAATTGGAATGGGAAGGAGTTGGATATCACATCTCAAGCTATAGGAAGGGTCTCAGGATTGGAATGGGAAGGAGTTTGATATCACATCTCATGCCATAGTATGGGTCTCAGGCTTGGTATAAGCATTGGGATATCAAATCTCATGCTATCGGAAGGGTATCAGGATTGGATTTGGAAGGAGTTGGATATCCCATCTCATGCTATAGGAAGGATCTCAGGTTGGAATGGGAAGGATTTGGATATCACATCTCATGTTATAGGAAGGGTCTCATGATTGGAATGGGAAGGACTTGGATATCACATCTCATGCTATAGGAAGGCTCTCAGGTTTGGAAGGGGAAAGAGTTGGATATCACATTTCATGTTAGAGATAGGATCTCAGGTTTGGTATTAGAGGCATTGAGATATCACATCTCATGCTATCAGAAGGGTCTCAGGATTGGAATGGGAAGGAGTTGGATATCACATCTCATGCTAAAGGGAGGGTCTCAGGTTTGGAAGGGGAAGGATTTGGATATCACATCTCATGTTATAGGAAGGATCTCAGGTTTGGTATTAGAAGCATTGAGATATCACATCTCATGCTATCAGAAGGGTCTCAGGATTGGAATGGGAAGGAGTTGGATATCACATCTCATGCTAAAGGGAGGGTCTCAGGTTTGGCAGGGGAAGGATTTGGATATCACATCTCATGTTATAGGAAGGATCTCAGGTTTGGTATTAGAAGCATTGAGATATCACATCTCATGCTATCGGAAGTATCTCAGGTTTGGTATTAGAGGCATTGAGATATCACATCTCATGCTATCATAAGGGTCTCAGGATTGGAATGGGAAGGAGTTGGATATCACATCTCATGCTAAAGGGAGGGTCTCAGGTTTGGAAGGGGAAGGATTTGAATATCACATCACATGTTATAGGAAGGATCTCAGGTTTGGTATTAGAGGCATTGAGATATCACATCTCATGCTATCGGAAGGGTCTCATGATTGGAATGGGAAGGAGTTGGATATCACATCTCATGCTATAGGAAGGGTCTCAGGTTTGGAACGGGAAGGAGTTGGATATCACATCTCATGTTATAGGAAGAGTCTCAGGTTTGGTATAAGCATTGAGATATCACATCTCTGCAATCGGAAGTGTCTCAGGATTGCGATGGGAAGGATTTGGATATCACATCTCATGCTATAGGAAGGGTCTCAGGTTTGGAACGGGAAGGAGTTGGATATCACATCTCATGTTATAGGAAGAGTCTCAGGTTTGGTATAAGCATTGAGATATCACATCTCTGCAATCGGAAGTGTCTCAGGATTGGAACGGGAAGGAGTTGGATATCCCATCTCATGTTATAGGACTGGTCTCAGGTTTGGTATTAGAAGCATTGAGATATCACATCGCATGCTGTAGGAAGGGTCTCAGGTTTGGAATGGGAAGGAATTGGATATCACATCTCATGTCATAGGAAGGATCTCAGGTTTGGTATTAGAAGCATTGAGATATCACATCTCATGCTATAGGAATGGTCTCAGGATTGGAATGGGAAGGAGTTGGATATTACATTCTTGCTATGGGAAGGATCTCATGTTTGGAATTGGAAGGAGTTGGATATCACATCTGCTATAGGAAGGGTCTCAGGTTTGGAATGGGAAGGAGTTGGATATCACATCTCATGTTATAGGAAGGGTCTCAGGTTTGGTATAAGCATTGAGATATCACATCTCTGCTATCGGAAGTGTCTCAGGATTGGAATGAGAAGGAGTTGGATATCCCATCTCATGTTATAGGACGGGTCTCAGGTTTGTTATTAGAATCATTGAGATATCATATTGCATGCTATAGGAAGGGTCTAAGGATTGGAATGGGAAGGACTTGGATATCACATCTCATGCTATAGGTAGGCTCTCAGGTTTGGAAAGGGAAGGAGTTGGATATCACATTTCATGTTAGAGGAAGGATCTCAGGTTTGGTATTAGAGGCACTGAGAAATCACATCTCATGCTATAGGAAGGGTCTCAGGATTGGAATGGGAAGGAGTTGGATATCACATCTCATGCTATAGGAAGGGTCTCAGGTTTGGTATAAGCATTGAGATATCACACCTCATGCTATAGGAAGGGTCTCAGGATTGGAATGGGAAGGATATGTATATGACATCTCATGCCATAGGAAGGGTCTCAGGTTTGGTAAAAGCATTGAGATATCACATCTCATGCTATAGGAAGGGTCTCAGGATTGGAGTGGAAGGAGTTGGATATCACATCTCATGTTTTAGGAAGGATCTCAGGTTTGGTATTAGAAGCATTGAGACATCACATCTCATGCTATAGGAAGGGTCTCAGGATTGGAATGGGAAGGAGTTGGATATCACATCTCATGCTATATGAAGGGTCTCAGATTTGGTATAAGCATTGAGATATCACATCTCATGCTATAGGAAGAGTCTCAGGTTTGGTATTAGAAGCATTGAGATATCACATCTCATGCTATAGGAAGGGTCTCAGGATTGGAATGGGAAGGAGTTGGATATCACATCTCATGCTATAGGAAGGGTCTCAGGTTTGGTATAAGCATTGAGATATCACATCTCATGCTATAGGAAGGGTCTCAGGATTGAAATGGGAAGGAGTTGGATATCACATCTCATGTTATAGGAAGGATCTCAGGTTTGGTATTAGAAGCATTGAGACATCACATCTCATGCTATAGGAAGGGTCTCAGGATTGGAATGGGAAGGAGTTGTATATGACATCTCATGCCGTAGGAAGGGTCTCAGGTTTGGTATAAGCATTGAGATATCACATCTCTGCTATCGGAAGGGTCTCAGGATTGGAATGGGAAGGAGTTGGATATCCCATCTCATGTTATAGGAAGGGTCTCATGATTGGAATGGGAAGGACTTGGATATCACATCTCATGCTATAGGAAGGCTCTCAGGTTTGGAAGGGGAAAGAGTTGGATATCACATTTCATGTTAGAGGTAGGATCTCAGGTTTGGTATTAGAGGCATTGAGATATCACATCTCATGCTATCAGAAGGGTCTCAGTATTGGAATGGGAAGGAGTTGGATATCACATCTCATGCTAAAGGGAGGGTATCAGATTTGGAAGGGGAAGGATTTGGATATCACATCTCATGTTATAGGAAGGATCTCAGGTTTGGTATTAGAAGCATTGAGATATCACATCTCATGCTATCAGAAGGGTCTCAGGATAGGAATGGGAAGGAGTTGGATATCACATCTCATGCTAAAGGGAGGGTCTCAGGTTTGGAAGGGGAAGGATTTGGATATCACATCTCATGTTATCGGAAGGATCTCAGGTTTGGTATTAGAAGTATTGAGATATCACATCTCATGCTATAGGAAGGGTCTCAGGATTGGAATGGGAAGGACTTAGATATCACATATCATGCTATAGGGAGGGTCTCAGTTTTGATATTAGAAGCATTGAGATATCACATCTCATGCTATCGGAAGTGTCTCAGGATTGGAATGGGAAGGAGCTGGATATCACATCTCATGCTAAAGGAAGGGACTCAGGTTTGGAACGGGAAGGAGTTGGATATCACATCTCATGTTATAGGAAGGGTCTCAGGTTTGGTATAAGCATTGAGATATCACATCTCTGCTATCGGAAGTGTCTCAGGATTGGAATGGGAAGAAGTTGGATATCCCATCTCATGTTATAGGACGGGTCTCAGGTTTGTTATTAGAATCATTGAGATATCATATTGCATGCTGTAGGAAGGGTCTAAGGATTGGAATGGGAAGGACTTGGATATCACATCTCATGCTATAGGAAGGGTCTCAGGTTGGAATGGGAAGGAGTTGGATATCACATCTCATGTTATAGGAAGGGTCTCAGGATTGGAATGGGAAGGACTTGGATATCACATCTCATGCTATAGGAAGGCTCTCAGGTTTGGAAGGGGAAAGAGTTGGATATCACATTTCATGTTAGAGGTAGGATCTCAGGTTTGGTATTAGAGGCAATGAGATATCACATCTCATGCTATCAGAAGGGTCTCAGGATTGGAATGGGAAGGAGTTGGATATCACATCTCATGCTAAAGGGAGGGTCTCAGGTTTGGAAGGGGAAGGATTTGGATATCACATCTCATGTTATAGGAAGGATCTCAGGTTTGGTATTAGAAGCATTGAGATATCACATCTCATGCTATCGGAAGGATCTCAGGTTTGGTATTAGAAGCATTGAGATATCACATCTCATGCTATCAGAAGGTTCTCAGGATTGGAATGGGAAGGAGTTGGATATCACATCTCATGCTAAAGGGAGGGTCTCAGGTTTGGAAGGGGAAGGATTTGGATATCACATCTCATGCTAAAGGAAGGGTCTCAGGTTTGGAAGAAGCATTGAGATATCACATCTCATGCTATCGAAAGTGTCTCAGGATTGGAATGGGAAGAAGCTGGATATCACATCTCATGCTAAAGGAAGGGTCTCAGGTTTGGAACGGGAAGGAGTTGGATATCCGATCTCATGTTATAGGAAAGGTCTCAGGTTTGGTATAAGCATTGAGATATCACATCTCTGCTATCGGAAGTGTCTCAGGATTGGAATGGGAAGGAGTTGGATATCCCATCTCATGTTATAAGACGGGTCTCAGGATTGTTATTAGAATCATTGAGATATCATATTGCATGCTGTAGGAAGGGTCTAAGGATTGGAATGGGAAGGACTTGGATATCACATCTCATGCTATGGATAGGCTTTCAGGATTGGAAAGGGAAGGAGTTGGATATCACATTTCATGTTAGAGGAAGGATCTCAGGTTTGGTATTAGAGGCATTGAGATATCACATCTCATGCTATAGGAAGGGTCTCAGGATTGGAATGGGAAGGAGTTGGATATCACATCTCATGTTATAGGAAGGGTCTCAGCTTTGGTATAAGCATTGAGATATCACATCTCATGCTATAGGAAGGGTCTCAGGATTGGAATGGAAGGAGTTGGATATCACATCTCATGTTATAGGAAGGATCTCAGGTTTGGTATTAGAAGCATTGAGACATCACATCTCATGCTATAGAAAGTGTCTCAGGATTGGAATGGGAAGGACTTGGATATCACATCTCATGAAATAGGGAGTGTCTCAAGTTTGATATTAGAAGCATTGAGATATCACATCTCATGCTATAGGAAGGGTCTCAGGATTGGAATGGGAAGGAGTTGGATATCACATCTCATGCTATAGGAAGGGTCTCAGGTTTGGTATAAGCAGTGAGATATCACATCTCATGCTATAGGAAGTGTCTCAGGATTGGAATGGGAAGGAGTTGGATATCACATCTCATGTTATAGGAAGGATCTCAGGTTTGGTATGAGCATTGAGATATCACATCTCTGTTATCGGAAGGGTCTAAGGATTGGAATGGAAGGAGTTGGATATTCCCATCTCATGTTATAGGAAGGGTCTCGGGTTTGGTATTCGAAGCATTGAGACATCACATCTCATGCTATAGGAAGGGTCTCAGGATTGCAATGGGAAGGACTTGGATGTCAAATCTCATGCTATAGGGAGGGTCTCAAGTTTGATATTAGAAGCATTGAGATATCACATCTCATGATATCGAAAGTGTCTCAGGATTGGAATGGGAAGGAGCTGGATATCACATCTCATGCTAAAGGAAGGGTCTCAGGTTTGGAACGGGAAGGAGTTGGATATCCGATCTCATGTTATAGGAAGGGTCTCAGGTTTGGTATAAGCATTGAGATATCACATCTCTGCTATCGGAAGTGTCTCAGGATTGGAATGGGAAGGAGTTGGATATCCCATCTCATGTTATAGGACGGGTCTCAGGATTTTTATTAGAATCATTGAGATATCATATTGCATGCTGTAGGAAGGGTCTAAGGATTGGAATGGGGAGGACTTGGATATCACATCTCATGCTATGGATAGGCTCTCAGGTTTGGAAAGGGAAGGAGTTGGATATCACATTTCATGTTAGAGGAAGGATCTCAGGTTTGGTATTAGAGGCATTGAGATATCACATCTCATGCTATAGGAAGGGTCTCAGGATTGGAATGGGAAGGAGTTGGATATCACATCTCATGCTAAAGGAAGGGTCTCAGGTTTAGTATAAGCATTGAGATATCACATCTCATGCTATAGGAAGGGTCTCAGGATTGGAATGGAAGGAGTTGGAATTCACATCTCATGTTATTGGAAGGATCTCAGGTTTGGTATTAGAAGCATTGAGACATCACATCTCATGCTATAGGAAGGGTCTCAGGATTGGAATGGGAAGGAGTTGGATATCACATCTCATGCTATAGGAAGGGTCTCAGGTTTGGTATAAGCAGTGAGATATCACATCTCATGCTATAGGAAGTGTCTCAGGATTGGAATGGGAAGGAGTTGGATATCACATCTCATGTTATAGGAAGGATCTCAGGTTTGGTATGAGCATTGAGATATCACATCTCTGTTATCGGAAGGGTCTAAGGATTGGAATGGAAGGAGTTGGATATTCCCATCTCATGTTATAGGAAGGGTCTCGGGTTTGGTATTCGAAGCATTGAGACATCACATCTCATGCTATAGGAAGGGTCTCAGGATTGCAATGGGAAGGACTTGGATATCAAATCTCATGCTATAGGGAGGGTCTCAAGTTTGATATTAGAAGCATTGAGATATCACATCTCATGATATCGAAAGTGTCTCAGGATTGGAATGGGAAGGAGCTGGATATCACATCTCATGCTAAAGGAAGGGTCTCAGGTTTGGAACGGGAAGGAGTTGGATATCCGATCTCATGTTATAGGAAGGGTCTCAGGTTTGGTATAAGCAATGAGATATCACATCTCTGCTATCGGAAGTGTCTCAGGATTGGAATGGGAAGGAGTTGGATATCCCATCTCATGTTATAGGACGGGTCTCAGGATTTTTATTAGAATCATTGAGATATCATATTGCATGCTGTAGGAAGGGTCTAAGGATTGGAATGGGGAGGACTTGGATATCACATCTCATGCTATGGATAGGCTCTCAGGATTTTTATTAGAATCATTGAGATATCATATTGCATGCTGTAGGAAGGGTCTAAGGATTGTAATGGGAAGGAGTTGGATATCCCATCTCATGTTATAGGACGGGTCTCAGGATTTTTATTAGAATCATTGAGATATCATATTGCATGCTGTAGGAAGGGTCTCAGGATTGCAATGGGAAGGAGTTGGATATCCCATCTCATGTTATAGGAAGAGTCTCAGGTTTGGTATTAGAAGCATTGAGATATCACATCTCATGCTATAGGAAGTGTCTCAAGATTGGAATGGGAAGGACTTGGATATCACATCTCATGGTATAGGGAGGGTCTCAATTTTGATATTAGAAGCATTGAGATATCACATCTCATGCTATAGGAAGGGTCTCAGGATTGGAATGGGAAGGAGTTGGATATCACATCTCATGCTATAGGAAGGGTCTCAGGTTTGGTATAAGCAGTGAGATATCACATCTCATGCTATAGGAAGTGTCTCAGGATTGGAATGGGAAGGAGTTGGATATCACATCTCATGTTATAGGAAGGATCTCAGGTTTGGTATAAGCATTGAGATATTACATGTCTGCTATCGGAAGGTTCTCAGGATTGGAATGGGAAGGAGTTGGATATTCCCATCTCATGTTATAGGAAGGGTCTCAGCTTTGGTATTAGAAGCATTGAGACATCACATCTCATGCTATAGGAAGGGTCTCAGGATTGGAATGGGAAGGACTTGGATATCACATCTCATGCTATAGGGAGGGTCTCAAGTTTGATATTAGAAGCATTGAGATATCACATCTCATGATATCGGAAGGGTCTCAGGATTGGAATGGGAAGGAGTTGGATATCACATCTCATGATAAAGGAAGGGTCTAAGGTTTGGAAGGGGAAGGATTTGGATATCACATCTCATGTTATAGGACGGGTCTTAGGTTTGGTATTAGAAGCATTGAGATATCAAGTCTCATGGTATAGGAAGGGTCTCAGAATTGGAATGGGAAGGAGTTGGATATCACATCTCAAGCTATAGGAAGGGTCTCAGGATTGGAATGGGAAGGAGTTTGATATCACATCTCATGCCATAGTATGGGTCTCAGGTTTGGTATAAGCATTGGGATATCAAATCTCATGCTATAGGAAGGGTATCAGGATTGGATTTGGAAGGAGTTGGATATCCCATCTCATGCTATAGGAAGGGTCTCAGGTTGGAATGGGAAGGATTTGGATATCACATCTCATGTTATAGGAAGGGTCTCATGATTGGAATGGGAAGGACTTGGATATCACATCTCATGCTATAGGAAGGCTCTCAGGTTTGGAAGGGGAAAGAGTTGGATATCACATTTCATGTTAGAGATAGGATCTCAGGTTTGGTATTAGAGGCATTGAGATATCACATCTCATGCTATCAGAAGGGTCTCAGGATTGGAATGGGAAGGAGTTGGATATCACATCTCATGCTAAAGGGAGGGTCTCAGGTTTGGAAGGGGAAGGATTTGGATATCACATCTCATGTTATAGGAAGGATCTCAGGTTTGGTATTATAAGCATTGAGATATCACATCTCATGCTATCAGAAGGGTCTCAGGATTGGAATGGGAAGGAGTTGGATATCACATCTCATGCTAAAGGGAGGGTCTCAG
This sequence comes from Ambystoma mexicanum, assembly GCF_040938575.1. Taxonomy (NCBI): domain Eukaryota; kingdom Metazoa; phylum Chordata; class Amphibia; order Caudata; family Ambystomatidae; genus Ambystoma; species Ambystoma mexicanum. Next base: position 1,509,943 of record NW_027182433.1, read on the forward strand.
GTTTGGCAGGGGAAGGATTTGGATATCACATCTCATGTTATAGGAAGGATCTCAGGTTTGGTATTAGAAGCATTGAGATATCACATCTCATGCTATCGGAAGTATCTCAGGTTTGGTATTAGAGGCATTGAGATATCACATCTCATGCTATCATAAGGGTCTCAGGATTGGAATGGGAAGGAGTTGGATATCACATCTCATGCTAAAGGGAGGCTCTCAGGTTTGGAAGGGGAAGGATTTGAATATCACATCACATGTTATAGGAAGGATCTCAGGTTTGGTATTAGAGGCATTGAGATATCACATCTCATGCTATCGGAAGGGTCTCATGATTGAAATGGGAAGGAGTTGGATATCACATCTCATGCTATAGGAAGGGTCTCAGGTTTGGAACGGGAAGGAGTTGGATATCACATCTCATGTTATAGGAAGAGTCTCAGGTTTTGTATAAGCATTGAGATATCACATCTCTGCAATCGGAAGTGTCTCAGGATTGGAACGGGAAGGAGTTGGATATCCCATCTCATGTTATAGGACTGGTCTCAGGTTTGGTATTAGAAGCATTGAGATATCACATCGCATGCTGTAGGAAGGGTCTAAGGTTTGGAATGGGAAGGAATTGGATATCACATCTCATGTCATAGGAAGGATCTCAGGTTTGGTATTAGAAGCATTGAGATATCACATCTCATGCTATAGGAATGGTCTCAGGATTGGAATGGGAAGGAGTTGGATATTACATTCTTGCTATGGGAAGGATCTCATGTTTGGAATTGGAAGGAGTTGGATATCACATCTGCTATAGGAAGGGTCTCAGGTTTGGAATGGGAAGGAGTTGGATATCACATCTCATGTTATAGGAAGGGTCTCAGGTTTGGTATAAGCATTGAGATATCACATCTCTGCTATCGGAAGTGTCTCAGGATTGGAATGGGAAGGAGTTGGATATCCCATCTCATGTTATAGGACGGGTCTCAGGTTTGTTATTAGAATCATTGAGATATCATATTGCATGCTATAGGAAGGGTCTAAGGATTGGAATGGGAAGGACTTGGATATCACATCTCATGCTATAGGTAGGCTCTCAGGTTTGGAAAGGGAAGGACTTGGATATCACATCTCATGAAATAGGGAGTGTCTCAAGTTTGATATTAGAAGCATTGAGATATCACATCTCATGCTATAGGAAGGGTCTCAGGATTGGAATGGGAAGGAGTTGGATATCACATCTCATGCTATAGGAAGGGTCTCAGGTTTGGTATAAGCAGTGAGATATCACATCTCATGCTATAGGAAGTGTCTCAGGATTGGAATGGGAAGGAGTTGGATATCACATCTCATGTTATAGGAAGGATCTCAGGTTTGGTATGAGCATTGAGATATCACATCTCTGTTATCGGAAGGGTCTAAGGATTGGAATGGAAGGAGTTGGATATTCCCATCTCATGTTATAGGAAGGGTCTCGGGTTTGGTATTCGAAGCATTGAGACATCACATCTCATGCTATAGGAAGGGTCTCAGGATTGCAATGGGAAGGACTTGGATGTCAAATCTCATGCTATAGGGAGGGTCTCAAGTTTGATATTAGAAGCATTGAGATATCACATCTCATGATATCGAAAGTGTCTCAGGATTGGAATGGGAAGGAGCTGGATATCACATCTCATGCTAAAGGAAGGGTCTCAGGTTTGGAACGGGAAGGAGTTGGATATCCGATCTCATGTTATAGGAAGGGTCTCAGGTTTGGTATAAGCATTGAGATATCACATCTCTGCTATCGGAAGTGTCTCAGGATTGGAATGGGAAGGAGTTGGATATCCCATCTCATGTTATAGGACGGGTCTCAGGATTTTTATTAGAATCATTGAGATATCATATTGCATGCTGTAGGAAGGGTCTAAGGATTGGAATGGGGAGGACTTGGATATCACATCTCATGCTATGGATAGGCTCTCAGGTTTGGAAAGGGAAGGAGTTGGATATCACATTTCATGTTAGAGGAAGGATCTCAGGTTTGGTATTAGAGGCATTGAGATATCACATCTCATGCTATAGGAAGGGTCTCAGGATTGGAATGGGAAGGAGTTGGATATCACATCTCATGCTAAAGGAAGGGTCTCAGGTTTAGTATAAGCATTGAGATATCACATCTCATGCTATAGGAAGGGTCTCAGGATTGGAATGGAAGGAGTTGGAATTCACATCTCATGTTATTGGAAGGATCTCAGGTTTGGTATTAGAAGCATTGAGACATCACATCTCATGCTATAGGAAGGGTCTCAGGATTGGAATGGGAAGGAGTTGGATATCACATCTCATGCTATAGGAAGGGTCTCAGGTTTGGTATAAGCAGTGAGATATCACATCTCATGCTATAGGAAGTGTCTCAGGATTCGAATGGGAAGGAGTTGGATATCACATCTCATGTTATAGGAAGGATCTCAGGTTTGGTATGAGCATTGAGATATCACATCTCTGTTATCGGAAGGGTCTAAGGATTGGAATGGAAGGAGTTGGATATTCCCATCTCATGTTATAGGAAGGGTCTCGGGTTTGGTATTCGAAGCATTGAGACATCACATCTCATGCTATAGGAAGGGTCTCAGGATTGCAATGGGAAGGACTTGGATATCAAATCTCATGCTATAGGGAGGGTCTCAAGTTTGATATTAGAAGCATTGAGATATCACATCTCATGATATCGAAAGTGTCTCAGGATTGGAATGGGAAGGAGCTGGATATCACATCTCATGCTAAAGGAAGGGTCTCAGGTTTGGAACGGGAAGGAGTTGGATATCCGATCTCATGTTATAGGAAGGGTCTCAGGTTTGGTATAAGCAATGAGATATCACATCTCTGCTATCGGAAGTGTCTCAGGATTGGAATGGGAAGGAGTTGGATATCCCATCTCATGTTATAGGACGGGTCTCAGGATTTTTATTAGAATCATTGAGATATCATATTGCATGCTGTAGGAAGGGTCTAAGGATTGGAATGGGGAGGACTTGGATATCACATCTCATGCTATGGATAGGCTCTCAGGATTTTTATTAGAATCATTGAGATATCATATTGCATGCTGTAGGAAGGGTCTAAGGATTGGAATGGGAAGGAGTTGGATATCCCATCTCATGTTATAGGACGGGTCTCAGGATTTTTATTAGAATCATTGAGATATCATATTGCATGCTGTAGGAAGGGTCTCAGGATTGCAATGGGAAGGAGTTGGATATCCCATCTCATGTTATAGGAAGAGTCTCAGGTTTGGTATTAGAAGCATTGAGATATCACATCTCATGCTATAGGAAGTGTCTCAAGATTGGAATGGGAAGGACTTGGATATCACATCTCATGGTATAGGGAGGGTCTCAATTTTGATATTAGAAGCATTGAGATATCACATCTCATGCTATAGGAAGGGTCTCAGGATTGGAATGGGAAGGAGTTGGATATCACATCTCATGCTATAGGAAGGGTCTCAGGTTTGGTATAAGCAGTGAGATATCACATCTCATGCTATAGGAAGTGTCTCAGGATTGGAATGGGAAGGAGTTGGATATCACATCTCATGTTATAGGAAGGATCTCAGGTTTGGTATAAGCATTGAGATATTACATGTCTGCTATCGGAAGGTTCTCAGGATTGGAATGGGAAGGAGTTGGATATTCCCATCTCATGTTATAGGAAGGGTCTCAGCTTTGGTATTAGAAGCATTGAGACATCACATCTCATGCTATAGGAAGGGTCTCAGGATTGGAATGGGAAGGACTTGGATATCACATCTCATGCTATAGGGAGGGTCTCAAGTTTGATATTAGAAGCATTGAGATATCACATCTCATGATATCGGAAGGGTCTCAGGATTGGAATGGGAAGGAGTTGGATATCACATCTCATGATAAAGGAAGGGTCTAAGGTTTGGAAGGGGAAGGATTTGGATATCACATCTCATGTTATAGGACGGGTCTTAGGTTTGGTATTAGAAGCATTGAGATATCAAGTCTCATGGTATAGGAAGGGTCTCAGAATTGGAATGGGAAGGAGTTGGATATCACATCTCAAGCTATAGGAAGGGTCTCAGGATTGGAATGGGAAGGAGTTTGATATCACATCTCATGCCATAGTATGGGTCTCAGGTTTGGTATAAGCATTGGGATATCAAATCTCATGCTATAGGAAGGGTATCAGGATTGGATTTGGAAGGAGTTGGATATCCCATCTCATGCTATAGGAAGGGTCTCAGGTTGGAATGGGAAGGATTTGGATATCACATCTCATGTTATAGGAAGGGTCTCATGATTGGAATGGGAAGGACTTGGATATCACATCTCATGCTATAGGAAGGCTCTCAGGTTTGGAAGGGGAAAGAGTTGGATATCACATTTCATGTTAGAGATAGGATCTCAGGTTTGGTATTAGAGGCATTGAGATATCACATCTCATGCTATCAGAAGGGTCTCAGGATTGGAATGGGAAGGAGTTGGATATCACATCTCATGCTAAAGGGAGGGTCTCAGGTTTGGAAGGGGAAGGATTTGGATATCACATCTCATGTTATAGGAAGGATCTCAGGTTTGGTATTATAAGCATTGAGATATCACATCTCATGCTATCAGAAGGGTCTCAGGATTGGAATGGGAAGGAGTTGGATATCACATCTCATGCTAAAGGGAGGGTCTCAGGTTTGGCAGGGGAAGGATTTGGATATCACATCTCATGTTATAGGAAGGATCTCAGGTTTGGTATTAGAAGCATTGAGATATCACATCTCATGCTATCGGAAGTATCTCAGGTTTGGTATTAGAGGCATTGAGATATCACATCTCATGCTATCATAAGGGTCTCAGGATTGGAATGGGAAGGAGTTGGATATCACATCTCATGCTAAAGGGAGGCTCTCAGGTTTGGAAGGGGAAGGATTTGAATATCACATCACATGTTATAGGAAGGATCTCAGGTTTGGTATTAGAGGCATTGAGATATCACATCTCATGCTATCGGAAGGGTCTCATGATTGAAATGGGAAGGAGTTGGATATCACATCTCATGCTATAGGAAGGGTCTCAGGTTTGGAACGGGAAGGAGTTGGATATCACATCTCATGTTATAGGAAGAGTCTCAGGTTTTGTATAAGCATTGAGATATCACATCTCTGCAATCGGAAGTGTCTCAGGATTGCGATGGGAAGGATTTGGATATCACATCTCATGCTATAGGAAGGGTCTCAGGTTTGGAACGGGAAGGAGTTGGATATCACATCTCATGTTATAGGAAGAGTCTCAGGTTTGGTATAAGCATTGAGATATCACATCTCTGCAATCGGAAGTGTCTCAGGATTGGAACGGGAAGGAGTTGGATATCCCATCTCATGTTATAGGACTGGTCTCAGGTTTGGTATTAGAAGCATTGAGATATCACATCGCATGCTGTAGGAAGGGTCTAAGGTTTGGAATGGGAAGGAATTGGATATCACATCTCATGTCATAGGAAGGATCTCAGGTTTGGTATTAGAAGCATTGAGATATCACATCTCATGCTATAGGAATGGTCTCAGGATTGGAATGGGAAGGAGTTGGATATTACATTCTTGCTATGGGAAGGATCTCATGTTTGGAATTGGAAGGAGTTGGATATCACATCTGCTATAGGAAGGGTCTCAGGTTTGGAATGGGAAGGAGTTGGATATCACATCTCATGTTATAGGAAGGGTCTCAGGTTTGGTATAAGCATTGAGATATCACATCTCTGCTATCGGAAGTGTCTCAGGATTGGAATGGGAAGGAGTTGGATATCCCATCTCATGTTATAGGACGGGTCTCAGGTTTGTTATTAGAATCATTGAGATATCATATTGCATGCTATAGGAAGGGTCTAAGGATTGGAATGGGAAGGACTTGGATATCACATCTCATGCTATAGGTAGGCTCTCAGGTTTGGAAAGGGAAGGAGTTGGATATCACATTTCATGTTAGAGGAAGGATCTCAGGTTTGGTATTAGAGGCACTGAGAAATCACATCTCATGCTATAGGAAGGGTCTCAGGATTGGAATGGGAAGGATATGTATATGACATCTCATGCCATAGGAAGGGTCTCAGGTTTGGTATAAGCATTGAGATATCACATCTCATGCTATAGGAAGGGTCTCAGGATTGGAATGGAAGGAGTTGGATATCACATCTCATGTTTTAGGAAGGATCTCAGGTTTGGTATTAGAAGCATTGAGACATCACATCTCATGCTATAGGAAGGGTCTCAGGATTGGAATGGGAAGGAGTTGGATCTCACATCTCATGCTATATGAAGGGTCTCAGATTTGGTATAAGCATTTAGATATCACATCTCATGCTATAGGAAGGGTCTCAGGATTGGAATGGGAAGGAGTTGTATATGACATCTCATGCCGTAGGAAGGGTCTCAGGTTTGGTATAAGCATTGAGATATCACATCTCTGCTATCGGAAGGGTCTCAGGATTGGAATGGGAAGGAGTTGGATATCCCATCTCATGTTATAGGAAGAGTCTCAGGTTTGGTATTAGAAGCATTGAGATATCACATCTCATGCTATAGGAAGGGTCTCAGGATTAGAATGGGAAGGAGTTGGATATCACATCTCATGCTATAGGAAGGGTCTCAGGTTTGGTATAAGCATTGAGATATCACATCTCATGCTATAGGAAGGGTCTCAGGATTGGAATGGGAAGGAGTTGGATATCACATCTCATGTTATAGGAAGGATCTCAGGTTTGGTATTAGAAGCATTGAGACATCACATCTCATGCTATAGGAAGGGTCTCAGGATTGGAATGGGAAGGAGTTGTATATGACATCTCATGCCGTAGGAAGGGTCTCAGGTTTGGTATAAGCATTGAGATATCACACCTCTGCTATCGGAAGGGTCTCAGGATTGGAATGGGAAGGAGTTGGATATCCCATCTCATGTTATAGGAAGGGTCTCATGATTGGAATGGGAAGGACTTGGATATCACATCTCATGCTATAGGAAGGCTCTCAGGTTTGGAAGGGGAAAGAGTTGGATATCACATTTCATGTTAGAGGTAGGATCTCAGGTTTGGTATTAGAGGCATTGAGATATCACATCTCATGCTATCAGAAGGGTCTCAGGATTGGAATGGGAAGGAGTTGGATATCACATCTCATGCTAAAGGGAGGGTCTCAGGTTTGGAAGGGGAAGGATTTGGATATCATATCTCATGTTATAGGAAGGATCTCAGGTTTGGTATTAGAAGCATTGAGATATCACATCTCATGCTATCAGAAGGGTCTCAGGATAGGAATGGGAAGGAGTTGGATATCACATCTCATGCTGAAGGGAGGGTCTCAGGTTTGGAAGGGGAAGGATTTGGATATCACATCTCATGTTATCGGAAGGATCTCAGGTTTGGTATTAGAAGTATTGAGATATCACATCTCATGCTATAGGAAGGGTCTCAGGATTGGAATGGGAAGGACTTAGATATCACATATCATGCTATAGGGAGGGTCTCAGTTTTGATATTAGAAGCATTGAGATATCACATCTCATGCTATCGGAAGTGTCTCAGGATTGGATTTGGAAGGAGTTGGATATCCCATCTCATGCTATAGGAAGGGTCTCAGGTTGGAATGGGAAGGATTTGGATATCACATCTCATGTTATAGGAAGGGTCTCATGATTGGAATGGGAAGGACTTGGATATCACATCTCATGCTATAGGAAGGCTCTCAGGTTTGGAAGGGGAAAGAGTTGGATATCACATTTCATGTTAGAGATAGGATCTCAGGTTTGGTATTAGAGGCATTGAGATATCACATCTCATGCTATCAGAAGGGTCTCAGGATTGGAATGGGAAGGAGTTGGATATCACATCTCATGCTAAAGGGAGGGTCTCAGGTTTGGAAGGGGAAGGATTTGGATATCACATCTCATGTTATAGGAAGGATCTCAGGTTTGGTATTAGAAGCATTGAGATATCACATCTCATGCTATCAGAAGGGTCTCAGGATTGGAATGGGAAGGAGTTGGATATCACATCTCATGCTAAAGGGAGGGTCTCAGGTTTGGCAGGGGAAGGATTTGGATATCACATCTCATGTTATAGGAAGGATCTCAGGTTTGTTATTAGAAGCATTGAGATATCACATCTCATGCTATCGGAAGTATCTCAGGTTTGGTATTAGAGGCATTGAGATATCACATCTCATGCTATCATAAGGGTCTCAGGATTGGAATGGGAAGGAGTTGGATATCACATCTCATGCTAAAGGGAGGGTCTCAGGTTTGGAAGGGGAAGGATTTGAATATCACATCACATGTTATAGGAAGGATCTCAGGTTTGGTATTAGAGGCATTGAGATATCACATCTCATGCTATCGGAAGGGTCTCATGATTGAAATGGGAAGGAGTTGGATATCACATCTCATGCTATAGGAAGGGTCTCAGGTTTGGAACGGGAAGGAGTTGGATATCACATCTCATGTTATAGGACGAGTCTCAGGTTTGGTATAAGCATTGAGATATCACATCTCTGCAATCGGAAGTGTCTCAGGATTGCGATGGGAAGGATTTGGATATCACATCTCATGCTATAGGAAGGGTCTCAGGTTTGGAACGGGAAGGAGTTGGATATCACATCTCATGTTATAGGAAGAGTCTCAGGTTTGGTATAAGCATTGAGATATCACATCTCTGCAATCGGAAGTGTCTCAGGATTGGAACGGGAAGGAGTTGGATATCCCATCTCATGTTATAGGACTGGTCTCAGGTTTGGTATTAGAAGCATTGAGATATCACATCGCATGCTGTAGGAAGGGTCTCAGGTTTGGAATGGGAAGGAATTGGATATCACATCTCATGTCCTAGGAAGGATCTCAGGTTTGGTATTAGAAGCATTGAGATATCACATCTCATGCTATAGGAATGGTCTCAGGATTGGAATGGGAAGGAGTTGGATATTACATTCTTGCTATGGGAAGGATCTCATGTTTGGAATTGGAAGGAGTTGGATATCACATCTGCTATAGGAAGGGTCTCAGGTTTGGAATGGGAAGGAGTTGGATATCACATCTCATGTTATAGGAAGGGTCTCAGGTTTGGTATAAGCATTGAGATATCACATCTCTGCTATCGGAAGTGTCTCAGGATTGGAATGGGAAGGAGTTGGATATCCCATCTCATGTTATAGGACGGGTCTCAGGTTTGTTATTAGAATCATTGAGATATCATATTGCATGCTATAGGAAGGGTCTCAGGATTGGAATGGGAAGGACTTGGATATCACATCTCATGCTATAGGTAGGCTCTCAGGTTTGGAAAGGGAAGGAGTTGGATATCACATTTCATGTTAGAGGAAGGATCTCAGGTTTGGTATTAGAGGCACTGAGAAATCACATCTCATGCTATAGGAAGGGTCTCAGGATTGGAATGGGAAGGAGTTGGATATCACATCTCATGCTATAGGAAGGGTCTCAGGTTTGGTATAAGCATTGAGATATCACACCTCATGCTATAGGAAGGGTCTCAGGATTGGAATGGGAAGGATATGTATATGACATCTCATGCCATAGGAAGGGTCTCAGGTTTGGTATAAGCATTGAGATATCACATCTCATGCTATCGGAAGGGTCTCAGGACTGGAATGGAAGTAGTTGGATATCACATCTCATGTTTTAGGAAGGATCTCAGGTTTGGTATTAGAAGCATTGAGACATCACATCTCATGCTATAGGAAGGGTCTCAGGATTGGAATGGGAAGGAGTTGGATATCACATCTCATGCTATATGAAGGGTCTCAGATTTGGTATAAGCATTGAGATATCACATCTCTGCTATCGGAAGGGTCTCAGGATTGGAATGGGAAGGAGTTGGATATCCCATCTCATGTTATAGGAAGAGTCTCAGGTTTGGTATTAGAAGCATTGAGATATCACATCTCATGCTATAGGAAGGGTCTCAGGATTAGAATGGGAAGGAGTTGGATATCACATCTCATGCTATAGGAAGGGTCTCGGGTTTGGTATAAGCATTGAGATATCACATCTCATGCTATAGGAAGGGTCTCAGGATTGGAATGGGAAGGAGTTGGATATCACATCTCATGTTATAGGAAGGATCTCAGGTTTGGTATTAGAAGCATTGAGACATCACATCTCATGCTATAGGAAGGGTCTCAGGATTGGAATGGGAAGGAGTTGTATATGACATCTCATGCCGTAGGAAGGGTCTCAGGTTTGGTATAAGCATTGAGATATCACATCTCTGCTATCGGAAGGGTCTCAGGATTGGAATGGGAAGGAGTTGGATATCCCATCTCATGTTATAGGAAGGGTCTCATGATTGGAATGGGAAGGACTTGGATATCACATCTCATGCTATAGGAAGGCTCTCAGGTTTGGAAGGGGAAAGAGTTGGATATCACATTTCATGTTAGAGGTAGGATCTCAGGTTTGGTATTAGAGGCATTGAGATATCACATCTCATGCTATCAGAAGGGTCTCAGGATTGGAATGGGAAGGAGTTGGATATCACATCTCATGCTAAAGGGAGGGTCTCAGGTTTGGAAGGGGAAGGATTTGGATATCATATCTCATGTTATAGGAAGGATCTCAGGTTTGGTATTAGAAGCATTGAGATATCACATCTCATGCTATCAGAAGGGTCTCAGGATAGGAATGGGAAGGAGTTGGATATCACATCTCATGCTAAAGGGATGGTCTCAGGTTTGGAAGGGGAAGGATTTGGATATCACATCTCATGTTATCGGAAGGATCTCAGGTTTGGTATTAGAAGTATTGAGATATCACATCTCATGCTATAGGAAGGGTCTCAGGATTGGAATGGGAAGGACTTAGATATCACATATCATGCTATAGGGAGGGTCTCAGTTTTGATATTAGAAGCATTGAGATATCACATCTCATGCTATCGGAAGTGTCTCAGGATTGGAATGGGAAGGAGCTGGATATCACATCTCATGCTAAAGGAAGGGTCTCAGGTTTGGAACGGGAAGGAGTTGGATATCACATCTCATGTTATAGGAAGGGTCTCAGGTTTGGTATAAGCATTGAGATATCACATCTCTGCTATCGGAAGTGTCTCAGGATTGGAATGGGAAGAAGTTGGATATCCCATCTCATGTTATAGGACGGGTCTCAGGTTTGTTATTAGAATCATTGAGATATCATATTGCATGCTGTAGGAAGGGTCTAAGGATTGGAATGGGAAGGACTTGGATATCACATCTCATGCTATAGAAAGGCTCTCAGGTTTGGAAAGGGAAGGAGTTGGATATCACATTTCATGTTAGAGGAAGGATCTCAGGTTTGGTATTAGAGGCATTGAGATATCACATCTCATGCTATAAGAAGGGTCTCAGGTTGGAATGGGAAGGAGTTGGATATCACATCTCATGTTATAGGAAGGGTCTCAGGATTGGAATGGGAAGGACTTGGATATCACATCTCATGCTATAGGAAGGCTCTCAGGTTTGGAAGGGGAAAGAGTTGGATATCACATTTCATGTTAGAGGTAGGATCTCAGGTTTGGTATTAGAGGCAATGAGATATCACATCTCATGCTATCAGAAGGGTCTCAGGATTGGAATGGGAAGGAGTTGGATATCACATCTCATGCTAAAGGGAGGGTCTCAGGTTTGGAAGGGGAAGGATTTGGATATCACATCTCATGTTATAGGAAGGATCTCAGGTTTGGTATTAGAAGCATTGAGATATCACATCTCATGCTATCGGAAGGATCTCAGGTTTGGTATTAGAAGCATTGAGATATCACATCTCATGCTATCAGAAGGTTCTCAGGATTGGAATGGGAAGGAGTTGGATATCACATCTCATGCTAAAGGGAGGGTCTCAGGTTTGGAAGGGGAAGGATTTCGATATCACATCTCATGTTATCGGAAGGATCTCAGGTTTGGTATTAGAAGTATTGAGATATCACATCTCATGCTATAGGAAGGGTCTCAGGATTGGAATGGGAAGGAGTTGGATATCACATCTCATGCTAAAGGAAGGGTCTCAGGTTTGGAAGAAGCATTGAGATATCACATCTCATGCTATAGGAAGGGTGTCAGGATTGGAATGGGAAGGACTTAGATATCACATATCATGCTATAGGGAGGGTCTCAGTTTTGATATTAGAAGCATTGAGATATCACATCTCATGCTATCGAAAGTGTCTCAGGATTGGAATGGGAAGGAGCTGGATATCACATCTCATGCTAAAGGAAGGGTCTCAGGTTTGGAACGGGAAGGAGTTGGATATCCGATCTCATGTTATAGGAAGGGTCTCAGGTTTGGTATAAGCATTGAGATATCACATCTCTGCTATCGGAAGTGTCTCAGGATTGGAATGGGAAGGAGTTGGATATCCCATCTCATGTTATAGGACGGGTCTCAGGATTGTTATTAGAATCATTGAGATATCATATTGCATGCTGTAGGAAGGGTCTAAGGATTGGAATGGGAAGGACTTGGATATCACATCTCATGCTATGGATAGGCTCTCAGGATTGGAAAGGGAAGGAGTTGGATATCACATTTCATGTTAGAGGAAGGATCTCAGGTTTGGTATTAGAGGCATTGAGATATCACATCTCATGCTATAGGAAGGGTCTCAGGATTGGAATGGGAAGGAGTTGGATATCACATCTCATGTTATAGGAAGGGTCTCAGGTTTGGTATAAGCATTGAGATATCACATCTCATGCTATAGGAAGGGTCTCAGGATTGGAATGGAAGGAGTTGGATATCACATCTCATGTTATAGGAAGGATCTCAGGTTTGGGATTAGAAGCATTGAGACATCACATCTCATGCTATAGGAAGTGTCTCAGGATTGGAATGGGAAGGACTTGGATATCACATCTCATGAAATAGGGAGTGTCTCAAGTTTGATATTAGAAGCATTGAGATATCACATCTCATGCCATAGGAAGGGTCTCAGGATTGGAATGGGAAGGAGTTGGATATCACATCTCATGCTATAGGAAGGGTCTCAGGTTTGGTATAAGCAGTGAGATATCACATCTCATGCTATAGGAAGTGTCTCAGGATTGGAATGGGAAGGAGTTGGATATCACATCTCATGTTATAGGAAGGATCTCAGGTTTGGTATGAGCATTGAGATATCACATCTCTGCTATCGGAAGGGTCTAAGGATTGGAATGGAAGGAGTTGGATATTCCCATCTCATGTTATAGGAAGGGTCTCAGGTTTGGTATTCGAAGCATTGAGACATCACATCTCATGCTATAGGAAGGGTCTCAGGATTGCAATGGGAAGGACTTGGATATCAAATCTCATGCTATAGGGAGGGTCTCAAGTTTGATATTAGAAGCATTGAGATATCACATCTCATGATATCGGAAGGGTCTCAGGATTGGAATGGGAAGGAGTTGGATATCACATCTCATGATAAAAGAAGGGTCTAAGGTTTGGAAGGGGAAGGATTTGGATATCACATCTCATGTTATAGGACCGGTCTCAGGTTTGGTAATAGAAGCATTGAGATATCAAGTCTCATGGTATAGGAAGGGTCTCAGAATTGGAATGGGAAGGAGTTGGATATCACATCTCAAGCTATAGGAAGGGTCTCAGGATTGGAATGGGAAGGAGTTTGATATCACATCTCATGCCATAGTATGGGTCTCAGGTTTGGTATAAGCATTGGGATATCCCATCTCATGCTATAGGAAGGGTCTCAGGTTGGAATGGGAAGGAGTTGGATATCACATCTCATGTTATAGGAAGGGTCTCAGGATTGGAATGGGAAGGACTTGGATATCACATCTCATGCTATAGGAAGGCTCTCAGGTTTGGAAGGGGAAAGAGTTGGATATCACATTTCATGTTAGAGGTAGGATCTCAGGTTTGGTATAAGAGGCATTGAGATATCACATCTCATGCTATCAGAAGGGTCTCAGGATTGGAATGGGAAGGAGTTGGATATCACATCTCATGCTAAAGTGAGGGTCTCAGGTTTGGAAGGGGAAGGATTTGGATATCACATCTCATGTTATAGGAAGGATCTCAGGTTTGGTATTAGAAGCATTGAGATATCACATCTCATGCTATCAAAAGGTTCTCAGGATTGGAATGGGAAGGAGTTGGATATCACATCTCATGCTAAAGGGAGGGTCTCAGGTTTGGAAGGGGAAGGATTTGGATATCACATCTCATGTTATCGGAAGGATCTCAGGTTTGGTATTAGAAGTATTGAGATATCACATCTCATGCTATAGGAAGGGTCTCAGGATTGGAATGGGAAGGAGTTGTATATCACATCTCATGCTAAAGGAAGGGTCTCAGGTTTGGTAGAAGCATTGAGATATCACATCTCATGCTATAGGAAGGGTCTCAAGATTGGAATGGGAAGGACTTAGATATCACATATCATGCTATCGGGAGGGTCTCAGTTTTGATATTAGAAGCATTGAGATATCACATCTCATGCTATCGGAAGTGTCTCAGGATTGGAATGGGAAGGAGCTGGATATCACATCTCATGCTAAAGGAAGGGTCTCAGGTTTGGAACGGGAAGGAGTTGGATATCCGATCTCATGTTATAGGAAGGGTCTCAGGTTTGGTATAAGCATTGAGATATCACATCTCTGCTATCGGAAGTGTCTCAGGATTGGAATGGGAAGGAGTTGGATATCCCATCTCATGTTATAGGACGGGTCTCAGGATTGTTATTAGAATCATTGAGATATCATATTGCATGCTGTAGGAAGGGTCTAAGGATTGGAATGGGAAGGACTTGGATATCACATCTCATGCTATGGATAGGCTCTCAGGTTTGGAAAGGGAAGGAGTTGGATATCACATTTCATGTTAGAGGAAGGATCTCAGGTTTGGTATTAGAGGCATTGAGATATCACATCTCATGCTATAGGAAGGGTCTCAGGTTTAGTATAAGCATTGAGATATCACATCTCATGCTATAGGAAGGGTCTCAGGATTGGAATGGAAGGAGTTGGATTTCACATCTCATGTTATTGGAAGGATCTCAGGTTTGGTATTAGAAGCATTGAGACATCACATCTCATGCTATAGGAAGGGTCTCAGGATTGGAATGGGAAGGAGTTGGATATCAAATCTCATGCTAAAGGAAGGGTCTCAGGTTTAGTATAAGCATTGAGATATCACATCTCATGCTATAGGAAGGGTCTCAGGATTGGAATGGAAGGAGTTGGATTTCACATCTCATGTTATTGGAAGGATCTCAGGTTTGGTATTAGAAGCATTGAGACATCACATCTCATGCTATAGGAAGGGTCTCAGGATTGGAATGGGAAGGAGTTGGATATCACATCTCATGCTATAGGAAGGGTCTCAGGTTTGGTATAAGCATTGAGATATCACATCTCATGCTATAGGAAGGGTTTCAGGATTGGAATGGGAAGGAGTTGGATATCCCATCTCATGTTATAGGAAGAGTCTCAGGTTTGGTATTAGAAGCATTGAGATATCACATCTCATGGTATAGGAAGTGTCTCAAGATTGGAATGGGAAGGACTTGGATATCACATCTCATGCTATAGGGAGGTTCTCAAGTTTGATATTAGAAGCATTGAGATATCACATCTCATGCTATAGGAAGGGTCTCAGGATTGGAATGGGAAGGAGTTGGATATCACATCTCATGCTATAGGAAGGGTCTCAGGTTTGGTATAAGCAGTGAGATATCACATCTCATGCTATAGGAAGTGTCTCAGGATTGGAATGGGAAGGAGTTGGATATCACATCTCATGTTATAGGAAGGATCTCAGGTTTGGTATAAGCATTGAGATATCACATGTCTGCTATCGGAAGGGTCTCAGGATTGGAATGGGAAGGAGTTGGATATTCCCATCTCATGTTATAGGAAGGGTCTCAGCTTTGGTATTAGAAGCATTGAGACATCACATCTCATGCTATAGGAAGGGTCTCAGGATTGGAATGGGAAGGACTTGGATATTACATCTCATGCTATAGGGAGGGTCTCAAGTTTGATATTAGAAGCATTGAGATATCACATCTCATGATATCGGAAGGGTCTCAGGATTGGAATGGGAAGGAGTTGGATATCACATCTCATGATAAAGGAAGGGTCTAAGGTTTGGAAGGGGAAGGATTTGGATATCACATCTCATGTTATAGGACGGGTCTCAGGTTTGGTATTAGAAGCATTGAGATATCAAGTCTCATGGTATAGGAAGGGTCTCAGAATTGGAATGGGAAGGAGTTGGATATCACATCTCAAGCTATAGGAAGGGTCTCAGGATTGGAATGGGAAGGAGTTTGATATCACATCTCATGCCATAGTATGGGTCTCAGGTTTGGTATAAGCATTGGGATATCAAATCTCATGCTATCGGAAGGGTATCAGGATTGGATTTGGAAGGAGTTGGATATCCCATCTCATGCTATAGGAAGGGTCTCAGGTTGGAATGGGAAGGAGTTGGATATCACATCTCATGTTATAGGAAGGGTCTCATGATTGGAATGGGAAGGACTTGGATATCACATCTCATGCTATAGGAAGGCTCTCAGGTTTGGAAGGGGAAAGAGTTGGATATCACATTTCATGTTAGAGGTAGGATCTCAGGTTTGGTATTAGAGGCATTGAGATATCACATCTCATGCTATAGGAAGGGTCTCAGGTTGGAATGGGAAGGAGTTGGATATCAAATCTCATGTTATAGGAAGGGTCTCAGGTTTGGAAGGGGAAGGATTTGGATATCACATCTCATGTTATAGGAAGGATCTCAGGTTTGGTATTAGAAGCATTGAGATATCACATCTCATGCTATCAGAAGGGTCTCAGGATTGGAATGGGAAGGAGTTGGATATCACATCTCATGCTAAAGGGAGGGTCTCAGGTTTGGAAGGGGAAGGATTTGGATATCACATCTCATGTTATCGGAAGGATCTCAGGTTTGGTATTAGAAGTATTGAGATATCACATCTCATGCTATAGGAAGGGTCTCAGGATTGGAATGGGAAGAAGTTGGATATCACATCTCATGCTAAAGGAAGGGTCTCAGGTTTGGTAGAAGCATTGAGATATCACATCTCATGCTATAGGAAGGGTCTCAGGATTGGAATGGGAAGGGCTTAGATATCACATATCATGCTATAGGGAGCGTCTCAGTTTTGATATTAGAAGCATTGAGATATCACATCTCATGCTATCGGAAGTGTCTCAGGATTGGAATGGGAAGGAGCTGGATATCACATCTCATGCTAAAGGAAGGGTCTCAGGTTTGGAACGGGAAGGAGTTGGATATCACATCTCATGTTATAGGAAGGGTCTCAGGTTTGGTATAAGCATTGACATATCACATCTCTGCTATCGGAAGTGTCTCAGGATTGGAATGGGAAGGAGTTGGATATCCCATCTCATGTTATAGGACGGGTCTCAGGTTTGTTATTAGAATCATTGAGATATCATATTGCATGCTGTAGGAAGGGTCTAAGGATTGGAAGGGGAAGGACTTGGATATCACATCTCATGCTATAGATAGGCTCTCAGGTTTGGAAAGGGAAGGAGTTGGATATCACATTTCATGTTAGAGGAAGGATCTCAGGTTTGGTATTAGAGGCATTGAGATATCACATCTCATGCTATAGGAAGTGTCTCAGGTTAGAATGGGAAGGAGTTGGATATCACATCTCATGTTATAGGAAGGGTCTCAGGATTGGAATGGGAAGAACTTGGATATCACATCTCATGCTATAGGAAGGCTCTCAGGTTTGGAAGGGGAAAGAGTTGGATATCACATTTCATGTTAGAGGTAGGATCTCAGGTTTGGTATTAGAGGCATTGAGATATCACATCTCATGCTATCAGAAGGGTCTCAGGATTGGAATGGGAAGGAGTTGGATATCACATCTCATGCTAAAGGGAGGGTCTCAGGTTTGGAAGGGGAAGGATTTGGATATCACATCTCATGTTATAGGAAGGATCTCAGGTTTGGTATTAGAAGCATTGAGATATCACATCTCATGCTATCGGAAGGATCTCAGGTTTGGTATTAGAAGCATTGAGATATCACATCTCATGCTATCAGAAGGTTCTCAGGATTGGAATGGGAAGGAGTTGGATATCACATCTCATGCTAAAGGGAGGGTCTCAGGTTTGGAAGGGGAAGGATTTTTATATCACATCTCATGTTATCGGAAGGATCTCAGGTTTGGTATTAGAAGTATTGAGATATCACATCTCATGCTATAGGAAGGGTCTCAGGATTGGAATGGGAAGGAGTTGGATATCACATCTCATGCTAAAGGAAGGGTCTCAGGTTTGGTAGTAGCATTGAGATATCACATCTCATGCTATAGGAAGGGTCTCAGGATTGGAATGGGAAGGACTTAGATATCACATTTCATGCTATAGGGAGGGTCTCAGTTTTGATATTAGAAGCATTGAGATATCACATGTCATGCTATCGGAAGTGTCTCAGGATTGGAATGGGAAGGAGCTGGATATCACATCTCATGCTAAAGGAAGGGTCTCAGGTTTGGAACGGGAAGGAGTTGGATATCCGATCTCATGTTATAGGAAGGGTCTCAGGTTTGGTATAAGCATTGAGATATCACATCTCTGCTATCAGAAGTGTCTCAGGATTGGAATGGGAAGGAGTTGGATATCCCATCTCATGTTATAGGACGGGTCTCAGGATTGTTATTAGAATCATTGAGATATTATATTGCATGCTGTAGGAAGGGTCTAAGGATTGGAATGGGAAGGACTTGGATATCACATCTCATGCTATGGATAGGCTCTCAGGTTTGGAAAGGGAAGGAGTTGGATATCACATTTCATGTTAGAGGAAGGATGTCAGGTTTGGTATTAGAGGCATTGAGATATCACATCTCATGCTATAGGAAGGGTCTCAGTATTTGAATGGAAGGAGTTAGATATCACATCTCATGTTATAGGAAGTATCTCAGGTTTGGTATTAGAAGCATTGAGACATCACATCTCATGCTATAGGAAGGGTCTCAGGATTGGAATGGGAAGGAGTTGGATATCACATCTCATGCTATAGGAAGGGTCTCTGGTTTGGTATAAGCATTGAGATATCACATCTCATGCTATAGGAAGGGTCTCAGGATTGGAATGGGAAGGATTTGTAAATGACACCTCATGCCGTAGGAAGGGTCTCAGGTTTGGTATAAGCATTGAGATATCACATCTCTGCTATCGGAAGGGTCTCAGGATTGGAATGGGAAGGAGTTGGATATCCCATCTCATGTTATAGGAAGAGTCTCAGGTTTGGTATTAGAAGCATTGAGATATCACATCTCATGCTATAGGAAGTGTCTCAGGATTGGAATATGAAGGACTTGGATATCACATCTCATGCTATAGGGAGGGTCTCACGTTTGATATTAGAAGCATTGAGATATCACATCTCATGCTATAGGAAGGGTCTCAGGATTGGAATGGGAAGGAGTTGGATATCACATCTCATGCTATAGGAAGGGTCTCAGGTTTGGTATAAGCAGTGAGATATCACATCTCATGCTATAGGAAGGGTCTCAGGTTGGAATGGGAAGGAGTTGGATATCAAATCTCATGTTATAGGAAGGGTCTCAGGTTTGGAAGGGGAAGGATTTGGATATCACATCTCATGTTATAGGAAGGATCTCAGGTTTGGTATTAGAAGCATTGAGATATCACATCTCATGCTATCAGAAGGGTCTCAGGATTGGAATGGGAAGGAGTTGGATATCACATCTCATGCTAAAGGGAGGGTCTCAGGTTTGGAAGGGGAAGGATTTGGATATCACATCTCATGTTATCGGAAGGATCTCAGGTTTGGTATTAGAAGTATTGAGATATCACATCTCATGCTATAGGAAGGGTCTCAGGATTGGAATGGGAAGAAGTTGGATATCACATCTCATGCTAAAGGAAGGGTCTCAGGTTTGGTAGAAGCATTGAGATATCACATCTCATGCTATAGGAAGGGTCTCAGGATTGGAATGGGAAGGGCTTAGATATCACATATCATGCTATAGGGAGCGTCTCAGTTTTGATATTAGAAGCATTGAGATATCACATCTCATGCTATCGGAAGTGTCTCAGGATTGGAATGGGAAGGAGCTGGATATCACATCTCATGCTAAAGGAAGGGTCTCAGGTTTGGAACGGGAAGGAGTTGGATATCACATCTCATGTTATAGGAAGGGTCTCAGGTTTGGTATAAGCATTGACATATCACATCTCTGCTATCGGAAGTGTCTCAGGATTGGAATGGGAAGGAGTTGGATATCCCATCTCATGTTATAGGACGGGTCTCAGGTTTGTTATTAGAATCATTGAGATATCATATTGCATGCTGTAGGAAGGGTCTAAGGATTGGAAGGGGAAGGACTTGGATATCACATCTCATGCTATAGATAGGCTCTCAGGTTTGGAAAGGGAAGGAGTTGGATATCACATTTCATGTTAGAGGAAGGATCTCAGGTTTGGTATTAGAGGCATTGAGATATCACATCTCATGCTATAGGAAGTGTCTCAGGTTAGAATGGGAAGGAGTTTGATATCACATCTCATGTTATAGGAAGGGTCTCAGGATTGGAATGGGAAGAACTTGGATATCACATCTCATGCTATAGGAAGGCTCTCAGGTTTGGAAGGGGAAAGAGTTGGATATCACATTTCATGTTAGAGGTAGGATCTCAGGTTTGGTATTAGAGGCATTGAGATATCACATCTCATGCTATCAGAAGGGTCTCAGGATTGGAATGGGAAGGAGTTGGATATCACATCTCATGCTAAAGGGAGGGTCTCAGGTTTGGAAGGGGAAGGATTTGGATATCACATCTCATGTTATAGGAAGGATCTCAGGTTTGGTATTAGAAGCATTGAGATATCACATCTCATGCTATCGGAAGGATCTCAGGTTTGGTATTAGAAGCATTGAGATATCACATCTCATGCTATCAGAAGGTTCTCAGGATTGGAATGGGAAGGAGTTGGATATCACATCTCATGCTAAAGGGAGGGTCTCAGGTTTGGAAGGGGAAGGATTTTTATATCACATCTCATGTTATCGGAAGGATCTCAGGTTTGGTATTAGAAGTATTGAGATATCACATCTCATGCTATAGGAAGGGTCTCAGGATTGGAATGGGAAGGAGTTGGATATCACATCTCATGCTAAAGGAAGGGTCTCAGGTTTGGTAGTAGCATTGAGATATCACATCTCATGCTATAGGAAGGGTCTCAGGATTGGAATGGGAAGGACTTAGATATCACATTTCATGCTATCGGAAGTGTCTCAGGATTGGAATGGGAAGGAGCTGGATATCACATCTCATACTAAAGGAAGGGTCTCAGGTTTGGAACGGGAAGGAGTTGGATATCCGATCTCATGTTATAGGAAGGGTCTCAGGTTTGGTATAAGCATTGAGATATCACATCTCTGCTATCAGAAGTGTCTCAGGATTGGAATGGGAAGGAGTTGGATATCCCATCTCATGTTATAGGACGGGTCTCAGGATTGTTATTAGAATCATTGAGATATTATATTGCATGCTGTAGGAAGGGTCTAAGGATTGGAATGGGAAGGACTTGGATATCACATCTCATGCTATGGATAGGCTCTCAGGTTTGGAAAGGGAAGGAGTTGGATATCACATTTCATGTTAGAGGAAGGATGTCAGGTTTGGTATTAGAGGCATTGAGATATCACATCTCATGCTATAGGAAGGGTCTCAGTATTTGAATGGAAGGAGTTAGATATCACATCTCATGTTATAGGAAGTATCTCAGGTTTGGTATTAGAAGCATTGAGACATCACATCTCATGCTATAGGAAGGGTCTCAGGATTGGAATGGGAAGGAGTTGGATATCACATCTCATGCTATAGGAAGGGTCTCTGGTTTGGTATAAGCATTGAGATATCACATCTCATGCTATAGGAAGGGTCTCAGGATTGGAATGGGAAGGATTTGTAAATGACACCTCATGCCGTAGGAAGGGTCTCAGGTTTGGTATAAGCATTGAGATATCACATCTCTGCTATCGGAAGGGTCTCAGGATTGGAATGGGAAGGAGTTGGATATCCCATCTCATGTTATAGGAAGAGTCTCAGGTTTGGTATTAGAAGCATTGAGATATCACATCTCATGCTATAGGAAGTGTCTCAGGATTGGAATATGAAGGACTTGGATATCACATCTCATGCTATAGGGAGGGTCTCACGTTTGATATTAGAAGCATTGAGATATCACATCTCATGCTATAGGAAGGGTCTCAGGATTGGAATGGGAAGGAGTTGGATATCACATCTCATGCTATAGGAAGGGTCTCAGGTTTGGTATAAGCAGTGAGATATCACATCTCATGCTATAGGAAGTGTCTCAGGATTGGAATGGGAAGGAGTTGGATATCACATCTCATGTTATAGGAAGGATCTCAGGTTTGGTATAAGCATTGAGATATCACATCTCTGCTATCGGAAGGGTCTCAGGATTGGAATGGGAAGGAGTTGGATATTCCCATCTCATGTTATAGGAAGGGTCTCAGGTTTAGTATTAGAAGCATTGAGACATCACATCTCATGCTATAGGAAGGGTCTCGGGATTGGAATGGGAAGGACTTGGATATCACATCTCATGCTATAGGGAGGGTCTCAAGTTTGATATTGTTAAGACGGATTTCTGAACTCTGTCCTGGCGGCGCAGAAGTTCAGAAGGCCAACCTAATTACTTGGAACAGGGTAACCTCTGGACAAGCCAGACCAATCAAGGTAGCGATCGCGGCGGTCAAGACTAGGTCTCAAGAGGGGTGAGGGTGACTAAAAGCCCGCAATGAGCACACAAAGCAAGAGCGCTTACAAACTACTCCAAACAGGTGTTATATCAAAAATATAAACACATTTATTTTAAGGCCTTTAAAACAACGACCGTAGCGAGAAAATCACAATAACACAGTATTAAGCCAACACATACCAAATCAACACAATATATATACAAATACACAGTCGCAAGCGTTTAAAGCACGAAATATGTAGTCCACCTGCAAGGGAAGGAAAACAGGCAGTGCGATAATGCTTTCGACTCAGTTCGCCTTCAGAGGCACCTAACTAGATGGAAGTCCAAGCCCTGCGAAGAGTGGAGCCTAGTGCTCAATGTACCTGCACGCGCTGGTGCCAACGGGCAAGAGGAGAAGCTCTTCGGAGGAAGTCAGGCAGTTCGTGTTAGTGCACAGTAGAAGAAGAACAGGTTCCGCAACTCAAGCGCAGCCTCCACAGCGAGCAGAAGCAAAGCGCGAGTACGGACGAAAAGGGTGCTGTTTGTACACAGCGGGGAAAAGCAATGGGCTACTGCAGGAGGGCGACCAGATCCTAGCTATACTACTCACCGGTCCCTGAAGCAAGCAGACCCAGGCTTCTCCACGTTAGTTTCAGCAGCTGGCAGGTGCAGAAGAGCAGGGAACGCCTCGTAGTCGTGTAGATCAAAAAGACGTCCCAATCGACGAAACCAGCACAGTTTGTTGCCGCAGCAGGACAACGGAGCGGCCGTGCGTATCTGAGTCAAAAGTACACTCCTCCCTTCAGACCTGGGAACGCCAAGTG
The DNA here is from genome assembly GCF_040938575.1 of Ambystoma mexicanum. Lineage (NCBI taxonomy): Eukaryota > Metazoa > Chordata > Amphibia > Caudata > Ambystomatidae > Ambystoma > Ambystoma mexicanum. The sequence continues at coordinate 1,533,535 of NW_027182433.1, forward strand.
CACGAAGCGTGGGAGAGTGACAAGGACTCGAGATACTGCACAACCTGGCAGCGGTTGCAGAGCCAGACTCCTTTGTAAGCTGGTCAGTCAACTGGATGGCCCAGAGACGCTTCCGAAGGCTTACTTGGCAGGAGATGGTTGAAGATGCCGGGAATAGCTGTTCCTGCTATTCCAAAGGTCGAAGCACCAGTACAGGCCTTCTGGTTCGATCAAAGGAGGACAGGGGCTCTCAGGACGACAGCAGTGCAAAGGAGGATTCCTTCAGCGGGTCACCAGCGATTCCTCGGTCCAGCCTCTTGGTTGCAGGATACTTGGCTCCTGTATTCCTTCGTTCGTGAGAACTCAGGAGATCGACATGGTAGTGGTGTTTCCAGCCCCCTCTTATCCACGGTTCCCTTTGCGCCAAAACGGAGGGGAACCAATGGGAGATCCGCTCATCAAAACACATACCATACGTGGACCAATCACGGACCACGGTGGTCCCAGGCATTCACACCATCCTAGACTCTCTGGCACCCAGGATGTGTATTGGGACCAGACATCCCAGCCCACACCCTGGAGGCACACAAACGACATGTAGAAGCCCGCGAAAGCATCCGTGTTTCGCGGGAAAGTACATGCCCAAATAAGGAAGGCCCCGGGTCGCCTCGACCTGGGGAAGGTGAAGGGAGCAAGACGGTCAGTGGACAAGACAAAGGAGCCTCGTGGTCTGGCCATTTTGGGAGCCAGGCCACCATTTTGGGTTCAGTGCAAAAACGTGCTCAGAACGGCAAAAGGAGCTCAAAATATTCAATACGATCGCTGCCACCATTCCGGTCCCTGAATGACTTGCACCGATCAAATACCATCCTAAAAGAGTATCTAGGGCCTGTAGAAGGCTAGAGACCCAAGAGAGCTGTAACTTAGCTTACTGTGCCCTCTTGTGTCGTGTTGCACTAAAGCTGCGACACGATAGAAGAAACTACGGGAAACAACGTTCCCCGGTACTGACTGTCTTAAGGGCATGTCAGTTTCCCCGTAAGAAAGGAGCGAAAGCCCAGGGAAGTGCGGCAGAAGGCTGTACCTCCCTGGCAAAGTCAAGAACAAGGTTAAAAACAATAGCAAAAAGTTTAGGGGTTGCCACATGGAAGGAAATTTCCCTACAATAACGAAATCTTTCCTAACAGATATTAGAAGCATTGAGATATCACATCTCATGCTATAGGAAGGGTCTCAGGATTGGAATGGGAAGGAGTTGGATATCACATCTCATGCTATAGGAAGGGTCTCAGGTTTGGTATAAGCAGTGAGATATCACATCTCATGCTATAGGAAGTGTCTCAGGATTGGAATGGGAAGGAGTTGGATATCACATCTCATGTTATAGGAAGGATCTCAGGTTTGGTATAAGCATTGAGATATCACATGTCTGCTATCGGAAGGGTCTCAGGATTGGAATGGGAAGGAGTTGGATATTCCCATCTCATGTTATAGGAAGGGTCTCAGCTTTGGTATTAGAAGCATTGAGACATCACATCTCATGCTATAGGAAGGGTCTCAGGATTGGAATGGGAAGGACTTGGATATCACATCTCATGCTATAGGGAGGGTCTCAAGTTTGATATTAGAAGCATTGAGATATCACATCTCATGATATCGGAAGGGTCTCAGGATTGGAATGGGAAGGAGTTGGATATCACATCTCATGATAAAGGAAGGGTCTAAGGTTTGGAAGGGGAAGGATTTGGATATCACATCTCATGTTATAGGACGGGTCTCAGGTTTGGTATTAGAAGCATTGAGATATCAAGTCTCATGGTATAGGAAGGGTCTCAGAATTGGAATGGGAAGGAGTTGGATATCACATCTCAAGCTATAGGAAGGGTCTCAGGATTGGAATGGGAAGGAGTTTGATATCACATCTCATGCCATAGTGTGGGTCTCAGGTTTGGTATAAGCATTGGGATATCAAATCTCATGCTATCGGAAGGGTATCAGGATTGGATTTGGAAGGAGTTGGATATCCCATCTCATGCTATAGGAAGGGTCTCAGGTTGGAATGGGAAGGAGTTGGATATCAAATCTCATGTTATAGGAAGGGTCTCATGATTGGAATGGGAAGGACTTGGATATCACATCTCATGCTATAGGAAGGCTCTCAGGTTTGGAAGGGGAAGGATTTGGATATCACATCTCATGTTATAGGAAGGATCTCAGGTTTGGTATTAGAAGCATTGAGATATCACATCTCATGCTATCAGAAGGGTCTCAGGATTGGAATGGGAAGGAGTTGGATATCACATCTCATGCTAAAGGGAGGGTCTCAGGTTTGGAAGGGGAAGGATTTGGATATCACATCTCATGTTATCGGAAGGATCTCAGGTTTGGTATTAGAAGTATTGAGATATTACATCTCATGCTATAGGAAGGGTCTCAGGATTGGAATGGGAAGAAGTTGGATATCACATCTCATGCTAAAGGAAGGGTCTCAGGTTTGGAAGAAGCATTGAGATATCACATCTCATGCTATAGGAAGGGTCTCAGGATTGGAATGGGAAGGGCTTAGATATCACATATCATGCTATAGGGAGCGTCTCAGTTTTGATATTAGAAGCATTGAGATATCACATCTCATGCTATCGGAAGTGTCTCAGGATTGGAATGGGAAGGAGCTGGATATCACATCTCATGCTAAAGGAAGGGTCTCAGGTTTGGAACGAGAAGGAGTTGGATATCACATCTCATGTTATAGGAAGGGTCTCAGGTTTGGTATAAGCATTGAGATATCACATCTCTGCTATCGGAAGTGTCTCAGGATTGGAATGGGAAGGAGTTGGATATCCCATCTCATGTTATAGGACGGGTCTCAGGTCTGTTATTAGAATCATTGAGATATCATATTGCATGCTGTAGGAAGGGTCTAAGGATTGGAAGGAGAAGAACTTGGATATCACATCTCATGCTATAGATAGGCTCTCAGGTTTGGAAAGGGAAGGAGTTGGATATCACATCTCATGCTTTGGTATAAGCAGTGAGATATCACATCTCATGCTATAGGAAGTGTCTCAGGATTAGAATGGGAAGGAGTTGGATATCACATCTCATGTTATAGGAAGGATCTCAGGTTTGGTATAAGCATTGAGATATCACATGTCTGCTATCGGAAGGGTCTCAGGATTGGAATGGGAAGGAGTTGGATATTCCCATCTCATGTTATAGGAAGGGTCTCAGCTTTGGTATTAGAAGCATTGAGATATCAAGTCTCATGGTATAGGAAGGGTCTCAGAATTGGAATGGGAAGGAGTTGGATATCACATCTCAAGCTATAGGAAGGGTCTCAGGATTGGAATGGGAAGGAGTTTGATATCACATCTCATGCCATAGTATGGGTCTCAGGTTTGGTATAAGCATTGGGATATCAAATCTCATGCTATCGGAAGGGTATCAGGATTGGATTTGGAAGGAGTTGGATATCCCATCTCATGCTATAGGAAGGGTCTCAGGATGGAACGGGAAGGAATTGGATATCACATCTCATGTTATAGGAAGGGTCTCATGATTGGAATGGGAAGGACTTCGATATCACATCTCATGCTATAGGAAGGCTCTCAGGTTTGGAAGGGGAAAGAGTTGGATATCACATTTCATGTTAGAGGTAGGATCTCAGGTTTGGTATTAGAGGCATTGAGATATCACATCTCATGCTATCAGAAGGGTCTCAGGATTGGAATGGGAAGGAGTTGGATATCACATCTCATGCTAAAGGGAGGGTCTCAGGTTTGGAAGGGGAAGGATTTGGATATCACATCTCATGTTATAGGAAGGATCTCAGGTTTGGTATTAGAAGCATTGAGATATCACATCTCATGCTATCAGAAGGGTCTCAGGATTGGAATGGGAAGGAGTTGGATATCACATCTCATGCTAAAGGGAGGGTCTCAGGTTTGGAAGGGGAAGGATTTGGATATCACATCTCATGTTATCGGAAGGATCTCAGGTTTGGTATTAGAAGTATTGAGATATCACATCTCAAGCTATAGGAAGGGTCTCAGGATTGGAATGGGAAGAAGTTGGATATCACATCTCATGCTAAAGGAAGGGTCTCAGGTTTGGTAGAAGCATTGAGATATCACATCTCATGCTATAGGAAGGGTCTCAGGATTGGAATGGGAAGGGCTTAGATATCACATATCATGCTATAGGGAGCGTCTCAGTTTTGATATTAGAAGCATTGAGATATCACATCTCATGCTATCGGAAGTGTCTCAGGATTGGAATGGGAAGGAGCTGGATATCACATCTCATGCTAAAGGAAGGGTCTCAGGTTTGGAACGGGAAGGAGTTGGATATCACATCTCATGTTATAGGAAGGGTCTCAGGTTTGGTATAAGCATTGAGATATCACATCTCTGCTATCGGAAGTGTCTCAGGATTAGAATGGGAAGGAGTTGGATATCCCATCTCATGTTATAGGACGGGTCTCAGGTTTGTTATTAGAATCATTGAGATATCATATTGCATGCTGTAGGAAGGGTCTAAGGATTGGAAGGGGAAGGACTTGGATATCACATCTCATGCTATAGATAGGCTCTCAGGTTTGGAAAGGGAAGGAGTTGGATATCACATTTCATGTTAGAGGAAGGATCTCAGGTTTGGTATTAGAGGCATTGAGATATCACATCTCATGCTATACAAAGGGTCTCAGGTTAGAATGGGAAGGAGTTGGATATCACATCTCATGTTATAGGAAGGGTCTCAGGATTGGAATGGGAAGAACTTGGATATCACATCTCATGCTATAGGAAGGCTCTCAGGTTTGGAAGGGGAAAGAGTTGGATATCACATTTCATGCTAAAGGAAGGGTCTCAGGTTTGGTAGTAGCATTGAGATATCACATCTCATGCTATAGGAAGGGTCTCAGGATTGGAATGGGAAGGACTTAGATATCAGATATCATGCTATAGGGAGGGTCTCAGTTTTGATATTAGAAGCATTGAGATATCACATCTCATGCTATCGGAAGTGTCTCAGGATTGGAATGGGAAGGAGCTGGATATCACATCTCATGCTAAAGGAAGGGTCTCAGGTTTGGAACGGGAAGGAGTTGGATATCCGATCTCATGTTATAGGAAGGGTCTCAGGTTTGGTATAAGCATTGAGATATCACATCTCTGCTATCGGAAGTGTCTCAGGATTGGAATGGGAAGGAGTTGGATATCCCATCTCATGTTATAGGACGGGTCTCAGGATTGTTATTAGAATCATTGAGATATCACATCTCATGCTATAGGAAGGGTCTCAGGATTGGAATGGGAAGGAGTTGGATATCACATCTCATGCTAAAGGAAGGGTCTCAGGTTTGGTAGTAGCATTGAGATATCACATCTCATGCTATAGGAAGGGTCTCAGGATTGGAATGGGAAGGACTTAGATATCACATATCATGCTATAGGGAGGGTCTCAGTTTTGATATTAGAAGCATTGAGATATCACATCTCATGCTATCGGAAGTGTCTCAGGATTGGAATGGGAAGGAGCTGGATATCACATCTCATGCTAAAGGAAGGGTCTCAGGTTTGGAACGGGAAGGAGTTGGATATCCGATCTCATGTTATAGGAAGGGTCTCAGGTTTGGTATAAGCATTGAGATATCACATCTCTGCTATCGGAAGTGTCTCAGGATTGGAATGGGAAGGAGTTGGATATCCCATCTCATGTTATAGGACGGGTCTCAGGATTGTTATTAGAATCATTGAGATATCATATTGCATGCTGTAGGAAGGGTCTAAGGATTGGAATGGGAAGGAGTTGGATATCACATCTCATGCTAAAGGAAGGGTCTCAGGTTTGGTAGTAGCATTGAGATATCACATCTCATGCTATAGGAAGGGTCTCAGGATTGGAATGGGAAGGACTTAGATATCACATATCATGCTATAGGGAGGGTCTCAGTTTTGATATTAGAAGCATTGAGATATCACATCTCATGCTATCGGAAGTGTCTCAGGATTGGAATGGGAAGGAGCTGGATATCACATCTCATGCTAAAGGAAGGGTCTCAGGTTTGGAACGGGAAGGAGTTGGATATCCGATCTCATGTTATAGGAAGGGTCTCAGGTTTGGTATAAGCATTGAGATATCACATCTCTGCTATCGGAAGTGTCTCAGGATTGGAATGGGAAGGAGTTGGATATCCCATCTCATGTTATAGGACGGGTCTCAGGATTGTTATTAGAATCATTGAGATATCATATTGCATGCTGTAGGACGGGTCTAAGGATTGGAATGGGAAGGACTTGGATATCACATCTCATGCTATGGATAGGCTCTCAGGTTTGGAAAGGGAAGGAGTTGGATATCACATTTCATGTTAGAGGAAGGATCTCAGGTTTGGTATTAGAGGCATTGAGATATCACATCTCATGCTATAGGAAGGGTCTCAGGATTGGAATGGAAGGAGTTGGATATCACATCTCATGTTATAGGAAGGATCTCAGGTTTGGTATTAGAAGCATTGAGACATCACATCTCATGCTATAGGAAGGGTCTCAGGTTTGGTATAAGCAGTGAGATATCACATCTCATGCTATAGGAAGGGTCTCAGGATTGGAATGGGAAGGAGTTGGATATCACATCTCATGATATCGGAAGGGTCTCAGGATTGGAATGGGAAGGAGTTGGATATCACATCTCATGATAAAGGAAGGGTCTAAGGTTTGGAAGGGGAAGGATTTGGATATCACATCTCATGTTATAGGGCGGGTCTCAGGTTTGGTATTAGAAGCATTGAGATATCAAGTCTCATGGTATAGGAAGGGTCTCAGAATTGGAATGGGAAGGAGTTGGATATCACATCTCAAGCTATAGGAAGGGTCTCAGGATTGGAATGGGAAGGAGTTTGATATCACATCTCATGCCATAGTATGGGACTCAGGTTTGGTATAAGCATTGGGATATCACATCTCATGCTATCGGAAGGGTATCAGGATTGGATTTGGAAGGAGTTGGATATCCCATCTCATGCTATAGAAAGGGTCTCAGGTTGGAATGGGAAGGAGTTGGATATCACATCTCATGTTATAGGAAGGGTCTCAGGATTGGAATGGGAAGCACTTGGATATCACATCTCATGCTATAGGAAGGCTCTCAGTTTTGGAAGGGGAAAGAGTTGGATATCACATTTCATGTTAGAGGTAGGATCTCAGGTTTGGTATTAGAGGCATTGAGATATCACATCTCATGCTATCAGAAGGGTCTCAGGATTGGAATGGGAAGGAGTTGGATATCACATCTCATGCTAAAGGGAGGGTCTCAGGTTTGGAAGGGGAAGGATTTGGATATCACATCTCATGTTATAGGAAGGAGCTCAGGTTTGGTATTAGAAGCATTGAGATATCACATCTCATGTTATCGGAAGGATCTCAGGTTTGGTATTAGAAGCATTGAGATATCACATCTCATGCTATCAGAAGGGTCTCAGGATTGGAATGGGAAGGAGTTGGATATCACATCTCATGCTAAAGTGAGGGTCTCAGGTTTGGAAGGGGGAGGATTTGGATATCACATCTCATGTTATCGGAAGGATCTCAGGTTTGGTATTAGAAGTATTGAGATATCACATCTCATGCTATGGGAAGGGTCTCAGGATTGGAATGGGAAGGAGTTGGATATCACATCTCAAGCTATAGGAATGGTCTCAGGTTTGGTATAAGCATTGAGATATCACATCACATGCTATAGGAAGGGTCTCAGGATTGGAATGGGAAGGAGTTGTATATGACATCTCATGCCATAGGAAGGGTCTCAGGTTTGGTATAAGCATTGATATATCACATCACATGCTATAGGAAGGGTCTCAGGATTGGAATGGGAAGGACTTGGATATCACATCTCATGCTATAGGCAGGGTCTCAGGTTTGGAAAGGGAAGGAGTTGGATATCACATTTCAAGTTAGAGGTAGGATCTCAGGTTTGGTATTAGAGGCATTGAGATATCACATCTCATGCTATCAGAAGGGTCTCAGGATTGGAATGGGAAGGAGTTGGATATCACATCTCATGCTATAGGAAGGGTCTCAGGTTTGGAACGGGAAGGAGTTGGATATCACATCTCATGTTATATGAAGAGTCTCAGGTTTGGTATAAGCATTGAGATATCACATCTCTGCAATCGGAAATGTCTCAGGATTGGGATGGGAAGGAGTTGGATATCACATCTCATGCTATAGGAAGGGTCTCAGGATTGGAATGGGAAGGAGTTGGATATCACATCTCATGCTATAGGAAGGGTCTCAGGTTTGGTATAAGCAGTGAGATATCACATCTCATGCTATAGGAAGTGTCTCAGGATTAGAATGGGAAGGAGTTGGATATCACATCTCATGTTATAGGAAGGATCTCAGGTTTGGTATAAGCATTGAGATATCACATGTCTGCTATCGGAAGGGTCTCAGGATTGGAATGGGAAGGAGTTGGATATTCCCATCTCATGTTATAGGAAGGGTCTCAGCTTTGGTATTAGAAGCATTGAGACATCACATCTCATGATATCGGAAGGGTCTCAGGATTGGAATGGGAAGGAGTTGGATATCACATCTCATGATAAAGGAAGGGTCTAAGGTTTGGAAGGGGAAGGATTTGGATATCACATCTCATGATAAAGGAAGGGTCTAAGGTTTGGAAGGGGAAGGATTTGGATATCACATCTCATGTTATAGGAAGGGTCTCAGGATTGGAATGGGAAGAACTTGGATATCACATCTCATGCTATAGGAAGGCTCTCAGGTTTGGAAGGGGAAAGAGTTGGATATCACATTTCATGTTAGAGGTAGGATGTCAGGTTTGGTATTAGAGGCATTGAGATATCACATCTCATGCTATCAGAAGGGTCTCAGGATTGGAATTGGAAGGAGTTGGATATCACATCTCATGCTAAAGGGAGGGTCTCAGGTTTGGAAGGGGAAGGATTTTGATATCACATCTCATGTTATAGGAAGGATCTCAGGTTTGGTATTAGAAGCATTGAGATATCACATCTCATGCTATCGGAAGGATCTCAGGTTTGGTATTAGAAGCATTGAGATATCACATCTCATGCTATCAGAAGGTTCTCAGGATTGGAATGGGAAGGAGTTGGATATCACATCTCATGCTAAAGGGAGGGTCTCAGGTTTGGAAGGGGAAGGATTTTTATATCACATCTCATGTTATCGGAAGGATCTCAGGTTTGGTATTAGAAGTATTGAGATCTCACATCTCATGCTATAGGAAGGGTCTCAGGATTGGAATGGGAAGGAGTTGGATATCACATCTCATGCTAAAGGAAGGGTCTCAGGTTTGGTAGTAGCATTGAGATATCACATCTCATGCTATAGGAAGGGTCTCAGGATTGGAATGGGAAGGACTTAGTTATCACATATCATGCTATAGGGAGGGTCTCAGTTTTGATATTAGAAGCATTGAGATATCACATCTCATGCTATCGGAAGTGTCTCAGGATTGGAATGGGAAGGAGCTGGATATCACATCTCATGCTAAAGGAAGGGTCTCAGGTTTGGAACGGGAAGGAGTTGGATATCCGATCTCATGTTATAGGAAGGGTCTCAGGTTTGGTATAAGCATTGAGATATCACATCTCTGCTATCGGAAGTGTCTCAGGATTGGAATGGGAAGGAGTTGGATATCCCATCTCATGTTATAGGACGGGTCTCAGGATTGTTATTAGAATCATTGAGATATCATATTGCATGCTGTAGGAAGGGTCTAAGGATTGGAATGGGAAGGACTTGGATATCACATCTCATGCTATGGATAGGCTCTCAGGTTTGGAAAGGGAAGGAGTTGGATATCACATTTCATGTTAGAGGAAGGATCTCAGGTTTGGTATTAGAGGCATTGAGATATAACATCTCATGCTATAGGAAGGGTCTCAGGATTGGAATGGAAGGAGTTGGAGATCACATCTCATGTTATAGGAAGGATCTCAGGTTTGGTATTAGAAGCATTGAGACATCACATCTCATGCTATAGGAAGGGTCTCAGGTTTGGTATAAGCAGTGAGATATCACATCTCATGCTATAGGAAGGGTCTCAGGATTGGAATGGGAAGGAGTTGGATATCACATCTCATGATATCGGAAGGGTCTCAGGATTGGAATGGGAAGGAGTTGGATATCACATCTCATGATAAAGGAAGGGTCTAAGGTTTGGAAGGGGAAGGATTTGGATATCACATCTCATGTTATAGGGCGGGTCTCAGGTTTGGTATTAGAAGCATTGAGATATCAAGTCTCATGGTATAGGAAGGGTCTCAGAATTGGAATGGGAAGGAGTTGGATATCACATCTCAAGCTATAGGAAGGTTCTCAGGATTGGAATGGGAAGGAGTTTGATATCACATCTCATGCCATAGTATGGGACTCAGGTTTGGTATAAGCATTGGGATATCACATCTCATGCTATCGGAAGGGCATCAGGATTGGATTTGGAAGGAGTTGGATATCCCATCTCATGCTATAGAAAGGGTCTCAGGTTGGAATGGGAAGGAGTTGGATATCACATCTTATGTTATAGGAAGGGTCTCAGGATTGGAATGGGAAGCACTTGGATATCACATCTCATGCTATAGGAAGGCTCTCAGTTTTGGAAGGGGAAAGAGTTGGATATCACATTTCATGTTAGAGGTAGGATCTCAGGTTTGGTATTAGAGGCATTGAGATATCACATCTCATGCTATCAGAAGGGTCTCAGGATTGGAATGGGAAGGAGTTGGATATCACATCTCATGCTAAAGGGAGGGTCTCAGGTTTGGAAGGGGAAGGATTTGGATATCACATCTCATGTTATAGGAAGGAGCTCAGGTTTGGTATTAGAAGCATTGAGATATCACATCTCATGTTATCGGAAGGATCTCAGGTTTGGTATTAGAAGCATTGAGATATCACATCTCATGCTATCAGAAGGGTCTCAGGATTGGAATGGGAAGGAGTTGGATATCACATCTCATGCTAAAGGGAGGGTCTCAGGTTTGGAAGGGGAAGGATTTGGATATCACATCTCATGTTATCGGAAGGGTCTCAGGTTTGGTATAAGCATTGAGATATCACATCACATGCTATAGGAAGGGTCTCAGGATTGGAATGGGAAGGAGTTGTATATGACATCTCATGCCATAGGAAGGGTCGCAGGTTTGGTATAAGCATTGATATATCACATCACATGCTATAGGAAGGGTCTCAGGATTGGAATGGGAAGGACTTGGATATCACATCTCATGCTAAAGGCAGGGTCTCAGGTTTGGAAAGGGAAGGAGTTGGATATCACATTTCATGTTAGAGGTAGGATCTCAGGTTTGGTATTAGAGGCATTGAGATATCACATCTCATGCTATCAGAAGGGTCTCAGGATTGGAATGGGAAGGAGTTGGATATCACATCCCATGCTAAAGGGAGGGTCTCAGGTTTGGAAGGGGAAGGATTTGGATATCACATCTCATGTTATTGGAAGGATCTCAGGTTTGGTATTAGAGGCATTGAGATATCACATCTCATGCTATCATAAGGGTCTCAGGATTGGAATGGGAAGGAGTTGGATATCACATCTCATGCTAAAGGGAGGGTCTCAGGTTTGGAAGGGGAAGGATTTGGATATTACATCACATGTTATAGGAAGGATCTCAGGTTTGGTATTAGAAGCATTGAGATATCACATCTCATGCTATCGGAAGGGTCTCAGGATTGGAATGGGAAGGAGTTGGATATCACATCTCATGCTATAGGAAGGGTCTCAGGTTTGAAACGGGAAGGAGTTGGATATCACATCTCATGTTATAGGAAGAGTCTCAGGTTTGGTATAAGCATTGAGATATCACATCTCTGCAATCGGAAATGTCTCAGGATTGGGATGGGAAGGAGTTGGATATCACATCTCATGCTATAGGAAGGGTCTCAGGTTTGGAACGGGAAGGAGTTGGATATTGTTAAGACGGATTTCTGAACTCTGTCCTGGTGGCGCAGAAGTTCAGAAGGCCAACCTAATTTCTTGGAACAGGGTAACCTCTGGACAAGCCAGACCAATCAAGGTAGCGATCGCGGCGGTCAAGACTAGGTCTCAAGAGGGGTGAGGGTGACTGAAAGCCCGCAATGAGCACACAAAGCAAGGACACTTACAAACTACTCCAAACAGGTGCTATATTAAAAATATATACACATTTATTCCAAGGCCTTTAAAACAATGACCGTAGCGAGAAATCACAATACAACTCTAGTAAACCAACACATACCATACCAATACAATATATATACAAATACAAACAAGTCTCAAGCGTTAGATGCACGAAATGTGTAGTCCACCTAAAAGGGAAGGAAAACAGGCAGTGCGAAATAATGCTTAGACCCAGTCCGCCTTCAGAGGCACCTAACTAAAAGGAAGTCCGAGCCCTACGAAGAGTGGAGCCTTGTGCTCAAAAGTACCTGCACACGCTGGTGCCAACGGGCAAAAGGGGAGTCTCTTCGAGGGAGATCAGGCAGTTCAGTTTAGTGCACAAACGAAGAAGAACAGTGTTCCGCGACTCAAGCGCAGCCTCCACTGTGGGCAGAAGCAGAGCGCGAGTACGGAAAGGCGTGCTGTTTTGACAGAGCGGGGAAAAGCTATGGGCTCCTGCAGGAGGGCGACCAGTTCCTAGCTATGCTACCCACCGGTCCCCGATGCAAGCAGACCCAGGCTTCTCCGCGTCAGGTTCAGTCGCTGGCAGGTTCAGAAGAGCAGGGGACGTCTCGTCGTCGTGTTGAGTCTGCAGCAGCAGAGTTGAGTAAAAGACGTCCCAAACGAAGGAACCCGCACAGTTTGTTACCACAGCAGGGCAACGGAGCGGCGGTGTGTATCTGAGCCAAATGTACACTACTCACTTCAGACCTAGGAACGCTAAGTGTACGAATCATGTGAGAGTGACAAGGACTCGATATACTACACAACCTGGCGGCGGTTACAGAGCAAGACTCCTGTGTAGGCTGGTCAGTCTGCTGGATGGCCCAGAGACGCTTCCGAAGGCTTACTAGCAGGAGATGGTGAAGATGCCGAGAATAGCTGTCCCCGCTATTCCAAGGGTCGAAGTACCAGTACAGGCCTTCTGGTTCGATCAAAGGTGAAAAGGGTTTCACAAGGCGACAGCAGTGCAGAGGAGCAGTCCTTCAGCGGGTCACCAGCGATTCCTCGGTTCAGCCTCTTGGTTGCAGGATACTTGGCTCCTGTATTCCTTCGTTCGTGAGAACTCAGGAGATCGACATGGTAGTGGTGTTTCCAGCCCCCTCTTATTCACGGTTCCCTTCGCGCCAAAACGGTGGGGACCCAATGGGAGATCCGCTCATCAACACTCACACCATTCGTGGACCTATCACGGACCACGGTGGTCCCAGGCATTCACACGGGACCAGACATCCCAGCCCACATCCTGGAGGCACACACAAGACATGTAGAAGCCCGCGAAAGTATCCGTGTTTCGCGGGAAAGTACATGCCCAAATAAGGAAGGCCCCGGGTCGGCTCGACCTGGGGAAGGTGAAGGGAGCAAGACGGTCAGCGGACAGGACAAAGGAGCCTCGTGGTCTGGCCATTTTGGGAGACAGGCCACCATTTTGGGTTAAGTTCGAGAAACGCGCTTAGAACGCTAAAAGGAGCTCAAAACACAAGAAACGATCGCTGCCACCATTCCCGTCCGTGAATCACTTGCACCGATCAGTTACAATCCTGAAAGAGTATCTAGGGCCTGTAGAAGGCTAGAATCCCAAGAGAGCAGTAACTTAGCTTACAGTGCCCTCTTGTGTCATGTTGCACGAAAGCCGCAACATGATAAAAGAAACTACGGAAAACAGCGTTTCCCGGTACTGACTGTCTTAAGGGCATGTCAGTTTCCCCGTAAGAAAGGAGCGAAAGCCCAGAGGAGTGCGGCAGAAGGCTGCACTTCTCTGGCAAAGTCGAGAACAAGGTGAAAAACAACAGCAAAAAGTTTAGGGGTTGCCACATGGAAGGAAAATTACCTACAATTACGAAATCTTTCCTAACAGATATCACATCTCATGTTATAGGAAGAGTCTCAGGTTTGGTATAAGCATTGAGATATCACATCTCTGCAATCGGAAGTGTCCCAGGATTGGGATGGGAAGGAGTTGGATATCCCATCTCATGTTATAGGACGGGTCTCAGGATTGTTATTAGGATCATTGAGATATCATATTGCATGCTGTAGGAAGGGTCTAAGGATTGGAATGGGAAGGACTTGGATATCACATCTCATGCTATGGATAGGCTCTCAGGTTTGGAAAGGGAAGGAGTTGGATATCAGATTTCATGTTAGAGGAAGGATCTCAGGTTTGGTATTAGAGGCATTGAGATATCACATCTCATGCTATAGGAAGGGTCTCAGGATTGGAATGGGAAGGAGTTGGATATCACATCTCATGCTATAGGAAGGGTCTCAGGTTTGGTATAAGCATTGAGATATCACATCCCATGCTATAGGAAGGGTCTCAGGATTGGAATGGAAGGAGTTGGATATCACATCTCATGTTAAACGAAGGATCTCAGGTTTGGTATTAGAAGCATTAAGACATCACATCTCATGCTATAGGAAGGGTCTCAGGATTGGAATGGGAAGGAGTTGGATATCACATCTCATGCTATAGGAAGGGTCTCAGGTTTGGTATAAGCATTGAGATATCACATCTCATGCTATAGGAAGGGTCTCAGGAATGGAATGGGAAGGAGTTGTATATGACATCTCAAGCCATAGGAAGGGTCTCAGGTTTGGTATAAGCTTTGAGATATCACATCTCTGCTATCGGAAGGGTCTCAGGATTGGAATGGGAAGGAGTTGGATATCGCATCTCATGTTATAGGAAGAGTCTCAGGTTTGGTATTAGAAGCATTGAGATATCACATCTCATGCTATAGGAAGTGTCTCAGGATTGGAATGGGAAGGACTTGGATATCACATCTCATGCTATAGGGAGGGTCTCAAGTTTGATATTAGAAGCATTGAGATATCACATCTCATGATATCGGAAGGGTCTCAGGATTGGAATGGGAAGGAGTTGGATATCACATCTCATGATAAAGGAAGGGTCTAAGGTTTGGAAGGGGAAGGATTTGGATATCACATCTCATGTTATAGGACGGGTCTCAGGTTTGGTATTAGAAGCACTGAGATATCAAGTCTCATGGTATAGGAAGGGTCTCAGAATTGGAATGAGAAGGAGTTGGATATCACATCTCAAGCTATAGGAAGGGTCTCAGGATTGGAATGGGAAGGAGTTCGATATCACATCTCATGCAATAGTATGGGTCTCAGGTTTGGTATAAGCATTGGGCTATCACATCTCATGCTATCGGAAGGGTATCAGGATTGGATTTGGAAGGAGTTGGATATCCCATCTCATGCTATAGGAAGGGTCTCAGGTTGGAATGGGAAGGAGTTGGATATCACATCTCATGTTATAGGAAGGGTCTCAGGATTGGAATGGGAAGGACTTGGATATCACATCTCATGCTATAGGAAGGCTCTCAGGTTTGGAAGGGGAAAGAGTTGGATATCACATTTCATGTTAGAGGTAGGATCTCAGGTTTGGTATTAGAGGCATTGAGATATCACATCTCATGCTATCAGAAGGGTCTCAGGATTGGAATGGGAAGGAGTTGGATATCACATCTCATGCTAAAGGGAGGGTCTCAGGTTTGGAAGGGGAAGGATTTGGATATCACATCTCATGTTATAGGAAGGATCTCAGGTTTGGTATTAGAAGCATTGAGATATCACATCTCATGCTATCGGAAGGATCTCAGGTTTGGTATTAGAAGCATTGAGATATCACATCTCATGCTATCAGAATGGTCTCAGGATTGGTATATGGAAGGAGTTGGATATCACATCTCATGCTAAAGGGAGGGTCTCAGGTTTGGAAGGGGAAGGATTTGGATATCACATCTCATGTTATCGGAAGGATCTCAGGTTTGGTATTAGAAGTATTGAGATATCACATCTCATGCTATAGGAAGGGTCTCAGGATTGGAATGTGAAGGAGTTGGAGATCACATCTCAAGCTATAGGAATGGTCTCAGGTTTGGTATAAGCATTGAGATATCACATCACATGCTATAGGAAGGGTCTCAGGATTGGAATGGGAAGGAGTTGGATATCACATCTCATGTTATAGGAAAGATCTCAGGTTTTGTATTAGAAGCATTGAGACATCACATCTCATGTTATAGGAAGGGTCTCAGGATTGGAATGGGAAGAAGTTGGATATCACATCTCATGCTATAGGAAGAGTCTCAGGTTTGGTATAAGCATTGAGATATCACATCTCATGATATAGGAAGGGTCTCAGGATTGGAATGGGAAGGAGTTGTATATGACATCTCATGCCATAGGAAGGGTCTCAGGTTTGGTATAAGCATTGAGATATCACATCACATGCTATAGGAAGGGTCTCAGGATTGGAATGGGAAGGACTTGGATATCACATCTCATGCTAAAGGGAGGGTCTCAGGTTTGGAAGGGGAAGGATTTGGATATCACATCTCATGTTATAGGAAAGATCTCAGGTTTGGTATAAGAAGCCTTGAGATATCACATCTCATGCTATCGGAAGAATCTCAGATTTGGTATTAGTGGCATTGAGATATCACATCTCATGCTATCATAAGGGTCTCAGGATTGGAATGGGAAGGAGTTGGATATCACATCTCATGCTATAGGAAGGGTCTCAGGTTTGGAACGGGAAGGAGTTGGATATCACATCTCATGTTATAGGAAGAGTCTCAGGTTTGGTATAAGCATTGAGATATCACATCTCTGCAATCGGAAGTGTCTCAGGATTGGGATGGGAAGGAGTTGGATATCACATCTCATGCTATAGGAAGGGTCTCAGGTTTGGAACGGGAAGGAGTTGGATATCCCATCTCATGTTATAGGACTGGTCTCAGGTTTGGTATTAGAAGCATTGAGATATCACATCTCTGCTATCGGAAGTGTCTCAGGATTGGAATGGGAAGGAGTTGGATATCACATCTCATGTTATAGGACGGGTCTCAGGTTTGTTATTAGAATCATTGAGATATCATATTGCATGCTGTAGGAAGGGTCTAAGGATTGGAATGGGAAGGACTTGGATATCACATCTCATGCTATAGGTAGGCTCTCAGGTTTGGAAAGGGAAGGAGTTGGATATCACATTTCATGTTAGAGGAAGGATCTCAGGTTTGGTATTAGAGCCATTGGATATCACATCTCATGCTATAGGAAGGGTCTCAGGATTGGAATGGGAAGGAGTTGGATATCACATCTCATGCTATAGGAAGGGTTTTAGGTTTGGTATAAGCATTGAGATATCACATCTCATGCTATAGGAAGGGTCTCAGGATTGGAATGGGAAGGATATGTATATGACATCTCATGCCATAGGAAGGGTCTCAGGTTTGGTATAAGCATTGAGATATCACATCTCTGCTTTCGGAAGGGTCTCAGGATTGTAATGGGAAGGAGTTGGATATCCCATCTCATGTTATAGGAAGAGTCTCAGGTTTGGTATTAGAAGCATTGAGATATCACATCTCATGCTATAGGAAGTGTCTCAGGATTGGAATGGGAAGGACTTGGATATCACATCTCATGCTATAGGGAGGGTCTCAAGTATGATATTAGAAGCATTGAGATATCACATCTCATGCTATAGGAAGGGTCTCAGTATTGGAATGGGAAGGAGTTGGATATCACATCTCATGCTATAGGAAGGGTCTCAGGTTTGGTATAAGCATTGAGATATCACATCTCAGCTATCGGAAGGGTCTCAGGATTGGAATGGGAAGGAGTTGGATATTCCCATCTCATGTTATAGGAAGGGTCTATCAGGTCTTAGCATGAGACTCTTCCTATAACATGAGATGTGATATCCAACTCCTTCCCGTTCCTAACCTGAGACCCTTCCTATAGCATGAGATGTGATATCCAACTCCTTCCCATTCCAATCCTGAGACCCTTCCGATAGCTTGAGATGTGATATCTCAATGCTTCTAATATCAATACTGAGACCCTCCCTATAGCATGAGATGTGATATCTAAGTCCTTCCCATTCCAATCCTGAGACCCTTCCGATAGCAGAGATGTGATATCTCAATGCTTATACCAAACCTGAGACCCTTCCTATAGCATGAGATGTGATATCCAACTCCTTCCCATTCCAATCCTTAGACCCTTCCTATAGCATGATATGTGAAATCTCAATGCTTCTACCAAAACTGAGACCCTTCCTTTAGCATGAGATGTGATATCCAACTCCTTCCCATTCCAATCCTGAGACCAGTCCTATAGCATGAGATGCGATATCTCAATGCTTCTAATACCAAACCTGAGATCCTTCCTATAACATGAGATGTGATATCCAACTCCTTCCCATTCCAATCCTGAGACCCTTCCTATAGCATGAGATGTGATATCTCAATGCTTCTAATACCAAACCTGAGATCCTTCCGATAGCATGAGATGTGATATCTCAATGCTTCTAATACCAAACCTGAGATCCTTCCTATAACATGAGATGTGATATCCAAATCCTTCCCCTTCCAAACCTGAGACCCTCCCTTTAGCATGAGATATGATATCCAACTCCTTCCCATTCCAATCCTGATACCCTTCTGATAGCATGAGATGTGATATCTCAATGCCTCTAATACCAAACCTGAGATCCTACCTCTAACATGAAATGTGATATCCAACTCCTTCCCTTTCCAAACCTGAGAGCCTTCCTACAGCATGAGATGTGATATCCAAGTCCTTCCCATTCCAATCCTGAGACCCTTCCTATAACATGAGATGTCATATCCAACTCCTTACCATTCCAACCTGAGACCCTTCCTATAGCATGAGATGGGATATCCAACTCCTTCCAAATCCAATCCTGATACCCTTCCGATAGCATGAGATGTGATATCCCAATGCTTCTACAAAACCTGAGACCCATACCATGGCATGAGATGTGATATCAAACTCCCGTCCTATACCATGAGTCTTGATATCTCAATGCTTCTAATACCAAACCTGAGACCGGTCCAATAACATGAGATGTGATATCCAAATCCTTCCCCTTCCAAACCTTAGACCCTTCCTTTATCATGAGATGTGATATCCAAGTCCTTCCCATTCCATTCCTGAGACCCTTCCTATAGCATGAGATGTGATATCTCAATGCTTCTAATATCAAACCTGAGACCCTTCCTATAACATGAGATGTGATATCCAAGTCCTTCCCATTTCAATCCTGAGACCCTTCCTATAGCATGAGATGTGATATCTCAATGCTTCTAATACCAAACCTGAGACCCTTCCTATAACATGAATTCTGATATCCAAGTCCTTCCCATTCCAATCCTGAGACCCTTCCAATAGCAGAGATGTGATATCTCAATGCTTCTAATATCAAACCTGAGACCTGTCCTATAACATGAGATGGGATATCCAACTCCTTCCCGTTCCAAACCTGATACCCTTCCTATAGCATGATATGTGATATCCAATTCCTTCCCATCCCAATCCTGAGACACCTCCGATAGCAGAGATGTGATATCGCAATGCTTATACCAAACCTGAGACTCTTCCTATAACATGAGATGTGATATCTAACTCCTTCCCGTTCCAAACCTGAGACCCTTCCTATAGCATGAGATGTGATATCCAACTCCTTCCCATTCCAATCCTGAGACCCTTCCTATAGCATGAGATGTGATATCTCAATGCTTCTAATACCAAACCTGAGATCCTTCCTATAACATGAGATGTGATATCCAACTCCTTCCCATTCCAATCCTGAGACCCTTATGATAGCATGAGATGTGATATCTCAATGCCTCTAATACCAAACCTGAGATACTTCCGATAGCATGAGATGTGATATCTCAATGCTTCTAATACCAAACCTGAGATCCTTCCTATAACATGAGATGTGATTTCCAAATCCTTCCCCTTCCAAACCTGAGACCCTCCCTTTAGCATGAGATGTGATATACAACTCCTTCCCATTCCAATCCTGAGACCCTTCTGATAGCATGAGATGTGATATCTCAATGCCTCTAATACCAAACCTGAGATCCTACCTCTAACATGAAATGTGATATACATCTCCTTCCCTTTCCAAACCTGAGACCCTGCCTATAGCATGAGATGTGATATCCAAGTCCTTCCCATTCCAATCCTGAGACCCTTCCTATAGCATGTGATGTGATATCTCAATGCTTATACCAAACCTGAGACCCTTCCTATGGCATGAGATGTCATATACAACTCCTTCCCATTCCAATCCTGAGACCCTTCCTATAGCATGTGATGTGATATCTCACTGCTTATACCAAACCTGAGACCCTTCCTATGGCATGAGATGTGATATCCAACTTCTTCCCATTCCAATCCTAAGACTCTTCCTATAACATGAGATGTGATGTCTCAATGCTTCTAATACCAAACCTGAGATCTTTCCTATAACATGAGGTGTGATATCCAACTCCTTCCCATTCCAATCCTGAGACCCTTCCTATAGCATGAGATGTGATATCTCAATGCTTATACCAAACCTGAGACCCTTCCTATAGCTTGAGATGTGATATCCAACTCCTTCCCATTCCAATCCTGAGACCCTTCCTCCTTCCTATAGCATGAGATGTGATATCTCAAGGCCTCTAATACCAAACCTGAGATCCTTCCTCTAACATGAAATGTGATATCCAACTCCTTCCCCTTCCAAACCTGAGAGCCTTCCTATAGCATGAGATATGATATCCAAGTCCTTCCCATTCCAATCCTGAGACCCTTCCTATAACATGAAATGTGATATCCAACTCCTTCCCATTGCAACCTGAGACCCTTCCTATAGCATGAGATGGGATATCCAACTCCTTCCAAATCCAATACTGATACCCTTCCAATAGCATGAGATGTGATATCCCAATGCTTCTACCAAAAATGAGACCCATACTATGGCATAAGATGTGATATCAAACTCCTTCCCATTCCAATCCTGAGACCCTTCCTATAGCTTGAGATGTGATATCCAACTCCTTCCCATTCCAATTCTGAGACCCTTCCTATACCATGAGACTTGATATCTCAATGCTTCTAATACCAAACCTGAGACCCGTCCTATAACATGAGATGTGATATCCAAATCCTTCCCCTTCCAAACCTTAGACCCTTCCTTTATCATGAGATGTGATATCCAACTCCTTCCCATTCCAATCCTGAGACCCTTCCGATATCATGAGATTTGTTATCTCAATGCTTCTAATATCAAACTTGAGACCCTCCCTATAGCATGAGATGTGACATCCAAGTCCTCCCCATTCCAATCCTGAGACCCTTCCTATAGCATGAGATGTGATATCTCAATGCTTCTAATACCAAACCTGAGACCCTTCCTATAACATGAGATGGGATATCCAACTCCTTCCCATTCCAATCCTGAGACCCTTCCGATAGCAGAGATGTGATATCTCAATGCGTATACCAAACCTGAGACCCTTCCTATGGCCTGAGATGTCATATACAACTCCTTCCCAATCCAATCCTGAGACCCTTCCTATAGCATGAGATGTGATATCTCAATGCTTATACCAAATCTGAGACCCTTCCTATAGCATGAGATGTGATATCCAACTCCTACCCATTCCAATCCTGAGACCCTTCCTATAGCAAGAGATGTGATATCCAAATCCTTCCCATTTAAATCCTGAGACCCTTCCTATAACATGATATGTGATATCCAAATCCTTCCCATTCCAACCTGAGACACTTCCTATAGCATGAGAAGGGATATCCAACTCCTTCCCAATCCAATCCGGAGACCCTTCCGATAGCAGAGATGTGATATCTCAATGCTTATACCAAACCTGAGACCCTTCCTATGGCATGATATGTGATATCCAACTCCTTGCCATTCAAATCCTGAGACCCTTCCTATAGCATGAGAAGGGATATCCAACTCCTTCCCAATCCAATCCTGAGACCCTTCCGATAGCAGAGATGTGATATCTCAACGCTTCTACCAAACCTGAGACCCTTCCTTTAGCATGAGATGTGATATCCAAATCCTTCGCATTCCAATCCTGAGACCCTTCCTATAGCATGAGATGTGATATCTCAATGGTTCTAATACCGAACCTGAGATCCTTCCTATAACATGAGATGTGATATCCAATTCCTTCCCATTCCAAACCTGAGACCCTTCCTATAACATGAAATGTGATATCTCAAGGCCTCTAATACCAAACCTGAGATCCTTCCTCTAACATGAAATGTGATATCCAGCTCCTTCCCATTCCAAACCTGAGACCCTTCCTATAACATGAAATGTGATATCCAACTCCATCCCATTCCAACCTGAGACCTTTCCTATAGCATGAGATGGGATATCCAACTCCTTCCAAATCCAATACTGATACCATTCCGATAGCATGAGATGTGATATCCCAATGCTTCTACCAAATCTGAGACCCATACTATGGCATGAGATGTGATATCAAACTCCTTCCCATTCCAATCCTGAGACCCTTCCTATAGCTTGAGATGTGATATCCAACTTCTTCCCATTCCAATTCTGAGACCCTTCCTATACCATGAGACTTGATATCTCAATGCTTCTAATACCAAACCTGAGACCCGTCCTATAACATGAGATGTGATATCCAAATCCTTCCCCTTCCAAACCTTAGACCGTTCCTTTATCATGAGATGTGATATCCAACTCCTTCCCATTCCAATCCTGAGACCCTTCCGATATCATGAGATTTGTTATCTCAATGCTTCTAATATCAAACTTGAGACCCTTCCTATAGCATGAGATGTGACATCCAAGTCCTCCCCATTCCAATCCTGAGACCCTTCCTATAGCATGAGATGTGATATCTCAATGCTTCTAATACCAAACCTGAGACCCTTCCTATAACATGAGATGGGATATCCAACTCAGATGGGATATCCAACTCCTCCCCATTCCAATCCTGAGACCCTTCCGATAGCAGAGATGTGATATCTCAATGCTTATATCAAACCTGAGACCCTTCCTATGGCCTGAGATGTCATATACAACTCCTTCCCATTCCAATCCTGAGACCCTTCCTATAGCATGAGATGTGATATCTCAATGCTTATACCAAATCTGAGACCCTTCCTATAGCATGAGATGTGATATCCAACTCCTTCCCATTCCAATCCTGAGACCCTTCCTATAGCATGAGATGTGATATCTCAATGCTTCTAATACCAAACCTGAGATCCTTCCTATAACATGAGATGTGATATCCAACTCCTTCCCATTCCAATCCTGAGACCCTTATGATAGCATGAGATGTGATATCTCAATGCTTCTAATATCAATACTGAGACCCTCCCTATAGCATGAGATGTGATATCTAAGTCCTTCCCATTCCAATCCTGAGACCCTTCCGATAGCAGAGATGTGATATCTCAATGCTTATACCAAACCTGAGACCCTTCCTATAGCATGAGATGTGATATGCAATTCCTTCCCATTCCAATCCTGAGACCCTTCCTATAGCATGATATGTGAAATCTCAATGCTTCTACCAAAACTGAGACCCTTCCTTTAGCATGAGATGTGATATCCAACTCCTTCCCATTCCAATCCTGAGACCAGTCCTATAGCATGAGATGCGATATCTCAATGCTTCTAATACCAAACCTGAGATCCTTCCTATAACATGAGATGTGATATCCAACTCCTTCCCATTCCAATCCTGAGACCCTTCCTATAGCATGAGATGTGATATCTCAATGCTTCTAATACCAAACCTGAGATCCTTCCGATAGCATGAGATGTGATATCTCAATGCTTCTAATACCAAACCTGAGATCCTTCCTATAACATGAGATGTGATATCCAAATCCTTCCCCTTCCGAACCTGAGACCCTCCCTTTAGCATGAGATGTGATATCCAACTCCTTCCCATTCCAATCCTGATACCCTTCTGATAGCATGAGATGTGATATCTCAATGCCTCTAATACCAAACCTGAGATCCTACCTCTAACATGAAATGTGATATCCAACTCCTTCCCTTTCCAAACCTGAGAGCCTTCCTACAGCATGAGATGTGATATCCAAGTCCTTCCCATTCCAATCCTGAGACCCTTCCTATAACATGAGATGTCATATCCAACTCCTTACCATTCCAACCTGAGACCCTTCCTATAGCATGAGATGGGATATCCAACTCCTTCCAAATCCAATCCTGATACCCTTCCGATAGCATGAGATGTGATATCCCAATGCTTCTACAAAACCTGAGACCCATACCATGGCATGAGATGTGATATCAAACTCCCGTCCTATACCATGAGACTTGATATCTCAATGCTTCTAATACCAAACCTGAGACCGGTCCAATAACATGAGATGTGATATCCAAATCCTTCCCCTTCCAAACCTTAGACCCTTCCTTTATCATGAGATGTGATATCCAAGTCCTTCCCATTCCATTCCTGAGACCCTTCCTATAGCATGAGATGTGATATCTCAATGCTTCTAATACCAAACCTGAGACCCTTCCTATAACATGAGATGTGATATCCAAGTCCTTCCCATTTCAATCCTGAGACCCTTCCTATAGCATGAGATGTGATATCTCAATGCTTCTAATACCAAACCTGAGACCCTTCCTATAACATGAATTCTGATATCCAAGTCCTTCCCATTCCAATCCTGAGACCCTTCCAATAGCAGAGATGTGATATCTCAATGCTTCTAATATCAAACCTGAGACCTGTCCTATAACATGAGATGGGATATCCAACTCCTTCCCGTTCCAAACCTGATACCCTTCCTATAGCATGAGATGTGATATCCAATTCCTTCCCATCCCAATCCTGAGACACCTCCGATAGCAGAGATGTGATATCTCAATGCTTATACCAAACCTGAGACTCTTCCTATAACATGAGATGTGATATCTAACTCCTTCCCGTTCCAAACCTGAGACCCTTCCTATAGCATGAGATGTGATATCCAACTCCTTCCCATTCCAATCCTGAGACCCTTCCTATAGCATGAGATGTGATATCTCAATGCTTCTAATACCAAACCTGAGATCCTTCCTATAACATGAGATGTGATATCCAACTCCTTCCCATTCCAATCCTGAGACCCTTATGATAGCATGAGATGTGATATCTCAATGCCTCTAATACCAAACCTGAGATACTTCCGATAGCATGAGATGTGATATCTCAATGCTTCTAATACCAAACCTGAGATCCTTCCTATAACATGAGATGTGATTTCCAAATCCTTCCCCTTCCAAACCTGAGACCCTCCCTTTAGCATGAGATGTGATATACAACTCCTTCCCATTCCAATCCTGAGACCCTTCTGATAGCATGAGATGTGATATCTCAATGCCTCTAATACCAAACCTGAGATCCTACCTCTAACATGAAATGTGATATACATCTCCTTCCCTTTCCAAACCTGAGACCCTGACTATAGCATGAGATGTGATATCCAAGTCCTTCCCATTCCAATCCTGAGACCCTTCCTATAGCATGTGATGTGATATCTCAATGCTTATACCAAACCTGAGACCCTTCCTATGGCATGAGATGTCATATACAACTCCTTCCCATTCCAATCCTGAGACCCTTCCTATAGCATGTGATGTGATATCTCAATGCTTATACCAAACCTGAGACCCTTCCTATGGCATGAGATGTGATATCCAACTTCTTCCCATTCCAATCCTAAGACCCTTCCTATAACATGAGATGTGATGTCTCAATGCTTCTAATACCAAACCTGAGATCTTTCCTATAACATGAGGTGTGATATCCAACTCCTTCCCATTCCAATCCTGAGACCCTTCCTATAGCATGAGATGTGATATCTCAATGCTTATACCAAACCTGAGACCCTTCCTATAGCTTGAGATGTGATATCCAACTCCTTCCCATTCCAATCCTGAGACCCTTCCTATAGCATGAGATGTGATAACTCAAGGCCTCTAATACCAAACCTGAGATCCTTCCTCTAACATGAAATGTGATATCCAACTCCTTCCCCTTCCAAACCTGAGAGCCTTCCTATAGCATGAGATATGATATCCAAGTCCTTCCCATTCCAATCCTGAGACCCTTCCTATAACATGAAATGTGATATCCAACTCCTTCCCATTGCAACCTAAGACCCTTCCTATAGCATGAGATGGGATATCCAACTCCTTCCAAATCCAATACTGATACCCTTCCAATAGCATGAGATGTGATATCCCAATGCTTCTACCAAAAATGAGACCCATACTATGGCATAAGATGTGATATCAAACTCCTTCCCATTCCAATCCTGAGACCCTTCCTATAGCTTGAGATGTGATATCCAACTCCTTCCCATTCCAATTCTGAGACCCTTCCTATACCATGAGACTTGATATCTCAATGCTTCTAATACCAAACCTGAGACCCGTCCTATAACATGAGATGTGATATCCAAATCCTTCCCCTTCCAAACCTTAGACCCTTCCTTTATCATGAGATGTGATATCCAACTCCTTCCCATTCCAATCCTGAGACCCTTCCGATATCATGAGATTTGTTATCTCAATGCTTCTAATATCAAACTTGAGACCCTCCCTATAGCATGAGATGTGACATCCAAGTCCTCCCCATTCCAATCCTGAGACCCTTCCTATAGCATGAGATGTGATATCTCAATGCTTCTAATACCATACCTGAGACCCTTCCTATAACATGAGATGGGATATCCAACTTCTTCCCATTCCAATCCTGAGACCCTTCCGATAGCAGAGATGTGATATCTCAATGCGTATACCAAACCTGAGACCCTTCCTATGGCCTGAGATGTCATATACAACTCCTTCCCAATCCAATCCTGAGACCCTTCCTATAGCCTGAGATGTGATATCTCAATGCTTATACCAAATCTGAGACCCTTCCTATAGCATGAGATGTGATATCCAACTCCTACCCATTCCAATCCTGAGACCCTTCCTATAGCAAGAGATGTGATATCCAAATCCTTCCCATTTAAATCCTGAGACCCTTCCTATAACATGATATGTGATATCCAAATCCTTCCCATTCCAACCTGAGACACTTCCTATAGCATGAGAAGGGATATCCAACTCCTTCCCAATCCAATCCGGAGACCCTTCCGATAGCAGAGATGTGATATCTAAATGCTTATACCAAACCTGAGACCCTTCCTATGGCATGATATGTGATATCCAACTCCTTGCCATTCAAATCCTGAGACCCTTCCTATAGCATGAGAAGGGATATCCAACTCCTTCCCAATCCAATCCTGAGACCCTTCCGATAGCAGAGATGTGATATCTCAACGCTTCTACCAAACCTGAGACCCTTCCTTTAGCATGAGATGTGATATCCAAATCCTTCGCATTCCAATCCTGAGACCCTTCCTATAGCATGAGATGTGATATCTCAATGGTTCTAATACCGAACCTGAGATCCTTCCTATAACATGAGATGTGATATCCAATTCCTTCCCATTCCAAACCTGAGACCCTTCCTATAACATGAAATGTGATATCTCAAGGCCTCTAATACCAAACCTGAGATCCTTCCTCTAACATGAAATGTGATATCCAGCTCCTTCCCATTCCAAACCTGAGACCCTTCCTATAACATGAAATGTGATATCCAACTCCATCCCATTCCAACCTGAGACCTTTCCTATAGCATGAGATGGGATATCCAACTCCTTCCAAATCCAATACTGATACCATTCCGATAGCATGAGATGTGATATCCCAATGCTTCTACCAAATCTGAGACCCATACTATGGCATGAGATGTGATATCAAACTCCTTCCCATTCCAATCCTGAGACCCTTCCTATAGCTTGAGATGTGATATCCAACTTCTTCCCATTCCAATTCTGAGACCCTTCCTATACCATGAGACTTGATATCTCAATGCTTCTAATACCAAACCTGAGACCCGTCCTATAACATGAGATGTGATATCCAAATCCTTCCCCTTCCAAACCTTAGACCGTTCCTTTATCATGAGATGTGATATCCAACTCCTTCCCATTCCAATCCTGAGACCCTTCCGATATCATGAGATTTGTTATCTCAATGCTTCTAATATCAAACTTGAGACCCTTCCTATAGCATGAGATGTGACATCCAAGTCCTCCCCATTCCAATCCTGAGACCCTTCCTATAGCATGAGATGTGATATCTCAATGCTTCTAATACCAAACCTGAGACCCTTCCTATAACATGAGATGGGATATCCAACTCAGATGGGATATCCAACTCCTCCCCATTCCAATCCTGAGACCCTTCCGATAGCAGAGATGTGATATCTCAATGCTTATATCAAACCTGAGACCCTTCCTATGGCCTGAGATGTCATATACAACTCCTTCCCATTCCAATCCTGAGACCCTTCCTATAGCATGAGATGTGATATCTCAATGCTTATACCAAATCTGAGACCCTTCCTATAGCATGAGATGTGATATCCAACTCCTTCCCATTCCAATCCTGAGACCCTTCCTATAGCATGAGATGTGATATCTCAATGCTTCTAATACCAAACCTGAGATCCTTCCTATAACATGAGATGTGATATCCAACTCCTTCCCATTCCAATCCTGAGACCCTTATGATAGCATGAGATGTGATATCTCAATGCCTCTAATACCAAACCTGAGATACTTCCGATAGCATGCGATGTGATATCTCAATGCTTCTAATACCAAACCTGAGATCCTTCCTATAACATGACATGTGATTTCCAAATCCTTCCCCTTCCAAACCTGAGACCCTCCCTTTAGCATGAGATGTGATATACAACTCCTTCCCATTCCAATCCTGAGACCCTTCTGATAGCATGAGATGTGATATCTCAATGCCTCTAATAACAAACCTGAGATCCTACCTCTAACATGAAATGTGATATCCATCTCCTTCCCTTTCCAAACCTGAGACCCTGCCTATAGCATAAGCTGTGATATCCAAGTCCTTCCCATTCCAATCCTGAGACCCTTCCTATAGCATGTGATGTGATATCTCAATGCTTATACCAAACCTGAGACCCTTCTTATGGCATGAGATGTCATATACAACTCCTTCCCATTCCAATCCTGAGACCCTTCCTATAGCATGAGATGTGATATCTCAATGCTTATACCAAACCTGAGACCCTTCCTATAGCATGAGATGTGATATCTCAAGGCCTCTAATACCAAACCTGAGATCCTTCCTCTAACATGAGATGTGATATCCAACTCCTTCCCGTTCCAAACCTGAGACACTTCCTATAGCATATGTGACATCCAACTCCTTCCCATTCCAAACATGAGACCCTTCCTATAGCAAGAATGTAATATCCAACTCCTACCCATTCCAATCCTGAGACCCTTCCTATAGCAAGAGATGTGATATCCAAATCCTTCCCATTCCAATCCTGAGACCCTTCCTATAACATGAGATGTGATATCCAAATCCTTCCCATTCCAACCTGAGACACTTCCTATAGCATGAGAAGGGATATCCAACTCCTTCCCAATCCAATCCGGAGACCCTTCCGATAGCAGAGATGTGTTATCTCAATGCTTATTCCAAACCTGAGACCCTTCCTATGGCATGATATGTGATATCCAACTCCTTGCCATTCAAATCCTGAGACCCTTCCTATAGCATGAGAAGGGATATCCAACTCCTTCCCAATCCAATCCTGAGACCCTTCCGATAGCAGAGATGTGATATCTCAACGCTTCTACCAAACCTGAGACCCTTCCTTTAGCATGAGATGTGATATCCAAATCCTTCGCATTCTAATCCTGAGACCCTTCCTATAGCATGAGATGTGATATCTCAATGGTTCTAATACCAAACCTGAGATCCTTCCTATAACATGAGATGTGATATCCAATTCCTTCCCATTCCAAACCTGAGACCCTTCCTATAACATGAAATGTGATATCTCAAGGCCTCTAATACCAAACCTGAGATCCTTCCTCTAACATGAAATGTGATATCCAACTCCTTCCCATTCCAAACCTGAGACCCCTCCTATAACATGAAATGTGATATCCAACTCCATCCCATTCCAACCTGAGACCTTTCCTATAGCATGAGATGGGATATCCAACTCCTTCCAAATCCAATACTGATACCATTCCGATAGCATGAGATGTGATATCCCAATGCTTCTACCAAATCTGAGACCCATACTATGGCATGAGATGTGATATCAAACTCCTTCCCATTCCAATCCTGAGACCCTTCCTATAGCTTGAGATGTGATATCCAACTTCTTCCCATTCCAATTCTGAGACCCTTCCTATACCATGAGACTTGATATCTCAATGCTTCTAATACCAAACCTGAGACCCGTCCTATAACATGAGATGTGATATCCAAATCCTTCCCCTTCCAAACCTTAGACCGTTCCTTTATCATGAGATGTGATATCCAACTCCTTCCCATTCCAATCCTGAGACCCTTCCGATATCATGAGATTTGTTATCTCAATGCTTCTAATATCAAACTTGAGACCCTTCCTATAGCATGAGATGTGACATCCAAGTCCTCCCCATTCCAATCCTGAGACCCTTCCTATAGCATGAGATGTGATATCTCAATGCTTCTAATACCAAACCTGAGACCCTTCCTATAACATGAGATGGGATATCCAACTCAGATGGGATATCCAACTCCTTCCCATTCCAATCCTGAGACCCTTCCGATAGCAGAGATGTGATATCTCAATGCTTATATCAAACCTGAGACCCTTCCTATGGCCTGAGATGTCATATACAACTCCTTCCCATTCCAATCCTGAGACCCTTCCTATAGCATGAGATGTGATATCTCAATGCTTATACCAAATCTGAGACCCTTCCTATAGCATGAGATGTGATATCCAACTCCTTCCCATTCCAATCCTGAGACCCTTCCTATAGCATGAGATGTGATGTCTCAATGCTTCTAATACCAAACCTGAGATCCTTCCTATAACATGAGATGTGATATCCAACTCCTTCCCATTCCAATCCTGAGACTTTTATGATAGCATGAGATGTGATATCTCAATGCCTCTTATACCAAACCTGAGATCCTTCCGATAGCATGAGATGTGATATCTCAATGCTTCTAATACCAAACCTGAGATCCTTCCTATAATATGAGATGTGATTTCCAAATCCTTCCACTTCCAAACCTGAGACCCTCCCTTTAGCATGAGATGTGATATCCAACTCCTTCCCATTCCAATCCTGAGTCCCTTCTGATAGCTCGAGATGTGATATCTCAATGCCTCTAATACCAAACCTGAGATCCTACCTCTAACATGAAATGTGATATCCATCTCCTTCCCATTCCAATCCTAAAACCCTTCCTATAGCATGAGATGTGATATCTCAATGCTTATACCAAACCTGAGACCCTTCCTATGGCATGAGATGTCATATACAACTCCTTCCCATTCCAATCCTGAGACCCTTCCTATAGCATGAGATGTGATATCTCAATGCTTATACCAAACCTGAGACCCTTCCTATAGCATGAGATGTGATATCCAACTTCTTCCCATTCCAATCCTGAGACCCTTCCTATAGCATGAGATGTGATATCTCAATGCTTATACCAAACCTGAGACCCTTCCTATAGCTTGAGATGTGATATCCAACTCCTTCCCCTTCCAAACCTGAGAGCCTTCCTATAGCATGAGATATGATACCCAAGTCCTTCCCATTCCAATCCTGAGACCCTTCCTATAACATGAAATGTGATATCCAACTCCTTCCCATTCCAACCTGAGACCCTTCCTATAGCATGAGATGGGATATCCAACTCCTTCCAAATCCAATACTGATACCCTTCCTATAGCATGAGATGTGATATCACAATGCTTATACCAAACCTGAGACCGTTCCTATAGCTTGAGATGTGATATCCAACTCCTTCCCATTCCAATTCTGAGACCCTTCTTATACCATGAGACTTGATATCTCAATGCTTCTAATACCAAACCTGAGACCCGTCCTATAACATGAGATGTTATATCCAAATCCTTCCCCTTCCAAACCTTAGACCCTTCCTTTATCATGAGATGTGATATCCAACTCCTTCCCATTCCAATCCTGAGACCCTTCCGATATCATGAGATTTGTTATCTCAATGCTTCTAATATCAAACTTGAGACCCTCCCTATAGCATGAGATGTGACATCCAAGTCCTTCCCATTCCAATCCTGAGACCCTTCCTATAGCATGAGATGTGATATCTCAATGCTTCTAATACCAAACCTGAGACCTCATGCTAAAGGGAGGGTCTCAGGTTTGGAAGGGGAAGGATTTGGATATCACATCTCATGTTATAGGAAGGATCTCAGGATTGGTATTAGAAGCATTGAGATATCACATCTCATGCTATCGGAAGGATCTCAGGTTTGGTATTAGAAGCATTGAGATATCACATCTCATGCTATCGGAAGGATCTCAGGTTTGGTATTAGAAGCATTGAGATATCACATCTCATGCTATAGGAAGGGTCTCAGGTTTGGAATGGGAAGGAATTGGATATCACATCTCATGTCATAGGAAGGATCTCAGGTTTGGTATTAGAAGCATTGAGATATCACATCTCATGCTATAGGAATGGTCTCAGGATTGGAATGGGAAGGAGTTGGATATTACATTCTTGCTATAGGAAGGGTCTCATGTTTGGAATGGGAAGGAGTTGGATATGACATATGCTATAGGAAGGGTCTCAGGTTTGGAACGGGAAGGAGTTGGATATCACATCTCATGTTGTAGGAAGCGTCTCAGGTTTGGTATAAGCATTGAGATATCACATCTCTGCTATCGGAAGTGTCTCAGGATTGGAATGGGAAGAAGTTGGATATCCCATCTCATGTTATAGGACGGGTCTCAGGTTTGTTATTAGAATCACTGAGATATCATATTGCATGCTGTAGGAAGGGTCTAAGGATTGGAATGGGAAGGACTTGGATATCACATCTCATGCTATAGGTAGGCTCTCAGGTTTGGAAAGGGAAGGAGTTGGATATCACATTTCATGTTAGAGGAAGGATCTCAGGTTTGGTATTAGAGGCATTGAGATATCACATCTCATGCTATAGGAAGGGTCTCAGGATTGGAATGGGAAGGAGTTGCATATCACATCTCATGCTATAGGAAGGGTCTCAGGTTTGGTATAAGCATTGAGATATCACATCTCATGCTATAGGAAGGGTCTCAGGATTGGAATGGGAAGGAGTTGGATATCACATCTCATGTTATAGGAAGGATCTCAGGTTTGGTATTAGAAGCATTGAGACATCACATCTCATGCTATAGGAAGGGTCTCAGGATTGGAATGGGAAGGAGTTGTATATGACATCTCATGCCGTAGGAAGGGTCTCAGGTTTGGTATAAGCATTGAGATATCACATCTCTGCTATAGGAAGGGTCTCAGGATTGGAATGGGAAGGAGTTGGATATCCCATCTCATGTTATAGGAAGGGTCTCATGATTGGAATGGGAAGGACTTGGATATCACATCTCGTGCTATAGGAAGGCTCTCAGGTTTGGAAGGGGAAAGAGTTGGATGTCACATTTCATGTTAGAGGTAGGATCTCAGGTTTGGTATTAGAGGCATTGAGATATCACATCTCATGCTATCAGAAGGGTCTCAGGATTGGAATGGGAAGGAGTTGGATATCACATCTCATGCTAAAGGGAGGGTCTCAGGTTTGGAAGGGGAAGGATTTGGATATCACATCTCATGTTATAGGAAGGATCTCAGGTTTGGTATTAGAAGCATTGAGATATCACATCTCATGCTATCAGAAGGGTCTCAGGATTGGAATGGGAAGGAGTTGGATATCACATCTCATGCTAAAGGGAGTGTCTCAGGTTTGGAAGGGGAAGGATTTGGATATCACATCTCATGTTATCGGAAGGATCTCAGGTTTGGTATTAGAAGTATTGAGATATCACATCTCATGCTATAGGAAGGGTCTCAGGATTGGAATGGGAAGGAGTTGGATATCACATCTCATGCTAAAGGAAGGGTCTCAGGTTTGGTAGAAGCATTGAGATATCACATCTCATGCTATAGGAAGGGTCTCAGGATTGGAATGGGAAGGACTTAGATATCACATATCATGCTATAGGGAGGGTCTCAGTTTTGATATTAGAAGCATTGAGATATCACATCTCATGCTATCGGAAGTGTCTCAGGATTGGAATGGGAAGGAGCTGGATATCACATCTCATGCTAAAGGAAGGGTCTCAGGTTTGGAACGGGAAGGAGTTGGATATCACATCTCATGTTATAGGAAGGGTCTCAGGTTTGGTATAAGCATTGAGATATCACATCTCTGCTATCGGAAGTGTCTCAGGATTGGAATGGGAAGGAGTTGGATATCCCATCTCATGTTATAGGACGGGTCTCAGGTTTGTTATTAGAATCATTGAGATATCATATTCCATGCTGTAGGAAGGGTCTAAGGATTGGAATGGGAAGGACTTGGATATCACATCTCATGCTATAGATAGGCTCTCAGGTTTGGAAAGGGAAGGAGTTGGATATCACATTTCATGTTAGAGGAAGGATCTCAGGTTTGGTATTAGAGGCATTGAGATATCACATCTCATGCTATAGGAAGGGTCTCAGGTTGGAATGGGAAGGAGTTGGATATCACATCTCATGTTATAGGAAGGGTCTCAGGATTGGAATGGGATGGACTTGGATATCACATCTCATGCTATAGGAAGGCTCTCAGGTTTGGAAGGGGAAAGAGTTGGATATCACATTTCATGTTAGAGGTAGGATCTCAGGTTTGGTATTAGAGGCAATGATATATCACATCTCATGCTATCAGAAGGGTCTCAGGATTGGAATGGGAAGGAGTTGGATATCACATCTCATGCTAAAGGGAGGGTCTCAGGTTTGGAAGGGGAAGGATTTGGATATCACATCTCATGTTATAGGAAGGATCTCAGGTTTGGTATTAGAAGCATTGAGATATCACATCTCATGCTATCAGAAGGTTCTCAGGATTGGAATGGGAAGGAGTTGGATATCACATCTCATGCTAAAGGGAGGGTCTCAGGTTTGGAAGGGGAAGGAGTTGGATATCACATCTCATGCTAAAGGAAGGGTCTCAGGTTTGGTAGAAGCATTGAGATATCACATCTCATGCTATAGGAAGGGTCTCAGGATTGGAATGGGAAGGACGTAGATATCACATATCATGCTATAGGGAGGGTCTCAGTTTTGATATTAGAAGCATTGAGATATCACATCTCATGCTATCGGAAGTGTCTCAGGATTGGAATGGGAAGGAGCTGGATATCACATCTCATGCTAAAGGAAGGGTCTCAGGTTTGGAACGGGAAGGCGTTGGATATCCGATCTCATGTTATAGGAAGGGTCTCAGGTTTGGTATAAGCATTGAGATATCACAACTCTGCTATCGGAAGTGTCTCAGGATTGGAATGGGAAGGAGTTGGATATCCCATCTCATGTTATAGGACGGGTCTCATAATTGTTATTAAAATCATTGAGATATCATGTTGCATGCTGTAGGAAGGGTCTAAGGATTGGAATGGGAAGGACTTGGATATCACATCTCATGCTATGGATAGGCTCTCAGGTTTGGAAAGGGAAGGAGTTGGATATCACATTTCATGTTAGAGAAAGGATCTCAGTTTTGGTATTAGAGGCATTGAGATATCACATCTCATGCTATAGGAAGGGTCTCAGGATTGGAATGGGAAGGAGTTGGATATCACATCTCATGTTATAGGAAGGGTCTCAGGTTTGGTATAAGCATTGAGATATCACATCTCATGCTATAGGAAGGGTCTCAGGATTGAAATGGAAGGAGTTGGATATCACATCTCATGTTATAGGAAGGATCTCAGGTTTGGTATTAGAAGCATTGAGACATCACATCTCATGCTATAGGAAGTGTCTCAGGATTGGAATGGGAAGGACTTGGATATCACATCTCATGCTATAGGGAGTGTCTCAAGTTTGATATTAGAAGCATTGAGATATCACATCTCATGCTATAGGAAGTGTCTCAGGATTGGAATGGGAAGGAGTTGGATATCACATCTCATGTTATAGGAAGGATCTCAGGTTTGGTATAAGCATTGAGATATCACATCTCATGCTATAGGAAGTGTCTCAGGATTGGAATGGGAAGGAGTTGGATATCACATCCCATGTTATAGGAAGGATCTCAGGTTTGGTATAAGCAGTGAGATATCACATCTCATGCTATAGGAAGTGTCTCAGGATTGGAATGGGAAGGAGTTGGATATCACATCTCATGTTATAGGAAGGATCTCAGGTTTGGTATAAGCATTGAGATATCACATCTCATGATATCGGAAGGGTCTCAGGATTGGAATGGGAAGGAGTTGGATATTCCCATCTCATGTTATAGGAAGGGTCTCAGGTTTGGTATTCGAAGCATTGAGACATCACATCTCATGCTATAGGAAGGGTCTCAGGATTGCAATGGGAAGGACTTGGATATCACATCTCATGCTATAGGGAGGGTCTCAAGTTTGATATTAGAAGCATTGAGATATCACATCTCATGATATCGGAAGGGTCTCAGGATTGGAATGGGAAGGAGTTGGATATCACATCTCATGATAAAAGAAGGGTCTAAGGTTTGGAAGGGGAAGGATTTGGATATCACATCTCATGTTATAGGACCGGTCTCAGGTTTGGTATTAGAAGCATTGAGATATCAAGTCTCATGGTATAGGAAGGGTCTCAGAATTGGAATGGGAAGGAGTTGGATATCACATCTCAAGCTATAGGAAGGGTCTCAGGATTGGAATGGGAAGGAGTTTGATATCACATCTCATGCCATAGTATGGGTCTCAGGTTTGGTATAAGCATTGGGATATCACATCTCATGCTATCGGAAGGGTATCAGGATTGGATTTGGAAGGAGTTGGATATCCCATCTCATGCTATAGGAAGGGTCTCAGGTTGGAATGGGAAGGAGTTGGATATCACATCTCATGTTATAGGAAGGGTCTCAGGATTGGAATGGGAAGGACTTGGATATCACATCTCATGCTATAGGAAGGCTCTCAGGTTTGGAAGGGGAAAGAGTTGGATATCACATTTCATGTTAGAGGTAGGATCTCAGGTTTAGTATTAGAGGCATTGAGATATCACATCTCATGCTATCAGAAGGGTCTCAGGATTGGAATGGGAAGGAGTTGGATATCACCTCTCATGCTAAAGTGAGGGTCTCAGGTTTGGAAGGGGAAGGATTTGGATATCACATCTCATGTTATAGGAAGGATCTCAGGTTTGGTATTAGAAGCATTGAGATATCACATCTCATGCTATCAGAAGGTTCTCAGGATTGGAATGGGAAGGAGTTGGATATCACATCTCATGCTAAAGGGAGGGTCTCAGGTTTGGAAGGGGAAGGATTTGGATATCACATCTCATGTTATCGAAAGGATCTCAGGTTTGGTATTAGAAGTATTGAGATATCACATCTCATGCTGTAGGAAGGGTCTCAGGATTGGAATGGGAAGGAGTTGGATATCACATCTCATGCAAAAGGAAGGGTCTCAGGTTTGGTAGAAGCATTGAGATATCACATCTCATGCTATAGGAAGGGTCTCAGGATTGGAATGGGAAGGGCTTAGATATCACATATCATGCTATAGGGAGCGTCTCAGTTTTGATATTAGAAGCATTGAGATATCACATCTCATGCTATCGGAAGTGTCTCAGGATTGGAATGGGAAGGAGCTGGATATCACATCTCATGCTAAAGGAAGGGTCTCAGGTTTGGAACGGGAAGGAGTTGGATATCACATCTCATGTTATAGGAAGGGTCTCAGGTTTGGTATAAGCATTGAGATATCACATCTCTGCTATCGGAAGTGTCTCAGGATTGGAATGGGAAGGAGTTGGATATCCCATCTCATGTTATAGGACGGGTCTCAGGTTTGTTATTAGAATCATTGAGATATCATATTGCATGCTGTAGGAAGGGTCTAAGGATTGGAATGGGAAGGACTTGGATATCACATCTCATGCTATAGATAGGCTCTCAGGTTTGTAAAGGGAAGGAGTTGGATATCACATTTCATGTTAGAGGAAGAATCTCAGGTTTGGTATTAGAGGCATTGAGATATCACATCTCATGCTATAGGAAGGGTCTCAGGTTAGAATGGGAAGGAGTTGGATATCACATCTCATGTTATAGGAAGGGTCTCAGGATTGGAATGGGAAGAACTTGGATATCACATCTCATGCTATAGGAAGGCTCTCAGGTTTGGAAGGGGAAAGAGTTGGATATCACATTTCATGTTAGAGGTAGGATCTCAGGTTTGGTATTAGAGGCATTGAGATATCACATCTCATGCTATCAGAAGGGTCTCAGGATTGGAATGGGAAGGAATTGGATATCACATCTCATGCTAAAGGGAGGGTCTCAGGTTTGGAAGGGGAATGATTTGGATATCACATCTCATGTTATAGGAAGGATCTCAGGTTTGGTATTAGAAGCATTGAGATATCACATCTCATGCTATCGGAAGGATCTCAGGTTTGGTATTAGTAGCATTGAGATATCACATCTCATGCTATCAGAAGGTTCTCAGGATTGGAATGGGAAGGAGTTGGATATCACATCTCATGCTAAAGGGAGGGTCTCAGGTTTGGAAGGGGAAGGATTTGGATATCACATCTCATGTTATCGGAAGGATATCAGGTTTGGTATTAGAAGTAGTAAGATATCACATCTCATGCTATAGGAAGGGTCTCAGGATTGGAATGGGAAGGAGTTGGATATCACATCTCATGCTAAAGGAAGGGTCTCAGGTTTGGTAGAAGCATTGAGATATCACATCTTATGCTATAGGAAGGGTCTCAGGATTGGAATGGGAAGGACTTAGATATCACATATCATGCTATAGGGAGGGTCTCAGTTTTGATATTAGAAGCATTGAGATATCACATCTCATGCTATCGGAAGTGTCTCAGGATTGGAATGGGAAGGAGCTGGATATCACATCTCATGCTAAAGGAAGGGTCTCAGGTTTGGAACGGGAAGGAGTTGGATAGCCGATCTCATGTTATAGGAAGGGTCTCAGGTTTGGTATAAGCATTGAGATATCACATCTCTGCTATCGGAAGTGTCTCAGGATTGGAATGGGAAGGAGTTGGATATCCCATCTCATGTTATAGGACGGGTCTCAGGATTGTTATTAGAATCATTGAGATATCATATTGCATGCTGTAGGAAGGGTCTAAGGATTGGAATGGGAAGGACTTGGATATCACATCTCATGCTATGGATAGGCTCTCAGGTTTGGAAAGGGAAGGAGTTGGATATCACATTTCATGTTAGAGGAAGGATCTCAGGTTTGGTATTAGAGGCATTGAGATATCACATCTTATGCTATAGGAAGTGTCTCAGGATTGGAATGGAAGGAGTTGGATATCACATCTCATGCTATAGGAAGGGTCTCTGGTTTGGTATAAGCATTGAGATATCACATCTCATGCTATAGGAAGGGTCTCAGGATTGGAATGGGAAGGAGTTGTATATGACATCTCATGCCTTAGGAAGGGTCTCAGGTTTGGTATAAGCATTGAGATATCGCATCTCTGCTATCGGAAGGGTCTCAGGATTGGAATGGGAAGGAGTTGGATATCCCATCTCATGTTATAGGAAGAGTCTCAGGTTTGGTATTAGAAGCATTGAGATATCACATCTCATGCTATAGGAAGTGTCTCAGGATTGGAATGGGAAGGACTTGGATATCACATCTCATGCTATAGGGAGGGTCTCACGTTTGATATTAGAAGCATTGAGATATCACATCTCATGCTATAGGAAAGGTCTCAGGATTGGAAAGGGAAGGAGTTGGATATCACATCTCATGCTATAGGAAGGGTCTCAGGTTTGGTATAAGCAGTGAGATATCACATCTCATGCTATAGGAAGTGTCTCAGGATTGGAATGGGAAGGAGTTGGATATCACATCTCATGTTATAGGAAGGATCTCAGGTTTGGTATAAGCATTGAGATATCACATCTCTGCTATCGGAAGGGTCTCAGGATTGGAATGGGAAGGAGTTGGATATTCCCATCTCATGTTATAGGAAGGGTCTCAGGTTTGGTATTAGATGCATTGAGACATCACATCTCATGCTATAGGAAGGGTCTCAGGATTGGAATGGGAAGGACTTGGATATCACATCTCATGCTATAGGGAGGGTCTCAAGTTTGATATTAGAAGCATTGAGATATCACATCTCATGATATCGGAAGGGTCTCAGGATTGGAATGGGAAGGAGTTGGATATCACATCTCATGATAAAGGAAGGGTCTAAGGATTGGAAGGGGAAGGATTTGGATATCACATCTCATGTTATAGGGCGGGTCTCAGGTTTGGTATTAGAAGCATTGAGATATCAAGTCTCATGGTATAGGAATGGTCTCAGAATTGGAATGGGAAGGAGTTGGATATCACATCTCAAGCTATAGGAAGGGTCTCAGGATTGGAATGGGAAGGAGTTTGATATCACATCTCATGCCATAGTATGGGTCTCAGGTTTGGTATAAGCATTGGGATATCACATCTCATGCTATCGGAAGGGTATCAGGATTGGATTTGGAAGGAGTTGGATATCCCATCTCATGCTATAGAAAGGGTCTCAGGTTGGAATGGGAAGGAGTTGTATATCACATCTCATGTTATAGGAAGGGTCTCAGGATTGGAATGGGAAGGACTTGGATATCACATCTCATGCTATAGGAAGGCTCTCAGGTTTGGAAGGGGAAAGAGTTGGATATCACATTTCCTGTTAGAGGTAGGATCTCAGCTTTGGTATTAGAGGCATTGAGATATCACATCTCATGCTATCAGAAGGGTCTCAGGATTGGAATGGGAAGGAGTTGGATATCACATCTCATGCTAAAGGGAGGGTCTCAGGTTTGGAAGGGGAAGGATTTGGATATCACATCTCATGTTATAGGAAGGAGCTCAGGTTTGGTATTAGAAGCATTGAGATATCACATCTCATGCTATCGGAAGGATCTCAGGTTTGGTATTAGAAGCATTGAGATATCACATCTCATGCTATCAGAAGGGTCTCAGAATTGAAATGGGAAGGAGTTGGATATCACATCTCATGCTAAAGGGAGGGTCTCAGGTTTGGAAGGGGAAGGATTTGGACATCACATCTCATGTTATCGGAAGGATCTCAGGTTTGGTATTAGAAGTATTGAGATATCACATCTCATGCTATAGGAAGGGTCTCAGGATTGGAATGGGAAGGAGTTGGATATCACATCTCAAGCTATAGGAAGGGTCTCAGGATTGGAATGGGAAGGATTTGGATATGACATCTCATGCCATAGGAAGGGTCTCAGGTTTGGTATAAGCATTGAGATATCACATCACATGCTATAGGAAGGGTCTCAGGATTGGAATGGGAAGGACTTGGATATCACATCTCATGCTATAGGCAGGGTCTCAGGTTTGGAAAGGGAAGTAGTTGGATATCACATTTCATGTTAGAGGTAGGATATCAGGTTTGGTATTAGAGGCATTGAGATATCACATCTCATGCTATCAGAAGGGTCTCAGGATTGGAATGGGAAGGAGTTGGATATCACATCCCATGCTAAAGGGAGGGTCTCAGGTTTGGAAGGGGAAGGATTTGGATATCACATCTCATGTTATAGGAAGGATCTCAGGTTTGGTATTAGAAGCATTGAGATATCACATCTCATGCTATCATAAGGGTCTCAGGATTGGAATGGGAAGGAGTTGGATATCACATCTCATGCTAAAGGGAGGGTCTCAGGTTTGGAAGCGGAAGAATTTGGATATCACATCACATGTTATAAGAAGGATCTCAGGTTTGGTATTAGAAGCATTGAGATATCACATCTCATGCTATCGGAAGGGTCTCAGTATTGGAATGGGAAGGAGTTGGATATCACATCTCATGCTATAGGAAGGGTCTCAGGTTTGGAACGGGAAGGAGTTGGATATCACATCTCATGTTATAGGAAGAGTCTCAGGTTTGGTATAAGCATTGAGATATCACATCACATGCTATAGGAAGGGTCTCAGGTTTGGAACGGGAAGGAGTTGGATATCACATCTCATGCTAAAGGGAGGGTCTCAGGTTTGGAAGGGGAAGGATTTGGATATCACTGTTAAGACGGATTTCTGAACTCTGTCCTGGTGGCGCAGAAGTTCAGAAGGCCAACCTAATTACTTGGAACAGGGTAACCTCTGGACGAGCCAGACCAATCAAGGTAGCGATCGCGGCGGTCAAGACTAGGTCTCAAGAGGGGTGAGGGTGACTGAAAGCCCGCAATGAGCACACAAAGCAAGATCACTTACAAACTACTCCAAACAGGTGTTATATCAAAAATATATACACATTTATTTTAAGGCCTTTAAAACAACGACCGTAGCGAGAAAATCACAATATCACAATATTAAACCAACACATACCATATCATCACAATATATATACAAATACGACAGTCGCAAGCGTTATATGCACGAAATGTGTAGTCCACCTAAACGGGAAGGAAAACAGGCAGTGCGATAATGCTTTAGACTCAGTTCGCCTTCAGAGACACCTAACTAGATGGAAGTCCGAGCCCTGCGAAGAGTGGAGCCTTGTGCTCAAAAGTACCTGCACGCGCTGGTGCCAACGGGCAAAAGGAGAAGCTCTTCGGAGGAAGTCAGGCAGTTCGGGTTAGTGCACAATAGAAGAAGAACAGGTTCCGCGACTCAAGCACAGCCTCCACCATGAGCAGAAGCAGAGCGCGAGTACGGAAAAGGGGTGCTGTTTTACACAGCGGGGAAAAGCAATGGGCTACTGCAGGAGGGCGACCAGATCCTAGCTATGCTACTCACCGGTCCCCGATGCAAGCAGACCCAGGCTTCTCCACGTCAGTTTCAGCAGCTGGCAGGTTCGGAAGGGCCGGGAATGCCTCGTCGTCGTGTAGAGCAAAAAGACGTCCCAATCGAAGAAACCTGCACAGTTTGTTGCCGCAGCAGGGCAACGGAGCGGCCGTGTGTATCTGAGCCAAATGTACACTCCTCCCTTCAGACCTGGGAACGCCAAGTGTACGAAGCGTGGGAGAGTGACAAGGACTCGAGATACTACACAACCTGGCGGCGGTTACAGAGCAGGACTCCCGTGTAAGCTGGTCAGTCAACTGGATGGCCCAGAGACGCTTCCGAAGGCTTACTGGCAGGAGATGATGAAGTTGCCGAGAATAGCTGTTCCTGCTATTCCAAAGGTTGAAGCACCAGTACAGGCCTTCTGGTTCGATCAAAGGAGGAAAGGGTTTCACAGGACGACAGCAGTGCAAAGGAGGAGTCCTTCAGCGGGTCACCAGCGATTCCTCGGTCCAGCCTCTTGGTTGCAGGATACTTGGCTCCTGTATTCCTTCGTTCGTGAGAACTCAGGAGATCGACATGGTAGTGGTGTTTCCAGCCCCCTCTTATCCACGGTTCCCTTCGCGCCAAAACGGAGGGGAGCCAATGGGAGATCCGCTTATCAACACACACACCATTCGTGGACCAATCACGGACCACGGTGGTCCCAGGCATTCACACCACCCTAGACTCTCTGGCACCCAGGATGTGTATTGGGACCAGACATCCCAGCCCACACCCTGGAGGCACACACAAGACATGTAGAAGCCCGCGAAAGCATCTGTGTTTCGCGGGAAAGTACATGCCCAAATAAGGAAGGCCCCGGGTCAGCTCGATCTGGGGAAGGTGAAGGGAGCAAGACGGTCAGCGGACAGGACAAAGGAGCCTCGTGGTCTGGCCATTTTGGGAGCCAGGCCACCATTTTGGGTTAAGCAAAGAAAACGTGCTTAGAACGCCAAAAGGAGCTCAAAATACAAAGAAACGATCGCTGCCACCATTCCCGTCCCTGAATTACTTGCACCGATCAAATACAATCCTAAACGAGTATCTAGGGCCTGTAGAAGGCTAGAGACCCAAGAGAGCTGTAACTTAGCTTACAGTGCCCTCTTGTGTCATGTTGCACTAAAGCCGCAACATGATAAAAGAAACTACGGGAAACAGCGTTCCCCGGTACTGACTGTCTTAAGGGCATGTCAGTTTCCCTGTACGAAAGGAGCGAAAGCCCAGAGGAGTTCGGCAGAAGGCTGCACTTCTCTGGCAAAGTCGAGAACAAGGTGAAAAACAACAGCAAAAAGTTTAGGGGTTGCCACATGGAAGGAAAATTACCTACAATTACGAAATCTTTCCTAACACTCGCCCCTCCCAGACTATGGACAGGGGGAACTAATCCACCCCTGGATGAGTCTCTTGTTCAGGTCGGTTAAACATTCTGGACAACCCATCAGCATTGCTATGTTGGACACCTGGCCTATGCTCAATAGTGAAGTCGAAGCCTTGTAGACTTATGGACCACCTAAGCAACTTTGGATTCTCCCCCTTCATGTTC
Organism: Ambystoma mexicanum; assembly: GCF_040938575.1. NCBI lineage: Eukaryota > Metazoa > Chordata > Amphibia > Caudata > Ambystomatidae > Ambystoma > Ambystoma mexicanum. The sequence continues at coordinate 1,578,080 of NW_027182433.1, forward strand.
ATTAGCCACTTTAACGGCTTATGGTCAGTTTGCACAGTGAAGTGGGTCCCATAGAGGTAGGGCCTCAGCTTCCTTGGGGCCCACACAACAGAGAAACATTCTTTCTCTACCGTGGACCATCTGAGCTCTCTGTCCTTAAGCTGGTGACTAATAAAACCGATAGGGTGTTCCTTACCCTTCTCATCTACTTGTGATAGTACAGCTCCTATCCCAGTGTCAGAGGCGTCCGTCTGCACGATAAAAGGTCTTTGATAATCAGGGGCCCTGAGGACAGGGGCCTGGCACAAGGAGTCTTTCAAGCCATTGAAGGCCTTCTCACACTCGTCGGTCCAAGTTACCTTCTTGGGTTTCTTCGGAGTTGTGAGGGCAGTCAGAGGAGCAGCTATGGTGCCATAGTCTACCATAAAATTTCGATAATACCCCGTGAGTCCTAAGAAGGCTCTCACTTGGGTTTGCGAAGTGGGGGTAGGCCAGTCTTGTACTGCTTGTACTTTACTGGGTAGAGGCTGTATCCTCCCTCCACCTACTTCATGTCCAAGGTAAAACACTGAGCCTTGTCCAATCTGGCATTTACTAGCCTTTATGGTCAGGTGTGCTTTCTGAAGAGCCTGGAGCACAATCCCGAGGTGTTTCACATGGTCTTCCCAGGTGGCACTGAAAACTGCTATATCGTCCAGATATGCAAGACAGAATTCGTCCAACCCATTCAACACATGATTCACAAGCCTCTGGAAAGTGGCAGGTGCATTCTTCAACCCGAACGGCATTACCCGGAATTGGTAAAGGCCGTCTGGAGTAGAAAATGCTGTCTTCTCCTTGGCATGTTCTGCTAAAGCTATTTGCCAATAGCCAGCAGTGAGGTCAAACGTGCTGAGGTACTTGGAGGCACCCAAAGTATCCACCAGCTCATCTGTTCGAGGCAAGGGGTGTGCATCTGTCTTGGTGACAGCATTCAGAGCCCTGTAATCCACGCAGAACCTCAATTCAGAAGTGCCTGCCTTTGGAACGAAAACCACAGGGCTGGACCAAGGACTACTAGAGGGTTCAATCACCCCAAGGTCTAACATCTTGTTGACCTCGGTCTTAATATAAGACCGTACTTTGTCTGACATCCTGTATCCCCTACTTTTGGTAGGTACACTGTCTCCTGTGTCAATGTTATGTTTGCACCAAGGTGTCAAACCAGGGGACTGTGAAAACAGGGGGGAAAACTGCCTAAGCAAACTTTTCACCTCAGCCTGCTGATCAGAAGTCAGGCGAGGGGCCACTCGGACACCCTCAAAGGAGCTATCTGAAGGACCGCTTTGGAACAGGTCGGGGAGAGGTTCAGACTCCTTTTCCTCAATGTCTGAAGCCAGTAGCAGTGCTGCGATTTCGACCCTTGGGACGAACGCCTTCAGCCTATTCACGTGAAACACTTTTGGAGCCTGTCCAGGCCTTCCAAGGTCCACTAAATAGTTAACCTCACCCAGGGGCTCCACCACTGTGTAAGGGCCTAACCATTTGTCCTGTAAAGCTCGAGGCCTTATGGGATTCATGATCAGGACTTGCTGACCAGGTGTAAAGTTGATGAGGGAAGCTTTCTGGTCGTACCAATGTTTCACCAGCGCTTGCCCTGCCTTCAATTTATCACTAGCCAAGCCCATCAGAAGTACCATCCGTTTTCTGAGCCCTAGCACATAATCAACTACGTTGGTAGTAACAGGGGGAGTGGGCATCTCCCATCCCTCTTTGACGATGGCTAAGGGTCCCCGTACGGGATGACCGAACAGAAGTTCGAAGGGGCTGAAGCCAACACCCTCCTGTGGTACCTCTCGGTAGGCAAACAGTAAGCATGGTAAAAGAAGATCCCATTTTCTTCTCTGAGGTTCCTCCAGAGCCCCAATCATGCTCTTTAACGTTCTGTTGAAACGTTCCACCAGACCATTGGTCTGGGGGTGGTATGCAGAAGAGAACTTGTAGGTGACCCCACATTCTTTCCACATAGCCTGCATATACTTCGACATAAAGTTGCTGCCACGATCTGACACAACTTCTTTAGGGAAGCCAACCCTAGTAAATATGCCGAGCAAAGCTTTTGCAACTGACTTGGCAGTTACAGTTTTCAATGGGATGGCCTCAGGATAGCTGGTTGCATGGTCGAACAGCACCAGGATAAACCTATTGCCCGAGGATGTTTGCGGGTCAAGGGGACCAACGATGTCGATCCCTACCCTTTCAAATGGTACCCCCACAACTGGGAGCGGTACCAACGGAGCTTGGATTGTCGTGCCAACCTTACCAGACAACTGGCAGGAGGCACAACTCCTGCAGTGACTTTCTACTTGCACCCCCATCTTGGGCCAGTAGAAGTGCATGGATAACCTTTGCTTGGTCCTCTTCATACCAAGGTGACCAGCAAGGGGAACTTCATGCGCCAACTGCAGGAGGAAGGGCCTAACAGCAAGGGGAACCACCAACCTCCTATGGTCTCCTTCTGTAGACTCTGTGGGCTCACTATACAGGAGTCCACCTTCCCAATAAATCCTATGCTTCCCAGGAGGTTCACCCTCAAGCTGGGAGCAGGCCTGTCTCCTTAGGCCTTCCAGAGATGGGCACTCACGTTGGCCTTTACTGAATGCGTCCCTATCAGGACCTCCTTCAACTAACAAGTCTTTTAGTTCAGGATGATCGTTGGGGTCGAATACTTCAGGCATCGCCACTTCCTCGTCAGGCCCGGGCGATTGACCAACTTCCTCCACCGCAGTGGTAGGCGAGCTCGGGGGAATATTCTCTTTCCCTCGTCGTGACTTGTTGACTCCTTTCGCCTTGGGTTTCCCCTTCGGCTGGGGCGGCGTATTGGACTTGGCCAATGCTGCCCGTGCTTGAGACCGTGTGTAGGGTCTTTCGGCAGTGTCTCCTACGAGCCCTAAAGCTCTGAGATCATTACCTAACAAGACCTTTCCCGGGACGTTTCTCTGAATGCTCACTGGAATCCTGACTGCTGTACCATTTAAAGTAAGATTTACAGGTATTACGGGAAACATACGGAGGGGGCCGTCAGCCAACTTAGTGGGCATCAGAGTAGCTCTGGCAACTTCCTCTGAGTCTACCAAGGTAGAATCCACTACAGTGCGACTGCACCCACTATCCCTAAGAGCTGGAGTATCTACTCCATTGATCAGCACACTGTCTTTAAAGTAGTGCTTGGTATTATCCGGAATCCTAGCATAAGCCTCTGCGACTTTAGGCTCCCAGGAACCCAGGGACACTAAAACTACCTCAGCCTCTATTCCGCTGGGAAATGAGTCTGAGGAGAAGGATGCTCCTGTAATCTCTTCTTCCTCGTAGGAGGAGAAGGCCAGATTAGCGGAGTGGACCCCCAAAGGTCTAACCTTACAACGGGGATCCCCCTTCACGTGGTCAGTTGCTCCACAAGCAAAACAAGATCCATTGGGTCTGTTTACATAGGGAGGCTTATTGTAACCAGAGTTCTGTTTCGGAGGCTGACCTCCACTACCCTGTGAGTTCTCTTGTGTCTTACCCTTGTTTTTCTTTTTGTGGCCTTTATGGGAAGAAGATTTAGCAGATTCTCCACCCTCCATATCTTTGGACTTTTTCCCTTCCTCCTGCTTACCAGGATGAGTGTTGTCCTTATGGGACACTCGATGTGACACCCATAAGTCTGCTGCAATGGCCAGCTTCTTAGGATCTATCTCCTTCGAATCGGCCAAATGCTGCTTAAGCTCCGGGGAAGAAGAAGCAAAAATGTGTTCCAGCATGACAAGAATTATCATGCATTCGAAGGTAGAAACCTTATAACCTTCGACCCAGCCAGTTAAGTTTTTCAAGGATTCAGTGACATAAGATACCCAAGTACCACCTTCCTTTTTCTTATACTCTCTAAAACGTTTCAAATATTGGGCCGGAGTCTTCCCAAACTTTAAAATGAGAGTTTGCTTTAACATTGCGAAATCAGCTCGCTCAGGCTTCGACATTTCCATAATGGCACTACAGCCAGAATGGGGCAGTCTGCTGAGTAACCAGGCAATCTTATCAGCATTGTCAACTTGTTAAACTTCGCATGCATACTCAAACGCATTCAGCCAGTCCATAATGTCATTCCTTTCTTCATACACACTGAGCAGATCTTTCGGAAACCGTGGATGAGAGGAGGCCCCAGACCCATGTCCAGGACCCTTGGACCCATTTGCAACCTGAAGCTTGGCCAGTTCCAACTGGTGATCCCTGTCTTTCTGTTTTTCTGCCTGTTCGATTTTTAGTTTGGCTATGCTGAATTCAAGCTCCTGCTGCCTAAACCGCAGCTCTTGCTTCTTGAATTCAAGCATAGCATCCCCATCAACACTGGCAGAGGAAACATTAGACATCTCGTCCTCCCTGTCCTCGTGGTCTCGATGGATCAGTGCAGCGGCAGAACCGTCGGTTCTGCCAGTGAGAGCAGCCCCACCACCTTCTGCACTGTCCTCAGAAGTTATAGCGTCAAGCTGCGCTTCTTGCCACGCCACGATTCTCTGGATCATTTCCAATTTTGTGCCTTGAGAGGAAACACCTCTCTCCGCACACATCTTCTTCAATGTTTCTGATTTGGAAGCATTTAAAGTTAACAAGGTATTTGTTTCCATACTGTTAGATAGGACTATGGCCTTTTTAAAGTTATACTACAACAATTCACTACGTGTCCTGGTTGGAATAACCTGAAATGCCTTAGTTTGTGCGCAACACTGGATACCTTCAGTCGTATCCCACCGCTGTACACCAATTTGTTAAGACGGATTTCTGAACTCTGTCCTGGTGGCGCAGAAGTTCAGAAGGCCAACCTAATTACTTGGAACAGGGTAACCTCTGGACGAGCCAGACCAATCAAGGTAGCGATCGCGGCGGTCAAGACTAGGTCTCAAGAGGGGTGAGGGTCACTGAAAGCCCGCAATGAGCACACAAAGCAAGATCACTTACAAACTACTCCAAACAGGTGTTATATAAAAAATATATACACATTTATTTTAAGGCCTTTAAAACAACGACCGTAGCGAGAAAATCACAATATCACAATATTAAACCAACACATACCATATCATCACAATATATATACAAATACGACAGTCGCAAGCGTTATATGCACGAAATGTGTAGTCCACCTAAACGGGAAGGAAAACAGGCAGTGCGATAATGCTTTAGACTCAGTTCGCCTTCAGAGGCACCTAACTAGATGGAAGTCCGAGCCCTGCGAAGAGTGGAGCCTTGTGCTCAAAAGTACCTGCACGCGCTGGTGCCAACGGGTAAAACGAGAAGCTCTTCGGAGGAAGTCAGGCAGTTCGGGTTAGTGCACAATAGAAGAAGAACAGGTTCCGCGACTCAAGCGCAGCCTCCACAGTGAGCAGAAGCAGAGCGCGAGTACGGAAAAGGGGTGCTGTTTTACACAGCTGGGAAAAGCAATGGGCTACTGCAGGAGGGCGACCAGATCCTAGCTATGCTACTCACCAGTCCCCGATTCAAGCAGACCCAGGCTTCTCCACGTCTGTTTCAGCAGCTGGCAGGTTCGGAAGAGCCGGGAATGCCTCGTCGTCGTGTAGAGCAAAAAGACATCCCAATCGAAGAAACCTGCACAGTTTGTTGCCGCAGCAGGGCAACGGAGCGGCTGTGTGTATCTGAGCCAAATGTACACTCCTCCCTTCAGACCTGGGAACGCCAAGTGTACGAAGCGTGGGAGAGTGACAAGGACTCGAGATACTACACAACCTGGCGGCGGTTACAGAGCAGGCCTCCCGTGTAAGCTGGTCAGTCAACTGGATGGCCCAGAGACGCTTCCGAAGGCTTACTGGCAGGAGATGATGAAGTTGCCGAGAATAGCTGTTCCTGCTATTCCAAAGGTTGAAGCACCAGTACAGGCCTTCTGGTTCGATCAAAGGAGGAAAGGGTTTCACAGGACGACAGCAGTGCAAAGGAGGAGTCCTTCAGCGGGTCACCAGCGATACCTCAGTCCAGCCTCTTGGTTGCAGGATACTTGGCTCCTGTATTCCTTCGTTCGTGAGAACTCAGGAGATCGACATGGTAGTGGTGTTTCCAGCCCCCTCTTATCCACGGTTCCCTTCGCGCCAAAACGGAGGGGAGCCAATGGGAGATCCGCTTATCAACACACACACCATTCGTGGACCAATCACGGACCACGGTGGTCCCAGGCATTCACACCACCCTAGACTCTCTGGCACCCAGGATGTGTATTGGGACCAGACATCCCAGCCCACACCGTGGAGGCACACACAAGACATGTAGAAGCCCGCGAAAGCATCTGTGTTTCGCGGGAAAGTACATGCCCAAATAAGGAAGGCCCCGGGTCAGCTCGACCTGGGGAAGGTGAAGGGAGCAAGACGGTCAGCGGACAGGACAAAGGAGCCTCGTGGTCTGGCCATTTTGGGAGCCAGGCCACCATTTTGGGTTAAGCAAAGAAAACGTGCTTAGAACGCCAAAAGGAGCTCAAAATACAAAGAAACGATCGCTGCCACCATTCCCGTCCCTGAATTACTTGCACCGATCAAATACAATCCTAAACGAGTATCTAGGGCCTGTAGAAGGCTAGAGACCCAAGAGAGCTGTAACTTAGCTTACAGTGCCCTCTTGTGTCATGTTGCACTAAAGCCGCAACATGATAAAAGAAACTACGGGAAACAGCGTTCCCCGGTACTGACTGTCTTAAGGGCATGTCAGTTTCCCCGTAAGAAAGGAGTGAAAGCCCAGAGGAGTGCGGCAGAAGGCTGCACTTCTCTGGCAAAGTCGAGAACAAGGTGAAAAACAACAGCAAAAAGTTTAGGGGTTGCCACATGGAAGGAAAATTACCTACAATTACGAAATCTTTCCTAACAATCACATCACATGTTATAGGAAGGATCTCAGGTTTGGTATTAGAAGCATTGAGATATCACATCTCATGCTATTGGAAGGGTCTCAGGATTGGAATGGGAAGGAGTTGGATATCACATCTCATGCTATAGGAAGGGTCTCAGGTTTGGAACGGGAAGGAGTTGGATATCACATCTCATGTTATAGGAAGAGTCTCAGGTTTGGTATATGCATTGAGATATCACATCTCTGCAATCGGAAATGTCTCAGGATTGGGATGGGAAGGAGTTGGATATCACATCTCATGCTATAGGAAGGGTCTCAGGTTTGGAACGGGAAGGAGTTGGATATTGTTAAGACGGATTTCTGAACTCTGTCCTGGTGGCGCAGAAGTTCAGAAGGCCAACCTAATTTCTTGGAACAGGGTAACCTCTGGACAAGCCAGACCAATCAAGGTAGCGATCGCGGCGGTCAAGACTAGGTCTCAAGAGGGGTGAGGGTGACTGAAAGCCCGCAATGAGCACACAAAGCAAGGACACTTACAAACTACTCCAAACAGGTGCTATATTAAAAATATATACACATTTATTCCAAGGCCTTTAAAACAATGACCGTAGCGAGAAATCACAATACAACTCTAGTAAACCAACACATACCATACCAATACAATATATATACAAATACAAACAAGTCTCAAGCGTTAGATGCACGAAATGTGTAGTCCACCTAAAAGGGAAGGAAAACAGGCAGTGCGAAATAATGCTTAGACCCAGTCCGCCTTCAGAGGCACCTAACTAAAAGGAAGTCCGAGCCCTACGAAGAGTGGAGCCTTGTGCTCAAAAGTACCTGCACACGCTGGTGCCAACGGGCAAAAGGGGAGTCTCTTCGAGGGAGATCAGGCAGTTCAGTTTAGTGCACAAACGAAGAAGAACAGTGTTCCGCGACTCAAGCGCAGCCTCCACTGTGGGCAGAAGCAGAGCGCGAGTACGGAAAGGCGTGCTGTTTTGACACAGCGGGGAAAAGCTATGGGCTCCTGCAGGAGGGCGACCAGTTCCTAGCTATGCTACTCACCGGTCCACGATGCAAGCAGACCCATGCTTCTCCGCGTCAGTTTCAGTCGCTGGCAGGTTCAGAAGAGCAGGGGACGTCTTGTCGTCGTGTTGAGTCTGCAGCAGCAGAGTTGAGTAAAAGACATCCCAAACGAAGGAACCCGCACAGTTTGTTACCACAGCAGGGCAACGGAGCGGCGGTGTGTATCTGAGCCAAATGTACACTACTCACTTCAGACCTGGGAACGCCAAGTGTACGAATCATGTGAGAGTGACAAGGACTCGATATACTACACAACCTGGCGGCGGTTACAGAGCAAGACTCCTGTGTAGGCTGGTCAGTCTGCTGGATGGCCCAGAGACGCTTCCGAAGGCTTACTAGCAGGATATGGTGAAGATGCCGAGAATAGCTGTCCCCGCTATTCCAAGGGTCGAAGTACCAGTACAGGCCTTTTGGTTCGATCAAAGGTGAAAAGGGTTTCACAAGGCGACAGCAGTGCAGAGGAGCAGTCCTTCAGCGGGTCACCAGCGATTCCTCGGTTCAGCCTCTTGGTTGCAGGATACTTGGCTCCTGTATTCCTTTGTTCGTGAGAACTCAGGAGATCGACATGGTAGTGGTGTTTCCAGCCCCCTCTTATCCACGGTTCCCTTCGCGCCAAAACGGAGGGGACCCAATGGGAGATCCGCTCATCAACACTCACACCATTCGTGGACCTATCACGGACCACGGTGGTCCCAGGCATTCACACCACTCTAGACTCTCTGGCACCCAGGATGTGTATTGGGACCAGACATCCCAGCCCACATCCTGGAGGCACACACAAGACATTTAGAAGCCTGCGAAAGCATCTGTGTTTCGCGGGAACGTACATGCCCAAATAAGGAAGGCCCCAGGTCGGCTCGACCTGGGGAAGGTGAAGGGAGCAAGACGGTCAGCGGACAGGACAAAGGAGCCTCGTGGTCTGGCCATTTTGGGATCTAGGCCACCATTTTGGGTTAAGCGCGAGAAACGCGCTTAGAACGCCAAAAGGAGCTCAAAACACAAGAAACGATTGCTGCCACCATTCCCGTCCGTGAATCACTTGCACCGATCAGTTACAATCCTGAAAGAGTATCTAGGGCCTGTAGAAGGCTAGAGACCCAAGAGAGCAGTAACTTAGCTTACAGTGCCCTCTTGTGTCATGTTGCACGAAAGCCGCAACATGATAAAAGAAACTACGGAAACCAGCGTTTCCTGGTACTGACTGTCTTAAGGGCATGACAATTTCCCCGTAAGAAAGGAGCGAAAGCCCAGAGGAGTGCAGCAGAAGGCTGCACTTCTCTGGCAAAGTCGAGAACAAGGTGAAAAACAACAGCAAAAAGTTTAGGGGTTGCCACATGGAAGGAAAATTACCTACAATTACGAAATCTTTCCTAACACTCGCCCCTCCCAGACTATGGACAGGGGGAACTAATCCACCCCTGGATGAGTCTCTTGTTCAGGTTGGTTAAACATTCTGCACAACCCATCAGCATTGCTATGTTGGACACCTGGCCTATGCTCAATAGTGAAGTCGAAGCCTTGTAGACTTATGGACCACCTAAGCAACTTTGGATTCTCCCCCTTCATGTTTATTAGCCACTTTAAGGGCTTATGGTCAGTTTGCACAGTGAAGTGGGTCCCATAGAGGTAGGGCCTCAGCTTCCTTAGGGCCCACACAACAGAGAAACATTCTTTCTCTACCGTGGACCATCTGAGCTCTCTGTCCTTAAACTGGCGACTAATAAAACCAATAGCGTGTTCCTTACCCTTCTCATCTACTTGCGATAGTACAGCTCCTATCCCAGTGTCAGAGGCGTCCGTCTGCACAATAAAAGGTCTTTGATAATCAGGGGCCCTGAGGACAGGGGCCTGGCACAAGGAGTCTTTTAAGCCATTGAAGGCCTTCTCACACTCGTCGGTCCAAGTTACCTTCTTGGGTTTCTTCGGAGTTGTGAGGGCAGTCAGAGGGGCAGCTATGGTGCCATAGTCTGCCACAAAATTGCGGTAATACCCCGTGAGTCCTAAGAAGGCTCTCACTTGGGTTTGTGTAGTGGGGGTAGGACAGTCTTGTACTGCTTGTACTTTACTGGGTAGAGGCTGTATCCTCCCTCCACCTACTTCATGTCCAAGGTAAAACACTGAGCCTTGTCCAATCTGGCATTTACTAGCCTTTATGGTCAAGTGTGCTTTCTGAAGAGCCTGGAGCACAATCCCGAGGTGTTTCACATGGTCTTCCCAGGTGGCACTGAAAACTGCTATATCGTCCAGATATGCAAGACAGAATTCGTCCAACCCATTCAAAACATGATGCACAAGCCTCTGGAAAGTGGCAGGTGCATTCTTGAACCCGAACGGCATTACCCGGAATTGGTAAAGGCCGTCTGGAGTAGAAAACGCTGTCTTCTCCTTGGCATGTTCTGCTAAAGCTATTTGCCAATAGCCAGCAGTGAGGTCAAACGTGCTGAGGTACTTGGAGGCACCCAAAGTATCCACCAGCTCATCTGTTCGAGGCAAGGGGTGTGCATCTGTCTTGGTGACAGCATTCAGAGCCCTGTAATCCACGCAGAACCTCAATTCAGAAGTGCCTGCCTTTGGAACGAAAACCACAGGGCTGGACCAAGGACTACTAGAGGGTTCAATCACCCCAAGGTCTAACATCTTGTTGACCTCGGTCTTAATATAAGACCGTACTTTGTCTGACATCCTGTATCCCCTACTTTTGGTAGGTACACTGTCTCCTGTGTCTATGTTATTTTTGCACCAAGGTGTCAAACCAGGCGACTGTGAAAACGGGGGAAAACTGCCTAAGCAAACTTTTCACCTCAGCCTGCTGATCAGAAGTCAGGTGAGGGGCCACTCGGACACCCTCAAAGGAGCTATCTGAAGGACCGCTTTGGAACAGGTCGGGGAGAGGTTCAGACTCCTCTTCCTCAACATCTGAAGCCAGTAACAGTGCTGCGATTTCGACTCTTGGGACGAAAGCCTTCAGCCTATTCACGTGAAACACTTTTGGAGCCTGCCCAGGCCTTCCAAGGTCCACTAAATAGTTAACCTCACCCAGGGGCTCCACCACTGTGTAAGGGCCTGACCATTTGTCCTGTAAAGCTCAAGGCCTTATGGGATTCATGATCAGGACTTGCTGACCAGGTGTAAAGTTGATGAGGGAAGCTTTCTGGTCGTACCAATGTTTCACCAGCGCTTGTCCTGCCTTCAATTTATCACTAGCCAAGCCCATCAGAAGTACCATCCGTTTTCTGAGCCCTAGCACATAATCAACTACGTTGGTAGTAACAGGGGGAGTGGGCATCTCCCATCCCTCTTTGACTATGGCTAAGGGTCCCCGTACAGGATGACCAAACAGAAGTTTGAAGGGGCTGAAGCCAACACCCTCCTGTGGTACCTCTCGGTAGGCAAACAGTAAGCATGGTAAAAGAAGATCCCATTGTCTTCTCTGAAGCTTCTCCAGAGCCCCAATCATGCTTTTTAACGTTCTGTTGAAACGTTCCACCAGACCATTGGTCTAGGGGTGGTATGCAGAAGAGAACTTGTAGGTGACCCCACATTCTTTCCACATAGCCTGCATATACTTCGACATAAAGTTGCTGCCACGATCTGACACAACTTCTTTAGGGAAGCCAACCCTAGTAAATATGCCAAGTAAAGCTTTTGCAACTGACTTGGCAGTTACAGTTTTCAATGGGATGGCCTCAGGATATCTGGTTGCATGGTCGACCAGCACCAGGATAAACCTATTGCCCGAGGATGTTTGCGGGTCAAGGGGACTAACGATGTCGATCCCTACCCTTTCAAATGGTACCCCCACAACTGGGAGCGGTACCAACGGAGCTTGGATTGTCGAGCCAACCTTACCAGATAACTGGCAGGGGGCACAACTCCTGCAGTGACTTTCTACTTGCACCCCCATCTTGGGCCAGTAGAAGTGCATGGATAACCTTTGCTTGGTCCTCTTAATACCAAGGTGACCAGCAAGGAGCACTTCATGCGCCAACTGCAGGAGGAAGGGCCTAACAGCAAGGGGAACCACCAACCTCCTATGGTCTCCTTCTGTAGACTCTGTGGGCTCACTATACAGGAGTCCACCTTCCCAATAAATCCTATGCGTCCCAGGAGGTTCACCCTCAAGCTGGGAGCAGGCCTGTCTCCTTAGGCCTTCCAGAGATGGGCACTCACGTTGGTCTTTACTGAATTCGTCCCTATCAGGACCTCCTTCAACTAACAAGTCTTTTAGTTCAGGATGGTCGTTGGGGTCAAATACTTCAGGCATCGCCACCTCCTCGTCAGGCCCGGGCGATTGACCAACTTCCTCCACCGCAGTGGTAGGCGAGCTCGGGGGAATATTCTCTTTCCCTCGTCTTGACTTTTTGACTCCTTTCGCCTTGGGTTTCCCCTTCGGCTGGGGCGGCGTATTGGTCTTGGCCAATGCTGCCCGTGCTTGAGACCGTGTGTAGGGTCTTTCGGCAGTGTCTCCTACGAGCCCTAAAGCTCTGAGATCATTACCTAACAAGACCTTTCCCGGGACGTTTCTCTGAATGCTCACTGGAATCCTGACTGCTGTACCATTTAAAGTAAGATTTACAGGTATTACTGGGAGCATACGGAGTGGGCCGTCAGCCAACTTAGTGGGCATCAGGGTAGCTCTGGCAACTTCCTCTGAGTCTACCAAGGTAGAATCCACTACAGTTCGCCTGCACCCACTATCCCTAAGAGCTGGAGTATCTACTCCATTGATCAGCACACTGTCTTTAAAGTAGTGCTTGGTATTATCTGGAATCCTAGCATAAGCCTCTGCGACTTTAGGCTCCCAGGAACCCAGGGAAACTAAAACTACCTCAGCCTCTATCCCGCTGGGAAATGAGTCTGAGGAGAAGGATGCTCCTGTAATCTCTTCTTCCTCGTAGGAGGAGAAGGCCAGACTAGCGGAGTGGACCCCCAAAGGTCTAACCTTACACCAGGGATCCCCCTTCATGTGGTCAGTTGCTCCACAAGCAAAACAAGATCCATTGGGCCTGTTTACATAGGGAGGCTTATTGTAACCAGAGTTCTGTTTCGGAGGCTGACCTCCACTACCCTGTGAGTTCTCTTGTGTCTTACCCTTATTTTTCTTTTTGTGGCCCTTTTGAGAAGAAGATTTATCAGATTCTCCACCTTCCTTATCTTTGGACTTTTTCCCTTCCTCCTGCTTACCAGGATGAGTTTTGTCCTTATGGGACACTCGATGTGACACCCATAAGTCTGCTGCAATGGCCAGCTTCTTAGGATCTATCTCCTTCGAATCGGCCAAATGCTGCTTAAGCTCCGGGGAAGAAGATGCAAAAATGTGTTCCAGCATGACAAGATTTATCATGCCTTCGAAGGTAGAAACCTTATAACCTTCGACCCAGCCAGTTAAGTTTTTCAAGGATTCAGTGACATAAGATACCCAAGTACCACCTTCCTTTTTCTTATACTCTATGAATCGTTTCAAATATTGGGTCGGAGTCTTCCCAAACTTTAAAATGAGAGTTTGCTTTAACATTGCGAAATCAGCTCGCTCAGCCTTCGACATTTCCATAATGGCACTACAGCCAGAATGGGGCAGTCTGCTGAGTAACCAGGCAATCTTATCAGCATTGTCAACTTGTTGAACTTCGCATGCATACTCAAACGCATTCAGGCAGTCCATAATGTCATTCCTTTCCTCATACACACTGACCAGATCTTTCGGAAACCGTGTATGAGAGGAGGCCCCAGACCCATGTCCAGGACCCTTGGACCCATTTGCAACCTGAAGCTTGGCCAGTTCCAACTGGTGATCCCTGTCTTTCTGTTTTTCTGACTGTTCGATTTTTAGTTTGGCTATGCTGAATTCAAGCTCCTTCTGCCTAAACCGCAGCTCTTGCTTCTTGAATTCAAGCATAGCCTCCCCATCAACACTGGCAGAGGAAACATTAGACATCTCATCCTCCCTGTCCTCGTGGTCGCAGTGGATCAGTGCAGCGGCAGAACCGTCGGTTCTACCAGTGAGAGCAGCCCCACCTCCTTCCGCACTGTCCTCAGAAGTTATAGCGTCAAGCTGCGCTTCTTGCCACGCCACGATTCTTTGGATCATATCCAATTTCGTGCCTTGAGAGGAAACACCTCTCTCCGCACACATCTTTTTCAATGTTTCTGATTTGGAAGCATTTAAAGTTAACAAGGTATTTGTTTCCATACTGTTAGATAGGACTATGGCCTTTTTAAAGTTATACTACAACAATTCACTACGTGTCCTGGTAGGAATAACTTGAAATGCCTTAGTTCGTGCGCAACACTGGATACCTTCAGTCGTATCCCACCGCTGTACACCAATTTGTTAAGACGGATTTCTGAACTCTGTCCTGGTGGCGCAGAAGTTCAGAAGGCCAACCTAATTACTTGGAACAGGGTAACCTCTGGACAAGCCAGACCAATCAAGGTAGCGATCGCGGCGTTCAAGACTAGGTCTCAAGAGAGGTGAGGGTGACTGAAAGCCTGCAATGAGCACACAAAGCAACGACACTTACAAACTACTCCAAACAGGTGCTATATTAAAAATATATACACATTTATTCCAAGGCCTTTAAAACAATGACCGTAGCGAGAAATCACAATACAACTCTAGTAAACCAACACATACCATACCAATACAATATATATACAAATACAAACAAGTCTCAAGCGTTAGATGCACGAAATGTGTAGTCCACCTAAAAGGGAAGGAAAACAGGCAGTGCGAAATAATGCTTAGACCCAGTCCGCCTTCAGAGGCACCTAACTAAAAGGAAGTCCGAGCCCTACGAAGAGTGGAGCCTTGTGCTCAAAAGTACCTGCACACGCTGGTGCAAACGGGCAAAAGGGGAGTCTCTTCGAGGGAGATCAGGCAGTTCAGTTTAGTGCACAAACGAAGAAGAACAGTGTTCCGCGACTCAAGCGCAGCCTCCACTGTGGGCAGAAGCAGAGCGCGAGTACGGAAAGGCGTGCTGTTTTGACACAGCGGGGAAAAGCTATGGGCTCCTGCAGGAGGGCGACCAGTTCCTAGCTATGCTACTCACCGGTCCCCGATGCAAGCAGACCCAGGCTTCTCCGTGTCAGTTTTAGTCGCTGGCAGGTTCAGAAGAGCAGGGGACGTCTCGTCGTCGTGTTGAGTCTGCAGCAGCAGAGTTGAGTAAAAGATGTCCCAAACGAAGGAACCCGCACAGTTTGTTACCACAGCAGGGCAACGGAGCGGCCGTGTGTATCTGAGCCAAATGTACACTACTCACTTCAGACCTGGGAACGCCAAGTGTATGAATCGTGTGAGAGTGACAAGGACTCGATATACTACACAACCTGGTGGCGGTTACAGAGCAAGACTCCTGTGTAGGCTGGTCAGTCTGCTGGATGGCCCAGAGACGCTTCCGAGGGCTTACTAGCAGGAGATGGTGAAGATGCCGAGAATAGCTGTCCCCGCTATTCCAAGGGTCGAAGTACTAGTACAGGCCTTCTGGTTCGATCAAAGGTGAAAAGGGTTTCACAAGGCGACAGCAGTGCAGAGGAGCAGTCCTTCAGCGGGTCACCAGCGATTCCTCGGTTCAGCCTCTTGGTTGCAGGATACTTGGCTCCTGTATTCTTTCGTTCGTGAGAACTCAGGAGATCGACATGGTAGTGGTGTTTCCAGCCCCCTCTTATCCACGGTTCCATTCGCGCCAAAACGGTGGGGACCCAATGGGAGATCCGCTCATCAACACTCACACCATTCGTGGACCTATCACGGACCACGGTGGTCCCAGGCATTCACACGGGACCAGACATCCCAGCCCACATCCTGGAGGCACACACAAGACATGTAGAAGCCCGCGAAAGCATCCGTGTTTCGCGGGAAAGTACATGCCCAAATAAGGAAGGCCCCGGGTCGGCTCGACCTGGGGAAGGTGAAGGGAGCAAGACGGTCAGCAGACAGGACAAAGGAGCCTCATGGTCTGGCCATTTTGGGAGCCAGGCCACCATTTTGGGTTAAGTGCGAGAAACGCGCTTAGAACGCCAAAAGGAGCTCAAAACACAAGAAACGATCGCTGCCACCATTCCCGTCCGTGAATCACTTGCACCGATCAGTTACAATCCTGAAAGAGTATCTAGGGCCTGTAGAAGGCTAGAATCCCAAGAGAGCAGTAACTTAGCTTACAGTGCCCTCTTGTGTCATGTTGCACGAAAGCCGCAACATGATAAAAGAAACTACGGAAAACAGCGTTTCCCGGTACTGACTGTTTTAAGGGCATGTCAGTTTCCCTGTAAGAAAGGAGCGAAAGCCCAGAGGAGTGCGACAGAAGGCTGCACTTCTCTGGCAAAGTCGAGAACAAGGTGAAAAACAACAGCAAAAAGTTAGGGGTTGCCACATGGAAGGAAAATTACCTACAATTACGAAATCTTTCCTAACAGATATCACATCTCATGTTATAGGAAGAGTCTCAGGTTTGGTATAAGCATTGAGATATCACATCTCTGCAATCGGAAGTGTCTCAGGATTGGGATGGGAAGGAGTTGGATATCCCATCTCATGTTATAGGACGGGTCTCAGGATTGTTATTAGAATCATTGAGATATCATATTGCATGCTGTAGGAAGGGTCTAAGGATTGGAATGGGAAGGACTTTGATATCACATCTCATGCTATGGATAGGCTCTCAGGTTTGGAAAGGGAAGGAGTTGGATATCACATTTCATGTTAGAGGAAGGATCTTAGGTTTGGTATTAGAGGCATTGAGATATCACATCTCATGCTATAGGAAGGGTCTCAGGATTGGAATGGGAAGGAGTTGGATATCACATCTCATGCTATAGGAAGGGTCTCAGGTTTGGTATAAGCATTGAGATATCACATCTCATGCTATAGGAAGGGTCTCAGGATTGGAATGGAAGGAGTTGGATATCACATCTCATGTTAAACGAAGGATCTCAGGTTTGGTATTAGAAGCATTGAGACATCACATCTCATGCTATAGGAAGGGTCTCAGGATTGGAATGGGAAGGAGTTGGATATCACATCTCATGCTATAGGAAGGGTCTCAGGTTTGGTATAAGCATTGAGATATCACATCTCATGCTATCGGAAGGGTCTCAGGATTGGAATGGGAAGGAGTTGTATATGACATCTCAAGCCATAGGAAGGGTCTCAGGTTTGGTATAAGCTTTGAGATATCACATCTCTGCTATTGGAAGGATCTCAGGTTTGGTATTAGAAGCATTGAGATATCACATCTCATGCTATCAGAATGGTCTCAGGATTGGAATCGGAAGGAGTTGGATATCACATCTCATGCTAAAGGGAGGGTCTCAGGTTTGGAAGGGGAAGGATTTGGATATCACATCTCATGTTATCGGAAGGATCTCAGGTTTGGTATTAGAAGTATTGAGATATCACATCTCATGCTATAGGAAGGGTCTCAGGATTGGAATGGGAAGGAGTTGGATATCACATCTCAAGCTATAGCAAGGGTCTCAGGTTTGGTATATGCATTGAGATATCACATCACATGCTATAGGAAGGGTCTCAGGATTGGAATGGGAAGGAGTTGGATATCACATCTCATGTTATAGGATAGATCTCAGGTTTGGTATTAGAAGCATTGAGACATCACATCTCATGTTATAGGAAGGGTCTCAGGATTGGAATGGGAAGAAGTTGGATATCACATCTCATGCTATAGGAAGAGTCTCAGGATTGGTATAAGCATTGAGATATCACATCTCATGATATAGGAAGGGTCTCAGGATTGGAATGGGAAGGAGTTGTATATGACATCTCATGCCATAGGAAGGGTCTCAGGTTTGGTATAAGCATTGAGATATCACATCACATGCTATAGGAAGGGTCTCAGGATTGGAATGGGAAGGACTTGGATATCACATCTCATGCTAAAGGGAGGGTTTCAGGTTTGGAAGTGGAAGGATTTGGATATCACATCTCATGTTATAGGAAGGATCTCAGGTTTGGTATAAGAAGCATTGAGATATCACATCTCATGCTATCGGAAGTATCTCAGATTTGGTATTAGAGGCATTGAGATATCACATCTCATGCTATCATAAGGGTCTCAGGATTGGAATGGGAAGGAGTTGGATATCACATCTCATGCTATAGGAAGGGTCTCAGGTTTGGAACGGGAAGGAGTTGGATATCACATCTCATGTTATAGGAAGAGTCTCAGGTTTGGTATAAGCATTGAGATATCACATCTCTGCAATCGGAAGTGTCTCAGGATTGGGATGGGAAGGAGTTGGATATCACATCTCATGCTATAGGAAGGGTCTCAGGTTTGGAACGGGAAGGAGTTGGATATCCCATCTCATGTTATAGGACTGGTCTCAGGTTTGGTATTAGAAGCATTGAGATATCACATCGCATGCTGTAGGATGGGTCTCAGGTTTGGAATGGGAAGGAATTGGATATCACATCTCATGTTATAGGAAGGGTCTTAGGTTTGGTATAAGCATTGAGATATCACATCTCTGCTATCGGAAGTGTCTCAGGATTGGAATGGGAAGGAGTTGGATATCACATCTCATGTTATAGGACGGGTCTCAGGTTTGTTATTAGAATCATTGAGATATCATATTGCATGCTGTAGGAAGGGTCTAAGGATTGGAATGGGAAGGACTTGGATATCACATCTCATGCTGTAGGTAGGCTCTCAGGTTTGGAAAGGGAAGGAGTTGGATATCACATTTCATGTTAGAGGAAGGATCTCAGGTTTGGTATTAGAGCCATTGGATATCACATCTCATGCTATAGGAAGGGTCTCAGGATTGGAATGGGAAGGAGTTGGATATCACATCTCATGCTATAGGAAGGGTTTTAGGTTTGGTATAAGCATTGAGATATCACATCTCATGCTATAGGAAGGGTCTCAGGATTGGAATGGGAAGGATCTGTATATGACATCTCATGCCATAGGAAGGGTCTCAGGTTTGGTATAAGCATTGAGATATCACATCTCTGCTTTCGGAAGGGTCTCAGGATTGGAATGGGAAGGAGTTGGATATCCCATCTCATGTTATAGGAAGAGTCTCAGGTTTGGTATTAGAAGCATTGAGATATCACATCTCATGCTATAGGAAGTGTCTCAGGATTGGAATGGGAAGGACTTGGATATCACATCTCATGCTATAGGGAGGGTCTCAAGTTTGATATTAGAAGCATTGAGATATCACATCTCATGCTATAGGAAGGGTCTCAGTAATGGAATGGGAAGGAGTTGGATATCACATCTCATGCTATAGGAAGGGTCTCAGGTTTGGTATAAGCAGTGAGATATCACATCTCGTGCTATAGGAAGTGTCTCAGGATTGGAATGGGAAGGAGTTGGATATCACATCTCATGTTATAGGAAGGATCTCAGGTTTGGTATAAGCATTGAGATATCACATCTCTGCTATCGGAAGGGTCTCAGGATTGGAATGGGAAGGAGTTGGATATTCCCATCTCATGTTATAGGAAGGGTCTATCAGGTCTTAGCATGAGACTCTTCCTATAACATGAGATGTGATATCCAACTCCTTCCCGTTCCTAACCTGAGACCCTTCCTATAGCATGAGATGTGATATCCAACTCCTTCCCATTCCAATCCTGAGACCCTTCCGATAGCTTGAGATGTGATATCTCAATGCTTCTAATATCAATACTGAGACCCTCCCTATAGCATGAGATGTGATATCTAAGTCCTTCCCATTCCAATTCTGAGACCCTTTCGATAGCAGAGATGTGATATCTCAATGCTTATACCAAACCTGAGACCCTTCCTATAGCATGAGATGTGATATCCAACTCCTTCCCATTCCAATCCTGAGACCCTTCCTATAGCATGGTATGTGATATCTCAATGCTTCTACCAAAACTGAGACCCTTCCTTTAGCATGAGATGTGATATCCAACTCCTTCCCATTCCAATCCTGAGACCAGTCCTATAGCATGAGATGTGATATCTCAATGCTTCTAATACCAAACCTGAGATCCTTCCTATAACATGAGATGTGATATCCAACTCCTTCCCATTCCAATCCTGAGACCCTTCCTATAGCATGAGATGTGATATCTCAATGCTTCTAATACCAAACCTGAGATCCTTCCGATAGCATGAGATGTGATATCTCAATGCTTCTAATACCAAACCCGAGATCCTTCCTATAACATGAGATGTGATATCCAAATCCTTCCCCTTCCGAACCTGAGACCCTCCCTTTAGCATGAGATCTGATATCCAACTCCTTCCCATTCCAATCCTGATACCCTTCTGATAGCATGAGATGTGATATCCCAATGCTTCTACAAAACATGAGACCCATACCATGGCATGAGATGTGATATCAAACTCCCGTCCTATACCATGAGACTTGATATCTCAATGCTTCTAATACCAAACCTGAGACCGGTCCAATAACATGAGATGTGATATCCAAATCCTTCCCCTTCCAAACCTTAGACCCTTCCTTTTCATGAGATGTGATATCCAAGTCCTTCCCATTCCATTCCTGAGACCCTTCCTATAGCATGAGATGTGATATCTAAATGCTTCTAATACCAAACCTGAGACCCTTCCTATAACATGAGATGTGATATCCAAGTCCTTCCCATTTCAATCCTGAGACCCTTCCTATAGCATGAGATGTGATATCTCAATGCTTCTAATACCAAACCTGAGACCCTTCCTATAACATGAATTCTGATATCCAAGTCCTTCCCATTCCAATCCTGAGACCCTTCCAATAGCAGAGATGTGATATCTCAATGCTTCTAATATCAAACCTGAGACCTGTCCTATAACATGAGATGGGATATCCAACTCCTTCCCGTTCCAAACCTGATACCCTTCCTATAGCATGAGATGTGATATCCAATTCCTTCCCATCCCAATCCTGAGACACCTCCGATAGCAGAGATGTGATATCTCAATGCTTATACCAAACCTGAGACTCTTCCTATAACATGAGATGTGATATCTAACTCCTTCCCGTTCCAAACCTGAGACCCTTCCTATAGCATGAGATGTGATATCCAACTCCTTCCCATTCCAATCCTGAGACCCTTCCTATAACATGAGATGTGATGTCTCAATGCTTCTAATACCAAACCTGAGATCTTTCCTATAACATGAGATGTGATATCCAACTCCTTCCCATTCCAATCCTGAGACCCTTCCTATAGCATGAGATGTGCTATCTCAATGCTTATACCAAACCTGAGACCCTTCCTAAAGCTTGAGATGTGATATCCAACTCCTTCCCATTCCAATCCTGAGACCCTTCCTATAGCATGAGATGTGATATCTCAAGGCCTCTAATACCAAACCTGAGATCCTTCCTCTAACATGAAATGTGATATCCAACTCCTTCCCCTTCCAAACCTGAGAGCCTTCCTATAGCATGAGATATGATATCCAAGTCCTTCCCATTCCAATCCTGAGACCCTTCCTATAACATTAAATGTGATATCCAACTCCTTCTCATTCCAACCTGAGACCCTTCCTATAGCATGAGATGGGATATCCAACTCCTTCCAAATCCAATACTGATACCCTTCCAATAGCATGAGATGTGATATCCCAATGTTTCTACCAAACCTGAGACCCATACTATGGCATAAGATGTGATATCAAACTCCTTCCCATTCCAATCCTGATACCCTTCCTATAGCTTGAGATGTGATATCCAACTCCTTCCCATTCCAATTCTGAGACCCTTCCTATACCATGAGACTTGATATCTCACTGCTTCTAATACCAAACCTGAGACCCGTCCTATAACATGAGATGTGATATCCAAATCCTTCCCCTTCCAAACCTTAGACCCTTCCTTTATCATGAGATGTGATATCCAACTCCTTCCCATTGCAATCCTGAGACCCTTCCGATATCATGAGATTTGTTATCTCAATGCTTCTAATATCAAACTTGAGACCCTCCCTATAGCATGAGATGTGACATCCAAGTCCTCCCCATTCCAATCCTGAGACCCTTCCTATAGCATGAAATGTGATATCTCAATGCTTCTAATACCAAACCTGAGACCCTTCCTATAACATGAGATGGGATATCCAACTCCTTCCCATTCCAATCCTGAGACCCTTCCGATAGCAGAGATGTGATATCTCAATGCGTATAGCAAACCTGAGACCCTTCCTATGGCCTGAGATGTCATATACAACCCCTTCCCAATGCAATCCTGAGACCCTTCCTATAGCATGAGATGTGATATCTCAATGCTTATACCAAATCTGAGACCCTTCCTATAGCATGAGATGTGATATCCAATTCCTTCCCATTCCAATCCTGAGACCCTTCCTATAGCATGAGATGTGATATCTCAATGCTTCTAATACCAAACCTGAGATCCTTCCTATAACATGAGATGTGATATCCAACTCCTTCCCATTCCAATCCTGAGACCCTTATGATAGCATGAGATGTGATATCTCAATGCCTCTAATACCATACCTGAGATACTTCCGATAGCATGAGATGTGATATCTCAATGCTTCTAATACCAAACCTGAGATCCTTCCTATAACATGAGATGTGATTTCCAAATCCTTCCCCTTCCAAACCTGAGACCCTCCCTTTAGCATGAGATGTGATATACAACTCCTTCCCATTCCAATCCTGAGACCCTTCTGATAGCATGAGATGTGATATCTCAATGCCTCTAATACCAAACCTGAGATCCTACCTCTAACATGAAATGTGATATCCATCTCCTTCCCTTTCCAAACCTGAGACCCTGCCTATAGCATGAGATGTGATATCCAAGTCCTTCCCATTCCAATCCTGAGACCCTTCCTATAGCATGTGATGTGATATCTCAATGCTTATACCAAACCTGAGACCCTTCCTATGGCATGAGATGTCATATACAACTCCTTCCCATTCCAATCCTGAGACCCTTCCTATAGCATGAGATGTGATATCTCAATGCTTATACCAAACCTAAGACCCTTCCTATGGCATGAGATGTCATATACAACTCCTTCCCATTCCAATCCTTGAGACCCTTCCTATAGCATGAGATGTGATATCCAACTCCTTCCCATTCCAATCCTGAGACCCTTCCTATAGCATGAGATGTGATGTCTCAATGCTTCTAATACCAAACCTGAGATCCTTCCTATAACATGAGATGTGATATCCAACTCCTTCCCATTCCAATCCCGAGACCCTTCCTATAGCATGAGATGTGATATCTCGATGCTTATACCAAACCTGAGACCTTTCCTATAGCATGAGATGTGATATCCAACTCCTTCCCATTCCAATCCTGAGACCCTTCCTATAGCATGAGATGTGATATCTCAATGCTTATACCAAATCTGAGACCCTTCCTATAGCATGAGATGTGATATCCAACTCCTTCCCATCCCAATCCTGAGACCCTTCCTATAGCATGAGATGTGATGTCTCAATGCTTCTAATACCAAACCTGAGATCCTTCCTATAACATGAGATGTGATATCCAACTCCTTCCCATTCCAATCCTGAGACCCTTCCTATAGCATGAGATGTGATGTCTCAATGCTTCTAATACCAAACCTGAGATCCTTCCTATAACATGAGATGTGATATCCAACTCCTTCCCATTCCAATCCTGAGACCCTTCCTATAGCATGAGATGTGATATCTCAATGCTTATACCAAATCTGAGACCCTTCCTATAGCATGAGATGTGATATCCAACTCCTTCCCATTCCAATCCTGAGACCCTTCCTATAACATGAGATGTGATGTCTCAATGCTTCTAATACCAAACCTGAGATCCTTCCTATAACATGAGATGTGATATCCAACTCCTTCCCATTCCAATCCTGAGACCCTTATGATAGCATGAGATGTGATATCTCAATGCCTCTAATACCAAACCTGAGATACTTCCGATAGCATGAGATGTGATATCTCAATGCTTCTAATACCAAACCTGAGATCCTTCCTATAACATGAGATGTGATTTCCAAATCCCTTCCCCTTCCAAACCTGAGACCCTCCCTTTAGCATGAGATGTGATATCCAACTCCTTCCCATTCCAATCCTGAGACCCTTCTGATAGCATGAGATGTGATATTTCAATGCCTCTAATACCAAACCTGAGATCCTACCTCTAACATGAAATGTGATATCCATCTCCTTCCCTTTCCAAACCTGAGACCCTGCCTATAGCATGAGATGTGATATCCAAGTCCTTTCCATTCCAATCCTGAGACCCTTCCTATAGCATGTGATGTGATATCTCAATGCTTATAACAAACCTAAGACCCTTCCTATGGCATGAGATGTCATATACAACTCCTTCCCATTCCAATCCTGAGACCCTTCCTATAGCATGGGATGTGATATCTCAATGCTTATACCAAACCTGAGACCCTTCCTATAGCATGAGATGTGATATCCAACTTCTTCCCATTCCAATCCTGAGACCCTTCCTATAACATGAGATGTGATGTCGCAATGCTTCTAATACCAAACCTGAGATCTTTCCTATAACATGAGATGTGATATCCAACTCCTTCCCATTTCAATCCTGAGACCCTTCCTATAGCATGAGATGTGATATCCAACTTCTTCCCATTCCAATCCTGAGACCCTTCCTATAACATGAGATGTGATGTCGCAATGCTTCTAATACCAAACCTGAGATCTTTCCTATAGCTTGAGATGTGATATCCAACTCCTTCCCATTCCAATCCTGAGACCCTTCTGATAGCATGAGATGTGATATCTCAATGCCTCTAATACCAAACCTGAGATCCTACCTCTAACATGAAATGTGATATCCATCTCCTTCCCTTTCCAAACCTGAGACCCTGCCTATAGCATGAGATGTGATAACCAATTCCTTCCCATTCCAATCCTGAGACCCTTCCTATAGCATGAGATGTGATATCACAATGCTTATACCAAACCTGAGACCGTTCCTATAGCTTGAGATGTGATATCCAACTCCTTCCCATTCCAATCCTGAGACCCTTCCTATAGCATGAGATGTGATATCTCAAGGCCTCTAATACCAAACCTGAGATCCTTCCTCTAACATGAAATGTGATATCCAACTCCTTCCCCTTCCAAACCTGAGAGCCTTCCTATAGCATGAGATATGATATCCAAGTCCTTCCCATTCCAATCCTGAGAACCTTCCTATAACATAAAATGTGATATCCTACTCCTTCCCATTCCAACCTGGGACCCTTCCTATATCATGAGATGGGATATCTCAATGCTTCTAATACCAAACCTGAGACCCTTCCTATAACATGAGATGGGAATATCCAACTCCTTCCCATTCCAATCCTGAGACCCTTCCGATAGCAGAGATGTGATATCTCAATGCTTATACCAAACCTGAGATCCTTCCTATAACATGAGATGTGATATCCAACTCCTTCCCATTCCAATCCTGAGACACTTCCTATAGCATGAGATGTGATATCTCACTGCTTATACCAAACCTGAGACCCTTCCTATAGCATGAGATGTGATATCCAACTCCTTCCCATTCCAATCCTGAGACCCTTCCTATAGCATGAGATGTGATATCTCAATGCTTCTAATATCAAACTTGAGACCCTCCCTATAGCATGAGATGTGATACCCAAGTCCTTCCCATTCCAATCCTGAGACACTTCCTATAGCATGAGATGTGATATCTCAATGCTTCTAATACCAAACCTGAGACTCTTCCTATAACATGAGATGGGATATCCAACTCCTTCCCATTCCAATCCTGAGACCCTTCCGATAGCAGAGATGTGATATCTCAATGCTTATACCAAACCTAAGACCCTTCCTATGGCATGAGATGTCATATACAACTCCTTCCCATTCCAATCCTTGAGACCCTTCCTATAGCATGAGATGTGATATCTCAATGCTCATACCAAACCTGAGACCCTTCCTATAGCATGAGATGTGATATCCAACTCCTTCCCATTCCAATCCTGAGACCCTTCCTATAGCATGAGATGTGATGTCTCAATGCTTCTAATACCAAACCTGAGATCCTTCCTATAACATGAGATGTGATATCCAACTCCTTCCCATTCCAATCCCGAGACCCTTCCTATAGCATGAGATGTGATATCTCGATGCTTATACCAAACCTGAGACCTTTCCTATAGCATGAGATGTGATATCCAACTCCTTCCCATTCCAATCCTGAGACCCTTCCTATAGCATGAGATGTGATATCTCAATGCCTCTAATACCAAACCTGAGATCCTCCCTCTAACATGAAATGTGATATCCAACTCCTTCCCTTTCCAAACCTGAGAGCCTACCTATAGCATGAGATGTGATATCCAAGTCCTTCCCATTCCAATCCTTAGACCCTTCCTACAGCATGCAATATGATATCTCAATGATTCTAATAACAAACCTGAGACCCGTCCTATAACATGAGATGTAATATACAACTCCTTCCCATTCCAATCCTGAGACCCATCCTATAGCATGAGATGTGATATCTCAATGCTTCTAATATCAAACTTGAGACCCTCCATATAGCATGAGATGTGATACCCAAGTCCTTCCCATTCCAATCCTGAGACACTTCCTATAGCATGAGATGTGATATCTCAATGCTTCTAATACCAAACCTGAGACTCTTCCTATAACATGAGATGGGATATCCAACTCCTTCCCATTCCAATCCTGAGACCCTTCCGATAGCAGAGATGTGATATCTCAATGCTTATACCAAACCTAAGACCCTTCGTATGGCATGAGATGTCATATACAACTCCTTCCCATTCCAATCCTTGAGACCCTTCCTATAGCATGAGATGTAATATCTCAATGCTTATACCAAACCTGGGACCCTTCCTATAGCATGAGATGTGATATCCAACTCCTTCCCATTCCAATCCTGAGACCCTTCCTATAGCATGAGATGTGATGTCTCAATGCTTCTAATACCAAACCTGAGATCCTTCCTATAACATGAGATGTGATATCCAACTCCTTCCCATTCCAATCCCGAGACCCTTCCTATTGCATGAGATGTGATATCTCGATGCTTATACCAAACCTGAGACCTTTCCTATAGCATGAGATGTGATATCCAACTCCTTCCCATTCCAATCCTGAGACCCTTCCTATAGCATGAGATGTGATATCTCAATGCTTATACCAAATCTGAGACCCTTCCTATAGCATGAGATGGGATATCCAACTCCTTCCAAATCCAATACTGATACCCTTCCAATAGCATGAGATGTGATATCCCAATGTTTCTACCAAACCTGAGACCCATACTATGGCATAAGATGTGATATCAAACTCCTTCCCATTCCAATCCTGATACCCTTCCTATAGCTTGAGATGTGATATCCAACTCCTTCCCATTCCAATTCTGAGACCCTTCCTATACCATGAGACTTGATATCTCACTGCTTCTAATACCAAACCTGAGACCCGTCCTATAACATGAGATGTGATATCCAAATCCTTCCCCTTCCAAACCTTAGACCCTTCCTTTATCATGAGATGTGATATCCAACTCCTTCCCATTGCAATCCTGAGACCCTTCCGATATCATGAGATTTGTTATCTCAATGCTTCTAATATCAAACTTGAGACCCTCCCTATAGCATGAGATGTGACATCCAAGTCCTCCCCATTCCAATCCTGAGACCCTTCCTATAGCATGAAATGTGATATCTCAATGCTTCTAATACCAAACCTGAGACCCTTCCTATAACATGAGATGGGATATCCAACTCCTTCCCATTCCAATCCTGAGACCCTTCCGATAGCAGAGATGTGATATCTCAATGCGTATAGCAAACCTGAGACCCTTCCTATGGCCTGAGATGTCATATACAACCCCTTCCCAATGCAATCCTGAGACCCTTCCTATAGCATGAGATGTGATATCTCAATGCTTATACCAAATCTGAGACCCTTCCTATAGCATGAGATGTGATATCCAATTCCTTCCCATTCCAATCCTGAGACCCTTCCTATAGCATGAGATGTGATATCTCAATGCTTCTAATACCAAACCTGAGATCCTTCCTATAACATGAGATGTGATATCCAACTCCTTCCCATTCCAATCCTGAGACCCTTATGATAGCATGAGATGTGATATCTCAATGCCTCTAATACCATACCTGAGATACTTCCGATAGCATGAGATGTGATATCTCAATGCTTCTAATACCAAACCTGAGATCCTTCCTATAACATGAGATGTGATTTCCAAATCCTTCCCCTTCCAAACCTGAGACCCTCCCTTTAGCATGAGATGTGATATACAACTCCTTCCCATTCCAATCCTGAGACCCTTCTGATAGCATGAGATGTGATATCTCAATGCCTCTAATACCAAACCTGAGATCCTACCTCTAACATGAAATGTGATATCCATCTCCTTCCCTTTCCAAACCTGAGACCCTGCCTATAGCATGAGATGTGATATCCAAGTCCTTCCCATTCCAATCCTGAGACCCTTCCTATAGCATGTGATGTGATATCTCAATGCTTATACCAAACCTGAGACCCTTCCTATGGCATGAGATGTCATATACAACTCCTTCCCATTCCAATCCTGAGACCCTTCCTATAGCATGAGATGTGATATCTCAATGCTTATACCAAACCTAAGACCCTTCCTATGGCATGAGATGTCATATACAACTCCTTCCCATTCCAATCCTTGAGACCCTTCCTATAGCATGAGATGTGATATCCAACTCCTTCCCATTCCAATCCTGAGACCCTTCCTATAGCATGAGATGTGATGTCTCAATGCTTCTAATACCAAACCTGAGATCCTTCCTATAACATGAGATGTGATATCCAACTCCTTCCCATTCCAATCCCGAGACCCTTCCTATAGCATGAGATGTGATATCTCGATGCTTATACCAAACCTGAGACCTTTCCTATAGCATGAGATGTGATATCCAACTCCTTCCCATTCCAATCCTGAGACCCTTCCTATAGCATGAGATGTGATATCTCAATGCTTATACCAAATCTGAGACCCTTCCTATAGCATGAGATGTGATATCCAACTCCTTCCCATCCCAATCCTGAGACCCTTCCTATAGCATGAGATGTGATGTCTCAATGCTTCTAATACCAAACCTGAGATCCTTCCTATAACATGAGATGTGATATCCAACTCCTTCCCATTCCAATCCTGAGACCCTTCCTATAGCATGAGATGTGATGTCTCAATGCTTCTAATACCAAACCTGAGATCCTTCCTATAACATGAGATGTGATATCCAACTCCTTCCCATTCCAATCCTGAGACCCTTCCTATAGCATGAGATGTGATATCTCAATGCTTATACCAAATCTGAGACCCTTCCTATAGCATGAGATGTGATATCCAACTCCTTCCCATTCCAATCCTGAGACCCTTCCTATAACATGAGATGTGATGTCTCAATGCTTCTAATACCAAACCTGAGATCCTTCCTATAACATGAGATGTGATATCCAACTCCTTCCCATTCCAATCCTGAGACCCTTATGATAGCATGAGATGTGATATCTCAATGCCTCTAATACCAAACCTGAGATACTTCCGATAGCATGAGATGTGATATCTCAATGCTTCTAATACCAAACCTGAGATCCTTCCTATAACATGAGATGTGATTTCCAAATCCCTTCCCCTTCCAAACCTGAGACCCTCCCTTTAGCATGAGATGTGATATCCAACTCCTTCCCATTCCAATCCTGAGACCCTTCTGATAGCATGAGATGTGATATTTCAATGCCTCTAATACCAAACCTGAGATCCTACCTCTAACATGAAATGTGATATCCATCTCCTTCCCTTTCCAAACCTGAGACCCTGCCTATAGCATGAGATGTGATATCCAAGTCCTTTCCATTCCAATCCTGAGACCCTTCCTATAGCATGTGATGTGATATCTCAATGCTTATAACAAACCTAAGACCCTTCCTATGGCATGAGATGTCATATACAACTCCTTCCCATTCCAATCCTGAGACCCTTCCTATAGCATGGGATGTGATATCTCAATGCTTATACCAAACCTGAGACCCTTCCTATAGCATGAGATGTGATATCCAACTTCTTCCCATTCCAATCCTGAGACCCTTCCTATAACATGAGATGTGATGTCGCAATGCTTCTAATACCAAACCTGAGATCTTTCCTATAACATGAGATGTGATATCCAACTCCTTCCCATTTCAATCCTGAGACCCTTCCTATAGCATGAGATGTGATATCCAACTTCTTCCCATTCCAATCCTGAGACCCTTCCTATAACATGAGATGTGATGTCGCAATGCTTCTAATACCAAACCTGAGATCTTTCCTATAGCTTGAGATGTGATATCCAACTCCTTCCCATTCCAATCCTGAGACCCTTCTGATAGCATGAGATGTGATATCTCAATGCCTCTAATACCAAACCTGAGATCCTACCTCTAACATGAAATGTGATATCCATCTCCTTCCCTTTCCAAACCTGAGACCCTGCCTATAGCATGAGATGTGATAACCAATTCCTTCCCATTCCAATCCTGAGACCCTTCCTATAGCATGAGATGTGATATCACAATGCTTATACCAAACCTGAGACCGTTCCTATAGCTTGAGATGTGATATCCAACTCCTTCCCATTCCAATCCTGAGACCCTTCCTATAGCATGAGATGTGATATCTCAAGGCCTCTAATACCAAACCTGAGATCCTTCCTCTAACATGAAATGTGATATCCAACTCCTTCCCCTTCCAAACCTGAGAGCCTTCCTATAGCATGAGATATGATATCCAAGTCCTTCCCATTCCAATCCTGAGAACCTTCCTATAACATAAAATGTGATATCCTACTCCTTCCCATTCCAACCTGGGACCCTTCCTATATCATGAGATGGGATATCTCAATGCTTCTAATACCAAACCTGAGACCCTTCCTATAACATGAGATGGGAATATCCAACTCCTTCCCATTCCAATCCTGAGACCCTTCCGATAGCAGAGATGTGATATCTCAATGCTTATACCAAACCTGAGATCCTTCCTATAACATGAGATGTGATATCCAACTCCTTCCCATTCCAATCCTGAGACACTTCCTATAGCATGAGATGTGATATCTCACTGCTTATACCAAACCTGAGACCCTTCCTATAGCATGAGATGTGATATCCAACTCCTTCCCATTCCAATCCTGAGACCCTTCCTATAGCATGAGATGTGATATCTCAATGCTTCTAATATCAAACTTGAGACCCTCCCTATAGCATGAGATGTGATACCCAAGTCCTTCCCATTCCAATCCTGAGACACTTCCTATAGCATGAGATGTGATATCTCAATGCTTCTAATACCAAACCTGAGACTCTTCCTATAACATGAGATGGGATATCCAACTCCTTCCCATTCCAATCCTGAGACCCTTCCGATAGCAGAGATGTGATATCTCAATGCTTATACCAAACCTAAGACCCTTCCTATGGCATGAGATGTCATATACAACTCCTTCCCATTCCAATCCTTGAGACCCTTCCTATAGCATGAGATGTGATATCTCAATGCTCATACCAAACCTGAGACCCTTCCTATAGCATGAGATGTGATATCCAACTCCTTCCCATTCCAATCCTGAGACCCTTCCTATAGCATGAGATGTGATGTCTCAATGCTTCTAATACCAAACCTGAGATCCTTCCTATAACATGAGATGTGATATCCAACTCCTTCCCATTCCAATCCCGAGACCCTTCCTATAGCATGAGATGTGATATCTCGATGCTTATACCAAACCTGAGACCTTTCCTATAGCATGAGATGTGATATCCAACTCCTTCCCATTCCAATCCTGAGACCCTTCCTATAGCATGAGATGTGATATCTCAATGCCTCTAATACCAAACCTGAGATCCTCCCTCTAACATGAAATGTGATATCCAACTCCTTCCCTTTCCAAACCTGAGAGCCTACCTATAGCATGAGATGTGATATCCAAGTCCTTCCCATTCCAATCCTTAGACCCTTCCTACAGCATGCAATATGATATCTCAATGATTCTAATAACAAACCTGAGACCCGTCCTATAACATGAGATGTAATATACAACTCCTTCCCATTCCAATCCTGAGACCCATCCTATAGCATGAGATGTGATATCTCAATGCTTCTAATATCAAACTTGAGACCCTCCATATAGCATGAGATGTGATACCCAACTCCTTCCCATTCCAATCCTGAGACCCTTCTGATAGCATGAGATGTGATATCTCAATGCCTCTAATACCAAACCTGAGATCCTACCTCTAACATGAAATGTGATATCCATCTCCTTCCCTTTCCAAACCTGAGACCCTGCCTATAGCATGAGATGTGATAACCAATTCCTTCCCATTCCAATCCTGAGACCCTTCCTATAGCATGAGATGTGATATCACAATGCTTATACCAAACCTGAGACCGTTCCTATAGCTTGAGATGTGATATCCAACTCCTTCCCATTCCAATCCTGAGACCCTTCCTATAGCATGAGATGTGATATCTCAAGGCCTCTAATACCAAACCTGAGATCCTTCCTCTAACATGAAATGTGATATCCAACTCCTTCCCCTTCCAAACCTGAGAGCCTTCCTATAGCATGAGATATGATATCCAAGTCCTTCCCATTCCAATCCTGAGAACCTTCCTATAACATAAAATGTGATATCCTACTCCTTCCCATTCCAACCTGGGACCCTTCCTATATCATGAGATGGGATATCTCAATGCTTCTAATACCAAACCTGAGACCCTTCCTATAACATGAGATGGGAATATCCAACTCCTTCCCATTCCAATCCTGAGACCCTTCCGATAGCAGAGATGTGATATCTCAATGCTTATACCAAACCTGAGATCCTTCCTATAACATGAGATGTGATATCCAACTCCTTCCCATTCCAATCCTGAGACACTTCCTATAGCATGAGATGTGATATCTCACTGCTTATACCAAACCTGAGACCCTTCCTATAGCATGAGATGTGATATCCAACTCCTTCCCATTCCAATCCTGAGACCCTTCCTATAGCATGAGATGTGATATCTCAATGCTTCTAATATCAAACTTGAGACCCTCCCTATAGCATGAGATGTGATACCCAAGTCCTTCCCATTCCAATCCTGAGACACTTCCTATAGCATGAGATGTGATATCTCAATGCTTCTAATACCAAACCTGAGACTCTTCCTATAACATGAGATGGGATATCCAACTCCTTCCCATTCCAATCCTGAGACCCTTCCGATAGCAGAGATGTGATATCTCAATGCTTATACCAAACCTAAGACCCTTCCTATGGCATGAGATGTCATATACAACTCCTTCCCATTCCAATCCTTGAGACCCTTCCTATAGCATGAGATGTGATATCTCAATGCTCATACCAAACCTGAGACCCTTCCTATAGCATGAGATGTGATATCCAACTCCTTCCCATTCCAATCCTGAGACCCTTCCTATAGCATGAGATGTGATGTCTCAATGCTTCTAATACCAAACCTGAGATCCTTCCTATAACATGAGATGTGATATCCAACTCCTTCCCATTCCAATCCCGAGACCCTTCCTATAGCATGAGATGTGATATCTCGATGCTTATACCAAACCTGAGACCTTTCCTATAGCATGAGATGTGATATCCAACTCCTTCCCATTCCAATCCTGAGACCCTTCCTATAGCATGAGATGTGATATCTCAATGCCTCTAATACCAAACCTGAGATCCTCCCTCTAACATGAAATGTGATATCCAACTCCTTCCCTTTCCAAACCTGAGAGCCTACCTATAGCATGAGATGTGATATCCAAGTCCTTCCCATTCCAATCCTTAGACCCTTCCTACAGCATGCAATATGATATCTCAATGATTCTAATAACAAACCTGAGACCCGTCCTATAACATGAGATGTAATATACAACTCCTTCCCATTCCAATCCTGAGACCCATCCTATAGCATGAGATGTGATATCTCAATGCTTCTAATATCAAACTTGAGACCCTCCATATAGCATGAGATGTGATACCCAAGTCCTTCCCATTCCAATCCTGAGACACTTCCTATAGCATGAGATGTGATATCTCAATGCTTCTAATACCAAACCTGAGACTCTTCCTATAACATGAGATGGGATATCCAACTCCTTCCCATTCCAATCCTGAGACCCTTCCGATAGCAGAGATGTGATATCTCAATGCTTATACCAAACCTAAGACCCTTCGTATGGCATGAGATGTCATATACAACTCCTTCCCATTCCAATCCTTGAGACCCTTCCTATAGCATGAGATGTAATATCTCAATGCTTATACCAAACCTGGGACCCTTCCTATAGCATGAGATGTGATATCCAACTCCTTCCCATTCCAATCCTGAGACCCTTCCTATAGCATGAGATGTGATGTCTCAATGCTTCTAATACCAAACCTGAGATCCTTCCTATAACATGAGATGTGATATCCAACTCCTTCCCATTCCAATCCCGAGACCCTTCCTATTGCATGAGATGTGATATCTCGATGCTTATACCAAACCTGAGACCTTTCCTATAGCATGAGATGTGATATCCAACTCCTTCCCATTCCAATCCTGAGACCCTTCCTATAGCATGAGATGTGATATCTCAATGCTTATACCAAATCTGAGACCCTTCCTATAGCATGAGATGTGATATCCAACTCCTTCCCATTCCAATCCTGAGACCCTTCCTACAGCATGAGATGTGATGTCTCAATGCTTCTAATACCAAACCTGAGATCCTTCCTATAACATGAGATGTGATATCCAACTCCTTCCCATTCCAATCCTGAGACCCTTATGATAGCATGAGATGTGATATCTCAATGCCTCTAATACCAAACCTGAGATACTTC
This sequence comes from Ambystoma mexicanum, assembly GCF_040938575.1. Lineage (NCBI taxonomy): Eukaryota > Metazoa > Chordata > Amphibia > Caudata > Ambystomatidae > Ambystoma > Ambystoma mexicanum. Next base: position 1,612,891 of record NW_027182433.1, read on the forward strand.
CGATAGCATGAGATGTGATATCTCAATGCTTCTAATACCAAACCTGAGATCTTTCCTATAACATGAGATGTGATTTCCAAATCCTTCCCCTTCCAAACCTGAGACCCTCCCTTTAGCATGAGATGTGATATCCAACTCCTTCCCATTCCAATCCTGAGACCCTTCTGATAGCATGAGATGTGATATTTCAATGCCTCTAATACCAAACCTGAGATCCTACCTCTAACATGAAATGTGATATCCATCTCCTTCCCTTTCCAAACCTGAGACCCTGCCTATAGCATGAGATGTGATATCCAAGTCCTTTCCATTCCAATCCTGAGACCCTTCCTATAGATTGTGATGTGATATCTCAATGCTTATAACAAACCTGAGACCCTTCCTATGGCATGAGATGTCATATACAACTCCTTCCCATTCCAATCCTGAGACCCTTCCTATAGCATGAGATGTGATATCTCAATGCTTATACCAAACCTGAGACCCTTCCTATAGCATGAGATGTGATATCCAACTTCTTCCCATTCCAATCCTGAGACCCTTCCTATAACATGAGATGTGATGTCGCAATGCTTCTAATACCAAACCTGAGATCTTTCCTATAACATGAGATGTGATATCCAACTCCTTCCCATTTCAATCCTGAGACCCTTCCTATAGCATGAGATGTGATATCCAACTTCTTCCCATTCCAATCCTGAGACCCTTCCTATAACATGAGATGTGATGTCGCAATGCTTCTAATACCAAACCTGAGATCTTTCCTATAGCTTGAGATGTGATATCCAACTCCTTCCCATTCCAATCCTGAGACCCTTCTGATAGCATGAGATGTGATATCTCAATGCCTCTAATACCAAACCTGAGATCCTACCTCTAACATGAAATGTGATATCCATCTCCTTCCCTTTCCAAACCTGAGACCCTGCCTATAGCATGAGATGTGATATCCAATTCCTTCCCATTCCAATCCTGAGACCCTTCCTATAGCATGAGATGTGATATCTCAAGGCCTCTAATACCAAACCTGAGATCCTTCCTCTAACATGAAATGTGATATCCAACTCCTTCCCCTTCCAAACCTGAGAGCCTTCCTATAGCATGAGATATGATATCCAAGTCCTTCCCATTCCAATCCTGAGAACCTTCCTATAACATAAAATGTGATATCCTACTCCTTCCCATTCCAACCTGGGACCCTTCCTATATCATGAGATGGGATATCTCAATGCTTCTAATACCAAACCTGAGACCCTTCCTATAACATGAGATGGGAATATCCAACTCCTTCCCATTCCAATCCTGAGACCCTTCCGATAGCAGAGATGTGATATCTCAATGCTTATACCAAACCTGAGATCCTTCCTATAACATGAGATGTGATATCCAACTCCTTCCCATTCCAATCCTGAGACACTTCCTATAGCATGAGATGTGATATCTCACTGCTTATACCAAACCTGAGACCCTTCCTATAGCATGAGATGTGATATCCAACTCCTTCCCATTCCAATCCTGAGACCCTTCCTATAGCATGAGATGTGATATCTCAATGCTTCTAATATCAAACTTGAGACCCTCCCTATAGCATGAGATGTGATACCCAAGTCCTTCCCATTCCAATCCTGAGACACTTCCTATAGCATGAGATGTGATATCTCAATGCTTCTAATACCAAACCTGAGACTCTTCCTATAACATGAGATGGGATATCCAACTCCTTCCCATTCCAATCCTGAGACCCTTCCGATAGCAGAGATGTGATATCTCAATGCTTATACCAAACCTAAGACCCTTCCTATGGCATGAGATGTCATATACAACTCCTTCCCATTCCAATCCTTGAGACCCTTCCTATAGCATGAGATGTGATATCTCAATGCTCATACCAAACCTGAGACCCTTCCTATAGCATGAGATGTGATATCCAACTCCTTCCCATTCCAATCCTGAGACCCTTCCATATAGCATGAGATGTGATGTCTCAATGCTTCTAATACCAAACCTGAGATCCTTCATATAACATGAGATGTGATATCCAACTCCTTCCCATTCCAATCCCGAGACCCTTCCTATAGCATGAGATGTGATATCTCGATGCTTATACCAAACCTGAGACCTTTCCTATAGCATGAGATGTGATATCCAACTCCTTCCCATTCCAATCCTGAGACCCTTCCTATAGCATGAGATGTGATATCTCAATGCCTCTAATACCAAACCTGAGATCCTTCCTCTAACATGAAATGTGATATCCAACTCCTTCCCTTTCCAAACCTGAGAGCCTACCTATAGCATGAGATGTGATATCCAAGTCCTTCCCATTCCAATCCTTAGACCCTTCCTACAGCATGCAATATGATATCTCAATGATTCTAATAACAAACCTGAGACCCGTCCTATAACATGAGATGTAATATACAACTCCTTCCCATTCCAATCCTGAGACCCATCCTATAGCATGAGATGTGATATCTCAATGCTTCTAATATCAAACTTGAGACCCTCCATATAGCATGAGATGTGATACCCAAGTCCTTCCCATTCCAATCCTGAGACACTTCCTATAGCATGAGATGTGATATCTCAATGCTTCTAATACCAAACCTGAGACTCTTCCTATAACATGAGATGGGATATCCAACTCCTTCCCATTCCAATCCTGAGACCCTTCCGATAGCAGAGATGTGATATCTCAATGCTTATACCAAACCTAAGACCCTTCCTATGGCATGAGATGTCATATACAACTCCTTCCCATTCCAATCCTTGAGACCCTTCCTATAGCATGAGATGTGATATCTCAATGCTTATACCAAACCTGGGACCCTTCCTATAGCATGAGATGTGATATCCAACTCCTTCCCATTCCAATCCTGAGACCCTTCCTATAGCATGAGATGTGATGTCTCAATGCTTCTAATACCAAACCTGAGATCCTTCCTATAACATGAGATGTGATATCCAACTCCTTCCCATTCCAATCCCGAGACCCTTCCTATTGCATGAGATGTGATATCTCGATGCTTATACCAAACCTGAGACCTTTCCTATAGCATGAGATGTGATATCCAACTCCTTCCCATTCCAATCCTGAGACCCTTCCTATAGCATGAGATGTGATATCTCAATGCTTATACCAAATCTGAGACCCTTCCTATAGCATGAGATGTGATATCCAACTCCTTCCCATTCCAATCCTGAGACCCTTCCTATAGCATGAGATGTGATGTCTCAATGCTTCTAATACCAAACCTGAGATCCTTCCTATAACATGAGATGTGATATCCAACTCCTTCCCATTCCAATCCTGAGACCCTTATGATAGCATGAGATGTGATATCTCAATGCCTCTAATACCAAATCTGAGATACTTCCGATAGCATGAGATGTGATATCTCAATGCTTCTAATACCAAACCTGAGATCCTTCCTATAACATGAGATGTGATTTCCAAATCCTTCCCCTTCCAAACCTGAGACCCTCCCTTTAGCATGAGATGTGATATCCAACTCCTTCCCATTCCAATCCTGAGACCCTTCTGATAGCATGAGATGTGATATTTCAATGCCTCTAATACCAAACCTGAGATCCTACCTCTAACATGAAATGTGATATCCATCTCCTTCCCTTTCCAAACCTGAGTCCCTGCCTATAGCATGAGATGTGATATCCAAGTCCTTTCCATTCCAATCCTGAGACCCTTCCTATAGCATGAGATGTGATATCTCAATGCTTATACCAAACCTGAGACCCTTCCTATAGCATGAGATGTGATATCCAACTTCTTCCCATTCCAATCCTGAGACCCTTCCTATAACATGAGATGTGATGTCGCAATGCTTCTAATACCAAACCTGAGATCTTTCCTATAACATGAGATGTGATATCCAACTCCTTCCCATTTCAATCCTGAGACCCTTCCTATAGCATGAGATGTGATATCCAACTTCTTCCCATTCCAATCCTGAGACCCTTCCTATAACATGAGATGTGATGTCGCAATGCTTCTAATACCAAACCTGAGATCTTTCCTATAGCTTGAGATGTGATATCCAACTCCTTCCCATTCCAATCCTGAGACCCTTCCTATAGCATGAGATGTGATATCTCAAGGCCTCTAATACCAAACCTGAGATCGTTCCTCTAACATGAAATGTGATATCCAACTCCTTCCCCTTCCAAACCTGAGAGCCTTCCTATAGCATGAGATATGATAGCCAGGTCCTTCCAATTCCAATCCTGAGACCCTTCCTATAACATGAAATGTGATATCCAACTCCTTCCCATTCCAACCTGAGACCCTTCCTATAGCATGAGATGGGATATCTCAATGCTTCTAATACCAAACCTGAGACTCTTCCTATAACATGAGATGGGATATCCAACTCATTCCCATTCCAATCCTGAGACCCTTCCGATAGCAGAGATGTGATATCTCAATGCTTATACCAAACCTGAGACCCTTCCTATGGCCTGAGATGTCATATACAACTCCTTCCCATTCCAATCCTGAGACCCTTCTTATAGCATGAGATGTGATATCTCAATGCTTATACCAAATCTGAGACCCTTCCTATAGCATGAGATGTGATATCCAACTCCTTCCCATTCCAATCCTGAGACCCTTCCTATAGCATGAGATGTGATGTCTCAATGCTTCTAATACCAAACCTGAGATCCTTCCTATAACATGAGATGTGATATCCAACTCCTTCCCATTCCAATCCTGAGACCCTTATGATAGCATGAGATGTGATATCTCAATGCCTCTAATACCAAACCTGAGATACTTCCGATAGCATGAGATGTGATATCTCAATGCTTCTAATACCAAACCTGAGATCCTTCCTATAACATGAGATGTGATTTCCAAATCCTTCCCCTTCCAAACCTGAGACCCTCCCTTTAGCATGAGATGTGATATCCAACTCCTTCCCATTCCAATCCTGAGACCCTTCTGATAGCATGAGATGTGATATCTCAATGCCTCTAATACCAAACCTGAGATCCTACCTCTAACATGAAATGTGATATCCATCTCCTTCCCTTTCCAAACCTGGGACCCTGCCTATAGCATGAGATGTGATATCCAAGTCCTTCCCATTCCAATCCTGAGACCCTTCCTATAGCATGAGATGTGATATCACAATGCTTATACCAAACCTGAGACCGTTCCTATAGCTTGAGATGTGATATCCAACTCCTTCCCATTCCAATCCTGAGACCCTTCCTATAGCATGAGATGTGATATCTCAAGGCCTCTACTACCAAACCTGAGATCCTTCCTCTAACATGAAATGTGATATCCAACTCCTTCCCCTTCCAAACCTGAGAGCCTTCCTATAGCATGAGATATGATATCCAAGTCCTTCCCATTCCAATCCTGAGAACCTTCCTATAACATAAAATGTGATATCGTACTCCTTCCCATTCCAACCTGGGACCCTTCCTATATCATGAGATGGGATATCTCAATGCTTCTAATACCAAACCTGAGACCCTTCCTATAACATGAGATGGGAATATCCAACTCCTTCCCATTCCAATCCTGAGACCCTTCCGATAGCAGAGATGTGATATCTCAATGCTTATACCAAACCTGAGATCCTTCCTATAACATGAGATGTGATATCCAACTCCTTCCCATTCCAATCCTGAGACACTTCCTATAGCATGAGATGTGATATCTCACTGCTTATACCAAACCTGAGACCCTTCCTATAGCATGAGATGTGATATCCAACTCCTTCCCATTCCAATCCTGAGACCCTTCCTATAGCATGAGATGTGATATCTCAATGCTTCTAATATCAAACTTGAGACATCCCTATAGCATGAGATGTGATACCCAAGTCCTTCCCATTCCAATCCTGAGACACTTCCTATAGCATGAGATATGATATCTCAATGCTTCCAATACCAAACCTGAGACTCTTCCTATAACATGAGATGGGATATCCAACTCCTTCCCATTCCAATCCTGAGACCCTTCCGATAGCAGAGATGTGATATCTCAATGCTTATACCAAACCTAAGACCCTTCCTATGGCATGAGATGTCATATACAACTCCTTCCCATTCCAATCCTTGAGACCCTTCCTATAGCATGAGATGTGATATCTCAATGCTTATACCAAACCTGAGACCCTTCCTATAGCATGAGATGTGATATCCAACTCCTTCCCATTCCAATCCTGAGACCCTTCCTATAGCATGAGATGTGATGTCTCAATGCTTCTAATACCAAACCTGAGATCCTTCCTATAACATGAGATGTGATATCCAACTCCTTCCCATTCCAATCCCGAGACCCTTCCTATAGCATGAGATGTGATATCTCGATGCTTATACCAAACCTGAGACTCTTCCTATAACATGAGATGGGATATCCAACTCCTTCCCATTCCAATCCTGAGACCCTTCCGATAGCAGATATATGATATCTCAATGCTTCTAATACCAAACCTGAGACTCTTCCTATAACATGAGATGGGATATCCAACTCCTTCCCATTCCAATCCTGAGACCCTTCCTATAGCATGAGATGTGATATCTCGATGCTTATACCAAACCTGAGACCTTTCCTATAGCATGAGATGTGATATCCAACTCCTTCCCATTCCAATCCTGAGACCCTTCCTATAGCATGAGATGTGATATCTCAATGCCTCTAATACCAAACCTGAGATCCTTCCTCTAACATGAAATGTGATATCCAACTCCTTCCCTTTCCAAACCTGAGAGCCTACCTATAGCATGAGATGTGATATCCAAGTCCTTCCCATTCCAATCCTTAGACCCTTCCTACAGCATGCAATATGATATCTCAATGATTCTAATAACAAACCTGAGACCCGTCCTATAACATGAGATGGGATATCCAACTCCTTCCCATTCCAATCCTGAGACACTTCCGATAGCAGAGATGTGATATCTCAATGCTTATACCAAACCTGAGACCCTTCCTATAACATGAGATGTGATATCCAACTCCTTCCCGGTCCAAACCTGAGACCCTTCCTATAGCATATGTGATATCCAACTCCTTCCCATTCCAAACATGAGACCCTTCCTATAGCAAGAATGTAATATCCAACTCCTTCCCATTCCAATCCTGAGACCATTCCTATAGCATGAGATGTGATATCTCAATGCTTCTAATACCAAACCTGAGATCCTTCCTATGACATGAGATGTGATATCCAATTCCTCCCCATTCCAAACCTGAGAACCTTCCTACAGCATGCGATGTGATATCTCAATGCTTCTAATACCAAACCCGAGACCAGTCCTATAACATGAGATTGGATATCCAACTCCTTCCCCTTCCAAACCTGAGACCCTTCCTATAGCATGAGATGTGATATCCAACTTCTTCCCATTCCAATCCTGAGACCCTTCCTATAACATGAGATGTGATGTCTCAATGCTTCTAATACCAAACCTGAGATCTTTCCTATAACATGAGATGTGATATCCAACTCCTTCCCATTCCAATCCTGAGACCCTTCCTATAGCATGAGATGTGATATCTCAATGCTTATACCAAACCTGAGACCCTTCCTATAGCTTGAGATGTGATATCCAACTCCTTCCCATTCCAATCCTGAGACCCTTCCTATAGCATGAGATGTGATATCTCAAGGCCTCTAATACCAAACCTGAGATCCTTCCTCTAACATGAAATGTGATATCCAACTCCTTCCCCTTCCAAACCTGAGAGCCTTCCTATAGCATGAGATATGATATCCAAGTCCTTCCCATCCAATCCTGAGACCCTTCCTATAACATGAAATGTGATATCCAACTCCTTCCAAATCCAATACTGATACCCTTCCGATAGAATGAGATGTGATATCCCAATGCTTCTACCAAACCTGAGACCCATACTATGGCATGAGATGTGATATCAAACTCCTTCCCATTCCAATCCTGAGACCCTACCTATAGCTTGAGATGTGATATCCAACTCCTTCCCATTCCAATTCTGAGACCCTTCCTATACCATGAGACTTGATATCTCAATGCTTCTAATACCAAACCTGAGACCCGTCCTATAACATGAGATGTGATATCCAAATCCTTCCCCTTCCAAACCTTAGACCCTTCCTTTATCATGAGATGTGATATCCAATTCCTTCCCATTCCAATCCTGAGACCCTTCCGATATCATGAGATTTGTTATCTCAATGCTTCTAATATCAAACTTGAGACCCTCCCTATAGCATGAGATGTGACATCCAAGTCCTCCCCATTCCAATCCTGAGACCCTTCCTATAGCATGAGATGTGATATCTCAATGCTTCTAATACCAAACCTGAGACCCTTCCTATAACATGAGATGGGATATCCAACTCCTTCCCATTCCAATCCTGAGACCCTTCCGATAGCAGAGATGTGATATCTCAATGCTTATACCAAATCTGAGACCCTTCCTATAGCATGAGATGTGATATCCAACTCCTTCCCATTCCAATCCTGAGACCCTTCCCATAGCATGAGATGTGATGTCTCAATGCTTCTAATACCAAACCTGAGATCCTTCCTATAACATGAGATGTGATATCCAACTCCTTCCCATTCCAATCCTGAGACCCTTATGATAGCATGAGATGTGATATCTCAATGCCTCTAATACCAAACCTGAGATACTTCCGATAGCATGAGATGTGATATCTCAATGCTTCTAATACCAAACCTGAGATCCTTCCTATAACATGAGATGTGATTTCCAAATCCTTCCCCTTCCAAACCTGAGACCCTCCCTTTAGCATGAGATGTGATATCCAACTCCTTCCCATTCCAATCCTGAGACCCTTCTGATAGCATGAGATGTGATATCTCAATGCCTCTAATACCAAACCTGAGATCCTACCTCTAACATGAAATGTGATATCCATCTCCTTCCCTTTCCAAACCTGAGACCCTGCCTATAGCATGAGATGTGATATCCAAGTCCATCCCATTCCAATCCTGAGACCCTTCCTATAGCATGAGATGTGATATCACAATGCTTATACCAAACCTGAGACCGTTCCTATAGCTTGAGATGTGATATCCAACTCCTTCCCATTCCAATCCTGAGACCCTTCCTATAGCATGAGATGTGATATCTCAAGGCCTCTAATACCAAACCTGAGATCCTTCCTCTAACATGAAATGTGATATCCAACTCCTTCCCCTTCCAAACCTGAGAGCCTTCCTATAGCATGAGATATGATATCCAAGTCCTTCCCATTCCAATCCTGAGAACCTTCCTATAACATAAAATGTGATATCCTACTCCTTCCCATTCCAACCTGGGACCCTTCCTATATCATGAGATGGGATATCTCAATGCTTCTAATACCAAACCTGAGACCCTTCCTATAACATGAGATGGGAATATCCAACTCCTTCCCATTCCAATCCTGAGACCCTTCCGATAGCAGAGATGTGATATCTCAATGCTTATACCAAACCTGAGATCCTTCCTATAACATGAGATGTGATATCCAACTCCTTCCCATTCCAATCCTGAGACACTTCCTATAGCATGAGATGTGATATCTCACTGCTTATACCAAACCTGAGACCCTTCCTATAGCATGAGATGTGATATCCAACTCCTTCCCATTCCAATCCTGAGACCCTTCCTATAGCATGAGATGTCATATACAACTCCTTCCCATTCCAATCCTTGGGACCCTTCCTATAGCATGAGATGTGATATCTCAATGCTTATACCAAACCTGAGACCCTTCCTATAGCATGAGATGTGATATCCAACTCCTTCCCATTCCAATCCTGAGACCCTTCCTATAGCATAAGATGTGATGTCTCAATGCTTCTAATACCAAACCTGAGATCCTTCCTATAACATGAGATGTGATATCCAACTCCTTCCCATTCCAATCCCGAGACCCTTCCTATAGCATGAGATGTGATATCTCGATGCTTATACCAAACCTGAGACCTTTCCTATAGCATGAGATGTGATATCCAACTCCTTCCCATTCCAATCCTGAGACCCTTCGTATAGCATGAGATGTGATATCTCAATGCTTATACCAAATCTGAGACCCTTCCTATAGCATGAGATGTGATATCCAACTCCTTCCCATTCCAATCCTGAGACCCTTCCTATAGCATGAGATGTGATGTCTCAATGCTTCTAATACCAAACCTGAGATACTTCCGATAGCATGAGATGTGATATCTCAATGCCTCTAATACCAAACCTGAGATACTTCCGATAGCATGAGATGTGATATCTCAATGCTTCTAATACCAAACCTGAGATCCTTCCTATAACATGAGATGTGATTTCCAAATCCTTCCCCTTCCAAACCTGAGACCCTCCCTTTAGCATGAGATGTGATATCCAACTCCTTCCCATTCCAATCCTGAGACCCTTCTGATAGCATGAGATGTGATATTTCAATGCCTCTAATACCAAACCTGAGATCCTACCTCTAACATGAAATGTGATATCCATCTCCTTCCCTTTCCAAACCTGAGACCCTGCCTATAGCATGAGATGTGATATCCAACTCCTTCCCATTCCAATCCTGAGACCCTTCCGATAGCAGAGATGTGATATCTCAATGCTTATACCAAACCTAAGACCCTTCCTATGGCATGAGATGTCATATACAACTCCTTCCCATTCCAATCCTTGAGACCCTTCCTATAGCATGAGATGTGATATCTCAATGCTTATACCAAACCTGAGACCCTTCCTATAGCATGAGATGTGATATCCAACTCCTTCCCATTCCAATCCTGAGACCCTTCCTATAGCATGAGATGTGATGTCTCAATGCTTCTAATACCAAACCTGAGATCCTTCCTATAACATGAGATGTGATATCCAACTCCTTCCCATTCCAATCCCGAGACCCTTCCTATAGCATGAGATGTGATATCTCGATGCTTATACCAAACCTGAGACCTTTCCTATAGCATGAGATGTGATATCCAACTCCTTCACATTCCAATCCTGAGACCCTTCCTATAGCATGAGATGTGATATCTCAATGCCTCTAATACCAAACCTGAGATCCTTCCTCTAACATGAAATGTGATATCCAACTCCTTCCCTTTCCAAACCTGAGAGCCTACCTATAGCATGAGATGTGATATCCAAGTCCTTCCCATTCCAATCCTTAGACCCTTCCTACAGCATGCAATATGATATCTCAATGATTCTAATAACAAACCTGAGACCCGTCCTATAACATGAGATGGGATATCCAACTCCTTCCCATTCCAATCCTGAGACACTTCCGATAGCAGAGATGTGATATCTCAATGCTTATACCAAACATGAGACCCTTCCTATAACATGAGATGTGATATCCAACTCCTTCCCGGTCCAAACCTGAGACCCTTCCTATAGCATATGTGATATCCAACTCCTTCCCATTCCAAACATGAGACCCTTCCTATAGCAAGAATGTAATATCCAACTCCTTCCCATTCCAATCCTGAGACCATTCCTATAGCATGAGATGTGATATCTCAATGCTTCTAATACCAAACCTGAGATCCTTCCTATGACATGAGATGTGATATCCAATTCCTCCCCATTCCAAACCTGAGAACCTTCCTACAGCATGCGATGTGATATCTCAATGCTTCTAATACCAAACCCGAGACCAGTCCTATAACATGAGATTGGATATCCAACTCCTTCCCCTTCCAAACCTGAGACCCTTCCTATAGCATGAGATGTGATATCCAACTTCTTCCCATTCCAATCCTGAGACCCTTCCTATAACATGAGATGTGATGTCTCAATGCTTCTAATACCAAACCTGAGATCTTTCCTATAACATGAGATGTGATATCCAACTCCTTCCCATTCCAATCCTGAGACCCTTCCTATAGCATGAGATGTGATATCTCAATGCTTATACCAAACCTGAGACCCTTCCTATAGCTTGAGATGTGACATCCAACTCCTTCCCATTCCAATCCTGAGACCCTTCCTATAGCATGAGATGTGATATCTCAAGGCCTCTAATACCAAATCTGAGATCCTTCCTCTAACATGAAATGTGATATCCAACTCCTTCCCCTTCCAAACCTGAGAGCCTTCCTATAGCATGAGATATGATATCCAAGTCCTTCCCATCCAATCCTGAGACCCTTCCTATAACATGAAATGTGATATCCAACTCCTTCCAAATCCAATACTGATACCCTTCAGATAGCATGAGATGTGATATCCCAATGCTTCTACCAAACCTGAGACCCATACTATGGCATGAGATGTGATATCAAACTCCTTCCCATTCCAATCCTGAGACCCTACCTATAGCTTGAGATGTGATATCCAACTCCTTCCCATTCCAATTCTGAGACCCTTCCTACACCATGAGACTTGATATCTCAATGCTTCTAATACCAAACCTGAGAACCGTCCTATAACATGAGATGTGATATCCAAATCCTTCCCCTTCCAAACCTTAGACCCTTCCTTTATCATGAGATGTGATATCCAATTCCTTCCCATTCCAATCCTGAGACCCTTCCGATATCATGAGATTTGTTATCTCAATGCTTCTAATATCAAACTTGAGACCCTCCCTATAGCATGAGATGTGACATCCAAGTCCTCCCCATTCCAATCCTGAGACCCTTCCTATAGCATGAGATGTGATATCTCAATGCTTCTAATACCAAACCTGAGACCCTTCCTATAACATGAGATGGGATATCCAACTCCTTCCCATTCCAATCCTGAGACCCTTCCGATAGCAGAGATGTGATATCTCAATGCTTATACCAAACCTGAGACCCTTCCTATGGCCTGATTTGTCAAATACAACTCCTTCCCATTCCAATCCTGAGACCCTTCCCATAGCATGAGATGTGATATCTCAATGCTTATACCAAATCTGAGACCCTTCCTATAGCATGAGATGTGATATCCAACTCCTTCCCATTCCAATCCTGAGACCCTCCCTATAGCATGAGATGTGATGTCTCAATGCTTCTAATACCAAACCTGAGATCCTTCCTATAACATGAGATGTGATATCCAACTCCTTCCCATTCCAATCCTGAGACCCTTATGATAGCATGAGATGTGATATCTCAATGCCTCTAATACCAAACCTGAGATACTTCCGATAGCATGAGATGTGATATCTCAATGCTTCTAATACCAAACCTGAGATCCTTCCTATAACATGAGATGTGATTTCCAAATCCTTCCCCTTCCAAACCTGAGACCCTCCCTTTAGCATGAGATGTGATATCCAACTCCTTCCCATTCCAATCCTGAGACCCTTCTGATAGCATGAGATGTGATATTTCAATGCCTCTAATACCAGACCTGAGATCCTACCTCTAACATGAAATGTGATATCCATCTCCTTCCCTTTCCAAACCTGAGACCCTGCCTATAGCATGAGATGTGATATCCAACTCCTTCCCATTCCAATCCTGAGACCCTTCCGATAGCAGAGATGTGATATCTCAATGCTTATACCAAACCTAAGACCCTTCCTATGGCATGAGATGTCATATACAATTCCTTCCCATTCCAATCCTTGAGACCCTTCCTATAGCATGAGATGTGATATCTCAATGCTTATACCAAACCTGAGACCCTTCCTATAGCATGAGATGTGATATCCAACTCCTTCCCATTCCAATCCTGAGACCCTTCCTATAGCATGAGATGTGATGTCTCAATGCTTCTAATACCAAACCTGAGATCCTTCCTATAACATGAGATGTGATATCCAACTCCTTCCCATTCCAATCCCGAGACCCTTCCTATAGCATGAGATGTGATATCTCGATGCTTATACCAAACCTGAGACCTTTCCTATAGCATGAGATGTGATATCCAACTCCTTCCCATTCCAATCCTGAGACCCTTCCTATAGCATGAGATGTGATATCTCAATGCCTCTAATACCAAACCTGAGATCCTTCCTCTAACATGAAATGTGATATCCAACTCCTTCCCTTTCCAAACCTGAGAGCCTACCTATAGCATGAGATGTGATATCCAAGTCCTTCCCATTCCAATCCTTAGACCCTTCCTACAGCATGCAATATGATATCTCAATGATACTAATAACAAACCTGAGACCCGTCCTATAACATGAGATGGGATATCCAACTCCTTCCCATTCCAATCCTGAGACACTTCCGATAGCAGAGATGTGATATCTCAATGCTTATACCAAACCTGAGACCCTTCCTATAACATGAGATGTGATATCCAACTCCTTCCCGGTCCAAACCTGAGACCCTTCCTATAGCATATGTGATATCCAACTCCTTCCCATTCCAAACATGAGACCCTTCCTATAGCAAGAATGTAATATCCAACTCCTTCCCATTCCAATCCTGAGACCATTCCTATAGCATGAGATGTGATATCTCAATGCTTCTAATACCAAACCTGAGATCCTTCCTATGACATGAGATGTGATATCCAATTCCTCCCCATTCCAAACCTGAGAACCTTCCTACAGCATGCGATGTGATATCTCAATGCTTCTAATACCAAACCCGAGACCAGTCCTATAACATGAGATTGGATATCCAACTCCTTCCCCTTCCAAACCTGAGACCCTTCCTATAGCATGAGATGTGATATCCAACTTCTTCCCATTCCAATCCTGAGACTCTTTCTATAACATGAGATGTGATGTCTCAATGCTTCTAATACCAAACCTGAGATCTTTCCTATAACATGAGATGTGATATCCAACTCCTTCCCATTCCAATCCTGAGACCCTTCCTATAGCATGAGATGTGATATCTCAATGCTTATACCAAACCTGAGACCCTTCCTATAGCTTGAGATGTGATATCCAACTCCTTCCCATTCCAATCCTGAGACCCTTCCTATAGCATGAGATGTGATATCTCAAGGCCTCTAATACCAAACCTGAGATCCTTCCTCTAACATGAAATGTGATATCCAACTCCTTCCCCTTCCAAACCTGAGAGCCTTCCTATAGCATGAGATATGATATCCAAGTCCTTCCCATCCAATCCTGAGACCCTTCCTATAACATGAAATGTGATATCCAACTCCTTCCAAATCCAATACTGATACCCTTCCGATAGCATGAGATGTGATATCCCAATGCTTCTACCAAACCTGAGACCCATACTATGGCATGAGATGTGATATCAAACTCCTTCCCATTCCAATCCTGAGACCCTACCTATAGCTTGAGATGTGATATCCAACTCCTTCCCATTCCAATTCTGAGACCCTTCCTATACCATGAGACTTGATATCTCAATGCTTCTAATACCAAACCTGAGACCCGTCCTATAACATGAGATGTGATATCCAAATCCTTCCCCTTCCAAACCTTAGACCCTTCCTTTATCATGAGATGTGATATCCAATTCCTTCCCATTCCAATCCTGAGACCCTTCCGATATCATGAGATTTGTTATCTCAATGCTTCTAATATCAAACTTGAGACCCTCCCTATAGCATGAGATGTGACATCCAAGTCCTCCCCATTCCAATCCTGAGACCCTTCCTATAGCATGAGATGTGATATCTCAATGCTTCTAATACCAAACCTGAGACCCTTCCTATAACATGAGATGGGATATCCAACTCCTTCCCATTCCAATCCTGAGACCCTTCCGATAGCAGAGATGTGATATCTCAATGCTTATACCAAACCTGAGACCCTTCCTATGGCCTGATTTGTCAAATACAACTCCTTCCCATTCCAATCCTGAGACCCTTCCCATAGCATGAGATGTGATATCTCAATGCTTATACCAAATCTGAGACCCTTCCTATAGCATGAGATGTGATATCCAACTCCTTCCCATTCCAATCCTGAGACCCTCCCTATAGCATGAGATGTGATGTCTCAATGCTTCTAATACCAAACCTGAGATCCTTCCTATAACATGAGATGTGATATCCAACTCCTTCCCATTCCAATCCTGAGACCCTTATGATAGCATGAGATGTGATATCTCAATGCCTCTAATACCAAACCTGAGATACTTCCGATAGCATGAGATGTGATATCTCAATGCTTCTAATACCAAACCTGAGATCCTTCCTATAACATGAGATGTGATTTCCAAATCCTTCCCCTTCCAAACCTGAGACCCTCCCTTTAGCATGAGATGTGATATCCAACTCCTTCCCATTCCAATCCTGAGACCCTTCTGATAGCATGAGATGTGATATCTCAATGCCTCTAATACCAAACCTGAGATCCTACCTCTAACATGAAATGTGATATCCATCTCCTTTCCTTTCCAAACCTGAGACCCTGCCTATAGCATGAGATGTGATATCCAAGTCCATCCCATTCCAATCCTGAGACCCTTTCTATAGCATGAGATGTGATATCACAATGCTTATACCAAACCTGAGACCGTTCCTATAGCTTGAGATGTGATATCCAACTCCTTCCCATTCCAATCCTGAGACCCTTCCTATAGCATGAGATGTGATATCTCAAGGCCTCTAATACCAAACCTGAGATCCTTCCTCTAACATGAAATGTGATATCCAACTCCTTCCCCTTCCAAACCTGAGAGCCTTCCTATAGCATGAGATATGATATCCAAGTCCTTCCCATTCCAATCCTGAGAACCTTCCTATAACATAAAATGTGATATCCTACTCCTTCCCATTCCAACCTGGGACCCTTCCTATATCATGAGATGGGATATCTCAATGCTTCTAATACCAAACCTGAGACCCTTCCTATAACATGAGATGGGAATATCCAACTCCTTCCCATTCCAATCCTGAGACCCTTCCGATAGCAGAGATGTGATATCTCAATGCTTATACCAAACCTGAGATCCTTCCTATAACATGAGATGTGATATCCAACTCCTTCCCATTCCAATCCTGAGACACTTCCTATAGCATGAGATGTGATATCTCACTGCTTATACCAAACCTGAGACCCTTCCTATAGCATGAGATGTGATATCCAACTCCTTCCCATTCCAATCCTGAGACCCTTCCTATAGCATGAGATGTGATATCTCAATGCTTCTAATATCAAACTTGAGACCCTCCCTATAGCATGAGATGTGATACCCAAGTCCTTCCCATTCCAATCCTGAGACACTTCCTATAGCATGAGATGTGATATCTCAATGCTTCTAATACCAAACCTGAGACTCTTCCTATAACATGAGATGGGATATCCAACTCCTTCCCATTCCAATCCTGAGATCCTTCCGATAGCAGAGATGTGATATCTCAATGCTTATACCAAACCTAAGACCCTTCCTATGGCATGAGATGTCATATACAACTCCTTCCCATTCCAATCCTTGAGACCCTTCCTATAGCATGAGATGTGATATCTCAATGCTTATACCAAACCTGAGACCCTTCCTATAGCATGAGATGTGATATCCAACTCCTTCCCATTCCAATCCTGAGACCCTTCCTATAGCATAAAATGTGATGTCTCAATGCTTCTAATACCAAACCTGAGATCCTTCCTATAACATGAGATGTGATATCCAACTCCTTCCCATTCCAATCCCGAGACCCTTCCTATAGCATGAGATGTGATATCTCGATGCTTATACCAAACCTGAGACCTTTCCTATAGCATGAGATGTGATATCCAACTCCTTCCCATTCCAATCCTGAGACCCTTCCTATAGCATGAGATGTGATATCTCAATGCTTATACCAAATCTGAGACCCTTCCTATAGCATGAGATGTGATATCCAACTCCTTCCCATTCCAATCCTGAGACCCTTCCTATAGCATGAGATGTGATGTCTCAATGCTTCTAATACCAAACCTGAGATACTTCCGATAGCATGAGATGTGATATCTCAATGCCTCTAATACCAAACCTGAGATACTTCCGATAGCATGAGATGTGATATCTCAATGCTTCTAATACCAAACCTGAGATCCTTCCTATAACATGAGATGTGATTTCCAAATCCTTCCCCTTCCAAACCTGAGACCCTCCCTTTAGCATGAGATGTGATATCCAACTCCTTCCCATTCCAATCCTGAGACCCTTCTGATAGCATGAGATTTGATATTTCAATGCCTCTAATACCAAACCTGAGATCCTACCTCTAACATGAAATGTGATATCCATCTCCTTCCCTTTCCAAACCTGAGACCCTGCCTATAGCATGAGATGTGATATCCAAGTCCTTTCCATTCCAATCCTGAGACCCTTCCTATAGCATGTGATGTGATATCTCAATGATTATACCAAACCTGAGACCCTTCCTATGGCATGAGATGTCATATACAACTCCTTCCCATTCCAATCCTGAGACCCTTCCTATAGCATGAGATGTGATATCTCAATGCTTATACCAAAACCTGAGACCCTTCCTATAGCATGAGATGTGATATCCAACTCCTTCCCATTCCAATCCTGAGACCCTTCCTATAACATGAGATGTGATGTCGCAATGCTTCTAATACCAAACCTGAGATCTTTCCTATAACATGAGATGTGATATCCAACTCCTTCCCATTTCAATCCTGAGACCCTTCCTATAGCATGAGATGTGATATCCAACTTCTTCCCATTCCAATCCTGAGACCCTTCCTATAACATGAGATGTGATGTCGCAATGCTTCTAATACCAAACCTGAGATCTTTCCTATAGCTTGAGATGTGATATCCAACTCCTTCCCATTCCAATCCTGAGACCCTTCCTATAGCATGAGATGTGATATCTCAAGGCCTCTAATACCAAACCTGAGATCGTTCCTCTAACATGAAATGTGATATCCAACTCCTTCCCCTTCCAAACCTGAGAGCCTTCCTATAGCATGAGATATGATAGCCAAGTCCTTCCAATTCCAATCCTGAGACCCTTCCTATAACATGAAATGTGATATCCAACTCCTTCCCATTCCAACCTGAGACCCTTCCTATAGCATGAGATGGGATATCTCAATGCTTCTAATACCAAACCTGAGACTCTTCCTATAACATGAGATGGGATATCCAACTCATTCCCATTCCAATCCTGAGACCCTTCCGATAGCAGAGATGTGATATCTCAATGCTTATACCAAACCTGAGACCCTTCCTATGGCCTGAGATGTCATATACAACTCCTTCCCATTCCAATCCTGAGACCCTTCTTATAGCATGAGATGTGATATCTCAATGCTTATACCAAATCTGAGACCCTTCCTATAGCATGAGATGTGATATCCAACTACTTCCCATTCCAATCCTGAGACCCTTCCTATAGCATGAGATGTGATGTCTCAATGCTTCTAATACCAAACCTGAGATCCTTCCTATAACATGAGATGTGATATCCAACTCCTTCCCATTCCAATCCTGAGACCCTTATGAAAGCATGAGATGTGATATCTCAGTGCCTCTAATACCAAACCTGAGATACTTCCGATAGCATGAGATGTGATATCTCAATGCTTCTAATACCAAACCTGAGATCCTTCCTATAACATGAGATGTGTTTTCCAAATCCTTCCCCTTCCAAACCTGAGACCCTCCCTTTAGCATGAGATGTGATATCCAACTCCTTCCCATTCCAATCCTGAGACCCTTCTGATAGCATGAGATGTGATATCTCAATGCCTCTAATACCAAACCTGAGATCCTACCTCTAACATGAAATGTGATATCCATCTCCTTCCCTTTCCAAACCTGAGACCCTGCCTATAGCATGAGATGTGATATCCAAGTCCTTCCCATTCCAATCCTGAGACCCTTCCTATAGCATGAGATGTGATATCACAATGCTTATACCAAACCTGAGACCGTTCCTATAGCTTGAGATGTGATATCCAACTCCTTCCCATTCCAATCCTGAGACCCTTCCTATAGCATGAGATGTGATATCTCAAGGCCTCTAATACCAAACCTGAGATCCTTCCTCTAACATGAAATGTGATATCCAACTCCTTCCCCTTCCAAACCTGAGAGCCTTCCTATAGCATGAGATATGATATCCAAGTCCTTCCCATTCCAATCCTGAGAACCTTCCTATAACATAAAATGTGATATCCTACTCCTTCCCATTCCAACCTGGGACCCTTCCTATAACATGAGATGGGAATATCCAACTCCTTCCCATTCCAATCCTGAGACCCTTCCGATAGCAGAGATGTGATATCTCAATGCTTATACCAAACCTGAGATCCTTCCTATAACATGAGATGTGATATCCAACTCCTTCCCATTCCAATCCTGAGACACTTCCTATAGCATGAGATGTGATATCTCACTGCTTATACCAAACCTGAGACCCTTCCTATAGCATGAGATGTGATATCCAACTCCTTCCCATTCCAATCCTGAGACCCTTCCTATAGCATGAGATGTGATATCTCAATGCTTCTAATATCAAACTTGCGACCCTCCCTATAGCATGAGATGTGATACCCAAGTCCTTCCCATTCCAATCCTGAGACACTTCCTATAGCATGAGATGTGATATCTCAATGCTTCTAATACCAAACCTGAGACTCTTCCTATAACATGAGATGGGATATCCAACTCCTTCCCATTCCAATCCTGAGACCCTTTCGATAGCAGAGATGTGATATCTCAATGCTTATACCAAACCTAAGACCCTTCCTATGGCATGAGATGTCATATACAACTCCTTCCCATTCCAATCCTTGAGACCCTTCCTATAGCATGAGATGTGATATCTCAATGCTTATACCAAACCTGAGACCCTTCCTATAGCATGAGATGTGATATCCAACTCCTTCCCATTCCAATCCTGAGACCCTTCCTATAGCATGAGATGTGATGTCTCAATGCTTCTAATACCAAACCTGAGATCCTTCCTATAACATGAGATGTGATATCCAACTCCTTCCCATTCCAATCCCGAGACCCTTCCTATAGCATGAGATGTGATATCTCGATGCTTATACCAAACCTGAGACCTTTCCTATAGCATGAGATGTGATATCCAACTCCTTCCCATTCCAATCCTGAGACCCTTCCTATAGCATGAGATGTGATATCTCAATGCCTCTAATACCAAACCTGAGATCCTTCCTCTAACATGAAATGTGATATCCAACTCCTTCCCTTTCCAAACCTGAGAGCCTACCTATAGCATGAGATGTGATATCCAAGTCCTTCCCATTCCAATCCTTAGACCCTTCCTACAGCATGCAATATGATATCTCAATGATTCTAATAACAAACCTGAGACCCGTCCTATAACATGAGATGTGATATCCAACTCCTTCCCGGTCCAAACCTGAGACCCTTCCTATAGCATATGTGATATCCAACTCCTTCCCATTCCAAACATGAGACCCTTCCTATAGCAAGAATGTAATATCCAACTCCTTCCCATTCCAATCCTGAGACCCTTCCGATAGCAGAGATGTGATATCTCAATGCTTATACCAAACCTGAGATCCTTCCTATAACATGAGATGTGATATCCAACTCCTTCCCATTCCAATCCTGAGACACTTCCTATAGCATGAGATGTGATATCTCACTGCTTATACCAAACCTGAGACCCTTCCTATAGCATGAGATGTGATATCCAACTCCTTCCCATTCCAATCCTGAGACCCTTCCTATAGCATGAGATGTGATATCTCAATGCTTCTAATATCAAACTTGCGACCCTCCCTATAGCATGAGATGTGATACCCAAGTCCTTCCCATTCCAATCCTGAGACACTTCCTATAGCATGAGATGTGATATCTCAATGCTTCTAATACCAAACCTGAGACTCTTCCTATAACATGAGATGGGATATCCAACTCCTTCCCATTCCAATCCTGAGACCCTTTCGATAGCAGAGATGTGATATCTCAATGCTTATACCAAACCTAAGACCCTTCCTATGGCATGAGATGTCATATACAACTCCTTCCCATTCCAATCCTTGAGACCCTTCCTATAGCATGAGATGTGATATCTCAATGCTTATACCAAACCTGAGACCCTTCCTATAGCATGAGATGTGATATCCAACTCCTTCCCATTCCAATCCTGAGACCCTTCCTATAGCATGAGATGTGATGTCTCAATGCTTCTAATACCAAACCTGAGATCCTTCCTATAACATGAGATGTGATATCCAACTCCTTCCCATTCCAATCCCGAGACCCTTCCTATAGCATGAGATGTGATATCTCGATGCTTATACCAAACCTGAGACCTTTCCTATAGCATGAGATGTGATATCCAACTCCTTCCCATTCCAATCCTGAGACCCTTCCTATAGCATGAGATGTGATATCTCAATGCCTCTAATACCAAACCTGAGATCCTTCCTCTAACATGAAATGTGATATCCAACTCCTTCCCTTTCCAAACCTGAGAGCCTACCTATAGCATGAGATGTGATATCCAAGTCCTTCCCATTCCAATCCTTAGACCCTTCCTACAGCATGCAATATGATATCTCAATGATTCTAATAACAAACCTGAGACCCGTCCTATAACATGAGATGTGATATCCAACTCCTTCCCGGTCCAAACCTGAGACCCTTCCTATAGCATATGTGATATCCAACTCCTTCCCATTCCAAACATGAGACCCTTCCTATAGCAAGAATGTAATATCCAACTCCTTCCCATTCCAATCCTGAGACCATTCCTATAGCATGAGATGTGATATCTCAATGCTTCTAATACCAAACCTGAGATCCTTCCTATGACATGAGATGTGATATCCAATTCCTCCCAATTCCAAACCTGAGAACCTTCCTACAGCATGCGATGTGATATCTCAATGCTTCTAATACCAAACCCGAGACCAGTCTTATAACATGAGATTGGATATCCAACTCCTTCCCCTTCCAAACCTGAGACCCTTCCTATAGCATGAGATGTGATATCCAACTTCTTCCCATTCCAATCCTGAGACCCTTCCTATAACATGAGATGTGATGTCTCAATGCTTCTAATACCAAACCTGAGATCTTTCCTATAACATGAGATGTGATATCCAACTCCTTCCCATTCCAATCCTGAGACCCTTCCTATAGCATGAGATGTGATATCTCAATGCTTATACCAAACCTGAGACCCTTCCTATAGCTTGAGATGTGATATCCAACTCCTTCCCATTCCAATCCTGAGACCCTTCCTATAGCATGAGATGTGATATCTCAAGGCCTCTAATACCAAACCTGAGATCCTTCCTCTAACATGAAATGTGATATCCAACTCCTTCCCCTTCCAAACCTGAGAGCCTTCCTATAGCATGAGATATGATATCCAAGACCTTCCCATCCAATCCTGAGACCCTTCCTATAGCATGAGATGGGATATCCAACTCCTTCCAAATCCAATACTGATACCCTTCCGATAGCATGAGATGTGATATCCCAATGCTGAGACCCATACTATGGCATGAGATGTGATATCAAACTCCTTCCCATTCCAATCCTGAGACCCTACCTATAGCTTGAGATGTGATATCCAACTCCTTCCCATTCCAATTCTGAGACCCTTCCTATACCATGAGACTTGATATCTCAATGCTTCTAATACCAAACCTGAGACCCGTCCTATAACATGAGATGTGATATCCAAATCCTTCCCCTTCCAAACCTTAGACCCTTCCTTTATCATGAGATGTGATATCCAATTCCTTCCCATTCCAATCCTGAGACCCTTCCGATATCATGAGATTTGTTATCTCAATGCTTCTAATATCAAACTTGAGACCCTCCCTATAGCATGAGATGTGACATCCAAGTCCTCCCCATTCCAATCCTGAGACCCTTCCTATAGCATGAGATGTGATATCTCAATGCTTCTAATACCAAACCTGAGACCCTTCCTATAACATGAGATGGGATATCCAACTCCTTCCCATTCCAATCCTGAGACCCTTCCGATAGCAGAGATGTGATATCTCAATGCTTATACCAAACCTGAGACCCTTCCTATGGCCTGATTTGTCATATACAACTCCTTCCCATTCCAATCCTGAGACCCTTCCCATAGCATGAGATGTGATATCTCAATGCTTATACCAAATCTGAGACCCTTCCTATAGCATGAGATGTGATATCCAACTCCTTCCCATTCCAATCCTGAGACCCTTCCTATAGCATGAGATGTGATGTCTCAATGCTTCTAATACCAAACCTGAGATCCTTCCTATAACATGAGATGTGATATCCATCTCCTTCCCATTCCAATCCTGAGACCCTTATGATAGCATGAGATGTGATATCTCAATGCCTCTAATACCAAACCTGAGATACTTCTGATAGCATGAGATGTGATATCTCAATGCTTCTAGTACCAAACCTGAGATCCTTCCTATAACATGAGATGTGATTTCCAAATCCTTCCACTTCCAAACCTGAGGCCCTCCCTTTAGCATGAGATGTGATATCCAACTCCTTCCCATTCCAATCCTGAGACCCTTCTGATAGCATGAGATGTGATATTTCAATGCCTCTAATACCAAACCTGAGATCCTACCTCTAACATGAAATGTGATATCCATCTCCTTCCCTTTCCAAACCTGAGACCCTGCCTATAGCATGAGATGTGATATCCAAGTCCTTCCCATTCCAATCCTGAGACCCTTCCTATAGCATGTGATGTGATATCTCAATGCTTATACCAAACCTGAGACCCTTCCTATGGCCTGAGATGTCATATACAACTCCTTCCCATTCCAATCCTGAGACCCTTCCTATAACATGAAATGGGATATCCAACTCCTTCCCATTCCAACCTGAGACCCTTCCTATAGCATGAGATGGGATATCCAACTCCTTCCAAATCCAATACTGATACCCTTCCGATAGCATGAGATGTGATATCCCAATGCTTCTACCAAACCTGAGACCCATACTATGGCATGAGATGTGATATCAAACTCCTTCCCATTCCAATCCTGAGACCCTACATATAGCTTGAGATGTGATATCCAACTCCTTCCCATTCCAATTCTGAGACCCTTCCTATACCATGAGACTTGATATCTCAATGCTTCTAATACCAAACCTGAGACCCGTCCTATAACATGAGATGTGATATCCAAATCCTTCCCCTTCCAAACCTTAGACCCTTCCTTTATCATGAGATGTGATATCCAATTCCTTCCCATTCCAATCCTGAGACCCTTCCGATATCATGAGATTTGTTATCTCAATGCTTCTAATATCAAACTTGAGACCCTTCCTATGGCCTGATTTGTCATATACAACTCCTTCCCATTCCAATCCTGAGACCCTTCCCATAGCATGAGATGTGATATCTCAATGCTTATACCAAATCTGAGACCCTTCCTATAGCATGAGATGTGATATCCAACTCCTTCCCATTCCAATCCTGAGACCCTTCCTATAGCATGAGATGTGATGTCTCAATGCTTCTAATACCAAACCTGAGATCCTTCCTATAACATGAGATGTGATATCCAACTCCTTCCCATTCCAATCCTGAGACCCTTATGATAGCATGAGATGTGATATCTCAATGCCTCTAATACCAAACCTGAGATACTTCTGATAGCATGAGATGTGATATCTCAATGCTTCTAGTACCAAACCTGAGATCCTTCCTATAACATGAGATGTGATTTCCAAATCCTTCCACTTCCAAACCTGAGGCCCTCCCTTTAGCATGAGATGTGATATCCAACTCCTTCCCATTCCAATCCTGAGACCCTTCTGATAGCATGAGATGTGATATTTCAATGCCTCTAATACCAAACCTGAGATCCTACCTCTAACATGAAATGTGATATCCATCTCCTTCCCTTTCCAAACCTGAGACCCTGCCTATAGCATGAGATGTGATATCCAAGTCCTTCCCATTCCAATCCTGAGACCCTTCCTATAGCATGTGATGTGATATCTCAATGCTTATACCAAACCTGAGACCCTTCCTATGGCCTGAGATGTCATATACAACTCCTTCCCATTCCAATCCTGAGACCCTTCCCATAGCATGAGATGTGATATCTCAATGCTTATACCAAATCTGAGACCCTTCCTATAGCATGAGATGTGATATCCAACTCCTTCCCATTCCAATCCTGAGACCCTTCCTATAGCATGAGATGTGATGTCTCAATGCTTCTAATACCAAACCTGAGATCCTTCCTATAACATGAGATGTGATATCCATCTCCTTCCCATTCCAATCCTCAGACCCTTCCTATAGCATGAGATGTGATATCTCAATGCTTCTAATATCAAACTTGAGACCCTACCTATAGCATGAGATGTGATATCCATCTCCTTTCCTTTCCAAACCTGAGACCCTGCCTATAGCATGAGATGTGATATCCAAGTCCTTCCCATTCCAATCCTGAGACCCTTCCTATAGCATGAGATGTGATATCACAATGCTTATACCAAACCTGAGACCGTTCCTATAGCTTGAGATGTGATATCCAACTCCTTCCCATTCCAATCCTGAGACCCTTCCTATAGCATGAGATGTGATATCTCAAGGCCTCTAATACCAAACCTGAGATCCTTCCTCTAACATGAAATGTGATATCCAACTCCTTCCCCTTCCAAACCTGAGAGCCTTCCTATAGCATGAGATATGATATCCAAGTCCTTCCCATTCCAATCCTGAGAACCTTCCTATAACATAAAATGTGATATCCTACTCCTTCCCATTCCAACCTGGGACCCTTCCTATATCATGAGATGGGATATCTCAATGCTTCTAATACCAAACCTGAGACCCTTCCTATAACATGAGATGGGAATATCCAACTCCTTCCCATTCCAATCCTGAGACCCTTCCGATAGCAGAGATGTGATATCTCAATGCTTATACCAAACCTGAGATCCTTCCTATAACATGAGTTGTGATATCCAACTCCTTCCCATTCCAATCCTGAGACACTTCCTATAGCATGAGATGTGATATCTCACTGCTTATACCAAACCTGAGACCCTTCCTATAGCATGAGATGTGATATCCAACTCCTTCCCATTCCAATCCTGAGACCCTTCCTATAGCATGAGATGTGATATCTCAATGCTTCTAATATCAAACTTGAGACCCTCCCTATAGCATGAGATGTGATACCCAATTCCTTCCCATTCCAATCCTGAGACACTTCCTATAGCATGAGATGTGATATCTCAATGCTTCTAATACCAAACCTGATACTCTTCCTATAACATGAGATGGGATATCCAACTCCTTCCCATTCCAATCCTGAGACCCTTCCGATAGCAGAGATGTGATATCTCAATGCTTATACCAAACCTAAGACCCTTCCTATGGCATGAGATGTCATATACAACTCCTTCCCATTCCAATCCTTGAGACCCTTCATATAGCATGAGATGTGATATCTCAATGCTTATACCAAACCTGAGACCCTTCCTATAGCATGAGATGTGATATCCAACTCCTTCCCATTCCAATCCTGAGACCCTTCCTATAGCATGAGATGTGATGTCTCAATGCTTCTAATACCAAACCTGAGATCTTTCCTATAACATGAGATGTGATATCCAACTCCTTCCCATTCCAATCCTGAGATCCTTCCTATAGCATGAGATGTGATATCTCAATGCTTATACCAAACCTGAGACCCTTCCTATAGCTTGAGATGTGATATCCAACTCCTTCCCATTCCAATCCTGAGACCCTTCCTATAGCAAGAGATGTGATATCTCAAGGCCTCTAATACCAAACCTGAGATCCTTCCTCTAACATGAAATGTGATATCCAACTCCTTCCCCTTCCAAACCTGAGAGCCTTCCTATAGCATGAGATATGATATCCAAGTCCTTCCCATCCAATCCTGAGACCCTTCCTATAACATGAAATGTGATATCCAACTCCTTCCCATTCCAACCTGAGACCCTTCCTATAGCATGAGATGTGATATCTCACTGCTTATACCAAACCTGAGACCCATACTATGGCATGAGATGTGATATCAAACTCCTTCCCATTCCAATCCTGAGACCCTTCCGATATCATGAGATTTGTTATCTCAATGCTTCTAATATCAAACTTGAGACCCTCCCTATAGCATGAGATGTGACATCCAAGTCCTCGCCATTCCAATCCTGAGACCCTTCCTATAGCATGAGATGTGATATCTCAATGCTTCTAATACCAAACCTGAGACCCTTCCTATAACATGAGATGGGATATCCAACTCCTTCCCATTCCAATCCTGAGACCCTTCCGATAGCAGAGATGTGATATCTCAACGCTTATACCAAACCTGAGACCCTTCCTATGGCCTGATTTGTCATATACAACTCCTTCCCATTCCAATCCTGAGACCCTTCCCATAGCATGAGATGTGATATCTCAATGCTTATACCAAATCTGAGACCCTTCCTATAGC
This sequence comes from Ambystoma mexicanum, assembly GCF_040938575.1. NCBI lineage: Eukaryota > Metazoa > Chordata > Amphibia > Caudata > Ambystomatidae > Ambystoma > Ambystoma mexicanum. The sequence continues at coordinate 1,641,180 of NW_027182433.1, forward strand.
ATGAGATGTGATATCCAACTCCTTCCCATTCCAATCCTGAGACCCTTCCTATAGCATGAGATGTGATGTCTCAATGCTTCTAATACCAAACCTGAGATCCTTCATATAACATGAGATGTGATATCCAACTCCTTCCCATTCCAATCCTGAGACCCTTATGATAGCATGAGATGTGATATCTCAATGCCTCTAATACCAAACCTGAGATACTTCTGATAGCATGAGATGTGATATCTCAATGCTTCTAGTACCAAACCTGAGATCCTTCCTATAACATGAGATGTGATTTCCAAATCCTTCCACTTCCAAACCTGAGACCCTCCCTTTAGCATGAGATGTGATATCCAACTCCTTCCAATTCCAATCCTGAGACCCTTCTGATAGCATGAGATGTGATATTTCAATGACTCTAATACCAAACCTGAGATCCTACCTCTAACATGAAATGTGATATCCATCTCCTTCCCTTTCCAAACCTGAGACCCTGCCTATAGCATGAGATGTGATATCCAAGTCCTTCCCATTCCAATCCTGAGACCCTTCCTATAGCATGTGATGTGATATCTCAATGCTTATACCAAACCTGAGACCCTTCCTATGGCCTGAGATGTCATATACAACTCCTTCCCATTCCAATCCTGAGCGCCTTCCTATAGCATGAGATGTGATATCTCAATGCTTATACCAAATCTGAGACCCTTCCTATAGCATGAGATGTGATATCCAACTCCTTCCCATTCCAATCCTGAGACCCTTCCTATAGCATGAGATGTGATATCTCACTGCTTATACCAAACCTGAGACCCTTCCCATAGCATGAGATGTGATATCCAACTCCTTCCCATTCCAATCCTCAGACCCTTCCTATAGCATGAGATGTGATATCTCAATGCTTCTAATATCAAACTTGAGACCCTACCTATAGCATGAGATGTGATATCCATCTCCTTCCCTTTCCAAACCTGAGACCCTGCCTATAGCATGAGATGTGATATCCAAGTCCTTCCCATTCCAATCCTGAGACCCTTCCTATAGCATGAGATGTGATATCACAATGCTTATACCAAACCTGAGACTGTTCCTATAGCTTGAGATGTGATATCCAACTCCTTCCCATTCCAATCCTGAGACCCTTCCTATAGCATGAGATGTGATATCTCAAGGCCTCTAATACCAAACCTGAGATCCTTCCTCTAACATGAAATGTGATATCCAACTCCTTCCCCTTCCAAACCTGAGAGCCTTCCTATAGCATGAGATATGACATCCAAGTCCTTCCCATTCCAATCCTGAGAACCTTCCTATAACATAAAATGTGATATCCTACTCCTTCCCATTCCAACCTGGGACCCTTCCTATATCATGAGATGGGATATCTCAATGCTTCTAATACCAAACCTGAGACCCTTCCTATAACATGAGATGGGAATATCCAACTCCTTCCCATTCCAATCCTGAGACCCTTCCGATAGCAGAGATGTGATATCTCAATGCTTATACCAAACCTGAGATCCTTCCTATAACATGAGATGTGATATCCAACTCCTTCCCATTCCAATCCTGAGACACTTCCTATAGCATGAGATGTGATATCTCACTGCTTATACCAAACCTGAGACCCTTCCTATAGCATGAGATGTGATATCCAACTCCTTCCCATTCCAATCCTGAGACCCTTCCTATAGCATGAGATGTGATATCTCAATGCTTCTAATATCAAACTTGAGACCCTCCCTATAGCATGAGATGTGATACCCAAGTCCTTCCCATTCCAATCCTGAGACACTTCCTATAGCATGAGATGTGATATCTCAATGCTTCTAATACCAAACCTGAGACTCTTCCTATAACATGAGATGGGATATCCAACTCCTTCCCATTCCAATCCTGAGACCCTTCCGATAGCAGAGATGTGATATCTCAATGCTTATACCAAACCTAAGACCCTTCCTATGGCATGAGATGTCATATACAACTCCTTCCCATTCCAATCCTTGAGACCCTTCCTATAGCATGAGATGTGATATCTCAATGCTTATACCAAACCTGAGACCCTTCCTATAGCATGAGATGTGATATCCAACTCCTTCCCATTCCAATCCTGAGACCCTTCCTATAGCATGAGATGTGATGTCTCAATGCTTCTAATACCAAACCTGAGATCTTTCCTATAACATGAGATGTGATATCCAACTGCTTCTCATTTCAATCCTGAGACCCTTCCTATAGCATGAGATGTGATATCCAACTCCTTCCCATTCCAATCCCGAGACCCTTCCTATAGCATGAGATGTGATATCTCGATGCTTATACCAAACCTGAGACCTTTCCTATAGCATGAGATGTGATATCCAACTCCTTCCCATTCCAATCCTGAGACCGTTCCTATAGCATGAGATGTGATATCTCAATGCCTCTAATACCAAACCTGAGATCCTTCCTCTAACATGAAATGTGATATCCAACTCCTTCCCTTTCCAAACCTGAGAGCCTACCTATAGCATGAGATGTGATATCCAAGTCCTTCCCATTCCAATCCTTAGACCCTTCCTACAGCATGCAATATGATATCTCAATGATTCTAATAACAAACCTGAGACCCGTCCTATAACATGAGATGGGATATCCAACTCCTTCCCATTCCAATCCTGAGACCCTTACTATAGCATATGTGATATCCAACTCCTTCCCATTCCAAACATGAGACCCTTCCTATAGCAAGAATGTAATATCCAACTCCTTCCGATTCCAATCCTGAGACCATTCCTATAGCATGAGATGTGATATCTCAATGCTTCTAATACCAAAGCTGAGATCCTTCCTATGACATGAGATGTGATATCCAATTCCTCCCCATTCCAAACCTGAGAACCTTCCTACAGCATGCGATGTGATATCTCAATGCTTCTAATACCAAACCCGAGACCAGTACTATAACATGAGATTGGATATCCAACTCCTTCCCCTTCCAAACCTGAGACCCTTCCTATAGCATGAGATGTGATATCCAACTTCTTCCCATTCCAATCCTGAGACCCTTCCTATAACATGAGATGTGATGTCTCAATGCTTCTAATACCAAACCTGAGATCTTTCCTATAACATGAGATGTGATATCCAACTCCTTCCCATTCCAATCCTGAGACCCTTCCTATAGCATGAGATGTGATATCTCAATGCTTATACCAAACCTGAGACCCTTCCTATAGCTTGAGATGTGATATCCAACTCCTTCCCATTCCGATCCTGAGACCCTTCCTATAGCATGAGATGTGATATCTCAAGGCCTCTAATACCAAACCTGAGATCCTTCCTCTAACATGAAATGTGATATCCAACTCCTTCCCCTTCCAAACCTGAGAGCCTTCCTATAGCATGAGATATGATATCCAAGTCCTTCCCATTCCAATCCTGAGAACCTTCCTATAACATAAAATGTGATATCCTACTCCTTCCCATTCCAACCTGGGACCCTTCCTATATCATGAGATGGGATATCTCAATGCTTCTAATACCAAACCTGAGACCCTTCCTATAACATGAGATGGGAATATCCAACTCCTTCCCATTCCAATCCTGAGACCCTTTCTGATAGCAGAGATGTGATATCTCACTGCTTATACCAAACCTGAGACCCTTCCTATAGCATGAGATGTGATATCCAACTCCTTCCCATTCCAATCCTGAGACCCTTCCTATAGCATGAGATGTGATATCTCAATGCTTCTAATATCAAACTTGAGACCCTCCCTATAGCATGAGATGTGATACCCAAGTCCTTCCCATTCCAATCCTGAGACACTTCCTATAGCATGAGATGTGATATCTCAATGCTTCTAATACCAAACCTGAGACTCTTCCTATAACATGAGATGGGATATCCAACTCCTTCCCATCCCAATCCTGAGACCTTTCCGATAGCAGAGATGTGATATCTCAATGCTTATACCAAACCTAAGACCCTTCCTATGGCATGAGATGTCATATACAACTCCTTCCCATTCCAATCCTTGAGACCCTTCCTATAGCATGAGATGTGATATCTCAATGCTTATACCAAACCTGAGACCCTTCCTATAGCATGAGATGTGATATCCAACTCCTTCCCATTCCAATCCTGAGACCCTTCCTATAGCATGAGATGTGATGTCTCAATGCTTCTAATACCAAACCTGAGATCCTTCCTATAACATGAGATGTGATATCCAACTCCTTCCCATTCCAATCCCGAGACCCTTCCTATAGCATGAGATGTGATATCTCGATGCTTATACCAAACCTGAGACCTTTCCTATAGCATGAGATGTGATATCCAACTCCTTCCCATTCCAATCCTGAGACCCTTCCTATAGCATGAGATGTGATATCTCAATGCCTCTAATACCAAACCTGAGATCCTTCCTCTAACATGAAATGTGATATCCAACTCCTTCCCTTTCCAAACCTGAGAGCCTACCTATAGCATGAGATGTGATATCCAAGTCCTTCCCATTCCAATCCTTAGACCCTTCCTACAGCATGCAATATGATATCTCAATGATTCTAATAACAAACCTGAGACCCGTCCTATAACATGAGATGGGATATCCAACTCCTTCCCATTCCAATCCTGAGACACTTCCGATAGCAGAGATGTGATATCTCAATGCTTATACCAAACCTGAGACCCTTCCTATAACATGAGATGTGATATCCAACTCCTTCCCGGTCCAAACCTGAGACCCTTCCTATAGCATATGTGATATCCAACTCCTTCCCATTCCATACATGAGACCCTTCCTATAGCAAGAATGTAATATCCAACTCCTTCCCATTCCAATCCTGAGACCATTCCTATAGCATGAGATGTGATATCTCAATGCTTCTAATACCAAACCTGAGATGCTTTCTATGACATGAGATGTGATATCCAATTCCTCCCCATTCCAAACCTGAGAACCTTCCTACAGCATGCGATGTGATATCTCAATGCTTCTAATACCAAACCCGAGACCAGTCCTATAACATGAGATTGGATATCCAACTCCTTCCCCTTCCAAACCTGAGACCCTTCCTATAGCATAAGATGTGATATCCAACTTCTTCCCATTCCAATCCTGAGACCCTTCCTATAACATGAGATGTGATTTCTCAATGCTTCTAATACCAAACCTGAGATCTTTCCTATAACATAAGATGTGATATCCAACTCCTTCCCATTCCAATCCTGAGACCCTTCCTATAGCATGAGATGTGATATCTCAATGCTTATACCAAACCTGAGACCCTTCCTATAGCTTGAGATGTGATATCCAACTCCTTCCCATTCCAATCCTGAGACCCTTCCTATAGCATGAGATGTGATATCTCAAGGCCTCTAATACCAAACCTGAGATCCTTCCTCTAACATGAAATGTGATATCCAACTCCTTCCCCTTCCAAACCTGAGAGCCTTCCTATAGCATGAGATATGATATCCAAGTCCTTCCCATCCAATCCTGAGACCCTTCCTATAACATGAAATGTGATATCCAACTCCTTCCCATTCCAATCCTGAGACCCTACCTATAGCTTGAGATGTGATATCCAACTCCTTCCCATTCCAATTCTGAGACCCTTCCTATACCATGAGACTTGATATCTCAATGCTTCTAATACCAAACCTGAGACCCGTCCTATAACATGAGATGTGATATCCAAATCCTTCTCCTTCCAAACCTTAGACCATTCCTTTATCATGAGATGTGATATCCAATTCCTTCTCATTCCAATCCTGAGACCCTTCCGATATCATGAGATTTGTTATCTCAATGCTTCTAATATCAAACTTGAGACCCTCCCTATAGCATGAGATGTGACATCCAAGTCCTCCCCATTCCAATCCTGAGACCCTTCCTATAGCATGAGATGTGATATCTCAATGCTTCTAACACCAAACCTGAGACCCTTCCTATAACATGAGATGGGATATCCAACTCCTTCCCATTCCAATCCTGAGACCCTTCCGATAGCAGAGATGTGATATCTCAATGCTTATACCAAACCTGAGACCCTTCCTATGGCCTGATTTGTCATATACAACTCCTTCCCATTCCAATCCTGAGACCCTTCCCATAGCATGAGATGTGATATCTCAATGCTTATACCAAATCTGAGACCCTTCCTATAGCATGAGATGTGATATCCAACTCCTTCCCATTCCAATCCTGAGACCCTTCCTATAGCATGAGATGTGATGTCTCAATGCTTCTAATACCAAACCTGAGATCCTTCCTATAACATGAGATGTGATATCCAACTCCTTCCCATTCCAATCCTGAGACCCTTATGATAGCATGAGATGTGATATCGCAATGCCTCTAATACCAAACCTGAGATACTTCTGATAGCATGAGATGTGATATCTCAATGCTTCTAGTACCAAACCTGAGATCCTTCCTATAACATGAGATGTGATTTCCAAATCCTTCCACTTCCAAACCTGAGGCCCTCCCTTTAGCATGAGATGTGATATCCAAGTCCTTCCCATTCCAATCCTGAGACCCTTCTGATAGCATGAGATGTGATATTTCAATGCCTCTAATACCAAACCTGAGATCCTACCTCTAACATGAAATGTGATATCCATCTCCTTCCCTTTCCAAACCGGAGACCTTGCCTATAGCATGAGATGTGATATCCAAGTCCTTCCCATTCCAATCCTGAGACCCTTCCTATAGCATGTGATGTGATATCTCAATGCTTATACCAAACCTGAGACCCTTCCTATGGCCTGAGATGTCATATACAACTCCTTCCCATTCCAATCCTGAGACCCTTCCTATAGCATGAGATGTGATATCTCAATGCTTATACCAAATCTGAGACCCTTCCTATAGCATGAGATGTGATATCCAACTCCTTCCCATTCCAATCCTGAGACCCTTCCTATAGCATGAGATGTGATATCTCACTGCTTATACCAAACCTGAGACCCTTCCCATAGCATGATATGTGATATCCAACTCCTTCCCATTCCAATCCTCAGACCCTTCCTATAGCATGAGATGTGATATCTCAATGCTTCTAATATCAAACTTGAGACCCTCCCTATAGCATGAGATGTGACATCCAAGTCCTCCCCATTCCAATCCTGAGACCCTTCCTATAGCATGAGATGTGATATCTCAATGCTTCTAATAGCAAACCTGAGACCCTTCCTATAACATGAGATGGGATATCCAACTCCTTCCCATTCCAATCCTGAGACCCTTCCGATAGCAGAGATGTGATATCTCAATGCTTATACCAAACCTGAGACCCTTCCTATGGCCTGATTTGTCATATACAACTCCTTCCCATTCCAATCCTGAGACCCTTCCCATAGCATGAGATGTGATATCTCAATGCTTATACCAAATCTGAGACCCTTCCTATAGCATGAGATGTGATATCCAACTCCTTCCCATTCCAATCCTGAGACCCTTCCTATAGCATGAGATGTGATGTCTCAATGCTTCTAATACCAAACCTGAGATCCTTCCTATAACATGAGATGTGATATCCAACTCCTTCCCATTCCAATCCTGAGACCCTTATGATAGCATGAGATGTGATATCTCAATGCCTCTAATACCAAACCTGAGATACTTCTGATAGCATGAGATGTGATATCTCAATGCTTCTAGTACCAAACCTGAGATCCTTCCTATAACATGAGATGTGATTTCCAAATCCTTCCACTTCCAAACCTGAGGCCCTCCCTTTAGCATGAGATGTGATATCCAACTCCTTCCCATTCCAATCCTGAGACCCTTCTGATAGCATGAGATGTGATATTTCAATGCCTCTAATACCAAACCTGAGATCCTACCTCTAACATGAAATGTGATATCCATCCCCTTCCCTTTCCAAACCTGAGACCCTGCCTATAGCATGAGATGTGATATCCAAGTCCTTCCCATTCCAATCCTGAGACCCTTCCTATAGCATGTGATGTGATATCTCAATGCTTATACCAAACCTGAGACCCTTCCTATGGCCTGAGATGTCATATACAACTCCTTCCCATTCCAATCCTGAGACCCTTCCTATAGCATGTGATGTGATATCTCAATGCTTATACCAAATCTGAGACCCTTCCTATAGCATGAGATGTGATATCCAACTCCTTCCCATTCCAATCCTGAGACCCTTCCTATAGCATGAGATGTGATATCTCACTGCTTATACCAAACCTGAGACCCTTCCCATAGCATGAGATGTGATATCCAACTCCTTCCCATTCCAATCCTCAGACCCTACCTATAGCATGAGATGTGATATCCATCTCCTTCCCTTTCCAAACCTGAGACCCTTCCCATAGCATGAGATGTGATATCCAACTCCTTCCCATTCCAATCCTCAGAATCTACCTATAGCATGAGATGTGATATCCATCTCCTTCCCATTCCAATCCTGAGACCCTTCCTATAGCATGAGATGTGATATCACAATGCTTATACCAAACCTGAGACCGTTCCTATAGCTTGAGATGTGATATCCAACTCCTTCCCATTCCAATCCTGAGACCCTTCCTATAGCGTGAGATGTGATATCTCAAGGCCTCTAATACCAAACCTGAGATCCTTCCTCTAACATGAAATGTGATATCCAACTCCTTCCCCTTCCAAACCTGAGAGCCTTCCTATAGCATGAGATATGATATCCAAGTCCTTCCCATTCCAATCCTGAGAACCTTCCTATAACATAAAATGTGATATCCTACTCCTTCCCATTCCAACCTGGGACCCTTCCTATATCATGAGATGGGATATCTCAATGCTTCTAATACCAAACCTGAGACCCTTCCTATAACATGAGATGGGAATATCCAACTCCTTCCCATTCCAATCCTGAGACCCTTCCGATAGCAGAGATGTGATATCTCAATGCTTATACCAAACCTGAGATCCTTCCTATAACATGAGATGTGATATCCAACTCCTTCCCATTCCAATCCTGAGACACTTCCTATAACATGAGATGTGATATCTCACTGCTTATACCAAACCTGAGACCCTTCCTATAGCATGAGATGTGATATCCAACTCTTTCCCATTCCAATCCTGAGACCCTTCCTATAGCATGAGATGTGATATCTTAATGCTTCTAATATCAAACTTGAGACCCTCCCTATAGCATGAGATGTGATACCCAAGTCCTTCCCATTCCAATCCTGAGACACTTCCTATAGCATGAGATGTGATATCTCAATGCTTCTAATACCAAACCTGAGACTCTTCCTATAACATGAGATGGGATATCCAACTCCTTCCCATTCCAATCCTGAGACCCTTCCGATAGCAGAGATGTGATATCTCAATGCTTATACCAAACCTAAGACCCTTCCTATGGCATGAGATGTCATATACAACTCCTTCCCATTCCAATCCTTGAGACCCTTCCTATAGCATGAGATGTGATATCTCAATGCTTATACCAAACCTGAGACCCTTCCTATAGCATGAGAAGTGATATCCAACTCCTTCCCATTCCAATCCTGAGACCCTTCCTATAGCATGAGATGTGATGTCTCAATGCTTCTAATACCAAACCTGAGATCTTTCCTATAACATGAGATGTGATATCCAACTCCTTCCCTTTCCAAACCTGAGAGCCTACCTATATAGCATGAGATGTGATATCCAAGTCCTTCCCATTCCAATCCTGAGATCCTTCCTATAGCATGAGATGTGATATCTCAATGCTTATACCAAACCTGAGACCCTTCCTATAGCTTGAGATGTGATATCCAACTCCTTCCCATTCCAATCCTGAGACCCTTCCTATAGCAAGAGATGTGATATCTCAAGGCCTCTAATACCAAACCTGAGATCCTTCCTCTAACATGAAATGTGATATCCAACTCCTTCCCCTTCCAAACCTGAGAGCCTTCCTATAGCATGAGATATGATAACCAAGTCCTTCCCATCCTATCCTGAGACCCTTCCTATAACATGAAATGTGATATCCAACTCCTTCCCATTCCAACCTGAGACCCTTCCTATAGCATGAGATGGGATATCCAACTCCTTCCAAATCCAATACTGATACCCTTCCGATAGCATGAGATGTGATATCCCAATGCTTCTACCAAACCTGAGACCCATACTATGGCATGAGATGTGATATCAAACTCCTTCCCATTCCAATCCTGAGACCCTACCTATAGCTTGAGATGTGATATCCAACTCCTTCCCATTCCAATTCTGAGACCCTTCCTATACCATGAGACTTGATATCTCAATGCTTCTAATACCAAACCTGAGACCCGTCCTATAACATGAGATGTGATATCCAAATCCTTCCCCTTCCAAACCTTAGACCCTTCCTTTATCATGAGATGTGATATCCAATTCCTTCCCATTCCAATCCTGAGACCCTTCCGATATCATGAGATTTGTTATCTCAATGCTTCTAATATCAAACTTGAGACCCTCCCTATAGCATGAGATGTGACATCCAAGTCCTCCCCATTCCAATCCTGAGACCCTTCCTATAGCATGAGATGTGATATCTCAATGCTTCTAATACCAAACCTGAGACCCTTCCTATAACATGAGATGGGATATCCAACTCCTTCCCATTCCAATCCTGAGACCCTTCCGATAGCAGAGATGTGATATCTCAATGCTTATACCAAACCTGAGACCCTTCCTATGGCCTGATTTGTCATATACAACTCCTTCCCATTCCAATCCTGAGACCCTTCCTATAGCATGAGATGTGATATCTCAATGCTTATAGCAAATCTGAGACCCTTCCTATGGCATGAGATGTCATATACAACTCCTTCCCATTCCAATCCTTGAGACCCTTCCTATAGCATGAGATGTGATATCTCAATGCTTATACCAAACCTGAGACCCTTCCTATAGCATGAGAAGTGATATCCAACTCCTTCCCATTCCAATCCTGAGACCCTTCCTATAGCATGAGATTTGATGTCTCAATGCTTCTAATACCAAACCTGAGATCTTTCCTATAACATGAGATGTGATATCCAACTCCTTCCCTTTCCAAACCTGAGAGCCTACCTATATAGCATGAGATGTGATATCCAAGTCCTTCCCATTCCAATCCTGAGATCCTTCCTATAGCATGAGATGTGATATCTCAATGCTTATACCAAACCTGAGACCCTTCCTATAGCTTGAGATGTGATATCCAACTCCTTCCCATTCCAATCCTGAGACCCTTCCTATAGCAAGAGATGTGATATCTCAAGGCCTCTAATACCAAACCTGAGATCCTTCCTCTAACATGAAATGTGATATCCAACTCCTTCCCCTTCCAAACCTGAGAGCCTTCCTATAGCATGAGATATGATATCCAAGTCCTTCCCATCCAATCCTGAGACCCTTCCTATAACATGAAATGTGATATCCAACTCCTTCCCATTCCAACCTGAGACCCTTCCTATAGCATGAGATGGGATATCCAACTCCTTCCAAATCCAATACTGATACCCTTCCGATAGCATGAGATGTGATATCCCAATGCTTCTACCAAACCTGAGACCCATACTATGGCATGAGATGTGATATCAAACTCCTTCCCATTCCAATCCTGAGACCCTACCTATAGCTTGAGATGTGATATCCAACTCCTTCCCATTCCAATTCTGAGACCCTTCCTATACCATGAGACTTGATATCTCAATGCTTCTAATACCAAACCTGAGACCCTTCCTACAACATGAGATGGGATATCCAACTCCTTCCCATTCCAATCCTGAGACCCTTCCGATAGCAGAGATGTGATATCTCAATGCTTATACCAAACCTGAGACCCTTCCTATGGCCTGATTTGTCATATACAACTCCTTCCCATTCCAATCCTGAGACCCTTCCTATAGCATGAGATGTGATATCTCAATGCTTATAGCAAATCTGAGACCCTTCCTATAGCATGAGATGTGATATCCAACTCCTTCCCATTCCAATCCTGAGACCCTTCCTATAGCATGAGATGTGATGTCTCAATGCTTCTAATACCAAACCTGAGATCCTTCCTATAACATGAGATGTGATATCCAACTCCTTCCCATTCCAACCTGAGACACTTCCTATAGCATGAGAAGTGATATCCAACTCCTTCCCAATCCAATCCTGAGAACCTTCCGATAGCAGAGATGTGATATCTCAATGCTTATACCAAACCTGAGACCCTTCCTATGGCATGAGATGTGAAATCCAACTCCTTGCCATTCAAATCCTGAGACCCTTCCTATAGCATGAGATGTGATATCTCAATGCTTCTACCAAACCTGAGACCCTTCCTTTAGCATGAGATGTGATATCCAAATCCTTCACATTCCAATCCTGAGACCCTTCCTATAGCATGAGATGTGATATCTCAATGCTTCTAATACCAAACCTGAGATCCTTCCTATAACATGAGATGTGATATCCAATTCCTTCCCATTCCAAACCTGAGACCCTTCCTATTGGATGAGATGTGATATCCAACTCCTTCCCATTCCAACCCTGAGACCCTTCCTATACCATGAGATGTGATATCTCAATGCTTCTAATACCAAACCTGGGAACCGTCCTATAACATGAGATGTGATATCTCAATGTTTCTAATAAAAAACCTGAGACCCTTCCTATAACATGAGATGTGATATCCAATTCCTTCCCATTCCAAACCTGAGACCCTTCCTATTGGATGAGATGTGATATCCAAATCCTTCCCCTTCCAAACCTGAGACCCTTCCTTTAGCATGAGATGTGATATCCAAATCCTTCCCATTCCAATCCTGAGACCCTTCCTGTATATAACATGAGATGTGATATCCAACTCCTTCCCATTCCAACCTGAGACCCTTCCTATAGCATGAGAAGGGATATCCAACTCCTTCCCAATCCAATCCTGAGACCCTTCCGATAGCAGAGATGTGATATCTCAATGCTTATACCAAACCTGAGACCCTTCCTATAGCATGAGATGTGATACCCAACTCCTTCCCATTCCAATCCTGAGACGCTTCCTATAGCATGAGATGTGATATCTCAATGCCTCTAATACCAAACCTGAGATCCTTCCTCTAACATGAAATGTGATATCCAACTCCTTCCCTTTCCAAATCTGAGAGCCTATCTATAGCATGAGATGTGATATCTCAATGCTTATACCAAACCTGAGACCTTTCCTATGGCCTGAGATGTCATATACAACTCCTTCCCATTCCAATCCTGAGACCCTTCCTATAGCATGAGAAGTGATATCTCCATGCTTATACCAAACCTGAGACCCTTCCTATAGCATGAGATGTGATATCCAAATCCTTCCCATTCCAATCCTGAGACCCTTCCTATAGCATGAGATGTGATATCTCAATGCTTATACCAAACCTGAGAGCCTACCTATAGCATGAGATGTGATATCCAAGTCCATCCCATTCCAATCCTTAGACCCTTCCTACAGCATGCGATGTGATATCTCAATGATTCTAATACCAAACCAGAGACCCGTCCTTTAACATGAGATGGGATATCCAACTCCTTCCCATTCCAATCCTGAGCCACTCCTGATAGCAGAGATGTGATATCTCAATGCTTATACCAAACCTGAGACCCTTCCTATAACATGAGATGTGATATCCAACTCCTTCCCGTTCCAAACCTGAGACACTTCCTATAGCATATGTGATATCCAACTCCTTCCCATTCCAAACATGAGACCCTTCCTATAGCAAGAATGTAATATCCAACTCCTTCCCATTCCAATCCTGAGACCCTTCCGATAGCAGAGATGTGATATCTCAATGCTTATACCAAACCTGAGACCCTTCCTATGGCCTGATTTGTCATATACAACTCCTTCCCATTCCAATCCTGAGACCCTTCCTATAGCATGAGATGTGATATCTCAATGCTTATACCAAATCTGAGACCCTTCCTATAGCATGAGATGTGATATCCAACTCCTTCCCATTCCAATCCTGAGACCCTTCCTATAGCAAGAGATGTGATGTCTCAATGCTTCTAATACCAAACCTGAGATCCTTCCTATAACATGAGATGTGATATCCAACTCCTTCCCATTCCAATCCTGAGACCCTTATGATAGCATGAGATGTGATATCTCAATGCCTCTAATACCAAACCTGAGATACTTCTGATAGCATGAGATGTGATATCTCAATGCTTCTAGTACCAAACCTGAGATCCTTCCTATAACATGAGATGTGATTTCCAAATCCTTCCACTTCCAAACCTGAGACCCTCCCTTTAGCATGAGATGTGATATCCAACTCCTTCCCATTCCAATCCTGAGACCCTTCCTATAGCATGAGATGTGATATCTCAATGCTTCTAATACCAAACCTGAGATCCTTCCTATAACATGAGATGTGATATCCAATTCCTTCCCATTCCAAACCTGAGACCCTTCCTATTGGATGAGATGTGATATCCAACTCCTTCCCATTCCAACCCTGAGACCCTTCCTATACCATGAGATGTGATATCTCAATGCTTCTAATACCAAACCTGGGAACCGTCCTATAACATGAGATGTGATATCTCAATGTTTCTAATAAAAAACCTGAGACCCTTCCTATAACATGAGATGTGATATCCAATTCCTTCCCATTCCAAACCTGAGACCCTTCCTATTGGATGAGATGTGATATCCAAATCCTTCCCCTTCCAAACCTGAGACCCTTCCTTTAGCATGAGATGTGATATCCAAATACTTCCCATTCCAATCCTAAAACCCTTCCTATAGCATGAGATGTGATATCTCAATGTTTCTAATAAAAAACCTGAGACCCTTCCTATAGCAAGAGATGTGATATCCAAATCCTTCCAATTCCAATCCTGAGACCCTTCCTGTATATAACATGAGATGTGATATCCAACTCCTTCCCATTCCAACCTGAGACCCTTCCTATAGCATGAGAAGGGATATCCAACTCCTTCCCAATCCAATCCTGAGACCCTTCCGATAGCAGAGATGTGATATCTCAATGCTTATACCAAACCTGAGACCCTTCCTATAGCATGAGATGTGATACCCAACTCCTTCCCATTCCAATCCTGAGACGCTTCCTATAGCATGAGATGTGATATCTCAATGCCTCTAATACCAAACCTGAGATCCTTCCTCTAACATGAAATGTGATATCCAACTCCTTCCCTTTCCAAATCTGAGAGCCTATCTATAGCATGAGATGTGATATCTCAATGCTTATACCAAACCTGAGAGCCTACCTATAGCATGAGATGTGATATCCAAGTCCATCCCATTCCAATCCTTAGACCCTTCCTATAGCATGAGAAGGGATATCCAACTCCTTCCCATTCCAATCCTGAGACCCTTCCGATAGCAGAGATGTGATATCTCAATGCTTATACCAAACCTGAGACCTTTCCTATGGCCTGAGATGTCATATACAACTCCTTCCCATTCCAATCCTGAGACCCTTCCTATAGCATGAGAAGTGATATCTCCATGCTTATACCAAACCTGAGACCCTTCCTATAGCATGAGATGTGATATCCCAATCCTTCCCATTCCAATCCTGAGACCCTTCCTATAGCATGAGATGTGATATCTCAATGCTTATACCAAACCTGGGAGCCTACCTATAGCATGAGATGTGATATCCAAGTCCATCCCATTCCAATCCTTAGACCCTTCCTACAGCATGCAATGTGATATCTCAATGATTCTAATACCAAACCAGAGACCCGTCCTTTAACATGAGATGGGATATCCAACTCCTTCCCATTCCAATCCTGAGCCACTCCTGATAGCAGAGATGTGATATCTCAATGCTTATACCAAACCTGAGACCCTTCCTATAACATGAGATGTGATATCCAACTCCTTCCCGTTCCAAACTTGAGACACTTCCTATAGCATATGTGATATCCAACTCCTTCCCATTCCAAACATGAGACCCTTCCTATAGCAAGAATGTAATATCCAACTCCTTCTCATTCCAATCCTGAGACCCTTCCGATAGCAGAGATGTGATATCTCAATGCTTATACCAAACCTGAGACCCTTCCTATGGCCTGATTTGTCATATACAACTCCTTCCCATTCCAATCCTGAGACCCTTCCTATAGCATGAGATGTGATATCTCAATGCTTATACCAAATCTGAGACCCTTCCTATAGCATGAGATGTGATATCCAACTCCTTCCCATTCCAATCCTGAGACCCTTCCTATAGCATGAGATGTGATGTCTCAATGCTTCTAATACCAAACCTGAGATCCTTCCTATAACATGAGATGTGATATACAACTCCTTCCCATTCCAATCCTGAGATCCTTATGATAGCATGAGATGTGATATCTCAATGCCTCTAATACCAAACCTGAGATACTTCTGATAGCATGAGATGTGATATCTCAATGCTTCTAGTACCAAACCTGAGATCCTTCCTATAACATGAGATGTGATTTCCAAATCCTTCCACTTCCAAACCTGAGACCCTCCCTTTAGCATGAGATGTGATATCCAACTCCTTCCCATTCCAATCCTGAGACCCTTCTGATAGCATGAGATGTGATATTTCAATGACTCTAATACCAAACCTGAGATCCTACCTCTAACATGAAATGTGATATCCATCTCCTTCCCTTTCCAAACCTGAGACCCTGCCTATAGCATGAGATGTGATATCCAAGTCCTTCCCATTCCAATCCTGAGACCCTTCCTATAGCATGAGATGTGATATCTCAATGCTTATACCAAATCTGAGACCCTTCCTATAGCATGAGATGTGATATCCAACTCCTTCCCATTCCAATCCTCAGACCCTTCCTATAGCATGAGATGTGATATCTCAATGCTTCTAATATCAAACTTGAGACCCTACCTATAGCATGAGATGTGATATCCATCTCCTTCCCTTTCCAAACCTGAGACCCTGCCTATAGCATGAGATGTGATATCCAAGTCCTTCCCATTCCAATCCTGAGACCCTTCCTATAGCATGAGATGTGATATCACAATGCTTATACCAAACCTGAGACCGTTCCTATAGCTTGAGATGTGATATCCAACTCCTTCCCATTCCAATCCTGAGACCCTTCCTATAGCATGAGAGGTGATATCTCAAGGCCTCTAATACCAAACCTGAGATCCTTCCTCTAACATGAAATGTGATATCCAACTCCTTCCCCTTCCAAACCTGAGAGCCTTCCTATAGCATGAGATATGATATCCAAGTCCTTCCCATTCCAATCCTGAGAACCTTCCTATAACATAAAATGTGATATCCTACTCCTTCCCATTCCAACCTGGGACCCTTCCTATATCATGAGATGGGATATCTCAATGCTTCTAATACCAAACCCGAGACCCTTCCTATAACATGAGAAGGGAATATCCAACTCCTTCCCATTCCAATCCTGAGACCCTTCCGATAGCAGAGATGTGATATCTCAATGCTTATACCAAACCTGAGATCCTTCCTATAACATGAGATGTGATATCCAACTCCTTCCCATTCCAATCCTGAGACACTTCCTATAGCATGAGATGTGATATCTCACTGCTTATACCAAACCTGAGACCCTTCCTATAGCATGAGATGTGATATCCAACTCCTTCCCATTCCAATCCTGAGACCCTTCCTATAGCATGAGATGTGATATCTCAATGCTTCTAATATCAAACTTGAGACCCTCCCTATAGCATGAGATGTGATACCCAAGTCCTTCCCATTCCAATCCTGAGACACTTCCTATAGCATGAGATGTGATATCTCAATGCTTCTAATACCAAACCTGAGACTCTTCCTATAACATGAGATGGGATATCCAACTCCTTCCCATTCCAATCCTGAGACCCTTCCGATAGCAGAGATGTGATATCTCAATGCTTATACCAAACCTAAGACCCTTCCTATGGCATGAGATGTGATATCCAACTCCTTCCCATTCCAATCCTGAGACCCTTCCTATAGCATGAGATGTGATGTCTCAATGCTTCTAATACCAAACCTGAGATCCTTCCTATAACATGAGATGTGATATCCAACTCCTTCCCATTTCAATCCCGAGACCCTTCCTATAGCATGAGATGTGATATCTCGATGCTTATACCAAACCTGAGACCCTTCCTATAGCATGAGATGTGATATCCAACTCCTTCCCATTCCAATCCTGAGACCCTTCCTATAGCATGAGATGTGATGTCTCAATGCTTCTAATACCAAACCTGAGATCCTTCCTATAACATGAGATGTGATATCCAACTCCTTCCCATTTCAATCCCGAGACCCTTCCTATAGCATGAGATGTGATATCTCGATGCTTATACCAAACCTGAGACCTTTCCTATAGCATGAGATGTGATATCCAACTCGTTCCCATTCCAATCCTGAGACCCTTCCTATAGCATGAGATGTGATATCTCAATGCCTCTAATACCAAACCTGAGATCCTTCCTCTAACATGAAATGTGATATCCAACTCCTTCCCTTTCCAAACCTGAGAGCCTACCTATAGCATGAGATGTGATATCCAAGTCCTTCCCATTCCAATCCTTAGACCCTTCCTACAGCATGCAATATGATATCTCAATGATTCTAATAACAAACCTGAGACCCGTCCTATAACATGAGATGGGATATCCAACTCCTTCCCATTCCAATCCTGAGACACTTCCGATAGCAGAGATGTGATATCTCAATGCTTATACCAAACCTGAGACCCTTCCTATAACATGAGATGTGATATCCAACTCCTTCCCGGTCCAAACCTGAGACCCTTCCTATAGCATATGTGATATCCAACTCCTTCCCATTCCAAACATGAGACCCTTCCTATAGCAAGAATGTAATATCCAACTCCTTCCCATTCCAATCCTGAGACCATTCCTATAGCATGAGATGTGATATCTCAATGCTTCTAATACCAAACCTGAGATCCTTCCTATGACATGAGATGTGATATCCAATTCCTCCCCATTCCAAACCTGAGAACCTTCCTACAGCATGCAATGTGATATCTCAATGCTTCTAATACCAAACCCAAGACCAGTCCTATAACATGAGATTGGATATCCAACTCCTTCCCCTTCCAAACCTGAGACCCTTCCTATAGCATGAGATGTGATATCCAACTTCTTCCCATTCCAATCCTGAGACCCTTCCTATAACATGAGATGTGATGTCTCAATGCTTCTAATACCAAACCTGAGATCTTTCCTATAACATGAGATGTGATATCCAACTCCTTCCCATTCCAATCCCGAGACCCTTCCTATAGCATGAGATATGATATCTCGATGCTTATACCAAACCTGAGACCTTTCCTATAGCATGAGATGTGATATCCAACTCCTTCCCATTCCAATCCTGAGACCCTTCCTATAGCATGAGATGTGATATCTCAAGGCCTCTAATACCAAACCTGAGATCCTTCCTCTAACATGAAATGTGATATCCAACTCCTTCCCCTTCCAAACCTGGGAGCCTTCCTATAGCATGAGATATGATATCCAAGTCCTTCCCATCCAATCCTGAGACCCTTCCTATAACATGAAATGTGATATCCAACTCCTTCCCATTCCAACCTGAGACCCTTCCTATAGCATGAGATGGGATATCCAACTCCTTCCAAATCCAATACTGATACCCTTCCGATAGCATGAGATGTGATATCCCAATGCTTCTACCAAACCTGAGACCCATACTATGGCATGAGATGTGATATCAAACTCCTTCCCATTCCAATCCTGAGACTCTACCTATAGCTTGAGATGTGATATCCAGCTCCTTCCCATTCCAATTCTGAGACCCTTCCTATACCATGAGACTTGATATCTCAATGCTTCTAATACCAAACCTGAGACCCGTCCTATAACATGAGATGTGATATCCAAATCCTTCCCCTTCCAAACCTTAGACCCTTCCTTTATCATGAGATGTGATATCCAATTCCTTCCCATTCCAATCCTGAGACCCTTCCGATATCATGAGATTTGTTATCTCAATGCTTCTAATATCTAACTTGAGACCCTCCCTATAGCATGAGATGTGACATAAAAGTCCTCCCCATTCCAATCCTGAGACCCTTCCTATAGCATGAGATGTGATATCTGAATGCTTCTAATACCAAACCTGAGACCCTTCCTATAACATGAGATGGGATATCCAACTCCTTCCCATTCCAATCCTGAGACCCTTCCGATAGCAGAGATGTGATATCTCAATGCTTATACCAAACCTGAGACCCTTCCTATGGCCTGATTTGTCATATACAACTCCTTCCCATTCCAATCCTGAGACCCTTCCTATAGCATGAGATGTGATATCTCAATGCTTATACCAAATCTGAGACCCTTCCTATAGCATGAGATGTGATATCCAACTCCTTCCCATTCCAATCCTGAGACCCTTCCTATAGCATGAGACTTGATATCTCAATGCTTCTAATACCAAACCTGAGACCCGTCCTATAACATGAGATGTGATATCCAACTCCTTCCCATTCCAATCCTGAGACCCTTATGATAGCATGAGATGTGATATCTCAATGCCTCTAATACCAAACCTGAGATACTTCTGATAGCATGAGATGTGATATCTCAATGCTTCTAGTACCAAACCTGAGATCCTTCCTATAACATGAGATGTGATTTCCAAATCCTTCCACTTCCAAACCTGAGACCCTCCCTTTAGCATGAGATGTGATATCCAACTCCTTCCCATTCCAATCCTGAGACCCTTCTGATAGCATGAGATGTGATATTTCAATGACTCTAATACCAAACCTGAGATCCTACCTCTAACATGAAATGTGATATCCATCTCCTTCCCTTTCCAAACCTGAGACCCTGCCTATAGCATGAGATGTGATATCCAAGTCCTTCCCATTCCAATCCTGAGACCCTTCCTATAGCATGTGATGTGATATCTCAATGCTTATACCAAACCTGAGACCCTTCCTATGGCCTGAGATGTCATATACAACTCCTTCCCATTCCAATCCTGAGACTCTTCCTATAGCATGAGATGTGATATCTCAATGCTTATACCAAATCGGAGACCCTTCCTATAGCATGAGATGTGATATCCAACTCCTTCCCATTCCAATCCTGAGACCCTTCTTATAGCATGAGATGTGATATCTCACTGCTTATACCAAACCTGAGACCCTTCCAATAGCATGAGATGTGATATCCAACTCCTTCCCATTCCAATCCTTAGACCCTTCCTATAGCATGAGATGTGATATCTCAATGCTTCTAATATCCAACTTGAGACCCTACCTATAGCATGAGATGTGATATCCATCTCCTTCCCTTTCCAAACCTGAGACCCTGCCTATAGCATGAGATGTGATATCCAAGTCCTTCCCATTCCAATCCTGAGACCCTTCCTATAGCATGAGATGTGATATCACAATGCTTATACCAAACCTGAGACCGTTCCTATAGCTTGAGATGTGATATCCAACTCCTTCCCATTCCAATTCTGAGACCCTTCCTATACCAGGAGACTTGATATCTCAATGCTTCTAATACCAAACCTGAGACCCGTCCTATAACATGAGATGTGATATGCAAATCCTTCCCCTTCCAAACCTTAGACCCTTCCTTTATCATGAGATGTGATATCCAATTCCTTCCCATTCCAATCCTGAGACCCTTCCGATATCATGAGATTTGTTATCTCAATGCTTCTAATATCTAACTTGAGACCCTCCCTATAGCATGAGATGTGACATCCAAGTCCTCCCCATTCCAATCCTGAGACCCTTCCTATAGCATGAGATGTGATATCTCAATGCTTCTAATACCAAACCTGAGACCCTTCCTATAACATGAGATGGGATATCCAACTCCTTCCCATTCCAATCCTGAGACCCTTCCGATAGCAGAGATGTGATATCTCAATGCTTATACCAAACCTGAGACCCTTCCTATGGCCTGATTTGTCATATACAACTCCTTCCCATTCCAATCCTGAGACCCTTCCTATAGCATGAGATGTGATATCTCAATGCTTATACCAAATCTGAGACCCTTCCTATAGCATGAGATGTGATATCCAACTCCTTCCCATTCCAAACCTGAGACCCTTCCTATAGCATGAGACTTGATATCTCAATGCTTCTAATACCAAACCTGAGACCCGTCCTATAACATGAGATGTGATATCCAACTCCTTCCCATTCCAATCCTGAGACCCTTATGATAGCATGAGATGTGATATCTCAATGCCTCTATACCAAACCTGAGATACTTCTGATAGCATGAGATGTGATATCTAAATGCTTCTAGTACCAAACCTGAGATCCTTCCTATAACATGAGATGTGATTTCCAAATCCTTCCACTTCCAAACCTGAGACCCTCCCTTTAGCATGAGATGTGATATCCAACTCCTTCCCATTCCAATCCTGAGACCCTTCTGATAGCATGAGATGTGATATTTCAATGACTCTAATACCAAACCTGAGATCCTACCTCTAACATGAAATGTGATATCCATCTCCTTCCCTTTCCAAACCTGAGACCCTGCCTATAGCATGAGATGTGATATCCAAGTCCTTCCCATTCCAATCCTGAGACCCTTCCTATAGCATGTGATGTGATATCTCAATGCTTATACCAAACCTGAGACCCTTCCTATGGCCTGAGATGTCATATACAACTCCTTCCCATTCCAATCCTGAGACCCTTCCTATAGCATGAGATGTGATATCTCAATGCTTATACCAAATCTGAGACCCTTCCTATAGCATGAGATGTGATATCCAACTCCTTCCCATTCCAATCCTGAGACCCTTCCTATAGCATGAGATGTGATATCTCACTGCTTATACCAAACCTGAGACCCTTCCCATAGCATGAGATGTGATATCCAACTCCTTCCCATTCCAATCCTTAGACCCTTCCTATAGCATGAGATGTGATATCTCAATGCTTCTAATATCAAACTTGAGACCCTACCTATAGCATGAGATGTGATATCCATCTCCTTCCCTTTCCAAACCTGGGACCCTGCCTATAGCATGAGATGTGATATCCAAGTCCTTCCCATTCCAATCCTGAGACCCTTCCTATAGCATGAGATGTGATATCTCAAGGCCTCTAATACCAAACGTGAGATCCTTCCTCTAACATGAAATGTGATATCCAACTCCTTCCCCTTCCAAACCTGAGAGCCTTCCTATAGCATGAGATATGATATCCAAGTCCTTCCCATTCCAATCCTGAGAACCTTCATATAACATAAAATGTGATATCCTACTCCTTCCCATTCCAACCTGGGACCCTTCCTATATCATGAGATGGGATATCTCAATGCTTCTAATACCAAACCTGAGACCCTTCCTATAACATGAGATGGGAATATCCAACTCCTTCCCATTCCAATCCTGAGACCCTTCCGATAGCAGAGATGTGATATCTCAATGCTTATACCAAACCTGAGATCCTTCCTATAACATGAGATGTGATATCCAACTCCTTCCCATTCCAATCCTGAGACACTTCCTATAGCATGAGATGTGATATCTCACTGCTTATACCAAACCTGAGACCCTTCCTATAGCATGAGATGTGATATCCAACTCCTTCCCATTCCAATCCTGAGACCCATCTATAGCATGAGATGTGATATCTCAATGCTTCTAATATCAAACTTGAGACCCTCCCTATAGCATGAGATGTGATACCCAATTCCTTCCCATTCCAATCCTGAGACCCTTCCTATAGCATGAGATGTGATGTCTCAATGCTTCTAATACCAAACTTGAGACCCTCCCTTTAGCATGAGATGTGATATCCAACTCCTTCCCATTCCAATCCTGAGACACTTCCGATAGCAGAGATGTGATATCTCAATGCTTATACCAAACCTGAGACCCTTCCTATAGCATGAGATGTGATGTCTCAATGCTTCTAATACCAAACCTGAGATCCTTCCTATAACATGAGATGTGATATCCAACTCCTTCCCATTCCAATCCTGAGACCCTTATGATAGCATGAGATTTGATATCTCAATGCCTCTAATACCAAACCTGAGATACTTCTGATAGCATGAGATGTGATATCTCAATGCTTCTAGTACCAAACCTGAGATCCTTCCTATAACATGAGATGTGATTTCCAAATCCTTCCACTTCCAAACCTGAGACCCTCCCTTTAGCATGAGATGTGATATCCAACTCCTTCCCATTCCAATCCTGAGACCCTTCTGATAGCATGAGATGTGATATTTCAATGCCTCTAATACCAAACCTGAGATCCTACCTCTAACATGAAATGTGATATCCATCTCCTTCCCTTTCCAAACCTGAGACCCTGCCTATAGCATGAGATGTGATATCCAAGTCCTTCCCATTCCAATCCTGAGACCCTTCCTATAGCATGTGATGTGATATCTCAATGCTTATACCAAACCTGAGACCCTTCCTATGGCCTGAGATGTCATATACAACTCCTTCCCATTCCAATCCTGAGACCCTTCCTATAGCATGGGATGTGATATCTCAATGCTTATACCAAATCTGAGACCCTTCCTATAGCATGAGATGTGATATCCAACTCCTTCCCATTCCAATCCTGAGACCCTTCCTATAGCATGAGATGTGATATCTCACTGCTTATACCAAACCTGAGACCCTTCCCATAGCATGAGATGTGATATCCAACTCCTTCCCATTCCAATCCTCAGACCCTTCCTATAGCACGAGATGTGATATCTCAATGCTTCTAATATCAAACTTGAGACCCTACCTATAGCATGAGATGTGATATCCAAGTCCTTCCCATTCCATTCCTGAGACCCTTTCGATAGCAGAGATGTGATATCTCAATGTTTATACCAAACCTGAGACCCTTCCTACGGCATGAGATGTCATATACAACTCCTTCCCATTCCAATCCTGAGACCCTTCCTATAGCATGAGATGTGATATCCAACTCCTTCCCATTCCAATCCTGAGACCCTTCCTATAGCATGAGATGTGATGTCTCAATGCTTCTAATACCAAACCTGAGATCCTTCCTATAACATGAGATGTGATATCCAACTCCTTCCATTCCAATCCTGAGACCCTTCCTATAGCATGAGATGTGATATCTCAATGCTTATACCAAACCTGAGACCCTTCCTATAGCATGAGATGTGATATCCAACTCCTTCCCATTCCAATCCTGAGACCCTTCCTATAGCCTGAGATGTGATATCTCAATGCCTCTAATACCAAACCTGTGATCCTTCCTCTAACATGAAATGTGATATCCAACTCCTTCACTTTCCAAACCTGAGAGCCTATCTATAGCATGAGATGTGATATCCAAGTCCTTCCCATTCCAATCCTTAGACCCTTCCTACAGCATGCAATATGATATCTCAATGATTCTAATAAAAAACCCGAGACCCGTCCTATAACATGAGATGGGATATCCAACTCCTTCCCATTCCAAACCTGAGACCCTTCCTATAACATGAGATGTGATAACCAACTCCTTCCCGTTCCAAACCTGAGACCCTTCCTTTAGCATGAGATGTGATATCCAGCTCCTTCCCATTCCAATCCTGAGACACTTCCGATAGCATGAGATGTGATATCTCAATGCTTCTAATATCAAAACTGAGACCCTCCCTATAGCATGATATGTGATATCTAAGTCCTTCCCATTCCAATCCTGAGACCCTTCCTATAGCATGAGATGTGATATCTCAATGCTTCTACCAAACCTGAGACCCTTCCTTTAGCATGAGATGTGATATCCAACTCCTTCCCATGCCAATCCTGAGACCCTTCCTATAGCATGAGATGTGATATCTCAATACTTCTAATACCAAACCTGAGATCCTTCCGATAACATGAGATGTGATATCTCAATACTTCTAATACCAAACCTGAGATCCATCCTATAACATGAGATGTGATATCCAAATCCTTCCCCTTCCAAACCAGAGACCCTCCCTTTAGCATGAGATGTGATATCCAACTCCTTCCCATTCCAATCCTGAGACCCTTCTGATAGCATGAGATATGATATCTCAATGCTTCTATACCAAACCTGAGATCCTTCCGATAGCATGAGATGTGATATCTCAATACTTCTAATACCAAACCTGAGATCCTTCCTATAACATGAGATGTGATATCCAAATCCTTCCCTTCCAAACCTGAAACCCTCCCTTTAGCATGAGATGTGATATCCAACTCCTTCCCATTCCAATCCTGAGA
Source organism: Ambystoma mexicanum (assembly GCF_040938575.1). Taxonomy (NCBI): domain Eukaryota; kingdom Metazoa; phylum Chordata; class Amphibia; order Caudata; family Ambystomatidae; genus Ambystoma; species Ambystoma mexicanum. Next base: position 1,667,371 of record NW_027182433.1, read on the forward strand.
CTCTTCTGATAGCATGAGATGTGATATCTCAATGCCTCTAATACCAAACCTGAGATCCTACCTCTAACATGAAATGTGATATCCAACTCTTTCCCCTTGCAAACCTGAGACCCTTCCTATAGCATGAGATGGGATATCCAACTCCTTCCAAATCCAATACTGATACCCTTCCGATAGCATGAGATGTGATATCCCAATGCTTCTACCAAACCTGAGACCCATACTATGGCATGAGATGTGATATCAAACTCCTTCCCATTCCAATCCTGAGACTCTACCTATAGCTTGAGATGTGATATCCAACTCCTTCCCATTCCAATTCTGAGACCCTTCCTATACCATGAGACTTGATATCTCAATGCTTCTAATACCAACCCTGAGACCCGTCCTATAACATGAGATGTGATATCCAAATCCTTCCCCTTCCAAACCTTAGACCCTTCCTTTATCATGAGATGTGATATCCAATTCCTTCCCATTCCAATCCTGAGACCCTTCCGATATCATGAGATTTGTTATCTCAATGCTTCTAATATCAAACTTGAGACCCTCCCTTTAGCATGAGATGTGATATCCAACTCCTTCCCATTCCAATCCTGAGACACTTCCGATAGCAGAGATGTGATATCTGAATGCTTATACCAAACCTGAGACCCTTCCTATAGCATGAGATGTGATGTCTCAATGCTTCTAATACCAAACCTGAGATCCTTCCTATAACATGAGATGTGATATCCAACTCCTTCCCATTCCAATCCTGAGACCCTTATGATAGCATGAGATTTGATATCTCAATGCCTCTAATACCAAACCTGAGATACTTCTGATAGCATGAGATGTGATATCTCAATGCTTCTAGTACCAAACCTGAGATCCTTCCTATAACATGAGATGTGATTTCCAAATCCTTCCACTTCCAAACCTGAGACCCCCCCTTTAGCATGAGATGTGATATCCAACTCCTTCCCATTCCAATCCTGAGACCCTTCTGATAGCATGAGATGTGATATTTCAATGCCTCTAATACCAAACCTGAGATCCTACCTCTAACATGAAATGTGATATCCATCTCCTTCCCTTTCCAAACCTGAAACCCTGCCTATAGCATGAGATGTGATATCCAAGACCTTCCCATTCCAATCCTGAGACCCTTCCTATAGCATGTGATGTGATATCTCAATGCTTATACCAAACCTGAGACCCTTCCTATGGCCTGAGATGTCATATACAACTCCTTCCCATTCCAATCCTGAGACCCTTCCTATAGCATGGGATGTGATATCTCAATGCTTATACCAAATCTGAGACCCTTCCTATAGCATGAGATGTGACATCCAACTCCTTCCCATTCCAATCCTGAGACCCTTCCTATAGCATGAGATGTGATATCTCACTGCTTATACCAAACCTGAGACCTTTCCCATAGCATGAGATGTGATATCCAACTCCTTCCCATTCCAATCCTCAGACCCTTCCTATAGCATGAGATGTGATATCTCAATGCTTCTAATATCAAACTTGAGACCCTACCTATAGCATGAGATGTGATATCCAAGTCCTTCCCATTCCAATCCTTAGACCCTTCCTACAGCATGCAATATGATATCTCAATGATTCTAATAAAAAACCCGAGACCCGTCCTATAACATGAGATGGGATATCCAACTCCTTCCCATTCCAAACCTGAGACCCTTCCTATAACATGAGATGTGATAACCAACTCCTTCCCGTTCCAAACCTGAGACCCTTCCTTTAGCATGAGATGTGATATCCAGCTCCTTCCCATTCCAATCCTGAGACACTTCCGATAGCATGAGATGTGATATCTCAATGCTTCTAATATCAAAACTGAGACCCTCCCTATAGCATGATATGTGATATCTAAGTCCTTCCCATTCCAATCCTGAGACCCTTCCTATAGCATGAGATGTGATATCTCAATGCTTCTACCAAACCTGAGACCCTTCCTTTAGCATGAGATGTGATATCCAACTCCTTCCCAATCCAATCCTGAGACCCTTCCTATAGCATGAGATGTGATATCTCAATACTTCTAATACCAAACCTGAGATCCTTCCGATAACATGAGATGTGATATCTCAATACTTCTAATACCAAACCTGAGATCCATCCTATAACATGAGATGTGATATCCAAATCCTTCCCCTTCCAAACCAGAGACCCTCCCTTTAGCATGAGATGTGATATCCAACTCCTTCCCATTCCAATCCTGAGACCCTTCTGATAGCATGAGATATGATATCTCAATGCTTCTATACCAAACCTGAGATCCTTCCGATAGCATGAGATGTGATATCTCAATACTTCTAATACCAAACCTGAGATCCTTCCTATAACATGAGATGTGATATCCAAATCCTTCCCCTTCCAAACCTGAAACCCTCCCTTTAGCATGAGATGTGATATCCAACTCCTTCCCATTCCAATCCTGAGACTCTTCTGATAGCATGAGATGTGATATCTCAATGCCTCTAACACCAAACCTGAGATCCTACCTCTAACATGAAATGAGATATCCAACTCTTTCCCCTTGCAAACCTGAGAGCCTTCCTATAGCATGAGATGTGATATCCAAGTCCTTCCCATTCCAATCCTGAGACCCTTCCTATAACATGAGATGTGATATCCAACTCCTTCCCATTCCAACCTGAGACCCTTCCTATAGCATGAGATGGGATATCCAACTCCTTCCAAATCCAATCCTGATACCCTTCTGATAGCATGAGATGTGATATCCCAATGCTTCTACCAAACCTGAGACCCATACTATGGCATGAGATGTGATATCAAACTCCTTCCCATTCTAATCCTGAGACCCTTCCTAGAGCTTGAGATGTGATATCCAACTCCTTCCCATTCCAATTCTGAGACCCTTCCTATACCATGAGACTTGATATCTCAATGCTTCTAATACCAAACCTGAGACCCGTCCTATAACATGAGATGTGATATCCAAATCCTTCCCCTTCCAAACCTTAGACCCTTCCTTTATCATGAGATGTGATATCCAACTCCATTCCAATCCTGAGACCCTTCCGATATCATGAGATGTGATATCTCAATGCTTCTAATATCAAACTTGAGACCCTCCCTATAGCATGAGATGTGATATCCAAGTCCTTCCCATTCCAATCCTGAGACCCTTCCTATAGCATGAGATGTGATATCTCAATGCTTCTAATACCAAACCTGAGACCCTTCCTATAACATGAGATGGGAATATCCAACTCCTTCCCATTCCAATCCTGAGACCCTTCCAATAGCAGAGATGTGATATCTCAATGCTTACATTCCAAACCTGAGACCCTTCCTACAGCATGCGATGTGATATCTCAATGCTTCTAATACCAAACCTGAGACTCTTCCTATAACATGAGATGTGATATCCAACTCCTTCCCATTCCAAACCTGAGACCCTTCCTATAGCATGAGATGTGATAGCCAACTCCTTCCCATCCCAATCCTGAGACACTTCCGATTGCAGAGATGTGATATCTCAATGCTTATACCAAACCTGAGACTCTTCCTATAACATGAGATGTGATATCCAACTCCTTCCCGTTCCAAACCTGAGACCCTTCCTATAGCATGAGATGTGATATCCAACTCCTTCCCATTCCAATCCTGAGACCCTTCCAATAGCATGAGATGTGATATATCAATGCTTCTAATACCAAACCTGAGATCCTTCCTATAACATGTGATGTGATATTCAAATCCTTCCCCTTCCAAACCTGAGACCCTCCCTTTAGCATGAGATGTGATATCCAACTCCTTCCCATTCCAATCCTGAGACCTTTATGATAGCATGAGATGTGATATCTCAATGCCTCTAATGCCAAACCTGAGATACTTCCGATAGCATGAGATGTGATATCTCAAGGCCTCTAATACCAAACCTGAGATCCTTCCTCTAACATGAAATGTGATATCCAACTCCTTCCCCTTCCAAACCTGAGAGCCTTCCTATAGCATGAGATATGATATCCAAGTCCTTCCCATTCCAATCCTGAGAACCTTCCTATAACATAAAATGTGATATCCTACTCCTTCCCATTCCAACCTGGGATCCTTCCTATATCATGAGATGGGATATCTCAATGCTTCTAATACCAAACCTGAGACCCTTCCTATAACATGAGATGGGAATATCCAACTCCTTCCCATTCCAATCCTGAGACCCTTCCGATATCAGAGATGTGATATCTCAATTCTTATACCAAACCTGAGATCCTTCCTATAACATGAGATGTGATATCCAACTCCTTCCCATTCCAATCCTGAGACACTTCCTATAGCATGAGATGTGATATCTCACTGCTTATACCAAACCTGAGACCCTTCCTATAGCATGAGATGTGATATCCAACTCCTTCCCATTCCAATCCTGAGACCCTTCCGATAGCATGAGATGTGATATCTCAATGCTTCTAATATCAAACTTGAGACCCTCCCTATAGCATGAGATGTGATACCCAAGTCCTTCCCATTCCAATCCTGAGACACTTCCTATAGCATGAGATGTGATATCGCAATGCTTCTAATACCAAACCTGAGACTCTTCCTATAACATGAGATGGGATATCCAACTCCTTCCCATTCCAATCCTGAGACCCTTCCGATAGCAGAGATGTGATATCTCAATGCTTATACCAAACCTAAGACCCTTCCTATGGCATGAGATGTCATATACAACTCCTTCCCATTCCAATCCTTGAGACCCTTCCTATAGCATGAGATGTGATATCTCAATGCTCATACCAAACCTGAGACCCTTCCTATAGCATGAGATGTGATATCCAACTCCTTCCCATTCCAATCCTGAGACCCTTCCTATAGCATGAGATGTGATGTCTCAATGCTTCTAATACCAAACCTGAGATCCTTCCTATAACATAAGATGTGATATCCAACTCCTTCCCATTCCAATCCCGAGACCCTTCCTATAGCATGAGATGTGATATCTCGATGCTTATACCAAACCTGAGACCTTTCCTATAGCATGAGATGTGATATCCAACTCCTTCCCATTCCAATCCTGAGACCCTTCCTATAGCATGAGATGTGATATCTCAATGCCTCTAATACCAAACCTGAGATCCTTCCTCTAACATGAAATGTGATATCCAACTCCTTCCCTTTCCAAACCTGAGAGCCTACCTATAGCATGAGATGTGATATCCAAGTCCTTCCCATTCCAATCCTTAGACCCTTCCTACAGCATGCAATATGATATCTCAATGATTCTAATAACAAACCTGAGACCCGTCCTATAACATGAGATGTGATATCCAACGCCTTCCCATTCCAATCCTGAGACCCTTCCTATAGCATGAGAAGTGATATCTCAATGCTTCTAATATCAAACTTGAGACCCTCCCTATAGCATGAGATGTGATACCCAAGTCCTTCCCATTCCAATCCTGAGACACTTCCTATAGCATGAGATGTGATATCTCAATGCTTCTAATACCAAACCTGAGACTCTTCCTATAACATGAGATGGGATATCCAACTCCTTCCCATTCCAATCCTGAGACCCTTCCGATAGCAGAGATGTGATATCTCAATGCTTATACCAAACCTAAGACCCTTCCTATGGCATGAGATGTCATATACAACTCCTTCCCATTCCAATCCTTGAGACCCTTCCTATAGCATGAGATGTGATATCTCAATGCTTATACCAAACCTGAGACCCTTCCTATAGCATGAGATGTGATATCCAACTCCTTCCCATTCCAAACCTGAGACCCTTCCTATAGCATGAGATGTGATGTCTCAATGCTTCTAATACCAAACCTGAGATCCTTCCTATAACATGAGATGTGATTTCCAAATCCTTCCCCTTCCAAACCTGAGACCCTCCCTTTAGCATGAGATGTGATATCCAACTCCTTCCCATTCCAATCCTGAGACCCTTCTGATAGCATGAGATGTGATATTTCAATGCCTCTAATACCAAACCTGAGATCCTACCTCTAACATGAAATGTGATATCCATCTCCTTCCCTTTCCAAACCTGAGACCCTGCCTATAGCATGAGATGTGATATCCAAGTCCTTTCCATTCCAATCCTGAGACCCTTCCTATAGCATGTGATTTGATATCTCAATGCTTATACCAAACCTGAGACCCTTCCTATGGATTGAGATGTCATATACAACTCCTTCCCATTCCAATCCTGAGACCCTTCCTATAGCATGAGATTTGATATCTCAATGCTTATACCAAACCTGAGACCCTTCCTATAGCATGAGATGTGATATCCAACTTCTTCCCATTCCAATCCTGAGACCCTTCCTATAACATGAGATGTGATGTCGCAATGCTTCTAATACCAAACCTGAGATCTTTCCTATAGCATGAGATGTGATATCCAACTCCTTCCCATTCCAATCCTGAGACCCTTCCTATAGCATGAGATGTGATGTCTCAATGCTTCTAATACCAAACCTGAGATCCTTCCTATAACATAAGATGTGATATCCAACTCCTTCCCATTCCAATCCCGAGACCCTTCCTATAGCATGAGATGTGATATCTCGATGCTTATACCAAACCTGAGACCTTTCCTATAGCATGAGATGTGATATCCAACTCCTTCCCATTCCAATCCTGAGACCCTTCCTATAGCATGAGATGTGATATCTCAATGCCTCTAATACCAAACCTGAGATCCTTCCTCTAACATGAAATGTGATATCCAACTCCTTCCCTTTCCAAACCTGAGAGCCTACCTATAGCATGAGATGTGATATCCAAGTCCTTCCCATTCCAATCCTTAGACCCTTCCTACAGCATGCAATATGATATCTCAATGATTCTAATAACAAACCTGAGACCCGTCCTATAACATGAGATGTGATATCCAACGCCTTCCCATTCCAATCCTGAGACCCTTCCTATAGCATGAGAAGTGATATCTCAATGCTTCTAATATCAAACTTGAGACCCTCCCTATAGCATGAGATGTGATACCCAAGTCCTTCCCATTCCAATCCTGAGACACTTCCTATAGCATGAGATGTGATATCTCAATGCTTCTAATACCAAACCTGAGACTCTTCCTATAACATGAGATGGGATATCCAACTCCTTCCCATTCCAATCCTGAGACCCTTCCGATAGCAGAGATGTGATATCTCAATGCTTATACCAAACCTAAGACCCTTCCTATGGCATGAGATGTCATATACAACTCCTTCCCATTCCAATCCTTGAGACCCTTCCTATAGCATGAGATGTGATATCTCAATGCTTATACAAACCTGAGACCCTTCCTATAGCATGAGATGTGATATCCAACTCCTTCCCATTCCAAACCTGAGACCCTTCCTATAGCATGAGATGTGATGTCTCAATGCTTCTAATACCAAACCTGAGATCCTTCCTATAACATGAGATGTGATATCCAACTCCTTCCCATTCCAATCCCGAGACCCTTCCTATAGCATGAGATGTGATGTCTCGGTGCTTATACCAAACCTGAGACCTTTCCTATAGCATGAGATGTGATATCCAACTCCTTCCCATTCCAATCCTGAGACCCTTCCTATAGCATGAGATGTGATATCTCAATGCTTATACCAAATCTGAGACCCTTCCTATAGCATGAGATGTGATATCCAACTCCTTCCCATTCCAATCCTGAGACCCTTCCTATAGCATGAGATGTGATGTCTCAATGCTTCTAATACCAAACCTGAGATCCTTCCTATAACATGAGATGTGATATCCAACTCCTTCCCATTCCAATCCTGAGACCCTTATGATAGCATGAGATGTGATATCTCAATGCCTCTAATACCAAACCTGAGATACTTCCGATAGCATGAGATGTGATATCTCAATGCTTCTAATACCAAACCTGAGATCCTTCCTATAACATGAGATGTGATTTCCAAATCCTTCCCCTTCCAAACCTGAGACCCTCCCTTTAGCATGAGATGTGATATCCAACTCCTTCCCATTCCAATCCTGAGACCCTTCTGATAGCATGAGATGTGATATTTCAATGCCTCTAATACCAAACCTGAGATCCTACCTCTAACATGAAATGTGATATCCATCTCCTTCCCTTTCCAAACCTGAGACCCTGCCTATAGCATGAGATGTGATATCCAAGTCCTTTCCATTCCAATCCTGAGACCCTTCCTATAGCATGTGATTTGATATCTCAATGCTTATACCAAACCTGAGACCCTTCCTATGGATTGAGATGTCATATACAACTCCTTCCCATTCCAATCCTGAGACCCTTCCTATAGCATGAGATGTGATATCTCAATGCTTATACCAAACCTGAGACCCTTCCTATAGCATGAGATGTGATATCCAACTTCTTCCCATTCCAATCCTGAGACCCTTCCTATAACATGAGATGTGATGTCGCAATGCTTCTAATACCAAACCTGAGATCTTTCCTATAACATGAGATGTGATATCCAACTCCTTCCCATTTCAATCCTGAGACCCTTCCTATAGCATGAGATGTGATATCCAACTTCTTCCCATTCCAATCCTGAGACCCTTCCTATAACATGAGATGTGATGTCGCAATGCTTCTAATACCAAACCTGAGATCTTTCCTATAGCTTGAGATGTGATATCCAACTCCTTCCCATTCCAATCCTGAGACCCTTCCTATAGCATGAGATGTGATATCTCAAGGCCTCTAATACCAAACCTGAGATTGTTCCTCTAACATGAAATGTGATATCCAATTCCTTCCCCTTCCAAACCTGAGAGCCTTCCTATAGCATGAGATATGATAGCCAAGTCCTTCCAATTCCAATCCTGAGACCCTTCCTATAACATGAAATGTGATATCCAACTCCTTCCCATTCCAACCTGAGACCCTTCCTATAGCATGAGATGGGATATCTCAATGCTTCTAATACCAAACCTGAGACTCTTCCTATAACATGAGATGGGATATCCAACTCATTCCCATTCCAATCCTGAGACCCTTCTGATAGCAGAGATGTGATATCTCAATGCTTCTACCAAACCTGAGACCCTTCCTATGGCCTGAGATGTCATATACAACTCCTTCCCATTCCAATCCTGAGACCCTTCTTATAGCATGAGATGTGATATCTCAATGCTTATACCAAATCTGAGACCCTTCCTATAGCATGAGATGTGATATCCAACTCCTTCCCATTCCAATCCTGAGACCCTTATGATAGCATGAGATGTGATATCTCAATGCCTCTAATACCAAACCTGAGATACTTCCGATAGCATGAGATGTGATATCTCAATGCTTCTAATACCAAACCTGAGATCCTTCCTATAACATGAGATGTGATTTCCAAATCCTTCCCCTTCCAAACCTGAGACCCTCCCTTTAGCATGAGATGTGATATCCAACTCCTTCCCATTCCAATCCTGAGACCCTTCTGATAGCATGAGATGTGATATCTCAATGCTTCTAATACCAAACCTGAGATCCTACCTCTAACATGAAATGTGATATCCATCTCCTTCCCTTTCCAAACCTGGGACCCTGCCTATAGCATGAGATGTGATATCCAAGTCCTTCCCATTCCAATCCTGAGACCCTTCCTATAGCATGAGATGTGATATCACAATGCTTATACCAAACCTGAGACCGTTCCTATAGCTTGAGATGTGATATCCAACTCCTTCCCATTCCAATCCTGAGACCCTTCCTATAGCATGAGATGTGATATCTCAAGGCCTCTACTACCAAACCTGAGATCCTTCCTCTAACATGAAATGTGATATCCAACTCCTTCCCCTTCCAAACCTGAGAGCCTTCCTATAGCATGAGATATGATATCCAAGTCCTTCCCATTCCAATCCTGAGAACCTTCCTATAACATAAAATGTGATATCGTACTCCTTCCCATTCCAACCTGGGACCCTTCCTATATCATGAGATGGGATATCTCAATGCTTCTAATACCAAACCTGAGACCCTTCCTATAACATGAGATGGGAATATCCAATTCCTTCCCATTCCAATCCTGAGACCCTTCCGATAGCAGAGATGTGATATCTCAATGCTTATACCAAACCTGAGATCCTTCCTATAACATGAGATGTGATATCCAACTCCTTCCCATTCCAATCCTGAGACACTTCCTATAGCATGAGATGTGATATCTCACTGCTTATACCAAACCTGAGACCCTTCCTATAGCATGAGATGTGATATCCAACTCCTTCCCATTCCAATCCTGAGACCCTTCCTATAGCATGAGATGTGATATCTCAATGCTTCTAATATCAAACTTGAGACCCTCCCTATAGCATGAGATGTGATACCCAAGTCCTTCCCATTCCAATCCTGAGACACTTCCTATAGCATGAGATGTGATATCTCAATGCTTCTAATACCAAATCTGAGACTCTTCCTATAACATGAGATGGGATATCCAACTCCTTCCCATTCCAATCCTGAGACCCTTCCGATAGCAGAGATGTGATATCTCAATGCTTATACCAAACCTAAGACCCTTCCTATGGCATGAGATGTCATATACAACTCCTTCCCATTCCAATCCTTGAGACCCTTCCTATAGCATGAGATGTGATATCTCAATGCTTATACCAAACCTGAGACCCTTCCTATAGCATGAGATGTGATATCCAACTCCTTCCCATTCCAATCCTGAGACCCTTCCTATAGCATGAGATGTGATGTCTCAATGCTTCTAATACCAAACCTGAGATCCTTCCTATAACATGAGATGTGATATCCAACTCCTTCCCATTCCAATCCCGAGACCCTTCCTATAGCATGAGATGTGATATCTCGATGCTTATACCAAACCTGAGACCTTTCCTATAGCATGAGATGTGATATCCAACTCCTTCCCATTCCAATCCTGAGACCCTTCCTATAGCATGAGATGTGATATCTCAATGCCTCTAATACCAAACCTGATATCCTTCCTCTAACATGAAATGTGATATCCAACTCCTTCCCTTTCCAAACCTGAGAGCCTACCTATAGCATGAGATGTGATATCCAAGTCCTTCCTATTCCAATCCTTAGACCCTTCCTACAGCATGCAATATGATATCTCAATGATTCTAATAACAAACCTGAGACCCGTCCTATAACATGAGATGGGATATCCAACTCCTTCCCATTCCAATCCTGAGACACTTCCGATAGCAGAGATGTGATATCTCAATGCTTATACCAAACCTGAGACCCTTCCTATAACATGAGATGTGATATCCAACTCCTTCCCGGTCCAAACCTGAGACCCTTCCTATAGCATATGTGATATCCAACTCCTTCCCATTCCAAACATGAGACCCTTCCTATAGCAAGAATGTAATATCCAACTCCTTCCCATTCCAATCCTGAGACCATTCCTATAGCATGAGATGTGATATCTCAATGCTTCTAATACCAAACCTGAGATCCTTCCTATGACATGAGATGTGATATCCAATTCCTCCCCATTCCAAACCTGAGAACCTTCCTACAGCATGCGATGTGATATCTCAATGCTTCTAATACCAAACCCGAGACCAGTCCTATAACATGAGATTGGATATCCAACTCCTTCCCCTTCCAAACCTGAGACCCTTCCTATAGCATGAGATGTGATATCCAACTTCTTCCCATTCCAATCCTGAGACCCTTCCTACAGCATGCGATGTGATATCTCAATGCTTCTAATACCAAACCCGAGACCAGTCCTATAACATGAGATTGGATATCCAACTCCTTCCCCTTCCAAACCTGAGACCCTTCCTATAGCATGAGATGTGATATCTCAATGCTTATACCAAACCTGAGACCCTTCCTATAGCTTGAGATGTGATATCCAACTCCTTCCCATTCCAATCCTGAGACCCTTCCTATAGCATGAGATGTGATATCTCAAGGCCTCTAATACCAAACCTGAGATCCTTCCTCTAACATGAAATGTGATATCCAACTCCTTCCCCTTCCAAACCTGAGAGCCTTCCTATAGCATGAGATATGATATTCAACTCCTTCCCATTCCAACCTGAGACCCTTCCTATAGCATGAGATGGGATATCCAACTCCTTCCAAATCCAATACTGATACCCTTCCGATAGCATGAGATGTGATATCCCAATGCTTCTACCAAACCTGAGACCCATACTATGGCATGAGATGTGATATCAAACTCCTTCCCATTCCAATCCTGAGACCCTACCTATAGCTTGAGATGTGATATCCAACTCCTTCCCATTCCAATTCTGAGACCCTTCCTATACCATGAGACTTGATATCTCAATGCTTCTAATACCAAACCTGAGACCCGTCCTATAACATGAGATGTGATATCCAAATCCTTCCCCTTCCAAACCTTAGACCCTTCCTTTATCATGAGATGTGATATCCAATTCCTTCCCATTCCAATCCTGAGACCCTTCCGATATCATGAGATTTGTTATCTCAATGCTTCTAATATCAAACTTGAGACCCTCCCTATAGCATGAGATGTGACATCCAAGTCCTCCCCATTCCAATCCTGAGACCCTTCCTATAGCATGAGATGTGATATCTCAATGCTTCTAATACCAAACCTGAGACCCTTCCTATAACATGAGATGGGATATCCAACTCCTTCCCATTCCAATCCTGAGACCCTTCCGATAGCAGAGATGTGATATCTCAATGCTTATACCAAACCTGAGACCCTTCCTATGGCCTGATTTGTCATATACAACTCCTTCCCATTCCAATCCTGAGACCCTTCCCATAGCATGAGATGTGATATCTGAATGCTTATACCAAATCTGAGACCCTTCCTATAGCATGAGATGTGATATCCAACTCCTTCCCATTCCAATCCTGAGACCCTTCCTATAGCATGAGATGTGATGTCTCAATGCTTCTAATACCAAACCTGAGATCCTTCCTATAACATGAGATGTGATATCCAACTCCTTCCCATTCCAATCCTGAGACCCTTATGATAGCATGAGATGTGATATCTCAATGCCTCTAATACCAAACCTGAGATACTTCCGATAGCATGAGATGTGATATCTCAATGCTTCTAATACCAAACCTGAGATCCTTCCTATAACATGAGATGTGATTTCCAAATCCTTCCCCTTCCAAACCTGAGACCCTCACTTTAGCATGAGATGTGATATCCAACTCCTTCCCATTCCAATCATGAGACCCTTCTGATAGCATGAGATGTGATATCTCAATGCCTCTAATACCAAACCTGAGATCCTACCTCTAACATGAAATGTGATATCCATCTCCTTCCCTTTCCAAACCTGAGACCCTGCCTATAGCATGAGATGTGATATCCAAGTCCTTCCCATTCCAATCCTGAGACCTTTCCTATAGCATGAGATGTGATATCACAATGCTTATACCAAACCTGAGACCGTTCCTATTTCTTGAGATGTGATATCCAACTCCTTCCCATTCCAATCCTGAGACCCTTCCTGTAGCATGAGATGTGATATCTCAAGGCCTCTAATACCAAACCTGAGATCCTTCCTCTAACATGAAATGTGATATCCAACTCCTTCCCCTTCCAAACCTGAGAGCCTTCCTATAGCATGAGATATGATATCCAAGTCCTTCCCATTCCAATCCTGAGAACCTTCCTATAACATAAAATGTGATATCCTACTCCTTCCCATTCCAACCTGGGACCCTTCCTATATCATGAGATGGGATATCTCAATGCTTCTAATACCAAACCTGAGACTCTTCCTATAACATGAGATGGGATATCCAACTCATTCCCATTCCAATCCTGAGACCCTTCCTATAGCATGAGATGTGATATCTCAATGCTTATACCAAACCTGAGACCTTTCCTATAGCATGAGATGTGATATCCAACTCCTTCCCATTCCAATCCTGAGACCCTTCTTATAGCATGAGATGTGATATCTCAATGCTTATACCAAATCTGAGACCCTTCCTATAGCATGAGATGTGATATCCAACTCCTTCCCATTCCAATCCTGAGACCCTTATGATAGCATGAGATGTGATATCTCAATGCCTCTAATACCAAACCTGAGATACTTCCGATAGCATGAGATGTGATATCTCAATGCTTCTAATACCAAACCTGAGATCCTTCCTATAACATGAGATGTGATTTCCAAATCCTTCCCTTTCCAAACCTGAGACCCTCACTTTAGCATGAGATGTGATGTCCAACTCCTTCCCATTCCAATCCTGAGACCCTTCTGATAGCATGAGATGTGATATTTCAATGCCTCTAATACCAAACCTGAGATCCTACCTCTAACATGAAATGTGATATCCATCTCCTTCCCTTTCCAAACCTGAGACCCTGCCTATAGCATGAGATGTGATATCCAAGTCCTTTCCATTCCAATCCTGAGACCCTTCCTATAGCATGTGATTTGATATCTCAATACTTATACCAAACCTGAGACCCTTCCTATGGATTGAGATGTCATATACAACTCCTTCCCATTCCAATCCTGAGACTCTTCCTATAGCATGAGATGTGATATCTCAATGCTTATACCAAACCTGAGACCCTTCCTATAGCATGAGATGTGATATCCAACTTCTTCCCATTCCAATCCTGAGACCCTTCCTATAACATGAGATGTGATGTCGCAATGCTTCTAATACCAAACCTGAGATCTTTCCTATAACATGAGATGTGATATCCAACTCCTTCCCATTTCAATCCTGAGACCCTTCCTATAGCATGAGATGTGATATCCAACTTCTTCCCATTCCAATCCTGAGACCCTTCCTATAACATGAGATGTGATGTCGCAATGCTTCTAATACCAAACCTGAGATCTTTCCTATAGCTTGAGATGTGATATCCAACTCCTTCCCATTCCAATCCTGAGACCCTTCCTATAGCATGAGATGTGATATCTCAAGGCCTCTAATACCAAACCTGAGATTGTTCCTCTAACATGATATGTGATATCCAATTCCTTCCCCTTCCAAACCTGAGAGCCTTCCTATAGCATGAGATATGATAGCCAAGTCCTTCCAATTCCAATCCTGAGACCCTTCCTATAACATGAAATGTGATATCCAACTCCTTCCCATTCCAACCTGAGACCCTTCCTATAGCATGAGATGGGATATCTCAATGCTTCTAATACCAAACCTGAGACTCTTCCTATAACATGAGATGGGATATCCAACTCATTCCCATTCCAATCCTGAGACCCTTCCGATAGCAGAGATGTGATATCTCAATGCTTATACCAAACCTGAGACCCTTCCTATGGCCTGAGATGTCATATACAACTCCTTCCCATTCCAATCCTGAGACCCTTCTTATAGCATGAGATGTGATATCTCAATGCTTATACCAAATCTGAGACACTTCCTATAGCATGATATGTGATATCCAACTCCTTCCCATTCCAATCCTGAGACCCTTCCTATAGCATGAGATGTGATGTCTCAATGCTTCTAATACCAAACCTGAGATCCTTCCTATAACATGAGATGTGATATCCAACTCCTTCCCATTCCAATCCTGAGACCCTTATGATAGCATGAGATGTGATATCTCAATGCCTCTAATACCAAACCTGAGATACTTCCGATAGCATGAGATGTGATATCTCAATGCTTCTAATACCAAACCTGAGATCCTTCCTATAACATGAGATGTGATTTCCAAATCCTTCCCCTTCCAAACCTGAGACCCTCCCTTTAGCATGAGATGTGATATCCAACTCCTTCCCATTCCAATCCTGAGACCCTTCTGATAGCATGAGATGTGATATCTCAATGCTTCTAATACCAAACCTGAGATCCTACCTCTAACATGAAATGTGATATCCATCTCCTTCCCTTTCCAAACCTGGGACCCTGCCTATAGCATGAGATGTGATATCCAAGTCCTTCCCATTCCAATCCTGAGACCCTTCCTATAGCATGAGATGTGATATCACAATGCTTATACCAAACCTGAGACCGTTCCTATAGCTTGAGATGTGATATCCAACTCCTTCCCATTCCAATCCTGAGACCCTTCCTATAGCATGAGATGTGATATCTCAAGGCCTCTACTACCAAACCTGAGATCCTTCCTCTAACATGAAATGTGATATCCAACTCCTTCCCCTTCCAAACCTGAGAGCCTTCCTATAGCATGAGATATGATATCCAAGTCCTTCCCATTCCAATCCTGAGAACCTTCCTATAACATAAAATGTGATATCGTACTCCTTCCCATTCCAACCTGGGACCCTTCCTATATCATGAGATGGGATATCTCAATGCTTCTAATACCAAACCTAAGACCCTTCCTGTAACATGAGATGGGAATATCCAACTCCTTCCCATTCCAATCCTGAGACCCTTCCGATAGCAGAGATGTGATATCTCAATGCTTATACCAAACCTGAGATCCTTCCTATAACATGAGATGTGATATCCAACTCC
Organism: Ambystoma mexicanum; assembly: GCF_040938575.1. Taxonomy (NCBI): domain Eukaryota; kingdom Metazoa; phylum Chordata; class Amphibia; order Caudata; family Ambystomatidae; genus Ambystoma; species Ambystoma mexicanum. The sequence goes on from NW_027182433.1 coordinate 1,683,797, forward strand.
TTCCCATTCCAATCCTGAGACACTTCCTATAGCATGAGATGTGATATCTCACTGCTTATACCAAACCTGAGACCCTTCCTATAGCATGAGATGTGATATCCAACTCCTTCCCATTCCAATCCTGAGACCCTTCCTATAGCATGAGATGTGATATCTCAATGCTTCTAATATCAAACTTGAGACCCTCCCTATAGCATGGGATGTGATACCCAAGTCCTTCCCATTCCAATCCTGAGACACTTCCTATAGCATGAGATGTGATATCTCAATGCTTCTAATACCAAATCTGAGACTCTTCCTATAACATGAGATGGGATATCCAACTCCTTCCCATTCCAATCCTGAGACCCTTCCGATAGCAGAGATGTGATATCTCAATGCTTATACCAAACCTAAGACCCTTCCTATGGCATGAGATGTCATATACAACTCCTTCCCATTCCAATCCTTGAGACCCTTCCTATAGCATGAGATGTGATATCTCAATGCTTATACCAAACCTGAGACCCTTCCTATAGCATGAGATGTGATATCCAACTCCTTCCCATTCCAATCCTGAGACCCTTCCTATAGCATGAGATGTGATGTCTCAATGCTTCTAATACCAAACCTGAGATCCTTCCTATAACATGAGATGTGATATCCAACTCCTTCCCATTCCAATCCCGAGACCCTTCCTATAGCATGAGATGTGATATCTCGATGCTTATACCAAACCTGAGACCTTTCCTATAGCATGAGATGTGATATCCAACTCCTTCCCATTCCAATCCTGAGACCCTTCCTATAGCATGAGATGTGATATCTCAATGCCTCTAATACCAAACCTGAGATCCTTCCTCTAACATGAAATGTGATATCCAACTCCTTCCCTTTCCAAACCTGAGAGCCTACCTATAGCATGAGATGTGATATCCAAGTCCTTCCTATTCCAATCCTTAGACCCTTCCTACAGCATGCAATATGATATCTCAATGATTCTAATAACAAACCTGAGACCCGTCCTATAACATGAGATGGGATATCCAACTCCTTCCCATTCCAATCCTGAGACACTTCCGATAGCAGAGATGTGATATCTCAATGCTTATACCAAACCTGAGACCCTTCCTACGGCATGAGATGTCATATACAACTCCTTCCCATTCCAATCCTGAGACCCTTCCTATAGCATGAGATGTGATGCCTCAATGATTCTAATAACAAACCTGAGACCCGTCCTATAACATGAGATGGGATATCCAACTCCTTCCCATTCCAATCCTGAGACACTTCCGATAGCAGAGATGTGATATCTCAATGCTTATACCAAACCTGAGACCCTTCCTATAACATGAGATGTGATATCCAACTCCTTCCCGGTCCAAACCTGAGACCCTTCCTATAGCATATGTGATATCCAACTCCTTCCCATTCCAAACATGAGACCCTTCCTATAGCAAGAATGTAATATCCAACTCCTTCCCATTCCAATCCTGAGACCATTCCTATAGCATGAGATGTGATATCTCAATGCTTCTAATACCAAACCTGAGATCCTTCCTATGACATGAGATCTGATATCCAATTCCTCCCCATTCCAAACCTGAGAACCTTCCTACAGCATGCGATGTGATATCTCAATGCTTCTAATACCAAACCCGAGACCAGTCCTATAACATGAGATTGGATATCCAACTCCTTCCCCTTCCAAACCTGAGACCCTTCCTATATCATGAGATGTGATATCCAACTCCTTCCCGGTCCAAACCTGAGACCCTTCCTATAGCATATGTGATATCCAACTCCTTCCCATTCCAAACATGAGACCCTTCCTATAGCAAGAATGTAATATCCAACTCCTTCCCATTCCAATCCTGAGACCATTCCTATAGCATGAGATGTGATATCTCAATGCTTCTAATACCAAACCTGAGATCCTTCCTATGACATGAGATCTGATATCCAATTCCTCCCCATTCCAAACCTGAGAACCTTCCTACAGCATGCGATGTGATATCTCAATGCTTCTAATACCAAACCCGAGACCAGTCCTATAACATGAGATTGGATATCCAACTCCTTCCCCTTCCAAACCTGAGACCCTTCCTATATCATGAGATGTGATATCCAACTTCTTCCCATTCCAATCATGAGACCCTTCCTATAACATGAGATGTGATATCTCAATGCTTATACCAAACCTGAGACCCTTCCTATGGCCTGAGATGTCATATACAACTCCTTCCCATTCCAATCCTGAGACCCTTCCTATAGCATGAGATGTGATGCCTCAATGATTCTAATAACAAACCTGAGACCCGTCCTATAACATGAGATGGGATATCCAACTCCTTCCCATTCCAATCCTGAGACACTTCCGATAGCAGAGATGTGATATCTCAATGCTTATACCAAACCTGAGACCCTTCCTATAACATGAGATGTGATATCCAACTCCTTCCCGGTCCAAACCTGAGACCCTTCCTATAGCATATGTGATATCCAACTCCTTCCCATTCCAAACATGAGACCCTTCCTATAGCAAGAATGTAATATCCAACTCCTTCCCATTCCAATCCTGAGACCATTCCTATAGCATGAGATGTGATATCTCAATGCTTCTAATACCAAACCTGAGATCCTTCCTATGACATGAGATCTGATATCCAATTCCTCCCCATTCCAAACCTGAGAACCTTCCTACAGCATGCGATGTGATATCTCAATGCTTCTAATACCAAACCCGAGACCAGTCCTATAACATGAGATTGGATATCCAACTCCTTCCGCTTCCAAACCTGAGACCCTTCCTATATCATGAGATGTGATATCCAACTTCTTCCCATTCCAATCCTGAGACCCTTCCTATAACATGAGATGTGATGTCTCAATGCTTCTAATACCAAACCTGAGATCTTTCCTATAACATGAGATGTGATATCCAACTCCTTCCCATTCCAATCCTGAGACCCTTCCTATAGCATGAGATGTGATATCTCAATGCTTATACCAAACCTGAGACCCTTCCTATAGCTTGAGATGTGATATCCAACTCCTTCCCATTCCAATCCTGAGACCCTTCCTATAGCATGAGATGTGATATCTCAAGGCCTCTAATACCAAACCTGAGATCCTTCCTCTAACATGAAATGTGATATCCAACTCCTTCCCCTTCCAAACCTGAGAGCCTTCCTATAGCATGAGATATGATATCCAAGTCCTTCCCATCCAATCCTGAGACCCTTCCTATAACATGAAATGTGATATCCAACTCCTTCCCATTCCAACCTGAGACCCTTCCTATAGCATGAGATGGGATATCCAACTCCTTCCAAATCCAATACTGATACCCTTCCGATAGCATGAGATGTGATATCCCAATGCTTCTACCAAACCTGAGACCCATACTATGGCATGAGATGTGATATCAAACTCCTTCCCATTCCCATCCTGAGACCCTACCTATAGCTTGAGATGTGATATCCAACTCCTTCCCATTCCAATTCTGAGACCCTTCCTATACCATGAGACTTGATATCTCAATGCTTCTAATACCAAACCTGAGACCCGTCCTATAACATGAGATGTGATATCCAAATCCTTCCCCTTCCAAACCTTAGACCCTTCCTTTATCATGAGATGTGATATCCAATTCCTTCCCATTCCAATCCTGAGACCCTTCCGATATCATGAGATTTGTTATCTCAATGCTTCTAATATCAAACTTGAGACCCTCCCTATAGCATGAGATGTGACATCCAAGTCCTCCCCATTCCAATCCTGAGACCCTTCCTATAGCATGAGATGTGATATCTCAATGCTTCTAATACCAAACCTGAGACCCTTCCTATAACATGAGATGGGATATCCAACTCCTTCCCATTCCAATCCTGAGACCCTTCCGATAGCAGAGATGTGATATCTCAATGCTTATACCAAACCTGAGACCCTTCCTATGGCCTGATTTGTCATATACAACTCCTTCCCATTCCAATCCTGAGACCCTTCCCATAGCATGAGATGTGATATCTGAATGCTTATACCAAATCTGAGACCCTTCCTATAGCATGAGATGTGATATCCAACTCCTTCCCATTCCAATCCTGAGACCCTTCCTATAGCATGAGATGTGATGTCTCAATGCTTCTAATACCAAACCTGAGATCCTTCCTATAACATGAGATGTGATATCCAACTCCTTCCCATTCCAATCCTGAGACCCTTATGATAGCATGAGATGTGATATCTCAATGCCTCTAATACCAAACCTGAGATACTTCCGATAGCATGAGATGTGATATCTCAATGCTTCTAATACCAAACCTGAGATCCTTCCTATAACATGAGATGTGATTTCCAAATCCTTCCCCTTCCAAACCTGAGACCCTCACTTTAGCATGAGATGTGATATCCAACTCCTTCCCATTCCAATCCTGAGACCCTTCTGATAGCATGAGATGTGATATCTCAATGCCTCTAATACCAAACCTGAGATCCTACCTCTAACATGAAATGTGATATCCATCTCCTTCCCTTTCCAAACCTGAGACCCTGCCTATAGCATGAGATGTGATATCCAAGTCCTTCCCATTCCAATCCTGAGACCCTTCCTATAGCATGAGATGTGATATCACAATGCTTATACCAAACCTGAGACCGTTCCTATAGCTTGAGATGTGATATCCAACTCCTTCCCATTCCAATCCTGAGACCCTTCCTATAGCATGAGATGTGATATCTCAAGGCCTCTTATACCAAACCTGAGATCCTTCCTCTAACATGAAATGTGATATCCAACTCCTTCCCCTTCCAAACCTGAGAGCCTTCCTATAGCATGAGATATGATATCCAAGTCCTTCCCATTCCAATCCTGAGAACCTTCCTATAACATAAAATGTGATATCCTACTCCTTCCCATTCCAACCTGGGACCCTTCCTATATCATGAGATGGGATATCTCAATGCTTCTAATACCAAACCTGAGACCCTTCCTATAACATGAGATGGGAATATCCAATTCCTTCCCATTCCAATCCTGAGACCCTTCCGATAGCAGAGATGTGATATCTCAATGCTTATACCAAACCTGAGATCCTTCCTATAACATGAGATGTGATATCCAACTCCTTCCCATTCCAATCCTGAGACAATTCCTATAGCATGAGATGTGATATCTCACTGCTTATACCAAACCTGAGACCCTTCCTATAGCATGAGATGTGATATCCAACTCCTTCCCATTCCAATCCTGAGACCCTTCCTATAGCATGAGATGTGATATCTCAATGCTTCTAATATCAAACTTGAGACCCTCCCTATAGCATGAGATGTGATACCCAAGTCCTTCCCATTCCAATCCTGAGACACTTCCTATAGCATGAGATGTGATATCTCAATGCTTCTAATACCAAATCTGAGACTCTTCCTATAACATGAGATGGGATATCCAACTCCTTCCCATTCCAATCCTGAGACCCTTCCGATAGCAGAGTTGTGATATCTCAATGCTTATACCAAACCTAAGACCCTTCCTATGGCATGAGATGTCATATACAACTCCTTCCCATTCCAATCCTTGAGACCCTTCCTATAGCATGAGATGTGATATCTCAATGCTTATACCAAACCTGAGACCCTTCCTATAGCATGAGATGTGATATCCAACTCCTTCCCATTCCAATCCTGAGACCCTTCCTATAGCATGAGATGTGATGTCTCAATGCTTCTAATACCAAACCTGAGATCCTTCCTATAACATGAGATGTGATATCCAACTCCTTCCCATTCCAATCCCGAGACCCTTCCTATAGCATGAGATGTGATATCTCGATGCTTATACCAAACCTGAGACCTTTCCTATAGCATGAGATGTGATATCCAACTCCTTCCCATTCCAATCCTGAGACCCTTCCTATAGCATGAGATGTGATATCTCAATGCCTCTAATACCAAACCTGATATCCTTCCTCTAACATGAAATGTGATATCCAACTCCTTCCCTTTCCAAACCTGAGAGCCTACCTATAGCATGAGATGTGATATCCAAGTCCTTCCTATTCCAATCCTTAGACCCTTCCTACAGCATGCAATATGATATCTCAATGATTCTAATAACAAACCTGAGACCCGTCCTATAACATGAGATGGGATATCCAACTCCTTCCCATTCCAATCCTGAGACACTTCCGATAGCAGAGATGTGATATCTCAATGCTTATACCAAACATGAGATGTGATATCCAACTCCTTCCCGGTCCAAACCTGAGACCCTTCCTATAGCATATGTGATATCCAACTCCTTCCCATTCCAAACATGAGACCCTTCCTATAGCAAGAATGTAATATCCAACTCCTTCCCATTCCAATCCTGAGACCATTCCTATAGCATGAGATGTGATATCTCAATGCTTCTAATACCAAACCTGAGATCCTTCCTATGACATGAGATGTGATATCCAATTCCTCCCCATTCCAAACCTGAGAACCTTCCTACAGCATGCGATGTGATATCTCAATGCTTCTAATACCAAACCCGAGACCAGTCCTATAACATGAGATTGGATATCCAACTCCTTCCCCTTCCAAACCTGAGACCCTTCCTATAGCATGAGATGTGATATCCAACTTCTTCCCATTCCAATCCTGAGACCCTTCCTACAGCATGCGATGTGATATCTCAATGCTTCTAATACCAAACCTGAGATCCTTCCTATGACATGAGATGTGATATCCAATTCCTCCCCATTCCAAACCTGAGAACCTTCCTACAGCATGCGATGTGATATCTCAATGCTTCTAATACCAAACCCGAGACCAGTCCTATAACATGAGATTGGATATCCAACTCCTTCCCCTTCCAAACCTGAGACCCTTCCTATAGCATGAGATGTGATATCCAACTTCTTCCCATTCCAATCCTGAGACCCTTCCTACAGCATGCGATGTGATATCTCAATGCTTCTAATACCAAACCCGAGACCAGTCCTATAACATGAGATTGGATATCCAACTCCTTCCCATTCCAATCCTGAGACCCTTCCGATAGCAGAGTTGTGATATCTCAATGCTTATACCAAACCTAAGACCCTTCCTATGGCATGAGATGTCATATACAACTCCTTCCCATTCCAATCCTTGAGACCCTTCCTATAGCATGAGATGTGATATCTCAATGCTTATACCAAACCTGAGACCCTTCCTATAGCATGAGATGTGATATCCAACTCCTTCCCATTCCAATCCTGAGACCCTTCCTATAGCATGAGATGTGATGTCTCAATGCTTCTAATACCAAACCTGAGATCCTTCCTATAACATGAGATGTGATATCCAACTCCTTCCCATTCCAATCCCGAGACCCTTCCTATAGCATGAGATGTGATATCTCGATGCTTATACCAAACCTGAGACCTTTCCTATAGCATGAGATGTGATATCCAACTCCTTCCCATTCCAATCCTGAGACCCTTCCTATAGCATGAGATGTGATATCTCAATGCCTCTAATACCAAACCTGATATCCTTCCTCTAACATGAAATGTGATATCCAACTCCTTCCCTTTCCAAACCTGAGAGCCTACCTATAGCATGAGATGTGATATCCAAGTCCTTCCTATTCCAATCCTTAGACCCTTCCTACAGCATGCAATATGATATCTCAATGATTCTAATAACAAACCTGAGACCCGTCCTATAACATGAGATGGGATATCCAACTCCTTCCCATTCCAATCCTGAGACACTTCCGATAGCAGAGATGTGATATCTCAATGCTTATACCAAACCTGAGACCCTTCCTATAACATGAGATGTGATATCCAACTCCTTCCCGGTCCAAACCTGAGACCCTTCCTATAGCATATGTGATATCCAACTCCTTCCCATTCCAAACATGAGACCCTTCCTATAGCAAGAATGTAATATCCAACTCCTTCCCATTCCAATCCTGAGACCATTCCTATAGCATGAGATGTGATATCTCAATGCTTCTAATACCAAACCTGAGATCCTTCCTATGACATGAGATGTGATATCCAATTCCTCCCCATTCCAAACCTGAGAACCTTCCTACAGCATGCGATGTGATATCTCAATGCTTCTAATACCAAACCCGAGACCAGTCCTATAACATGAGATTGGATATCCAACTCCTTCCCCTTCCAAACCTGAGACCCTTCCTATAGCATGAGATGTGATATCCAACTTCTTCCCATTCCAATCCTGAGACCCTTCCTACAGCATGCGATGTGATATCTCAATGCTTCTAATACCAAACCCGAGACCAGTCCTATAACATGAGATTGGATATCCAACTCCTTCCCCTTCCAAACCTGAGACCCTTCCTATAGCATGAGATGTGATATCTCAATGCTTATACCAAACCTGAGACCCTTCCTATAGCTTGAGATGTGATATCCAACTCCTTCCCATTCCAATCCTGAGACCCTTCCTATAGCATGAGATGTGATATCTCAAGGCCTCTAATACCAAACCTGAGATCCTTCCTCTAACATGAAATGTGATATCCAACTCCTTCCCCTTCCAAACCTGAGAGCCTTCCTATAGCATGAGATATGATATTCAACTCCTTCCCATTCCAACCTGAGACCCTTCCTATAGCATGAGATGGGATATCCAACTCCTTCCAAATCCAATACTGATACCCTTCCGATAGCATGAGATGTGATATCCCAATGCTTCTACCAAACCTGAGACCCATACTATGGCATGAGATGTGATATCAAACTCCTTCCCATTCCAATCCTGAGACCCTACCTATAGCTTGAGATGTGATATCCAACTCCTTCCCATTCCAATTCTGAGACCCTTCCTATACCATGAGACTTGATATCTCAATGCTTCTAATACCAAACCTGAGACCCGTCCTATAACATGAGATGTGATATCCAAATCCTTCCCCTTCCAAACCTTAGACCCTTCCTTTATCATGAGATGTGATATCCAATTCCTTCCCATTCCAATCCTGAGACCCTTCCGATATCATGAGATTTGTTATCTCAATGCTTCTAATATCAAACATGAGACCCTCCCTATAGCATGAGATGTGACATCCAAGTCCTCCCCATTCCAATCCTGAGACCCTTCCTATAGCATGAGATGTGATATCTCAATGCTTATAATACCAAACCTGAGACCCTTCCTATAACATGAGATGGGATATCCAACTCCTTCCCATTCCAATCCTGAGACCCTTCCGATAGCAGAGATGTGATATCTCAATGCTTATACCAAACCTGAGACCCTTCCTATGGCCTGATTTGTCATATACAACTCCTTCCCATTCCAATCCTGAGACCCTTCCCATAGCATGAGATGTGATATCTGAATGCTTATACCAAATCTGAGACCCTTCCTATAGCATGAGATGTGATATCCAACTCCTTCCCATTCCAATCCTGAGACCCTTCCTATAGCATGAGATGTGATGTCTCAATGCTTCTAATACCAAACCTGAGATCCTTCCTATAACATGAGATGTGATATCCAACTCCTTCCCATTCCAATCCTGAGACCCTTATGATAGCATGAGATGTGATATCTCAATGCCTCTAATACCAAACCTGAGATACTTCCGATAGCATGAGATGTGATATCTCAATGCTTCTAATACCAAACCTGAGATCCTTCCTATAACATGAGATGTGATTTCCAAATCCTTCCCCTTCCAAACCTGAGACCCTCACTTTAGCATGAGATGTGATATCCAACTCCTTCCCATTCCAATCCTGAGACCCTTCTGATAGCATGAGATGTGATATCTCAATGCCTCTAATACCAAACCTGAGATCCTACCTCTAACATGAAATGTGATATCCATCTCCTTCCCTTTCCAAACCTGAGACCCTGCCTATAGCATGAGATGTGATATCCAAGTCCTTCCCATTCCAATCCTGAGACCCTTCCTATAGCATGAGATGTGATATCACAATGCTTATACCAAACCTGAGACCGTTCCTATTTCTTGAGATGTGATATCCAACTCCTTCCCATTCCAATCCTGAAACCCTTCCTATAGCATGAGATGTGATGTCTCAAGGCCTCTAATACCAAACCTGAGATCCTTCCTCTAACATGAAATGTGATATCCAACTCCTTCCCCTTCCAAACCTGAGAGCCTTCCTATAGCATGAGATATGATATCCAAGTCCTTCCCATTCCAATCCTGAGAACCTTCCTATAACATAAAATGTGATATCCTACTCGTTCCCATTCCAACCTGGGACCCTTCCTATATCATGAGATGGGATATCTCAATGCTTCTAATACCAAACCTGAGACTCTTCCTATAACATGAGATGGGATATCCAACTCATTCCCATTCCAATCCTGAGACCCTTCCTATAGCATGAGATGTGATATCTCAATGCTTATACCAAACCTGAGACCTTTCCTATAGCATGAGATGTGATATCCAACTCCTTCCCATTCCAATCCTGAGACCCTTCTTATAGCATGAGATGTGATATCTCAATGCTTATACCAAATCTGAGACCCTTCCTATAGCATGAGATGTGATATCCAACTCCTTCCCATTCCAATCCTGAGACCCTTATGATAGCATGAGATGTGATATCTCAATGCCTCTAATACCAAACCTGAGATACTTCCGATAGCATGAGATGTGATATCTCAATGCTTCTAATACCAAACCTGAGATCCTTCCTATAACATGAGATGTGATTTCCAAATCCTTCCCTTTCCAAACCTGAGACCCTCACTTTAGCATGAGATGTGATGTCCAACTCCTTCCCATTCCAATCCTGAGACCCTTCTGATAGCATGAGATGTGATATTTCAATGCCTCTAATACCAAACCTGAGATCCTACCTCTAACATGAAATGTGATATCCATCTCCTTCCCTTTCCAAACCTGAGACCCTGCCTATAGCATGAGATGTGATATCCAAGTCCTTTCCATTCCAATCCTGAGACCCTTCCTATAGCATGTGATTTGATATCTCAATACTTATACCAAACCTGAGACCCTTCCTATGGATTGAGATGTCATATACAACTCCTTCCCATTCCAATCCTGAGACTCTTCCTATAGCATGAGATGGGATATCTCAATGCTTATACCAAACCTGAGACCCTTCCTATAGCATGAGATGTGATATCCAACTTCTTCCCATTCCAATCCTGAGACCCTTCCTATAACATGAGATGTGATGTCGCAATGCTTCTAATACCAAACCTGAGATCTTTCCTATAACATGAGATGTGATATCCAACTCCTTCCCATTTCAATCCTGAGACCCTTCCTATAGCATGAGATGTGATATCCAACTTCTTCCCATTCCAATCCTGAGACCCTTCCTATAACATGAGATGTGATGTCGCAATGCTTCTAATACCAAACCTGAGATCTTTCCTATAGCTTGAGATGTGATATCCAACTCCTTCCCATTCCAATCCTGAGACCCTTCCTATAGCATGAGATGTGATATCTCAAGGCCTCTAATACCAAACCTGAGATTGTTCCTCTAACATGATATGTGATATCCAATTCCTTCCCCTTCCAAACCTGAGAGCCTTCCTATAGCATGAGATATGATAGCCAAGTCCTTCCAATTCCAATCCTGAGACCCTTCCTATAACATGAAATGTGATATCCAACTCCTTCCCATTCCAACCTGAGACCCTTCCTATAGCATGAGATGGGATATCTCAATGCTTCTAATACCAAACCTGAGACTCTTCCTATAACATGAGATGGGATATCCAACTCATTCCCATTCCAATCCTGAGACCCTTCCGATAGCAGAGATGTGATATCTCAATGCTTATACCAAACCTGAGACCCTTCCTATGGCCTGAGATGTCATATACAACTCCTTCCCATTCCAATCCTGAGACCCTTCTTATAGCATGAGATGTGATATCTCAATGCTTATACCAAATCTGAGACACTTCCTATAGCATGATATGTGATATCCAACTCCTTCCCATTCCAATCCTGAGACCCTTCCTATAGCATGAGATGTGATGTCTCAATGCTTCTAATACCAAACCTGAGATCCTTCCTATAACATGAGATGTGATATCCAACTCCTTCCCATTCCAATCCTGAGACCCTTATGATAGCATGAGATGTGATATCTCAATGCCTCTAATACCAAACCTGAGATACTTCCGATAGCATGAGATGTGATATCTCAATGCTTCTAATACCAAACCTGAGATCCTTCCTATAACATGAGATGTGATTTCCAAATCCTTCCCCTTCCAAACCTGAGACCCTCCCTTTAGCATGAGATGTGATATCCAACTCCTTCCCATTCCAATCCTGAGACCCTTCTGATAGCATGAGATGTGATATCTCAATGCTTCTAATACCAAACCTGAGATCCTACCTCTAACATGAAATGTGATATCCATCTCCTTCCCTTTCCAAACCTGGGACCCTGCCTATAGCATGAGATGTGATATCCAAGTCCTTCCCATTCCAATCCTGAGACCCTTCCTATAGCATGAGATGTGATATCACAATGCTTATACCAAACCTGAGACCGTTCCTATAGCTTGAGATGTGATATCCAATTCCTTCCCATTCCAATCCTGAGACCCTTCCTATAGCATGAGATGTGATATCTCAAGGCCTCTACTACCAAACCTGAGATCCTTCCTCTAACATGAAATGTGATATCCAACTCCTTCCCCTTCCAAACCTGAGAGCCTTCCTATAGCATGAGATATGATATCCAAGTCCTTCCCATTCCAATCCTGAGAACCTTCCTATAACATAAAATGTGATATCGTACTCCTTCCCATTCCAACCTGGGACCCTTCCTATATCATGAGATGGGATATCTCAATGCTTCTAATACCAAACCTAAGACCCTTCCTGTAACATGAGATGGGAATATCCAACTCCTTCCCATTCCAATCCTGAGACTCTTCCGATAGCAGAGATGTGATATCTCAATGCTTATACCAAACCTGAGATCCTTCCTATAACATGAGATGTGATATCCAACTCCTTCCCATTCCAATCCTGAGACACTTCCTATAGCATGAGATGTGATATCTCACTGCTTATACCAAACCTGAGACCCTTCCTATAGCATGAGATGTGATATCCAACTCCTTCCCATTCCAATCCTGAGACCCTTCCTATAGCATGAGATGTGATATCTCAATGCTTCTAATATCAAACTTGAGACCCTCCCTATAGCATGGGATGTGATACCCAAGTCCTTCCCATTCCAATCCTGAGACACTTCCTATAGCATGAGATGTGATATCTCAATGCTTCTAATACCAAATCTGAGACTCTTCCTATAACATGAGATGGGATATCCAACTCCTTCCCATTCCAATCCTGAGACCCTTCCGATAGCAGAGATGTGATATCTCAATGCTTATACCAAACCTAAGACCCTTCCTATGGCATGAGATGTCATATACAACTCCTTCCCATTCCAATCCTTGAGACCCTTCCTATAGCATGAGATGTGATATCTCAATGCTTATACCAAACCTGAGACCCTTCCTATAGCATGAGATGTGATATCCAACTCCTTCCCATTCCAATCCTGAGACCCTTCCTATAGCATGAGATGTGATGTCTCAATGCTTCTAATACCAAACCTGAGATCCTTCCTATAACATGAGATGTGATATCCAACTCCTTCCCATTCCAATCCCGAGACCCTTCCTATAGCATGAGATGTGATATCTCGATGCTTATACCAAACCTGAGACCTTTCCTATAGCATGAGATGTGATATCCAACTCCTTCCCATTCCAATCCTGAGACCCTTCCTATAGCATGAGATGTGATATCTCAATGCCTCTAATACCAAACCTGAGATCCTTCCTCTAACATGAAATGTGATATCCAACTCCTTCCCTTTCCAAACCTGAGAGCCTACCTATAGCATGAGATGTGATATCCAAGTCCTTCCTATTCCAATCCTTAGACCCTTCCTACAGCATGCAATATGATATCTCAATGATTCTAATAACAAACCTGAGACCCGTCCTATAACATGAGATGGGATATCCAACTCCTTCCCATTCCAATCCTGAGACACTTCCGATAGCAGAGATGTGATATCTCAATGCTTATACCAAACCTGAGACCCTTCCTATAACATGAGATGTGATATCCAACTCCTTCCCGGTCCAAACCTGAGACCCTTCCTATAGCATATGTGATATCCAACTCCTTCCCATTCCAAACATGAGACCCTTCCTATAGCAAGAATGTAATATCCAACTCCTTCCCATTCCAATCCTGAGACCATTCCTATAGCATGAGATGTGATATCTCAATGCTTCTAATACCAAACCTGAGATCCTTCCTATGACATGAGATCTGATATCCAATTCCTCCCCATTCCAAACCTGAGAACCTTCCTACAGCATGCGATGTGATATCTCAATGCTTCTAATACCAAACCCGAGACCAGTCCTATAACATGAGATTGGATATCCAACTCCTTCCCCTTCCAAACCTGAGACCCTTCCTATATCATGAGATGTGATATCCAACTTCTTCCCATTCCAATCCTGAGACCCTTCCTATAACATGAGATGTGATGTCTCAATGCTTCTAATACCAAACCTGAGATCTTTCCTATAACATGAGATGTGATATCCAACTCCTTCCCATTCCAATCCTGAGACCCTTCCTATAGCATGAGATGTGATATCTCAATGCTTATACCAAACCTGAGACCCTTCCTATAGCTTGAGATGTGATATCCAACTCCTTCCCATTCCAATCCTGAGACCCTTCCTATAGCATGAGATGTGATATCTCAAGGCCTCTAATACCAAACCTGAGATCCTTCCTCTAACATGAAATGTGATATCCAACTCCTTCCCCTTCCAAACCTGAGAGCCTTCCTATAGCATGAGATATGATATCCAAGTCCTTCCCATCCAATCCTGAGACCCTTCCTATAACATGAAATGTGATATCCAACTCCTTCCCATTCCAACCTGAGACCCTTCCTATAGCATGAGATGGGATATCCAACTCCTTCCAAATCCAATACTGATACCCTTCCGATAGCATGAGATGTGATATCCCAATGCTTCTACCAAACCTGAGACCCATACTATGGCATGAGATGTGATATCAAACTCCTTCCCATTCCCATCCTGAGACCCTACCTATAGCTTGAGATGTGATATCCAACTCCTTCCCATTCCAATTCTGAGACCCTTCCTATACCATGAGACTTGATATCTCAATGCTTCTAATACCAAACCTGAGACCCGTCCTATAACATGAGATGTGATATCCAAATCCTTCCCCTTCCAAACCTTAGACCCTTCCTTTATCATGAGATGTGATATCCAATTCCTTCCCATTCCAATCCTGAGACCCTTCCGATATCATGAGATTTGTTATCTCAATGCTTCTAATATCAAACTTGAGACCCTCCCTATAGCATGAGATGTGACATCCAAGTCCTCCCCATTCCAATCCTGAGACCCTTCCTATAGCATGAGATGTGATATCTCAATGCTTCTAATACCAAACCTGAGACCCTTCCTATAACATGAGATGGGATATCCAACTCCTTCCCATTCCAATCCTGAGACCCTTCCGATAGCAGAGATGTGATATCTCAATGCTTATACCAAACCTGAGACCCTTCCTATGGCCTGATTTGTCATATACAACTCCTTCCCATTCCAATCCTGAGACCCTTCCCATAGCATGAGATGTGATATCTGAATGCTTATACCAAATCTGAGACCCTTCCTATAGCATGAGATGTGATATCCAACTCCTTCCCATTCCAATCCTGAGACCCTTCCTATAGCATGAGATGTGATGTCTCAATGCTTCTAATACCAAACCTGAGATCCTTCCTATAACATGAGATGTGATATCCAACTCCTTCCCATTCCAATCCTGAGACCCTTATGATAGCATGAGATGTGATATCTCAATGCCTCTAATACCAAACCTGAGATACTTCCGATAGCATGAGATGTGATATCTCAATGCTTCTAATACCAAACCTGAGATCCTTCCTATAACATGAGATGTGATTTCCAAATCCTTCCCCTTCCAAACCTGAGACCCTCACTTTAGCATGAGATGTGATATCCAACTCCTTCCCATTCCAATCCTGAGACCCTTCTGATAGCATGAGATGTGATATCTCAATGCCTCTAATACCAAACCTGAGATCCTACCTCTAACATGAAATGTGATATCCATCTCCTTCCCTTTCCAAACCTGAGACCCTGCCTATAGCATGAGATGTGATATCCAAGTCCTTCCCATTCCAATCCTGAGACCCTTCCTATAGCATGAGATGTGATATCACAATGCTTATACCAAACCTGAGACCGTTCCTATAGCTTGAGATGTGATATCCAACTCCTTCCCATTCCAATCCTGAGACCCTTCCTATAGCATGAGATGTGATATCTCAAGGCCTCTAATACCAAACCTGAGATCCTTCCTCTAACATGAAATGTGATATCCAACTCCTTCCCCTTCCAAACCTGAGAGCCTTCCTATAGCATGAGATATGATATCCAAGTCCTTCCCATTCCAATCCTGAGAACCTTCCTATAACATAAAATGTGATATCCTACTCCTTCCCATTCCAACCTGGGACCCTTCCTATATCATGAGATGGGATATCTCAATGCTTCTAATACCAAACCTGAGACTCTTCCTATAACATGAGATGGGATATCCAACTCATTCCCATTCCAATCCTGAGACCCTTCCGATAGCAGAGATGTGATATCTCAATGCTTATACCAAACCTGAGACCCTTCCTATGGCCTGAGATGTCATATACAACTCCTTCCCATTCCAATCCTGAGACCCTTCTTATAGCATGAGATGTGATATCTCAATGCTTATACCAAATCTGAGACCCTTCCTATAGCATGAGATGTGATATCCAACTCCTTCCCATTCCAATCCTGAGACCCTTCCTATAGCATGAGATGTGATGTCTCAATGCTTCTAATACCAAACCTGAGATCCTTCCTATAACATGAGATGTGATATCCAACTCCTTCCCATTCCAATCCTGAGACCCTTATGATAGCATGAGATGTGATATCTCAATGCCTCTAATACCAAACCTGAGATACTTCCGATAGCATGAGATGTGATATCTCAATGCTTCTAATACCAAACCTGAGATCCTTCCTATTACATGAGATGTGATTTCCAAATCCTTCCCCTTCCAAACCTGAGACCCTCCCTTTAGCATGAGATGTGATATCCAACTCCTTCCCATTCCAATCCTGAGACCCTTCTGATAGCATGAGATGTGATATCTCAATGCCTCTAATACCAAACCTGAGATCCTACCTCTAACATGAAATGTGATATCCATCTCCTTCCCTTTCCAAACCTGGGACCCTGCCTATAGCATGAGATGTGATATCCAAGTCCTTCCCATTCCAATCCTGAGACCCTTCCTATAGCATGAGATGTGATATCACAATGCTTATACCAAACCTGAGACCGTTCCTATAGCTTGAGATGTGATATCCAACTCCTTCCCATTCCAATCCTGAGACCCTTCCTATAGCATGAGATGTGATATCTCAAGGCCTCTACTACCAAACCTGAGATCCTTCCTCTAACATGAAATGTGATATCCAACTCCTTCCCCTTCCAAACCTAAGAGCCTTCCTATAGCATGAGATATGATATCCAAGTCCTTCCCATTCCAATCCTGAGAACCTTCCTATAACATAAAATGTGATATCGTACTCCTTCCCATTCCAACCTGGGACCCTTCCTATATCATGAGATGGGATATCTCAATGCTTCTAATACCAAACCTGAGACCCTTCCTATAACATGAGATGGGAATATCCAACTCCTTCCCATTCCAATCCTGAGACCCTTCCGATACCAGAGATGTGATATCTCAATGCTTATACCAAACCTGAGATCCTTCCTATAACATGAGATGTGATATCCAACTCCTTCCCATTCCAATCCTGAGACACTTCCTATAGCATGAGATGTGATATCTCACTGCTTATACCAAACCTGAGACCCTTCCTATAGCATGAGATGTGATATCCAACTCCTTCCCATTCCAATCCTGATACCCTTCCTATAGCATGAGATGTGATATCTCAATGCTTCTAATATCAAACTTGAGACCCTCCCTATAGCATGAGATGTGATACCCAAGTCCTTCCCATTCCAATCCTGAGACACTTCCTATAGCATGAGATGTGATATCTCAATGCTTCTAATACCAAACCTGAGACTCTTCCTATAACATGAGATGGGATATCCAACTCCTTCCCATTCCAATCCTGAGACCCTTCCGATAGCAGAGATGTGATATCTCAATGCTTATACCAAACCTAAGACCCTTCCTATGGCATGAGATGTCATATACAACTCCTTCCCATTCCAATCCTTGAGACCCTTCCTATAGCATGAGATGTGATATCTCAATGCTTATACCAAACCTGAGACCCTTCCTATAGCATGAGATGTGATATCCAACTCCTTCCCATTCCAATCCTGAGACCCTTCCTATAGCATGAGATGTGATGTCTCAATGCTTCTAATACCAAACCTGAGATCCTTCCTATAACATGAGATGTGATATCCAACTCCTTCCCATTCCAATCCCGAGACCCTTCCTATAGCATGAGATGTGATATCTCGATGCTTATACCAAACCTGAGACCTTTCCTATAGCATGAGATGTGATATCCAACTCCTTCCCATTCCAATCCTGAGACCCTTCCTATAGCATGAGATGTGATATCTCAATGCTTATACCAAATCTGAGACCCTTCCTATAGCATGAGATGTGATATCCAACTCCTTCCCATTCCAATCCTGAGACCCTTCCTATAGCATGAGATGTGATGTCTCAATGCTTCTAATACCAAACCTGAGATCCTTCCTATAACATGAGATGTGATATCCAACTCCTTCCCATTCCAATCCTGAGACCCTTATGATAGCATGAGATGTGATATCTCAATGCCTCTAATACCAAACCTGGGATACTTCCGATAGCATGAGATGTGATATCTCAATGCTTCTAATACCAAACCTGAGATCCTTCCTATAACATGAGATGTGATTTCCAAATCCTTCCCCTTCCAAACCTGAGACCCTCCCTTTAGCATGAGATGTGATATCCAACTCCTTCCCATTCCAATCCTGAGACCCTTCTGATAGCATGAGATGTGATATTTCAATGCCTCTAATACCAAACCTGAGATCCTACCTCTAACATGAAATGTGATATCCATCTCCTTCCCTTTCCAAACCTGAGACCCTGCCTATAGCATGAGATGTGATATCCAAGTCCTTTCCATTCCAATCCTGAGACCCTTCCTATAGCATGTGATGTGATATCTCAATGATTATACCAAACCTGAGACCCTTCCTATGGCATGAGATGTCATATACAACTCCTTCCCATTCCAATCCTGAGACCCTTCCTATAGCATGAGATGTGATATCTCAATGCTTATACCAAACCTGAGACCCTTCCTATAGCATGAGATGTGATATCCAACTTCTTCCCATTCCAATCCTGAGACCCTTCCTATAACATGAGATGTGATGTCGCAATGCTTCTAATACCAAACCTGAGATCTTTCCTATAACATGAGATGTGATATCCAACTCCTTCCCATTTCAATCCTGAGACCCTTCCTATAGCATGAGATGTGATATCCAACTTCTTCCCATTCCAATCCTGAGACCCTTCCTATAACATGAGATGTGATGTCACAATGCTTCTAATACCAAACCTGAGATCTTTCCTATAGCTTGAGATGTGATATCCAACTCCTTCCCATTCCAATCCTGAGACCCTTCCTATAGCATGAGATGTGATATCTCAAGGCCTCTAATACCAAACCTGAGATCGTTCCTCTAACATGAAATGTGATATCCAACTCCTTCCCCTTCCAAACCTGAGAGCCTTCCTATAGCATGAGATATGATAGCCAAGTCCTTCCAATTCCAATCCTGAGACCCTTCCTATAACATGAAATTTGATATCCAACTCCTTCCCATTCCAACCTGAGACCCTTCCTATAGCATGAGATGGGATATCTCAATGCTTCTAATACCAAAAATGAGACTCTTCCTATAACATGAGATGGGATATCCAACTCATTCCCATTCCAATCCTGAGACCCTTCCGATAGCAGAGATGTGATATCTCAATGCTTATACCAAACCTGAGACCCTTCCTATGGCCTGAGATGTCATATACAACTCCTTCCCATTCCAATCCTGAGACCCTTCTTATAGCATGAGATGTGATATCTCAATGCTTATACCAAATCTGAGACCCTTCCTATAGCATGAGATGTGATATCCAACTCCTTCCCATTCCAATCCTGAGACCCTTCCTATAGCATGAGATGTGATGTCTCAATGCTTCTAATACCAAACCTGAGATCCTTCCTATAACATGAGATGTGATATCCAACTCCTTCCCATTCCAATCCTGAGATCCTTATGATAGCATGAGATGTGATATCTCAATGCCTCTAATACCAAACCTGAGATCCTTCCTATAACATGAGATGTGATTTCCAAATCCTTCCCCTTCCAAACCTGAGACCCTCCCTTTAGCATGAGATGTGATATCCAACTCCTTCCCATTCCAATCCTGAGACCCTTCTGATAGCATGAGATGTGATATCTCAATGCCTCTAATACCAAACCTGAGATCCTACCTCTAACATGAAATGTGATATCCATCTCCTTCCCTTTCCAAACCTGAGACCCTGCCTATAGCATGAGATGTGATATCCAAGTCCTTCACATTCCAATCCTGAGACCCTTCCTATAGCATGAGATGTGGTATCACAATGCTTATACCAAACCTGAGACCGTTCCTATAGCTTGAGATGTGATATCCAACTCCTTCCCATTCCAATCCTGAGACCCTTCCTATAGCATGAGATGTGATATCTCAAGGCCTCTAATACCAAACCTGAGATCCTTCCTCTAACATGAAATGTGATATCCAACTCCTTCCCCTTCCAAACCTGAGAGCCTTCCTATAGCATGAGATATGATATCCAAGTCCTTCCCATTCCAATCCTGAGAAACTTCCTATAACATAAAATGTGATATCCTACTCCTTCCCATTCCAACCTGGGACCCTTCCTATATCATGAGATGGGATATCTCAATGCTTCTAATACCAAACCTGAGACCCTTCCTATAACATGAGATGGGAATATCCAACTCCTTCCCATTCCAATCCTGAGACCCTTCCGATAGCAGAGATGTGATATCTCAATGCTTATACCAAACCTGAGATCCTTCCTATAACATGAGATGTGATATCCAACTCCTTCCCATTCCAATCCTGAGACACTTCCTATAGCATGAGATGTGATATCTCACTGCTTATATCAAACCTGAGACCCTTCCTATAGCATGAGATGTGATATCCAACTCCTTCCCATTCCAATCCTGAGACCCTTCCGATAGCATGAGATGTGATATCTCAATGCTTCTAATATCAAACTTGAGACCCTCCCTATAGCATGAGATGTGATACCCAAGTCCTTCCCATTCCAATCCTGAGACACTTCCTATAGCATGAGATGTGATATCTCAATGCTTCTAATACCAAACCTGAGACTCTTCCTATAACATGAGATGGGATATCCAACTCCTTCCCATTCCAATCCTGAGACCCTTCCGATAGCAGAGATGTGATATCTCAATGCTTATACCAAACCTAAGACCCTTCCTATGGCATGAGATGTCATATACAACTCCTTCCCATTCCAATCCTTGAGACCCTTCCTATAGCATGAGATGTGATATCTCAATGCTTATACCAAACCTGAGACGCTTCCTATAGCATGAGATGTGATATCCAACTCCTTCCCATTCCAATCCTGAGACCCTTCCTATAGCATGAGATGTGATGTCTCAATGCTTCTAATACCAAACCTGAGATCCTTCCTATAACATGAGATGTGATATCCAACTCCTTCCCATTCCAATCCCGAGACCCTTCCTATAGCATGAGATGTGATATCTCGATGCTTATACCAAACCTGAGACCTTTCCTATAGCATGAGATGTGATATCCAACTCCTTCCCATTCCAATCCTGAGACCCTTCCTATAGCATGAGATGTGATATCTCAATGCCTCTAATACCAAACCTGAGATCCTTCCTCTAACATGAAATGTGATATCCAACTCCTTCCCTTTCCAAACCTGAGAGCCTACCTATAGCATGAGATGTGATATCCAAGTCCTTCCCATTCCAATCCTTAGACCCTTCCTACAGCATGCAATATGATATCTCAATGATTCTAATAACAAACCTGAGACCCGTCCTATAACATGAGATGGGATATCCAACTCCTTCCCATTCCAATCCTGAGACACTTCCGATAGCAGAGATGTGATATCTCAATGCTTATACCAAACCTGAGACCCTTCCTATAACATGAGATGTGATATCCAACTCCTTCCCGGTCCAAACCTGAGACCCTTCCTATAGCATATGTGATATCCAACTCCTTCCCATTCCAAACATGAGACCCTTCCTATAGCAAGAATGTAATATCCAACTCCTTCCGATTCCAATCCTGAGACCATTCCTATAGCATGAGATGTGATATCTCAATGCTTCTAATACCAAACCTGAGATCCTTCCTATGACATGAGATGTGATATCCAATTCCTCCCCATTCCAAACCTGAGAACCTTCCTACAGCATGCGATGTGATATCTCAATGCTTCTAATACCAAACCCGAGACCAGTCCTATAACATGAGATTGGATATCCAACTCCTTCCCCTTCCAAACCTGAGACCCTTCCTATAGCATGAGATGTGATATCCAACTTCTTCCCATTCCAATCCTGAGACCCTTCCTATAACATGAGATGTGATGTCTCAATGCTTCTAATACCAAACCTGAGATCTTTCCTATAACATGAGATGTGATATCCAACTCCTTCCCATTCCATCCTGAGACCCTTCCTATAGCATGAGATGTGATATCTCAATGCTTATACCAAACCTGAGACCCTTCCTATAGCTTGAGATGTGATATCCAAGTCCTTCCCATTCCAATCCTGAGACCCTTCCTATAGCATGAGATGTGATATCACAATGCTTATACCAAACCTGAGACCGTTCCTATAGCTTGAGATGTGATATCCAACTCCTTCCCATTCCAATCCTGAGACCCTTCCTATAGCATGAGATGTGATATCTCAAGGCCTCTAATACCAAACCTGAGATCCTTCCTCTAACATGAAATGTGATATCCAACTCCTTCCCCTTCCAAACCTGAGAGCCTTCCTATAGCATGAGATATGATATCCAAGTCCTTCCCATTCCAATCCTGAGAACCTTCCTATAACATAAAATGTGATATCCTACTCCTTCCCATTCCAACCTGGGACCCTTCCTATATCATGAGATGGGATATCTCAATGCTTCTAATACCAAACCTGAGACTCTTCCTATAACATGAGATGGGATATCCAACTCATTCCCATTCCAATCCTGAGACCCTTCCGATAGCAGAGATGTGATATCTCAATGCTTATACCAAACCTGAGACCCTTCCTATGGCCTGAGATGTCATATACAACTCCTTCCCATTCCAATCCTGAGACCCTTCTTATAGCATGAGATGTGATATCTCAATGCTTATACCAAATCTGAGACCCTTCCTATAGCATGAGATGTGATATCCAACTCCTTCCCATTCCAATCCTGAGACCCTTCCTATAGCATGAGATGTGATGTCTCAATGCTTCTAATACCAAACCTGAGATCCTTCCTATAACATGAGATGTGATATCCAACTCCTTCCCATTCCAATCCTGAGACCCTTATGATAGCATGAGATGTGATATCTCAATGCCTCTAATACCAAACCTGAGATACTTCCGATAGCATGAGATGTGATATCTCAATGCTTCTAATACCAAACCTGAGATCCTTCCTATTACATGAGATGTGATTTCCAAATCCTTCCCCTTCCAAACCTGAGACCCTCCCTTTAGCATGAGATGTGATATCCAACTCCTTCCCATTCCAATCCTGAGACCCTTCTGATAGCATGAGATGTGATATCTCAATGCCTCTAATACCAAACCTGAGATCCTACCTCTAACATGAAATGTGATATCCATCTCCTTCCCTTTCCAAACCTGGGACCCTGCCTATAGCATGAGATGTGATATCCAAGTCCTTCCCATTCCAATCCTGAGACCCTTCCTATAGCATGAGATGTGATATCACAATGCTTATACCAAACCTGAGACCGTTCCTATAGCTTGAGATGTGATATCCAACTCCTTCCCATTCCAATCCTGAGACCCTTCCTATAGCATGAGATGTGATATCTCAAGGCCTCTACTACCAAACCTGAGATCCTTCCTCTAACATGAAATGTGATATCCAACTCCTTCCCCTTCCAAACCTAAGAGCCTTCCTATAGCATGAGATATGATATCCAAGTCCTTCCCATTCCAATCCTGAGAACCTTCCTATAACATAAAATGTGATATCGTACTCCTTCCCATTCCAACCTGGGACCCTTCCTATATCATGAGATGGGATATCTCAATGCTTCTAATACCAAACCTGAGACCCTTCCTATAACATGAGATGGGAATATCCAACTCCTTCCCATTCCAATCCTGAGACCCTTCCGATACCAGAGATGTGATATCTCAATGCTTATACCAAACCTGAGATCCTTCCTATAACATGAGATGTGATATCCAACTCCTTCCCATTCCAATCCTGAGACACTTCCTATAGCATGAGATGTGATATCTCACTGCTTATACCAAACCTGAGACCCTTCCTATAGCATGAGATGTGATATCCAACTCCTTCCCATTCCAATCCTGAGACACTTCCTATAGCATGAGATGTGATATCTCAATGCTTCTAATACCAAACCTGAGACTCTTCCTATAACATGAGATGGGATATCCAACTCCTTCCCATTCCAATCCTGAGACCCTTCCGATAGCAGAGATGTGATATCTCAATGCTTATACCAAACCTAAGACCCTTCCTATGGCATGAGATGTCATATACAACTCCTTCCCATTCCAATCCTTGAGACCCTTCCTATAGCATGAGATGTGATATCTCAATGCTTATACCAAACCTGAGACCCTTCCTATAGCATGAGATGTGATATCCAACTCCTTCCCATTCCAATCCTGAGACCCTTCCTATAGCATGAGATGTGATATCTCAATGCCTCTAATACCAAACCTGAGATCCTACCTCTAACATGAAATGTGATATCCATCTCCTTCCCTTTCCAAACCTGGGACCCTGCCTATAGCATGAGATGTGATATCCAAGTCCTTCCCATTCCAATCCTGAGACCCTTCCTATAGCATGAGATGTGATATCACAATGCTTATACCAAACCTGAGACCGTTCCTATAGCTTGAGATGTGATATCCAACTCCTTCCCATTCCAATCCTGAGACCCTTTCTATAGCATGAGATGTGATATCTCAAGGCCTCTACTACCAAACCTGAGATCCTTCCTCTAACATGAAATGTGATATCCAACTCCTTCCCCTTCCAAACCTAAGAGCCTTCCTATAGCATGAGATATGATATCCAAGTCCTTCCCATTCCAATCCTGAGAACCTTCCTATAACATAAAATGTGATATCGTACTCCTTCCCATTCCAACCTGGGACCCTTCCTATATCATGAGATGGGATATCTCAATGCTTCTAATACCAAACCTGAGACCCTTCCTATAACATGAGATGGGAATATCCAACTCCTTCCCATTCCAATCCTGAGACCCTTCCGATACCAGAGATGTGATATCTCAATGCTTATACCAAACCTGAGATCCTTCCTATAACATGAGATGTGATATCCAACTCCTTCCCATTCCAATCCTGAGACACTTCCTATAGCATGAGATGTGATATCTCACTGCTTATACCAAACCTGAGACCCTTCCTATAGCATGAGATGTGATATCCAACTCCTTCCCATTCCAATCCTGAGACCCTTCCTATAGCATGAGATGTGATATCTCAATGCTTCTAATATCAAACTTGAGACCCTCCCTATAGCATGAGATGTGATACCCAAGTCCTTCCCATTCCAATCCTGAGACACTTCCTATAGCATGAGATGTGATATCTCAATGCTTCTAATACCAAACCTGAGACTCTTCCTATAACATGAGATGGGATATCCAACTCCTTCCCATTCCAATCCTGAGACCCTTCCGATAGCAGAGATGTGATATCTCAATGCTTATACCAAACCTAAGACCCTTCCTATGGCATGAGATGTCATATACAACTCCTTCCCATTCCAATCCTTGAGACCCTTCCTATAGCATGAGATGTGATATCTCAATGCTTATACCAAACCTGAGACCCTTCCTATAGCATGAGATGTGATATCCAACTCCTTCCCATTCCAATCCTGAGACCCTTCCTATAGCATGAGATGTGATGTCTCAATGCTTCTAATACCAAACCTGAGATCCTTCCTATAACATGAGATGTGATATCCAACTCCTTCCCATTCCAATCCCGAGACCCTTCCTATAGCATGAGATGTGATATCTCGATGCTTATACCAAACCTGAGACCTTTCCTATAGCATGAGATGTGATATCCAACTCCTTCCCATTCCAATCCTGAGACCCTTCCTATAGCATGAGATGTGATATCTCAATGCTTATACCAAATCTGAGACCCTTCCTATAGCATGAGATGTGATATCCAACTCCTTCCCATTCCAATCCTGAGACCCTTCCTATAGCATGAGATGTGATGTCTCAATGCTTCTAATACCAAACCTGAGATCCTTCCTATAACATGAGATGTGATATCCAACTCCTTCCCATTCCAATCCTGAGACCCTTATGATAGCATGAGATGTGATATCTCAATGCCTCTAATACCAAACCTGGGATACTTCCGATAGCATGAGATGTGATATCTCAATGCTTCTAATACCAAACCTGAGATCCTTCCTATAACATGAGATGTGATTTCCAAATCCTTCCCCTTCCAAACCTGAGACCCTCCCTTTAGCATGAGATGTGATATCCAACTCCTTCCCATTCCAATCCTGAGACCCTTCTGATAGCATGAGATGTGATATTTCAATGCCTCTAATACCAAACCTGAGATCCTACCTCTAACATGAAATGTGATATCCATCTCCTTCCCTTTCCAAACCTGAGACCCTGCCTATAGCATGAGATGTGATATCCAAGTCCTTTCCATTCCAATCCTGAGACCCTTCCTATAGCATGTGATGTGATATCTCAATGATTATACCAAACCTGAGACCCTTCCTATGGCATGAGATGTCATATACAACTCCTTCCCATTCCAATCCTGAGACCCTTCCTATAGCATGAGATGTGATATCTCAATGCTTATACCAAACCTGAGACCCTTCCTATAGCATGAGATGTGATATCCAACTTCTTCCCATTCCAATCCTGAGACCCTTCCTATAACATGAGATGTGATGTCACAATGCTTCTAATACCAAACCTGAGATCTTTCCTATAGCTTGAGATGTGATATCCAACTCCTTCCCATTCCAATCCTGAGACCCTTCCTATAGCATGAGATGTGATATCTCAAGGCCTCTAATACCAAACCTGAGATCGTTCCTCTAACATGAAATGTGATATCCAACTCCTTCCCCTTCCAAACCTGAGAGCCTTCCTATAGCATGAGATATGATAGCCAAGTCCTTCCAATTCCAATCCTGAGACCCTTCCTATAACATGAAATTTGATATCCAACTCCTTCCCATTCCAACCTGAGATCCTTCCTATAGCATGAGATGGGATATCTCAATGCTTCTAATACCAAAAATGAGACTCTTCCTATAACATGAGATGGGATATCCAACTCATTCCCATTCCAATCCTGAGACCCTTCCGATAGCAGAGATGTGATATCTCAATGCTTATACCAAACCTGAGACCCTTCCTATGGCCTGAGATGTCATATACAACTCCTTCCCATTCCAATCCTGAGACCCTTCTTATAGCATGAGATGTGATATCTCAATGCTTATACCAAATCTGAGACCCTTCCTATAGCATGAGATGTGATATCCAACTCCTTCCCATTCCAATCCTGAGACCCTTCCTATAGCATGAGATGTGATGTCTCAATGCTTCTAATACCAAACCTGAGATCCTTCCTATAACATGAGATGTGATATCCAAATCCTTCCCCTTCCAAACCTGAGACCCTCCCTTTAGCATGAGATGTGATATCCAACTCCTTCCCATTCCAATCCTGAGACCCTTCTGATAGCATGAGATGTGATATCTCAATGCCTCTAATACCAAACCTGAGATCCTACCTCTAACATGAAATGTGATATCCATCTCCTTCCCTTTCCAAACCTGAGACCCTGCCTATAGCATGAGATGTGATATCCAAGTCCTTCACATTCCAATCCTGAGACCCTTCCTATAGCATGAGATGTGGTATCACAATGCTTATACCAAACCTGAGACCCTTCCTATAGCATGAGATGTGATATCCAACTTCTTCCCATTCCAATCCTGAGACCCTTCCTATAACATGAGATGTGATGTCGCAATGCTTCTAATACCAAACCTGAGATCTTTCCTATAACATGAGATGTGATATCCAACTCCTTCCCATTTCAATCCTGAGACCCTTCCTATAGCATGAGATGTGATATCCAACTTCTTCCCATTCCAATCCTGAGACCCTTCCTATAACATGAGATGTGATGTCACAATGCTTCTAATACCAAACCTGAGATCTTTCCTATAGCTTGAGATGTGATATCCAACTCCTTCCCATTCCAATCCTGAGACCCTTCCTATAGCATGAGATGTGATATCTCAAGGCCTCTAATACCAAACCTGAGATCGTTCCTCTAACATGAAATGTGATATCCAACTCCTTCCCCTTCCAAACCTGAGAGCCTTCCTATAGCATGAGATATGATAGCCAAGTCCTTCCAATTCCAATCCTGAGACCCTTCCTATAACATGAAATTTGATATCCAACTCCTTCCCATTCCAACCTGAGATCCTTCCTATAGCATGAGATGGGATATCTCAATGCTTCTAATACCAAAAATGAGACTCTTCCTATAACATGAGATGGGATATCCAACTCATTCCCATTCCAATCCTGAGACCCTTCCGATAGCAGAGATGTGATATCTCAATGCTTATACCAAACCTGAGACCCTTCCTATGGCCTGAGATGTCATATACAACTCCTTCCCATTCCAATCCTGAGACCCTTCTTATAGCATGAGATGTGATATCTCAATGCTTATACCAAATCTGAGACCCTTCCTATAGCATGAGATGTGATATCCAACTCCTTCCCATTCCAATCCTGAGACCCTTCCTATAGCATGAGATGTGATGTCTCAATGCTTCTAATACCAAACCTGAGATCCTTCCTATAACATGAGATGTGATATCCAAATCCTTCCCCTTCCAAACCTGAGACCCTCCCTTTAGCATGAGATGTGATATCCAACTCCTTCCCATTCCAATCCTGAGACCCTTCTGATAGCATGAGATGTGATATCTCAATGCCTCTAATACCAAACCTGAGATCCTACCTCTAACATGAAATGTGATATCCATCTCCTTCCCTTTCCAAACCTGAGACCCTGCCTATAGCATGAGATGTGATATCCAAGTCCTTCACATTCCAATCCTGAGACCCTTCCTATAGCATGAGATGTGGTATCACAATGCTTATACCAAACCTGAGACCGTTCCTATAGCTTGAGATGTGATATCCAACTCCTTCCCATTCCAATCCTGAGACCCTTCCTATAGCATGAGATGTGATATCTCAAGGCCTCTAATACCAAACCTGAGATCCTTCCTCTAACATGAAATGTGATATCCAACTCCTTCCCCTTCCAAACCTGAGAGCCTTCCTATAGCATGAGATATGATATCCAAGTCCTTCCCATTCCAATCCTGAGAACCTTCCTATAACATAAAATGTGATATCCTACTCCTTCCCATTCCAACCTGGGACCCTTCCTATATCATGAGATGGGATATCTCAATGCTTCTAATACCAAACCTGAGACCCTTCCTATAACATGAGATGGGAATATCCAACTCCTTCCCATTCCAATCCTGAGACCCTTCCGATAGCAGAGATGTGATATCTCAATGCTTATACCAAACCTGAGATCCTTCCTATAACATGAGATGTGATATCCAACTCCTTCCCATTCCAATCCTGAGACACTTCCTATAGCATGAGATGTGATATCTCACTGCTTATATCAAACCTGAGACCCTTCCTATAGCATGAGATGTGATATCCAACTCCTTCCCATTCCAATCCTGAGACCCTTCCGATAGCATGAGATGTGATATCTCAATGCTTCTAATATCAAACTTGAGACCCTCCCTATAGCATGAGATGTGATACCCAAGTCCTTCCCATTCCAATCCTGAGACACTTCCTATAGCATGAGATGTGATATCTCAATGCTTCTAATACCAAACCTGAGACTCTTCCTATAACATGAGATGGGATATCCAACTCCTTCCCATTCCAATCCTGAGACACTTCCGATAGCAGAGATGTGATATCTCAATGCTTATACCAAACCTAAGACCCTTCCTATGGCATGAGATGTCATATACAACTCCTTCCCATTCCAATCCTTGAGACCCTTCCTATAGCATGAGATGTGATATCTCAATGCTTATACCAAACCTGAGACGCTTCCTATAGCATGAGATGTGATATCCAACTCCTTCCCATTCCAATCCTGAGACCCTTCCTATAGCATGAGATGTGATGTCTCAATGCTTCTAATACCAAACCTGAGATCCTTCCTATAACATGAGATGTGATATCCAACTCCTTCCCATTCCAATCCCGAGACCCTTCCTATAGCATGAGATGTGATATCTCGATGCTTATACCAAACCTGAGACCTTTCCTATAGCATGAGATGTGATATCCAACTCCTTCCCATTCCAATCCTGAGACCCTTCCTATAGCATGAGATGTGATATCTCAATGCCTCTAATACCAAACCTGAGATCCTTCCTCTAACATGAAATGTGATATCCAACTCCTTCCCTTTCCAAACCTGAGAGCCTACCTATAGCATGAGATGTGATATCCAAGTCCTTCCCATTCCAATCCTTAGACCCTTCCTACAGCATGCAATATGATATCTCAATGATTCTAATAACAAACCGAAGACCCGTCCTATAACATGAGATGGGATATCCAACTCCTTCCCATTCCAATCCTGAGACACTTCCGATAGCAGAGATGTGATATCTCAATGCTTATACCAAACCTGAGACCCTTCCTATAACATGAGATGTGATATCCAACTCCTTCCCGGTCCAAACCTGAGACCCTTCCTATAGCATATGTGATATCCAACTCCTTCCCATTCCAAACATGAGACCCTTCCTATAGCAAGAATGTAATATCCAACTCCTTCCGATTCCAATCCTGAGACCATTCCTATAGCATGAGATGTGATATCTCAATGCTTCTAATACCAAACCTGAGATCCTTCCTATGACATGAGATGTGATATCCAATTCCTCCCCATTCCAAACCTGAGAACCTTCCTACAGCATGCGATGTGATATCTCAATGCTTCTAATACCAAACCCGAGACCAGTCCTATAACAGGAGATTGGATATCCAACTCCTTCCCCTTCCAAACCTGAGACCCTTCCTATAGCATGAGATGTGATATCCAACTTCTTCCCATTCCAATCCTGAGACCCTTCCTATAACATGAGATGTGATGTCTCAATGCTTCTAATACCAAACCTGAGATCTTTCCTATAACATGAGATGTGATATCCAACTCCTTCCCATTCCATCCTGAGACCCTTCCTATAGCATGAGATGTGATATCTCAATGCTTATACCAAACCTGAGACCCTTCCTATAGCTTGAGATGTGATATACAACTCCTTCCCATTCCAATCCTGAGACCCTTCCTATAGCATGAGATGTGATATCTCAAGGCCTCTAATACCAAACCTGAGATCCTTCCTCTAACATGAAATGTGATATCCAACTCCTTCCCCTTCCAAACCTGAGAGCCTTCCTATAGCATGAGATATGATATCCAAGTCCTTCCCATTCCAATCCTGAGAACCTTCCTATAACATAAAATGTGATATCCTACTCCTTCCCATTCCAACCTGGGACCCTTCCTATATCATGAGATGGGATATCTCAATGCTTCTAATACCAAACCTGAGACCCTTCCTATAACATGAGATGGGAATATCCAACTCCTTCCCATTCCAATCCTGAGACCCTTCCGATAGCAGAGATGTGATATCTCAATGCTTATACCAAACCTGAGATCCTTCCTATAACATGAGATGTGATATCCAACTCCTTCCCATTCCAATCCTGAGACACTTCCTATAGCATGAGATGTGATATCTCACTGCTTATACCAAACCTGAGACCCTTCCTATAGCATGAGATGTGATATCCAACTCCTTCCCATTCCAATCCTGAGACCCTTCCTATAGCATGAGATGTGATATCTCAATGCTTCTAATATCAAACTTGAGACCCTCCTATAGCATGAGATGTGATACCCAAGTCCTTCCCATTCCAATCCTGAGACACTTCCTATAGCATGAGATGTGATATCTCAATGCTTCTAATACCAAACCTGAGACTCTTCCTATAACATGAGATGGGATATCCAACTCCTTCCCATCCCAATCCTGAGACCCCTCCGATAGCAGAGATGTGATATCTCAATGCTTATACCAAACCTAAGACCCTTCCTATGGCATGAGATGTCATATACAACTCCTTCCCATTCCAATCCTTGAGACCCTTCCTATAGCATAAGATGTGATATCTCAATGCTTATACCAAACCTGAGACCCTTCCTATAGCATGAGATGTGCTATCCAACTCCTTCCCATTCCAATCCTGAGACCCTTCCTATAGCATGAGATGTGATGTCTCAATGCTTCTAATACCAAACCTGAGATCCTTCCTATAACATGAGATGTGATATCCAACTCCTTCCCATTCCAATCCCGAGACCCTTCCTATAGCATGAGATGTGATATCTCGATGCTTATACCAAACCTGAGACCTTTCCTATAGCATGAGATGTGATATCCAACTCCTTCCCATTCCAATCCTGAGACCCTTCCTATAGCATGAGATGTGATATCTCAATGCCTCTAATACCAAACCTGAGATCCTTCCTCTAACATGAAATGTGATATCCAACTCCTTCCCTTTCCAAACCTGAGAGCCTACCTATAGCATGAGATGTGATATCCAAGTCCTTCCCATTCCAATCCTTAGACCCTTCCTACAGCATGCAATATGATATCTCAATGATTCTAATAACAAACCTGAGACCCGTCCTATAACATGAGATGGGATATCCAACTCCTTCCCATTCCAATCCTGAGACACTTCCGATAGCAGAGATGTGATATCTCAATGCTTATACCAAACCTGAGACCCTTCCTATAACATGAGATGTGATATCCAACTCCTTCCCGGTCCAAACCTGAGACCCTTCCTATAGCATATGTGATATCCAACTCCTTCCCATTCCAAACATGAGACCCTTCCTATAGCAAGAATGTAATATCCAACTCCTTCCCATTCCAATCCTGAGACCATTCCTATAGCATGAGATGTGATATCTCAATGCTTCTAATACCAAACCTGAGATCCTTCCTATGACATGAGATGTGATATCCAATTCCTCCCCATTCCAAACCTGAGAACCTTCCTACAGCATGCGATGTGATATCTCAATGCTTCTAATACCAAACCCGAGACCAGTCCTATAACATGAGATTGGATATCCAACTCCTTCCCCTTCCAAACCTGAGACCCTTCATATAGCATGAGATGTGATATCCAACTTCTTCCCATTCCAATCCTGAGACCCTTCCTATAACATGAGATGTGATGTCTCAATGCTTCTAATACCAAACCTGAGATCTTTCCTATAACATGAGATGTGATATCCAACTCCTTCCCATTCCAATCCTGAGACCCTTCCTATAGCATGAGATGTGATATCTCAATGCTTATACCAAACCTGAGACCCTTCCTATAGCTTGAGATGTGATATCCAACTCCTTCCCATTCCAATCCTGAGACCCTTCCTATAGCATGAGATGTGATATCTCAAGGCCTCTAATACCAAACCTGAGATCCTTCCTCTAACATGAAATGTGATATCCAACTCCTTCCCCTTCCAAACCTGAGAACCTTCCTATAGCATGAGATATGATATCCAAGTCCTTCCCATCCAATCCTGAGACCCTTCCTATAACATGAAATGTGATATCCAACTCCTTCCCATTCCAACCTGAGACCCTTCCTATAGCATGAGATGGGATATCCAACTCCTTCCAAATCCAATACTGATACCCTTCCAATAGCATGAGATGTGATATCCCAATGCTTCTACCAAACCTGAGACCCATACTATGGCATGAGATGTGATATCAAACTCCTTCCCATTCCAATCCTGAGACCCTACCTATAGCTTGAGATGTGATATCCAACTCCTTCCCATTCCAATTCTGAGACCCTTCCTCTACCATGAGACTTGATATCTCAATGCTTCTAATACCAAACCTGAGACCCGTCCTATAACATGAGATGTGATATCCAAATCCTTCCCCTTCCAAACCTTAGACCCTTCCTTTATCATGAGATGTGATATCCAATTCCTTCCCATTCCAATCCTGAGACCCTTCCGATATCATGAGATTTGTTATCTCAATGCTTCTAATATCAAACTTGAGACCCTCCCTAT
Organism: Ambystoma mexicanum; assembly: GCF_040938575.1. Taxonomy (NCBI): domain Eukaryota; kingdom Metazoa; phylum Chordata; class Amphibia; order Caudata; family Ambystomatidae; genus Ambystoma; species Ambystoma mexicanum. The sequence continues at coordinate 1,718,614 of NW_027182433.1, forward strand.
AGCATGAGATGTGACATCCAAGTCCTCCCCATTCCAATCCTGAGACCCTTCCTATAGCATGAGATGTGATATCTCAATGCTTCTAATACCAAACCTGAGACCCTTCCTATAACATGAGATGGGATATCCAACTCCTTCCCATTCCAATCCTGAGACCCTTCCGATAGCAGAGATGTGATATCTCAATGCTTATACCAAACCTGAGACCCTTCCTATGGCCTGATTTGTCATATACAACTCCTTCCCATTCCAATCCTGAGACCCTTCCCATAGCATGAGATGTGATATCTCAATGCTTATACCAAATCTGAGACCCTTCCTATAGCATGAGATGTGATATCCAACTCCTTCCCATTCCAATCCTGAGACCCTTCCTATAGCATGAGATGTGATGTCTCAATGCTTCTAATACCAAACCTGAGATCCTTCCTATAACATGAGATGTAATATCCAACTCCTTCCCATTCCAATCCTGAGACCCTTATGATAGCATGAGATGTGATATCTCAATGCCTCTAATACCAAACCTGAGATACTTCTGATTGCATGAGATGTGATATCTCAATGCTTCTAGTACCAAACCTGAGATCCTTCCTATAACATGAGATGTGATTTCCAAATCCTTCCACTTCCAAACCTGAGGCCCTCCCTTTAGCATGAGATGTGATATCCAACTCCTTCCCATTCCAATCCTGAGACCCTTCTGATAGCATGAGATGTGATATTTCAATGCCTATGATACCAAACCTGAGATCCTACCTCTAACATGAAATGTGATATCCATCTCCTTCCCTTTCCAAACCTGAGACCCTGCCTATAGCATGAGATGTGATATCCAAGTCCTTCCCATTCCAATCCTGAGACCCTTCCTATAGCATGTGATGTGATATCTCAATGCTTATACCAAACCTGAGACCCTTCCTATGGCCTGAGATGTCATATACAACTCCTTCCCATTCCAATCCTGAGACCCTTCCTATAGCATGAGATGTGATATCTCAATGCTTATACCAAATCTGAGACCCTTCCTATAGCATGAGATGTGATATCCAACTCCTTCCCATTCCAATCCTGAGACCCTTCCTATAGCATGAGATGTGATATCTCACTGCTTATACCAAACCTGAGACCCTTCCCATAGCATGAGATGTGATATCCAACTCCTTCCCATTCCAATCCTCAGACCCTTCCTATAGCATGAGATGTGATATCTCAATACTTCTAATATCAAACTTGAGACCCTACCTATAGCATGAGATGTGATATCCATCTCCTTCCCTTTCCAAACCTGAGACCCTGCCTATAGCATGAGATGTGATATCCAAGTCCTTCCCATTCCAATCCTGAGACCCTTCCTATAGCATGGGATGTGATATCACAATGCTTATACCAAACCTGAGACCGTTCCTATAGCTTGAGATGTGATATCCAACTCCTTCCCATTCCAATCCTGAGACCCTTCCTATAGCATGAGATGTGATATCTCAAGGCCTCTAATACCAAACCTGAGATCCTTCCTCTAACATGAAATGTGATATCCAACTCCTTCCCTTTCCAAACCTGAGAGCCTTCCTATAGCATGAGATATGATATCCAAGTCCTTCCCATTCCAATCCTGAGAACCTTCCTATAACATAAAATGTGATATCCTACTCCTTCCCATTCCAACCTGGGACCCTTCCTATATCATGAGATGGGATATCTCAATGCTTCTAATACCAAACCTGAGACCCTTCCTATAACATGAGATGGGAATATCCAACTCCTTCCCATTCCAATCCTGAGACCCTTCCGATAGCAGAGATGTGATATCTCAATGCTTATACCAAACCTGAGATCCTTCCTATAACATGAGATGTGAAATCCAACTCCTTCCCATTCCAATCCTGAGACACTTCCTATAGCATGAGATGTGATATCTCACTGCTTATACCAAACCTGAGACCCTTCCTATAGCATGAGATGTGATATCCAACTCCTTCCCATTCCAATCCTGAGACCCTTCCTATAGCATGAGATGTGATATCTCAATGCTTCTAATATCAAACTTGAGACCCTCCCTATAGCATGAGATGTGATACCCAAGTCCTTCCCATTCCAATCCTGAGACACTTCCTATAGCATGAGATGTGATATCTCAATGCTTATACCAAACCTAAGACCCTTCCTATGGCATGAGATGTGATATCCAACTCCTTCCCATTCCAATCCTAAGACCCTTCCTATAGCATGAGATGTGATGTCTCAATGCTTCTAATACCAAACCTGAGATCTTTCCTATAACATGAGATGTGATATCCAACTCCTTCCCATTCCAATACTGAGATCCTTCCTATAGCATGAGATGTGATATCTCAATGCTTATACCAAACCTGAGACCCTTCCTATAGCTTGAGATGTGATATCCAACTCCTTCCCATTCCAATCCTGAGACCCTTCCTATAGCATGAGATGTGATATCTCAAGGCCTCTAATACCAAACCTGAGATCGTTCCTCTAACATGAAATGTGATATCCAACTCCTTCCCCTTCCAAACCTGAGAGCCTTCCTATAGCATGAGATATGATAGCCAAGTCCTTCCAATTCCAATCCTGAGACCCTTCCTATAACATGAAATGTGATATCCAACTCCTTCCCATTCCAACCTGAGACCCTTCCTATAGCATGAGATGGGATATCTCAATGCTTCTAATACCAAAAATGAGACTCTTCCTATAACATGAGATGGGATATCCAACTCATTCCCATTCCAATCCTGAGACCCTTCCGATAGCAGAGATGTGATATCTCAATGCTTATACCAAACCTGAGACCCTTCCTATGGCCTGAGATGTCATATACAACTCCTTCCCATTCCAATCCTGAGACCCTTCTTATAGCATGAGATGTGATATCTCAATGCTTATACCAAATCTGAGACCCTTCCTATAGCATGAGATGTGATATCCAACTCCTTCCCATTCCAATCCTGAGACCCTTCCTATAGCATGAGATGTGATGTCTCAATGCTTCTAATACCAAACCTGAGATCCTTCCTATAACATGAGATGTGATATCCAACTCCTTCCCATTCCAATCCTGAGATCCTTATGATAGCATGAGATGTGATATCTCAATGCCTCTAATACCAAACCTGAGATCCTTCCTATAACATGAGATGTGATTTCCAAATCCTTCCCCTTCCAAACCTGAGATCCTCCCTTTAGCATGAGATGTGATATCCAACTCCTTCCCATTCCAATCCTGAGACCCTTCCGATAGCAGAGATGTGATATCTCAATGCTTATACCAAACCTGAGACCCTTCCTATGGCCTGATTTGTCATATACAACTCCTTCCCATTCCAATCCTGAGACCCTTCCCATAGCATGAGATGTGATATCTCAATGCTTATACCAAATCTGAGACCCTTCCTATAGCATGAGATGTGATATCCAACTCCTTCCCATTCCAATCCTGAGACCCTTCCTATAGCATGAGATGTGATGTCTCAATGCTTCTAATACCAAACCTGAGATCCTTCCTATAACATGAGATGTAATATCCAACTCCTTCCCATTCCAATCCTGAGACCCTTATGATAGCATGAGATGTGATATCTCAATGCCTCTAATACCAAACCTGAGATACTTCTGATTGCATGAGATGTGATATCTCAATGCTTCTAGTACCAAACCTGAGATCCTTCCTATAACATGAGATGTGATTTCCAAATCCTTCCACTTCCAAACCTGAGGCCCTCCCTTTAGCATGAGATGTGATATCCAACTCCTTCCCATTCCAATCCTGAGACCCTTCTGATAGCATGAGATGTGATATTTCAATGCCTATAATACCAAACCTGAGATCCTACCTCTAACATGAAATGTGATATCCATCTTCTTCCCTTTCCAAACCTGAGACCCTGCCTATAGCATGAGATGTGATATCCAAGTCCTTCCCATTCCAATCCTGAGACCCTTCCTATAGCATGTGATGTGATATCTCAATGCTTATACCAAACCTGAGACCCTTCCTATGGCCTGAGATGTCATATACAACTCCTTCCCATTCCAATCCTGAGACCCTTCCTATAGCATGAGATGTGATATCTCAATGCTTATACCAAATCTGAGACCCTTCCTATAGCATGAGATGTGATATCCAACTCCTTCCCATTCCAATCCTGAGACCCTTCCTATAGCATGAGATGTGATATCTCACTGCTTATACCAAACCTGAGACCCTTCCCATAGCATGAGATGTGATATCCAACTCCTTCCCATTCCAATCCTCAGACCCTTCCTATAGCATGAGATGTGATATCTCAATACTTCTAATATCAAACTTGAGACCCTACCTATAGCATGAGATGTGATATCCATCTCCTTCCCTTTCCAAACCTGAGACCCTGCCTATAGCATGAGATGTGATATCCAAGTCCTTCCCATTCCAATCCTGAGACCCTTCCTATAGCATGAGATGTGATATCACAATGCTTATACCAAACCTGAGACCGTTCCTATAGCTTGAGATGTGATATCCAACTCCTTCCCATTCCAATCCTGAGACCCTTCCTATAGCATGAGATGTGATATCTCAAGGCCTCTAATACCAAACCTGAGATCCTTCCTCTAACATGAAATGTGATATCCAACTCCTTCCCTTTCCAAACCTGAGAGCCTTCCTATAGCATGAGATATGATATCCAAGTCCTTCCCATTCCAATCCTGAGAACCTTCCTATAACATAAAATGTGATATCCTACTCCTTCCCATTCCAACCTGGGACCCTTCCTATATCATGAGATGGGATATCTCAATGCTTCTAATACCAAACCTGAGACCCTTCCTATAACATGAGATGGGAATATCCAACTCCTTCCCATTCCAATCCTGAGACCCTTCCGATAGCAGAGATGTGATATCTCAATGCTTATACCAAACCTGAGATCCTTCCTATAACATGAGATGTGATATCCAACTCCTTCCCATTCCAATCCTGAGACACTTCCTATAGCATGAGATGTGATATCTCACTGCTTATACCAAACCTGAGACCCTTCCTATAGCATGAGATGTGATATCCAACTCCTTCCCATTCCAATCCTGAGACCCTTCCTATAGCATGAGATGTGATATCTCAATGCTTCTAATATCAAACTTGAGACCCTCCCTATAGCATGAGATGTGATACCCAAGTCCTTCCCATTCCAATCCTGAGACACTTCCTATAGCATGAGATGTGATATCTCAATGCTTATACCAAACCTAAGACCCTTCCTATGGCATGAGATGTCATATACAACTCCTTCCCATTCCAATCCTTGAGACCCTTCCTATAGCATGAGATGTGATATCTCAATGCTTATACCAAACCTGAGACCCTTCCTATAGCATGAGATGTGATATCCAACTCCTTCCCATTCCAATCCTAAGACCCTTCCTATAGCATGAGATGTGATGTCTCAATGCTTCTAATACCAAACCTGAGATCTTTCCTATAACATGAGATGTGATATCCAACTCCTTCCCATTCCAATACTGAGATCCTTCCTATAGCATGAGATGTGATATCTCAATGCTTATACCAAACCTGAGACCCTTCCTATAGCTTGAGATGTGATATCCAACTCCTTCCCATTCCAATCCTGAGACCCTTCCTATAGCATGAGATGTGATATCTCAAGGCCTCTAATACCAAACCTGAGATCGTTCCTCTAACATGAAATGTGATATCCAACTCCTTCCCCTTCCAAACCTGAGAGCCTTCCTATAGCATGAGATATGATAGCCAAGTCCTTCCAATTCCAATCCTGAGACCCTTCCTATAACATGAAATGTGATATCCAACTCCTTCCCATTCCAACCTGAGACCCTTCCTATAGCATGAGATGGGATATCTCAATGCTTCTAATACCAAAAATGAGACTCTTCCTATAACATGAGATGGGATATCCAACTCATTCCCATTCCAATCCTGAGACCCTTCCGATAGCAGAGATGTGATATCTCAATGCTTATACCAAACCTGAGACCCTTCCTATGGCCTGAGATGTCATATACAACTCCTTCCCATTCCAATCCTGAGACCCTTCTTATAGCATGAGATGTGATATCTCAATGCTTATACCAAATCTGAGACCCTTCCTATAGCATGAGATGTGATATCCAACTCCTTCCCATTCCAATCCTGAGACCCTTCCTATAGCATGAGATGTGATGTCTCAATGCTTCTAATACCAAACCTGAGATCCTTCCTATAACATGAGATGTGATAGCCAACTCCTTCCCATTCCAATCCTGAGATCCTTATGATAGCATGAGATGTGATATCTCAATGCCTCTAATACCAAACCTGAGATCCTTCCTATAACATGAGATGTGATTTCCAAATCCTTCCCCTTCCAAACCTGAGATCCTCCCTTTAGCATGAGATGTGATATCCAACTCCTTCCCATTCCAATCCTGAGACCCTTCTGATAGCATGAGATGTGATATCTCAATGCCTCTAATACCAAACCTGAGATCCTACCTCTAACATGAAATGTGATATCCATCTCCTTCCCTTTCCAAACCTGAGACCCTGCCTATAGCATGAGATGTGATATCCAAGTCCTTCACATTCCAATCCTGAGACCCTTCCTATAGCATGAGATGTGATATCACAATGCTTATACCAAACCTGAGACCGTTCCTATAGCTAGAGATGTGATATCCAACTCCTTCCCATTCCAATCCTGAGACCCTTCCTATAGCATGAGATGTGATATCTCAAGGCCTCTAATACCAAACCTGAGATCCTTCCTCTAACATGAAATGTGATATCCAACTCCTTCCCCTTCCAAACCTGAGAGCCTTCCTATAGCATGAGATATGATATCCAAGTCCTTCCCATTCCAATCCTGAGAACCTTCCTATAACATAAAATGTGATATCCTACTCCTTCCCATTCCAACCTGGGACCCTTCCTATATCATGAGATGGGATATCTCAATGCTTCTAATACCAAACCTGAGACCCTTCCTATAACATGAGATGGGAATATCCAACTCCTTCCCATTCCAATCCTGAGACCCTTCCGATAGCAGAGATGTGATATCTCAATGCTTATACCAAACCTGAGATCCTTCCTATAACATGAGATGTGATATCCAACTCCTTCCCATTCCAATCCTGAGACACTTCCTATAGCATGAGATGTGATATCTCACTGCTTATACCAAACCTGAGACCCTTCCTATAGCATGAGATGTGATATCCAACTCCTTCCCATTCCAATCCTGAGACCCTTCCTATAGCATGAGATGTGATATCTCAATGCTTCTAATATCAAACTTGAGACCCTCCCTATAGCATGAGATGTGATACCCAAGTCCTTCCCATTCCAATCCTGAGACACTTCCTATAGCATGAGATGTGATATCTCAATGCTTCTAATACCAAACCTGAGACTCTTCCTATAACATGAGATGGGATATCCAACTCCTTCCCATTCCAATCCTGAGACCCTTCCGATAGCAGAGATGTGATATCTCAATGCTTATACCAAACCTAAGACCCTTCCTATGGCATGAGATGTCATATACAACTCCTTCCCATTCCAATCATTGAGACCCTTCCTATAGCATGAGATGTGATATCTCAATGCTTATACCAAACCTGAGACCCTTCCTATAGCATGAGATGTGATATCCAACTCCTTCCCATTCCAATCCTGAGACCCTTCCTATAGCATGAGATGTGATGTCTCAATGCTTCTAATACCAAACCTGAGATCCTTCCTATAACATGAGATGTGATATCCAACTCCTTCCCATTCCAATCCCGAGACCCTTCCTATAGCATGAGATGTGATATCTCGATGCTTATACCAAACCTGAGACCTTTCCTATAGCATGAGATGTGATATCCAACTCCTTCCCATTCCAATCCTGAGACCCTTCCTATAGCATGAGATGTGATATCTCAATGCCTCTAATACCAAACCTGAGATCCTTCCTCTAACATGAAATGTGATATCCAACTCCTTCCCTTTCCAAACCTGAGAGCCTACCTATAGCATGAGATGTGATATCCAAATCCTTCCCATTCCAATCCTTAGACCCTTCCTACAGCATGCAATATGATATCTCAATGATTCTAATAACAAACCTGAGACCCGTCCTATAACATGAGATGGGATATCCAACTCCTTCCCATTCCAATCCTGAGACACTTCCGATAGCAGAGATGTGATATCTCAATGCTTATAACAAACCTGAGACCCTTCCTATAACATGAGATGTGATATCCAACTCCTTCCCGGTCCAAACCTGAGACCCTTCCTATAGCATATGTGATATCCAACTCCTTCCCATTCCAAACATGAGACCCTTCCTATAGCAAGAATGTAATATCCAACTCCTTCCCATTCCAATCCGGAGACCATTCCTATAGCATGAGATGTGATATCTCAATGCTTCTAATACCAAACCTGAGATCCTTCCTATGACATGAGATGTGATATCCAATTCCTCCCCATTCCAAACCTGAGAACCTTCCTACAGCATGCGATGTGATATCTCAATGCTTCTAATACCAAACCTGAGACCAGTCCTATAACATGAGATTGGATATCCAACTCCTTCCCCTTCCAAACCTGAGACCCTTCCTATAGCATGAGATGTGATATCCAACTTCTTCCCATTCCAATCCTGAGACCCTTCCTATAACATGAGATGTGATGTCTCAATGCTTCTAATACCAAACCTGAGACCCTTCCTATAACATGAGATGTGATATCCAACTCCTTCCCGGTCCAAACCTGAGACCCTTCCTATAGCATATGTGATATCCAACTCCTTCCCATTCCAAACATGAGACCCTTCCTATAGCAAGAATGTAATATCCAACTCCTTCCCATTCCAAACCGGAGACCATTCCTATAGCATGAGATGTGATATCTCAATGCTTCTAATACCAAACCTGAGATCCTTCCTATGACATGAGATGTGATATCCAATTCCTCCCCATTCCAAACCTGAGAACCTTCCTACAGCATGCGATGTGATATCTCAATGCTTCTAATACCAAACCCGAGACCAGTCCTATAACATGAGATTGGATATCCAACTCCTTCCCCTTCCAAACCTGAGACCCTTCCTATAGCATGAGATGTGATATCCAACTTCTTAACCATTCCAATCCTGAGACCCTTCCTATAACATGAGATGTGATGTCTCAATGCTTCTAATACCAAACCTGAGATCTTTCCTATAACATGAGATGTGATATCCAACTCCTTCCCATTCCAATCCTGAGACCCTTCCTATAGCATGAGATGTGATATCTCAATGCTTATACCAAACCTGAGACCCTTCCTATAGCTTGAGATGTGATATCCAACTCCTTCCCATTCCAATCCTGAGACCCTTCCTATAGCATGAGATGTGATATCTCAAGGCCTCTAATACCAAACCTGAGATCCTTCCTCTAACATGAAATGTGATATCCAACTCCTTCCCCTTCCAAACCTGAGAACCTTCCTATAGCATGAGATATGATATCCAAGTCCTTCCCATCCAATCCTGAGACCCTTCCTATAACATGAAATGTGATATCCAACTCCTTCCCATTCCAACCTGAGACCCTTCCTATAGCATGAGATGGGATATCCAACTCCTTCCAAATCCAATACTGATACCCTTCCGATAGCATGAGATGTGATATCCCAATGCTTCTACCAAACCTGAGACCCATACTATGGCATGAGATGTGATATCAAACTCCTTCCCATTCCAATCCTGAGACCCTACCTATAGCTTGAGATGTGATATCCAACTCCTTCCCATTCCAATTCTGAGACCCTTCCTCTACCATGAGACTTGATATCTCAATGCTTCTAATACCAAACCTGAGACCCGTCCTATAACATGAGATGTGATATCCAAATCCTTCCCCTTCCAAACCTTAGACCCTTCCTTTATCATGAGATGTGATATCCAATTCCTTCCCATTCCAATCCTGAGACCCTTCCGATATCATGAGATTTGTTATCTCAATGCTTCTAATATCAAACTTGAGACCCTCCCTATAGCATGAGATGTGACATCCAAGTCCTCCCCATTCCAATCCTGAGACCCTTCCTATAGCATGAGATGTGATATCTCAATGCTTCTAATACCAAACCTGAGACCCTTCCTATAACATGAGATGGGATATCCAAATCCTTCCCATTCCAATCCTGAGACCCTTCCGATAGCAGAGATGTGATATCTCAATGCTTATACCAAACCTGAGACCCTTCCTATGGCCTGATTTGTCATATACAACTCCTTCCCACTCCAATCCTGAGACCCTTCCCATAGCATGAGATGTGATATCTCAATGCTTATACCAAATCTGAGACCCTTCCTATAGCATGAGATGTGATATCCAACTCCTTCCCATTCCAATCCTGAGACCCTTCCTATAGCATGAGATGTGATGTCTCAATGCTTCTAATACCAAACCTGAGATCCTTCCTATAACATGAGATGTAATATCCAACTCCTTCCCATTCCAATCCTGAGACCCTTATGATAGCATGAGATGTGATATCTCAATGCCTCTAATACCAAACCTGAGATACTTCTGATTGCATGAGATGTGATATCTCAATGCTTCTAGTACCAAACCTGAGATCATTCCTATAACATGAGATGTGATTTCCAAATCCTTCCACTTCCAAACCTGAGGCCCTCCCTTTAGCATGAGATGTGATATCCAACTCCTTCCCATTCCAATCCTGAGACCCTGCCTATAGCATGAGATGTGATATCCAAGTCCTTCCCATTCCAATCCTGAGACCCTTCCTATAGCATGTGATGTGATATCTCAATGCTTATACCAAACCTGAGACCCTTCCTATGGCCTGAGATGTCATATACAACTCCTTCCCATTCCAATCCTGAGACCCTTCCTATAGCATGAGATGTGATATCTCAATGCTTATACCAAATCTGAGACCCTTCCTATAGCATGAGATGTGATATCCAACTCCTTCCCATTCCAATCCTGAGACCCTTCCTATAGCATGAGATGTGATATCTCACTGCTTATACCAAACCTGAGACCCTTCCCATAGCATGAGATGTGATATCCAACTCCTTCCCATTCCAATCCTCAGACCCTTCCTATAGCATGAGATGTGATATCTCAATACTTCTAACATCAAACTTGAGACCCTACCTATAGCATGAGATGTGATATCCATCTCCTTCCCTTTCCAAACCTGAGACCCTGCCTATAGCATGAGATGTGATATCCAAGTCCTTCCCATTCCAATCCTGAGACCCTTCCTATAGCATGAGATGTGATATCACAATGCTTATACCAAACCTGAGACCGTTCCTATAGCTTGAGATGTGATATCCAACTCCTTCCCATTCCAATCCTGAGACCCTTCCTATAGCATGAGATGTGATATCTCAAGGCCTCTAATACCAAACCTGAGATCCTTCCTCTAACATGAAATGTGATATCCAACTCCTTCCCTTTCCAAACCTGAGAGCCTTCCTATAGCATGAGATATGATATCCAAGTCCTTCCCATTCCAATCCTGAGAACCTTCCTATAACATAAAATGTGATATCCTACTCCTTCCCATTCCAACCTGGGACCCTTCCTATATCATGAGATGGGATATCTCAATGCTTCTAATACCAAACCTGAGACCCTTCCTATAACATGAGATGGGAATATCCAACTCCTTCCCATTCCAATCCTGAGACCCTTCCGATAGCAGAGATGTGATATCTCAATGCTTATACCAAACCTGAGATCCTTCCTATAACATGAGATGTGATATCCAACTCCTTCCCATTCCAATCCTGAGACACTTCCTATAGCATGAGATGTGATATCTCACTGCTTATACCAAACCTGAGACCCTTCCTATAGCATGAGATGTGATATCCAACTCCTTCCCATTCCAATCCTGAGACCCTTCCTATAGCATGAGATGTGATATCTCAATGCTTCTAATATCAAACTTGAGACCCTCCCTATAGCATGAGATGTGATACCCAAGTCCTTCCCATTCCAATCCTGAGACACTTCCTATAGCATGAGATGTGATATCTCAATGCTTATACCAAACCTAAGACCTTTCCTATGGCATGAGATGTCATATACAACTCCTTCCCATTCCAATCCTTGAGACCCTTCCTATAGCATGAGATGTGATATCTCAATGCTTATACCAAACCTGAGACCCTTCCTATAGCATGAGATGTGATATCCAACTCCTTCCCATTCCAATCCTGAGACCCTTCCTATAGCATGAGATGTGATGTCTCAATGCTTCTAATACCAAACCTGAGATCTTTCCTATAACATGAGATGTGATATCCAACTCCTTCCCATTCCAATACTGAGATCCTTCCTATAGCATGAGATGTGATATCTCAATGCTTATACCAAACCTGAGACCCTTCCTATAGCTTGAGATGTGATATCCAACTCCTTCCCATTATAATCCTGAGACCCTTCCTATAGCAAGAGATGTGATATCTCAAGGCCTCTAATACCAAACCTGAGATCCTTCCTCTAACATGAAATGTGATATCCAACTCCTTCCCCTTCCAAACCTGAGAGCCTTCCTATAGCATGAGATATGATATCCAAGTCCTTCCCATCCAATCCTGAGACCCTTCCTATAACATGAAATGTGATATCCAACTCCTTCCCATTCCAACCTGAGACCCTTCCTATAGCATGAGATGGGATATCCAACTCCTTCCAAATCCAATACTGATACCCTTCCGATAGCATGAGATGTGATATCCCAATGCTTCTACCAAACCTGAGACCCATACTATGGCATTAGATGTGATATCAAACTCCTTCCCATTCCAATCCTGAGACCCTACCTATAGCTTGAGATGTGATATCCAACTCCTTCCCATTCCAATTCTGAGACCCTTCCTATACCATGAGACTTGATATCTCAATGCTTCTAATACCAAACCTGAGACCCGTCCTATAACATGAGATGTGATATCCAAATCCTTCCCCTTCCAAACCTTAGACCCTTCCTTTATCATGAGATGTGATATCCAATTCCTTCCCATTCCAATCCTGAGACCCTTCCGATATCATGAGATTTGTTATCTCAATGCTTCTAATATCAAACTTGAGACCCTCCCTATAGCATGAGATGTGACATCCAAGTCCTCCCCATTCCAATCCTGAGACCCTTCCTATAGCATGAGATGTGATATCTCAATGCTTCTAATACCAAACCTGAGACCCTTCCTATAACATGAGATGGGATATCCAACTCCTTCCCATTCCAATCCTGAGACCCTTCCGAAAGCAGAGATGTGATATCTCAATGCTTATACCAAACCTGAGACCCTTCCTATGGCCTGATTTGTCATATACAACTCCTTCCCATTCCAATCCTGAGACCCTTCCTATAGCATGAGATGTGATATCTCAATGCTTATACCAAATCTGAGACCCTCCCTATAGCATGAGATGTGATATCCAACTCCTTCCCATTCCAATCCTGAGACCCTTCCTATAGCATGAGATGTGATGTCTCAATGCTTCTAATACCAAACCTGAGATCCTTCCTATAACATGAGATGTGATATCCAACTCCTTCCCATTCCAACCTGAGACACTTCCTATAGCATGAGAAAGGATATCCAACTCCTTCCCAATCCAATCCTGAGAACCTTCCGATAGCAGAGATGTGATATCTCAGTGCTTATACCAAACCTGAGACCCTTCCTATGGCATGAGATGTGATATCCAACTCCTTGCCATTCAAATCCTGAGACCCTTCCTATAGCATGAGATGTGATATCTCAATGCTTCTACCAAACCTGAGACCCTTCCTTTAGCATGAGATGTGATATCCAAATCCTTCACATTCCAATCCTGAGACCCTTCCTATAGCATGAGATGTGATATCTCAATGCTTCTAATACCAAACCTGAAATCTTTCCTATAACATGAGATGTGATATCCAATTCCTTCCCATTCCAAACCTGAGACCCTTCCTATTGGATGAGATGTGATATCCAACTCCTTCAAATTCCAACCCTGAGACCCTTCCTATACCATGAGATGTGATATCTCAATGCTTCTAATACCAAACCTGGGAACCGTCCTATAACATGAGATGTGATATCTCAATGTTTCTAATAAAAAACCTGAGACCCTTCCTATAACATGAGATGTGATATCCAATTCCTTCCCATTCCAAACCTGAGACCCTTCCTATTGGATGAGATGTGATATCCAAATCCTTCCCCTTCCAAACCTGAGACCCTTCCTTTAGCATGAGATGTGATATCCAAATACTTCCCATTCCAATCCTAAAACCCTTCCTATAGCATGAGATGTGATATCTCAATGTTTCTAATAAAAAACCTGAGACCCTTCCTATAGCAAGAGATGTGATATCCAAATCCTTCCCATTCCAATCCTGAGACCCTTCCTGTATATAACATGAGATGTGATATCCAACTCCTTCCCATTCCAACCTGAGACCCTTCCTATAGCATGACAAGGGATATCCAACTCCTTCCCAATCCAATCCTGAGACCCTTCCGATAGCAGAGATGTGATATCTCAATGCTTATACCAAACCTGAGACCCTTCCTATAGCATGAGATGTGATACCCAACTCCTTCCCATTCCAATCCTGAGACGCTTCCTATAGCATGAGATGTGATATCTCAATGCCTCTAATACCAAACCTGAGATCCTTCCTCTAACATGAAATGTGATATCCAACTCCTTCCCTTTCCAAATCTGAGAGCCTATCTATAGCCTGAGATGTGATATCTCAATGCTTATACCAAACCTGAGAGCCTACCTATAGCATGAGATGCGATATCCAAGTCCATCCCATTCCAATCCTTAGACCCTTCCTATAGCATGAGAAGGGATATCCAACTCCTTCCCATTCCAATCCTGAGACCTTTCCGATAGCAGAGATGTGATATCTCAATGCTTATACCAAACCTGAGACCCTTCCTATAGCATGAGATGTGATATCCAACTCCTTCCCCTTCCAAACCTTAGACCCTTCCTTTATCATGAGATGTGATATCCAATTCCTTCCCATTCCAATCCTGAGACCCTTCCGATATCATGAGATTTGTTATCTCAATGCTTCTAATATCAAACTTGAGACCCTCCCTATAGCATGAGATGTGACATCCAAGTCCTCCCCATTCCAATCCTGAGACCCTTCCTATAGCATGAGATGTGATATCTCAATGCTTCTAATACCAAACCTGAGACCCTTCCTATAACATGAGATGGGATATCCAACTCCTTCCCATTCCAATCCTGAGACCCTTCCGATAGCAGAGATGTGATATCTCAATGCTTATACCAAACCTGAGACCCTTCCTATGGCCTGATTTGTCATATACAACTCCTTCCCATTCCAATCCTGAGACCCTTCCTATAGCATGAGATGTGATATCTCAATGCGTATACCAAATCTGAGACCATTCCTATAGCATGAGATGTAATATCCAACTCCTTCCCATTCCAATCCTGAGACCCTTCCTATAGCATGAGATGTGATGTCTCAATGCTTCTAATACCAAACCTGAGATCCTTCCTATAACATGAGATGTGATATCCAACTCCTTCCCATTCCAACCTGAGACACTTCCTATAGCATGAGAAGGGATATCCAACTCCTTCCCAATCCAATCCTGAGAACCTTCCGATAGCAGAGATGTGATATCTCAATGCTTATACCAAACCTGAGACCCTTCCTATGGCATGAGATGTGATATCCAACTCCTTGCCATTCAAATCCTGAGACCCTTCCTATAGCATGAGATGTGATATCTCAATGCTTCTACCAAACCTGAGACCCTTCCTTTAGCATGAGATGTGATATCCAAATCCTTCACATTCCAATCCTGAGACCCTTCCTATAGCATGAGATGTGATATCTCAATGCTTCTAATACCAAACCTGAGATCCTTCCTATAACATGAGATGTGATATCCAATTCCTTCCCATTCCAAACCTGAGACCCTTCCTATTGGATGAGATGTGATATCCAACTCCTTCAAATTCCAACCCTGAGACCCTTCCTATACCATGAGATGTGATATCTCAATGCTTCTAATACCAAACCTGGGAACCGTCCTATAACATGAGATGTGATATCTCAATGTTTCTAATAAAAAACCTGAGACCCTTCCTATAACATGAGATGTGATATCCAATTCCTTCCCATTCCAAACCTGAGACCCTTCCTATTGGATGAGATGTGATATCCAAATCCTTCCCCTTCCAAACCTGAGACCCTTCCTTTAGCATGAGATGTGATATCCAAATACTTCCCATTCCAATCCTAAAAGCCTTCCTATAGCATGAGATGTGATATCTCAATGTTTCTAATACAAAACCTGAGACCCTTCCTATAGCATGAGATGTGATATCCAAATCCTTCCCATTCCAATCCTGAGACCCTTCCTGTATATAACATGAGATGTGATATCCAACTCCTTCCCATTCCAACCTGAGACCCTTCCTATAGCATGTCAAGGGATATCCAACTCCTTCCCAATCCAATCCTGAGACCCTTCCGATAGCAGAGATGTGATATCTCAATGCTTATACCAAACCTCAGACCCTTCCTATAGCATGAGATGTGATATCTCAATGCTTCTAATATCAAATTTGAGACCCTACCTATAGCATGAGATGTGATATCCATCTCCTTCCCTTTCCAAACCTGAGACCCTGCCTATAGCATGAGATGTGATATCCAAGTCCTTCCCATTCCAATCCTGAGACCCTTCCTATAGCATGAGATGTGATATCATAATGCTTATACCAAACCTGAGACCGTTCCTATAGCTTGAGATGTGATATCCAACTCCTTCCCATTCCAATCCTGAGACCCTTCCTATAGCATGCGATCTGATATCTCAAGGCCTCTAATACCAAATCTGAGATCCTTCCTCTAACATGAAATGTGATATCCAACTCCTTCCCCTTCCAAACCTGAGAGCCTTCCTATAGCATGAGATATGATATCCAAGTCCTTCCCATTCCAATCCTGAGAACCTTCCTATAACATAAAATGTGATATCCTACTCCTTCCCATTCCAACCTGGGACCCTTCCTATATCATGAGATGGGATATCTCAATGCTTCTAATACCAAACCTGAGACCCTTCCTATAACATGAGATGGGAATATCCAACTCCTTCCCATTCCAATCCTGAGACCCTTCCGATAGCAGAGATGTGATATCTCAATGCTTATACCAAACCTGAGATCCTTCCTATAACATTAGATGTGATATCCAACTCCTTCCCATTCCAATCCTGAGACCCTGCCTATAGCATGAGATGTGATATCCAAGTCCTTCCCATTCCAATCCTGAGACCCTTCCTATAGCATGTGATGTGATATCTCAATGCTTATACCAAACCTGAGACCCTTCCTATGGCCTGAGATGTCATATACAACTCCTTCCCATTCCAATCCTGAGACCCTTCCTATAGCATGAGATGTGATATCTCAATGCTTATACCAAATCTGAGACCCTTCCTATAGCATGAGATGTGATATCCAACTCCTTCCCATTCCAATCCTGAGACCCTTCCTATAGCATGAGATGTGATATCTCACTGCTTATACCAAACCTGAGACCCTTCCCATAGCATGAGATGTGATATCCAACTCCTTCCCATTCCAATCCTCAGACCCTTCCTATAGCATGAGATGTGATATCTCAATACTTCTAATATCAAACTTGAGACCCTACCTATAGCATGAGATGTGATATCCATCTCCTTCCCTTTCCAAACCTGAGACCCTGCCTATAGCATGAGATGTGATATCCAAGTCCTTCCCATTCCAATCCTGAGACCCTTCCTATAGCATGAAATGTGATATCACAATGCTTATACCAAACCTGAGACCGTTCCTATAGCTTGAGATGTGATATCCAACTCCTTCCCATTCCAATCCTGAGACCCTTCCTATAGCATGAGATGTGATATCTCAAGGCCTCTAATACCAAACCTGAGATCCTTCCTCTAACATGAAATGTGATATCCAACTCCTTCCCTTTCCAAACCTGAGAGCCTTCCTATAGCATGAGATATGATATCCAAGTCCTTCCCATTCCAATCCTGAGAACCTTCCTATAACATAAAATGTGATATCCTACTCCTTCCCATTCCAACCTGGGACCCTTCCTATATCATGAGATGGGATATCTCAATGCTTCTAATACCAAACCTGAGACCCTTCCTATAACATGAGATGGGAATATCCAACTCCTTCCCATTCCAATCCTGAGACCCTTCCGATAGCAGAGATGTGATATCTCAATGCTTATACCAAACCTGAGATCCTTCCTATAACATGAGATGTGATATCCAACTCCTTCCCATTCCAATCCTGAGACACTTCCTATAGCATGAGATGTGATATCTCACTGCTTATACCAAACCTGAGACCCTTCCTATAGCATGAGATGTGATATCCAACTCCTTCCCATTCCAATCCTGAGACCCTTCCTATAGCATGAGATGTGATACCTCAATGCTTCTAATATCAAACTTGAGACCCTCCCTATAGCATGAGATGTGATACCCAAGTCCTTTCCATTCCAATCCTGAGACACTTCCTATAGCATGAGATGTGATATCTCAATGCGTCTAATACCAAACCTGAGACTCTTCCTATAACATGAGATGGGATATCCAACTCCTTCCCATTCCAATCCTGAGACCCTTCCGATAGCAGAGATGTGATATCTCAATGCTTATACCAAACCTAAGACCCTTCCTATGGCATGAGATGTCATATACAACTCCTTCCCATTCCAATCCTTGAGACCCTTCCTATAGCATGAGATGTGATATCTCAATGCTTATACCAAACCTGAGACCCTTCCTATAGCATGAGATGTGATATCCAACTCCTTCCCATTCCAATCCTGAGACCCTTCCTATAGCATGAGATGTGATGTCTCAATGCTTCTAATACCAAACCTGAGATCTTTCCTATAACATGAGATGTGATATCCAACTCCTTCCCATTCCAATACTGAGATCCTTCCTATAGCATGAGATGTGATATCTCAATGCTTATACCAAACCTGAGACCCTTCCTATAGCTTGAGATGTGATATCCAACTCCTTCCCATTCCAATCCTGAGACCCTTCCTATAGCAAGAGATGTGATATCTCAAGGCCTCTAATACCAAACCTGAGATCCTTCCTCTAACATGAAATGTGATATCCAACTCCTTCCCCTTCCAAACCTGAGAGCCTTCCTATAGCATGAGATATGATATCCAAGTCCTTCCCATCCAATCCTGAGACCCTTCCTATAACATGAAATGTGATATCCAACTCCTTCCCATTCCAACCTGAGACCCTTCCTATAGCATGAGATGGGATATCCAACTCCTTCCAAATCCAATACTGATACCCTTCCGATAGCATGAGATGTGATATCCCAATGCTTCTACCAAACCTGAGACCCATACTATGGCATGAGATGTGATATCAAACTCCTTCCCATTCCAATACTGAGACCCTACCTATAGCTTGAGATGTGATATCCAACTCCTTCCCATTCCAATTCTGAGACCCTTCCTATACCATGAGACTTGATATCTCAATGCTTCTAATACCAAACCTGAGACCCGTCCTATAACATGAGATGTGATATCCAAATCCTTCCCCTTCCAATCCTGAGACCCTTCCTATAGCATGAGATGTGATATCTCAATGCTTCTAATACCAAACCTGAGACCCTTCCTATAACATGAGATGGGATATCCAACTCCTTCCCATTCCAATCCTGAGACCCTTCCGAAAGCAGAGATGTGATATCTCAATGCTTATACCAAACCTGAGACCCTTCCTATGGCCTGATTTGTCATATACAACTCCTTCCCATTCCAATCCTGAGACCCTTCCTATAGCATGAGATGTGATATCTCAATGCTTATACCAAATCTGAGACCCTTCCTATAGCATGAGATGTGATATCCAACTCCTTCCCATTCCAATCCTGAGACCCTTCCTATAGCATGAGATGTGATGTCTCAATGCTTCTAATACCAAACCTGAGATCCTTCCTATAACATGAGATGTGATATTCAACTCCTTCCCATTCCAACCTGAGACATTTCCTATAGCATGAGATGTGATATCTCAATGCTTCTACCAAACCTGAGACCCTTCGTTTAGCATGAGATGTGATATCCAAGTCCTTCACATTCCAATCCTGAGACCCTTCCTATAGCATGAGATGTGATATCTCAATGCTTCTAATACCAAACCTGAGATCCTTCCTATAACATGAGATGTGATATCCAATTCCTTCCCATTCCAAACCTGAGACCCTTCCTATTGGATGAGATGTGATATCCAACTCCTTCAAATTCCAACCCTGAGACCCTTCCTATACCATGAGATGTGATATCTCAATGCTTCTAATACCAAACCTGGGAGCCGTCCTATAACATGAGATGTGATATCTCAATGTTTCTAATAAAAAACCTGAGACCCTTCCTATAACATGAGATGTGATATCCAATTCCTTCCCATTCCAAACCTGAGACCCTTCCATTGGATGAGATGTGATATCCAAATCCTTCCCCTTACAAACCTGAGACCCTTCCTTTAGCATGAGATGTGATATCCAAATACTTCCCATTCCAATCCTAAAACCCTTCCTATAGCATGAGATGTGATATCTCAATGTTTCTAATAAAAAACCTGAGACCCTTCCTATAGCAAGAGATGTGATATCCAAATCCTTCCCATTCCAATCCTGAGACCCTTCCTGTATATAACATGAGATGTGATATCCAACTCCTTCCCATTCCAACCTGAGACCCTTCCTATAGCATGACAAGGGATATCCAACTCCTTCCCAATCCAATCCTGAGACCCTTCCGATAGCAGAGATGTGATATCTCAATGCTTATACCAAACCTGAGACCCTTCCTATAGCATGAGATGTGATACCCAACTCCTTCCCATTCCAATCCTGAGACGCTTCCTATAGCATGAGATGTGATATCTCAATGCCTCTAATACCAAACCTGAGATCCTTCCTCTAACATGAAATGTGATATCCAACTCCTTCCCTTTCCAAATCTGAGAGCCTATCTATAGCCTGAGATGTGATATCTCAATGCTTATACCAAACCTAAGAGCCTACCTATAGCATGAGATGTGATATCCAAGTCCATCCCATTCCAATCCTTAGACCCTTCCTATAGCATGAGAAGGGATATCCAACTCCTTCCCATTCCAATCCTGAGACCCTTCCGATAGCAGAGATGTGATATCTCAATGCTTATACCAAACCTGAGACCCTTCCTATAGCATGAGATGTGATATCCAACTCCTTCCCCTTCCAAACCTTAGACCCTTCCTTTATCATGAGATGTGATATCCAATTCCTTCCCATTCCAATCCTGAGACCCTTCCGATATCATGAGATTTGTTATCTCAATGCTTCTAATATCAAACTTGAGACCCTCCCTATAGCATGAGATGTGACATCCAAGTCCTCCCCATTCCAATCCTGAGACCCTTCCTATAGCATGAGATGTGATATCTCAATGCTTCTAATACCAAACCTGAGACCCTTCCTATAACATGAGATGGGATATCCAACTCCTTCCCATTCCAATCCTGAGACCCTTTCCGATAGCAGAGATGTGATATCTCAATGCTTATACCAAACCTGAGACCCTTCCTATGGCCTGATTTGTCATATACAACTCCTTCCCATTCCAATCCTGAGACCCTTCCTATAGCATGAGATGTGATATCTCAATGCTTATACCAAATCTGAGACCCTTCCTATAGCATGAGATGTAATATCCAACTCCTTCCCATTCCAATCCTGAGACCCTTCCTATAGCATGAGATGTGATGTCTCAATGCTTCTAATACCAAACCTGAGATCCTTCCTATAACATGAGATGTGATATCCAACTCCTTCCCATTCCAACCTGAGACACTTCCTATAGCATGAGAAGGGATATCCAACTCCTTCCCAATCCAATCCTGAGAACCTTCCGATAGCAGAGATGTGATATCTCAATGCTTATACCAAACCTGAGACCCTTCCTATGGCATGAGATGTGATATCCAACTCCTTGCCATTCAAATCCTGAGACCCTTCCTGTAGCATGAGATGTGATATCTCAATGCTTCTACCAAACCTGAGACCCTTCCTTTAGCATGAGATGTGATATCCAAATCCTTCACATTCCAATCCTGAGACCCTTCCTATAGCATGAGATGTGATATCTCAATGCTTCTAATACCAAACCTGAGATCCTTCCTATAACATGAGATGTGATATCCAAATCCTTCCCATTCCAATCCTGAGACCCTTCCTGTATATAACATGAGATGTGATATCCAACTCCTTCCCATTCCAACCTGAGACCCTTCCTATAGCATGACAAGGGATATCCAACTCCTTCCCAATCCAATCCTGAGACCCTTCCGATAGCAGAGATGTGATATCTCAATGCTTATACCAAACCTGAGACCCTTCCTATAGCATGAGATGTGATACCCAACTCCTTCCCATTCCAATCCTGAGACGCTTCCTATAGCATGAAATGTGATATCTCAATGCCTCTAATACCAAACCTGAGATCCTTCCTATAACATGAGATGTGATATCCAACTCCTTCCCATTCCAACCTGAGACACTTCCTATAGCATGAGAAAGGATATCCGACTCCTTCCCAATCCAATCCTGAGAACCTTCCGATAGCAGAGATGTGATATCTCAGTGCTTATACCAAACCTGAGACCCTTCCTATGGCATGAGATGTGATATCCAACTCCTTGCCATTCAAATCCTGAGACCCTTCCTATAGCATGAGATGTGATATCTCAATGCTTCTACCAAACCTGAGACCCTTCCTTTAGCATGAGATGTGATATCCAAATCCTTCACATTCCAATCCTGAGACCCTTCCTATAGCATGAGATGTGATATCTCAATGCTTCTAATACCAAACCTGAGATCCTTCCTATAACATGAGATGTGATATCCAATTCCTTCCCATTCCAAACCTGAGACCCTTCCTATTGGATGAGATGTGATATCCAACTCCTTCAAATTCCAACCCTGAGACCCTTCCTATACCATGAGATGTGATATCTCAATGCTTCTAATACCATACCTGGGAACCGTCCTATAACATGAGATGTGATATCTCAATGTTTCTAATAAAAAACCTGAGACCCTTCCTATAACATGAGATGTGATATCCAATTCCTTCCCATTCCAAACCTGAGACCCTTCCTATTGGATGAGATGTGATATCCAAATCCTTCCCCTTCCAAACCTGAGACCCTTCCTTTAGCATGAGATGTGATATCCAAATACTTCCCATTCCAATCCTAAAACCCTTCCTATAGCATGAGATGTGATCTCTCAATGTTTCTAATAAAAAACCTGAGACCCTTCCTATAGCAAGAGATGTGATATCCAAATCCTTCCCATTCGAATCCTGAGACCCTTCCTGTATATAACATGAGATGTGATATCGAACTCCTTCCCATTCCAACCTGAGACCCTTCCTATAGCATGACAAGGGATATCCAACTCCTTCCCAATCCAATCCTGAGACCCTTCCGATAGCAGAGATGTGATATCTCAATGCTTATACCAAACCTGAGACCCTTCCTATAGCATGAGATGTGATACCCAACTCCTTCCCATTCCAATCCTGAGACGCTTCCTATAGCATGAGATGTGATATCTCAATGCCTCTAATACCAAACCTGAGATCCTTCCTCTAACATGAAATGTGATATCCAACTCCTTCCCTTTCCAAATCTGAGAGCCTATCTATAGCCTGAGATGTGATATCTCAATGCTTATACCAAACCTGAGAGCCTACCTATAGCATGAGATGTGATATCCAAGTCCATCCCATTCCAATCCTTAGACCCTTCCTATAGCATGAGAAGGGATATCCAACTCCTTCCCATTCCAATCCTGAGACCTTTCCGATAGCAGAGATGTGATATCTCAATGCTTATACCAAACCTGAGACCCTTCCTATAGCATGAGATGTGATATCCAACTCCTTCCCCTTCCAAACCTTAGACCCTTCCTTTATCATGAGATGTGATATCCAATTCCTTCCCATTCCAATCCTGAGACCCTTCCGATATCATGAGATTTGTTATCTCAATGCTTCTAATATCAAACTTGAGACCCTCCCTATAGCATGAGATGTGACATCCAAGTCCTCCCCATTCCAATCCTGAGACCCTTCCTATAGCATGAGATGTGATATCTCAATGCTTCTAATACCAAACCTGAGACCCTTCCTATAACATGAGATGGGATATCCAACTCCTTCCCATTCCAATCCTGAGACCCTTCCGATAGCAGAGATGTGATATCTCAATGCTTATACCAAACCTGAGACCCTTCCTATGGCCTGATTTGTCATATACAACTCCTTCCCATTCCAATCCTGAGACCCTTCCTATAGCATGAGATGTGATATCTCAATGCGTATACCAAATCTGAGACCCTTCCTATAGCATGAGATGTAATATCCAACTCCTTCCCATTCCAATCCTGAGACCCTTCCTATAGCATGAGATGTGATGTCTCAATGCTTCTAATACCAAACCTGAGATCCTTCCTATAACATGAGATGTGATATCCAACTCCTCCCCATTCCAACCTGAGACACTTCCTATAGCATGAGAAGGGATATCCAACTCCTTCCCAATCCAATCCTGAGAACCTTCCGATAGCAGAGATGTGATATCTCAATGCTTATACCAAACCTGAGACCCTTCCTATGGCATGAGATGTGATATCCAACTCCTTGCCATTCAAATCCTGAGACCCTTCCTTTAGCATGAGATGTGATATCCAAATCCTTCACATTCCAATCCTGAGACCCTTCCTATAGCATGAGATGTGATACCTCAATGCTTCTAATACCAAACCTGAGATCCTTCCTATAACATGAGATGTGATATCCAATTCCTTCCCATTCCAAACCTGAGACCCTTCCTATTGGATGAGATGTGATATCCAACTCCTTCAAATTCCAACCCTGAGACCCTTCCTATACCATGAGATGTGATATCTCAATGCTTCTAATACCAAACCTGGGAACCGTCCTATAACATGAGATGTGATATCTCAATGTTTCTAATAAAAAACCTGAGACCCTTCCTATAACATGAGATGTGATATCCAATTCCTTCCCATTCCAAACCTGAGACCCTTCCTATTGGATGAGATGTGATATCCAAATCCTTCCCCTTCCAAACCTGAGACCCTTCCTTTAGCATGAGATGTGATATCCAAATACTTCCCATTCCAATCCTAAAAGCCTTCCTATAGCATGGGATGTGATATCTCAATGTTTCTAATACAAAACCTGAGACCCTTCCTATAGCAAGAGATGTGATATCCAAATCCTTCCCATTCCAATCCTGAGACCCTTCCTGTATATAACATGAGATGTGATATCCAACTCCTTCCCATTCCAACCTGAGACCCTTCCGATAGCAGAGATGTGATTTCTCAATGCTTATACCAAACCTAAGACCCTTCCTATGGCATGAGATGTCATATACAACTCCTTCCCATTCCAATCCTTGAGACCCTTCCTATAGCATGAGATGTGATATCTCAATGCTTATACCAAACCTGAGACCCTTCCTATAGCATGAGATGTGATATCCAACTCCTTCCCATTCCAATCCTGAGACCCTTCCTATAGCATGAGATGTGATGTCTCAATGCTTCTAATACCAAACCTGAGATCTTTCCTATAACATGAGATGTGATATCCAACTCCTTCCCATTCCAATACTGAGATCCTTCCTATAGCATGAGATGTGATATCTCAATGCTTATACCAAACCTGAGACCCTTCCTATAGCTTGAGATGTGATATCCAACTCCTTCCCATTCCAATCCTGAGACCCTTCCTATAGCAAGAGATGTGATATCTCAAGGCCTCTAATACCAAACCTGAGATCCTTCCTCTAACATGAAATGTGATATCCAACTCCTTCCCCTTCCAAACCTGAGAGCCTTCCTATAGCATGAGATATGATATCCAAGTCCTTCCCATCCAATCCTGAGACCCTTCCTATAACATGAAATGTGATATCCAACTCCTTCCCATTCCAACCTGATACCCTTCCGATAGCATGAGATGTGATATCCCAATGCTTCTACCAAACCTGAGACCCATACTATGGCATGAGATGTGATATCCAACTCCTTCCCATTCCAATCCTGAGACCCTACCTATAGCTTGAGATGTGATATCCAACTCCTTCCCATTCCAATTCTGAGACCCTTCCTATACCATGAGACTTGATATCTCAATGCTTCTAATACCAAACCTGAGACCCGTCCTATAACATGAGATGTGATATCCAAATCCTTCCCCTTCCAAACCTTAGACCCTTCCTTTATCATGAGATGTGATATCCAATTCCTTCCCATTCCAATCCTGAGACCCTTCCGATATCATGAGATTTGTTATCTCAATGCTTCTAATATCAAACTTGAGACCCTCCCTATAGCATGAGATGTGACATCCAAGTCCTCCCCATTCCAATCCTGAGACCCTTCCTATAGCATGAGATGTGATATCTCAATGCTTCTAATACCAAACCTGAGACCCTTCCTATAACATGAGATGGGATATCCAACTCCTTCCCATTCCAATCCTGAGACCCTTCCGAAAGCAGAGATGTGATATCTCAATGCTTATACCAAACCTGAGACCCTTCCTATGGCCTGATTTGTCATATACAACTCCTTCCCATTCCAATCCTGAGACCCTTCCTATAGCATGAGATGTGATATCTCAATGCTTATACCAAATCTGAGACCCTTCCTATAGCATGAGATGTGATATCCAACTCCTTCCCATTCCAATCCTGAGACCCTTCCTATAGCATGAGATGTGATGTCTCAATGCTTCTAATACCAAACCTGAGATCCTTCCTATAACATGAGATGTGATATCCAACTCCTTCCCATTCCAACCTGAGACACTTCCTATAGCATGAGAAAGGATATCCAACTCCTTCCCAATCCAATCCTGAGAACCTTCTGATAGCAGAGATGTGATATCTCAATGCTTATACCAAACCTGAGACCCTTCCTATGGCATGAGATGTGATATCCAACTCCTTGCCATTCAAATCCTGAGACCCTTCCTATAGCATGAGATGTGATATCTCAATGCTTCTACCAAACCTGAGACCCTTCCTTTAGCATGAGATGTGATATCCAAGTCCTTCACATTCCAATCCTGAGACCCTTCCTATAGCATGAGATGTGATATCTCAATGCTTCTAATACCAAACCTGAGATCCTTCCTATAACATGAGATGTGATATCCAATTCCTTCCCATTCCAAACCTGAGACCCTTCCTATTGGATGAGATGTGATATCCAACTCCTTCAAATTCCAACCCTGAGACCCTTCCTATACCATGAGATGTGATATCTCAATGCTTCTAATACCAAACCTGGGAACCGTCCTATAACATGAGATGTGATATCTCAATGTTTCTAATAAAAAACCTGAGACCCTTCCTATAACATGAGATGTGATATCCAATTCCTTCCCATTCCAAACCTGAGACCCTTCCTATTGGATGAGATGTGATATCCAAATCCTTCCCCTTCCAAACCTGAGACCCTTCCTTTAGCATGAGATGTGATATCCAAATACTTCCCATTCCAATCCTAAAACCCTTCCTATAGCATGAGATGTGATATCTCAATGTTTCTAATAAAAAACCTGAGACCCTTCCTATAGCAAGAGATGTGATATCCAAATCCTTCCCATTCCAATCCTGAGACCCTTCCTGTATATAACATGAGATGTGATATCCAACTCCTTCCCATTCCAACCTGAGACCCTTCCTATAGCATGACAAGGGATATCCAACTCCTTCCCAATCCAATCCTGAGACCCTTCCGATAGCAGAGATGTGATATCTCAATGCTTATACCAAACCTGAGACCCTTCCTATAGCATGAGATGTGATACCCAACTCCTTCCCATTCCAATCCTGAGACGCTTCCTATAGCATGAGATGTGATATCTCAATGCCTCTAATACCAAACCTGAGATCCTTCCTCTAACATGAAATGTGATATCCAACTCCTTCCCTTTCCAAATCTGAGAGCCTATCTATAGCCTGAGATGTGATATCTCAATGCTTATACCAAACCTGAGAGCCTACCTATAGCATGAGATGTGATATCCAAGTCCATCCCATTCCAATCCTTAGACCCTTCCTATAGCATGAGAAGGGATATCCAACTCCTTCCCATTCCAATCCTGAGACCCTTCCGATAGCAGAGATGTGATATCTCAATGCTTATACCAAACCTGAGACCCTTCCTATAGCATGAGATGTGATATCCAACTCCTTCCCCTTCCAAACCTTAGACCCTTCCTTTATCATGAGATGTGATATCCAATTCCTTCCCATTCCAATCCTGAGACCCTTCCGATATCATGAGATTTGTTATCTCAATGCTTCTAATATCAAACTTGAGACCCTCCCTATAGCATGAGATGTGACATCCAAGTCCTCCCCATTCCAATCCTGAGACCCTTCCTATAGCATGAGATGTGATATCTCAATGCTTCTAATACCAAACCTGAGACCCTTCCTATAACATGAGATGGGATATCCAACTCCTTCCCATTCCAATCCTGAGACCCTTTCCGATAGCAGAGATGTGATATCTCAATGCTTATACCAAACCTGAGACCCTTCCTATGGCCTGATTTGTCATATACAACTCCTTCCCATTCCAATCCTGAGACCCTTCCTATAGCATGAGATGTGATATCTCAATGCTTATACCAAATATGAGACCCTTCGTATAGCATGAGATGTAATATCCAACTCCTTCCCATTCCAATCCTGAGACCCTTCCTATAGCTTGAGATGTGATGTCTCAATGCTTCTAATACCAAACCTGAGATCCTTCCTATAACATGAGATGTGATATCCAACTCCTTCCCATTCCAACCTGAGACACTTCCTATAGCATGAGAAGGGATATCCAACTCCTTCCCAATCCAATCCTGAGAACCTTCCGATAGCAGAGATGTGATATCTCAATGCTTATACCAAACCTGAGACCCTTCCTATGGCCTGATTTGTCATATACAACTCCTTCCCATTCCAATCCTGAGACCCTTCCTATAGCATGAGATGTGATATCTCAATGCTTATACCAAATCTGAGACCCTTCCTATAGCATGAGATGTAATATCCAACTCCTTCCCATTCCAATCCTGAGACCCTTCCTATAGCATGAGATGTGATGTCTCAATGCTTCTAATACCAAACCTGAGATCCTTCCTATAACATGAGATGTGATATCCAACTCCTTCCCATTCCAACCTGAGACACTTCCTATAGCATGAGAAGGGATATCCAACTCCTTCCCAATCCAATCCTGAGAACCTTCCGATAGCAGAGATGTGATATCTCAATGCTTATACCAAACCTGAGACCCTTCCTATGGCATGAGATGTGATATCCAACTCCTTGCCATTCAAATCCTGAGACCCTTCCTATAGCATGAGATGTGATATCTCAATGCTTCTACCAAACCTGAGACCCTTCCTTTAGCATGAGATGTGATATCCAAATCCTTCACATTCCAATCCTGAGACCCTTCCTATAGCATGAGATGTGATATCTCAATGCTTCTAATACCAAACCTGAGATCCTTCCTATAACATGAGATGTGATATCCAATTCCTTCCCATTCCAAACCTGAGACCCTTCCTATTGGATGAGATGTGATATCCAACTCCTTCAAATTCCAACCCTGAGACCCTTCCTATACCATGAGATGTGATATCTCAATGCTTCTAATACCAAACCTGGGAACCGTCCTATAACATGAGATGTGATATCTCAATGTTTCTAATAAAAAACCTGAGACCCTTCCTATAACATGAGATGTGATATCCAATTCCTTCCCATTCCAAACCTGAGACCCTTCCTATTGGATGAGATGTGATATCCAAATCCTTCCCCTTCCAAACCTGAGACCCTTCCTTTAGCATGAGATGTGATATCCAAATACTTCCCATTCCAATCCTAAAAGCCTTCCTATAGCATGAGATGTGATATCTCAATGTTTCTAATACAAAACCTGAGTCCCTTCCTATAGCAAGAGATGTGATATCCAAATCCTTCCCATTCCAATCCTGAGACCCTTCCTGTATATAACATGAGATGTGATATCCAACTCCTTCCCATTCCAACCTGAGACCCTTCCTATAGCATGACAAGGGATATCCAACTCCTTCCCAATCCAATCCTGAGACCCTTCCGATAGCAGAGATGTGATATCTCAATGCTTATACCAAACCTCAGACCCTTCCTATAGCATGAGATGTGATATCTCAATGCTTCTAATATCAAATTTGAGACCCTACCTATAGCATGAGATGTGATATCCATCTCCTTCCCTTTCCAAACCTGAGACCCTGCCTATAGCATGAGATGTGATATCCAAGTCCTTCCCATTCCAATCCTGAGACCCTTCCTATAGCATGAGATGTGATATCACAATGCTTATACCAAACCTGAGACCGTTCCTATAGCTTGAGATGTGATATCCAACTCCTTCCCATTCCAATCCTGAGACCCTTCCTATAGCATGCGATCTGATATCTCAAGGCCTCTAATACCAAATCTGAGATCCTTCCTCTAACATGAAATGTGATATCCAACTCCTTCCCCTTCCAAACCTGAGAGCCTTCCTATAGCATGAGATATGATATCCAAGTCCTTCCCATTCCAATCCTGAGAACCTTCCTATAACATAAAATGTGATATCCTACTCCTTCCCATTCCAACCTGGGACCCTTCCTATATCATGAGATGGGATATCTCAATGCTTCTAATACCAAACCTGAGACCCTTCCTATAACATGAGATGGGAATATCCAACTCCTTCCAATTCCAATCCTGAGACCCTTCCGATAGCAGAGATGTGATATCTCAATGCTTATACCAAACCTGAGATCCTTCCTATAACATTAGATGTGATATCCAACTCCTTCCCATTCCAATCCTGAGACCCTGCCTATAGCATGAGATGTGATAAACAAGTCCTTCTCATTCCAATCCTGAGACCCTTCCTATAGCATGTGATGTGATATCTCAATGCTTATACCAAACCTGAGACCCTTCCTATGGCCTGAGATGTCATATAGAACTCCTTCCCATTCCAATCCTGAGACCCTTCTTATAGCATGAGATGTGATATCTCAATGCTTATACCAAATCTGAGACCCTTCCTATAGCATGAGATGTGATATCCAACTCCTTCCCATTCCAATCCTGAGACCCTTCCTATAGCATGAGATGTGATATCTCACTGCTTATACCAAACCTGAGACCCTTCCCATAGCATGAGATGTGATATCCAACTCCTTCCCATTCCAATCCTCAGACCCTTCCTATAGCATGAGATGTGATATCTCAATACTTCTAATATCAAACTTGAGACCCTACCTATAGCATGAGATGTGATATCCATCTCCTTCCCTTTCCAAACCTGAGACCCTGCCTATAGCATGAGATGTGATATCCAAGTCCTTCCCATTCCAATCCTGAGACCCTTCCTATAGCATGAGATGTGATATCACAATGCTTATACCAAACCTGAGACCGTTCCTATAGCTTGAGATGTGATATCCAACTCCTTCCCATTCCAATCCTGAGACCCTTCCTATAGCATGAGATGTGATATCTCAAGGCCTCTAATACCAAACCTGAGATCCTTCCTCTAACATGAAATGTGATATCCAACTCCTTCCCTTTCCAAACCTGAGAGCCTTCCTATAGCATGAGATATGATATCCAAGTCCTTCCCATTCCAATCCTGAGAACCTTCCTATAACATAAAATGTGATATCCTACTCCTTCCCATTCCAACCTGGGACCCTTCCTATATCATGAGATGGGATATCTCAATGCTTCTAATACCAAACCTGAGACCCTTCCTATAACATGAGATGGGAATATCCAACTCCTTCCCATTCCAATCCTGAGACCCTTCCGATAGCAGAGATGTGATATCTCAATGCTTATACCAAACCTGAGATCCTTCCTATAACATGAGATGTGATATCCAACTCCTTCCCATTCCAATCCTGAGACACTTCCTATAGCATGAGATGTGATATCTCACTGCTTATACCAAACCTGAGACCCTTCCTATAGCATGAGATGTGATATCCAACTCCTTCCCATTCCAATCCTGAGACCCTTCCTATAGCATGAGATGTGATATCTCAATGCTTCTAATATCAAACTTGAGACCCTCCCTATAGCATGAGATGTGATACCCAAGTCCTTCCCATTCCAATCCTGAGACACTTCCTATAGCATGAGATGTGATATCTCAATGCGTCTAATACCAAACCTGAGACTCTTCCTATAACATGAGATTGGATATCCAACTCCTTCCCATTCCAATCCTGAGACCCTTCCGATAGCAGAGATGTGATATCTCAATGCTTATACCAAACCTAAGACCCTTCCTATGGCATGAGATGTCATATACAAATCCTTCCCATTCCAATCCTTGAGACCCTTCCTATAGCATGAGATGTGATATCTCAATGCTTATACCAAACCTGAGACCCTTCCTATAGCATGAGATGTGATATCCAACTCCTTCCCATTCCAATCCTAAGACCCTTCCTATAGCATGAGATGTGATGTCTCAATGCTTCTAATACCAAACCTGAGATCTTTCCTATAACATGAGATGTGATATCCAACTCCTTCCCATTCCAATACTGAGATCCTTCCTATAGCATGAGATGTGATATCTCAATGCTTATACCAAACCTGAGACCCTTCCTATAGCTTGAGATGTGATATCCAACTCCTTCCCATTCCAATCCTGAGACCCTTCCTATAGCATGAGATGTGATATCTCAAGGCCTCTAATACCAAACCTGAGATCGTTCCTCTAACATGAAATGTGATATCCAACTCCTTCCCCTTCCAAACCTGAGAGCCTTCCTATAGCATGAGATATGATAGCCAAGTCCTTCCAATTCCAATCCTGAGACCCTTCCTATAACATGAAATGTGATATCCAACTCCTTCCCATTCCAACCTGAGACCCTTCCTATAGCATGAGATGGGATATCTCAATGCTTCTAATACCAAAAATGAGACTCTTCCTATAACATGAGATGGGATATCCAACTCATTCCCATTCCAATCCTGAGACCCTTCCTATAGCATGAGATGTGATGTCTCAATGCTTCTAATACCAAACCTGAGATCTTTCCTATAACATGAGATGTGATATCCAACTCCTTCCCATTCCAATACTGAGATCCTTCCTATAGCATGAGATGTGATATCTCAATGCTTATACCAAACCTGAGACCCTTCCTATAGCTTGAGATGTGATATCCAACTCCTTCCCATTCCAATCCTGAGACCCTTCCTATAGCAAGAGATGTGATATCTCAAGGCCTCTAATACCAAACCTGAGATCCTTCCTCTAACATGAAATGTGATATCCAACTCCTTCCCCTTCCAAACCCGAGAGCCTTCCTATAGCATGAGATATGATATCCAAGTCCTTCCCATCCAATCCTGAGACCCTTCCTATAACATGAAATGTGATATCCAACTCCTTCTCATTCCAACCTGTGACCCTTCCTATAGCATGAGATGGGATATCCAACTCCTTCCAAATCCAATACTGAGACCCTTCCTATACCATGAGACTTGATATCTCAATGCTTCTAATACCAAACCTGAGACCCGTCCTATAACATGAGATGTGATATCCAAATCCTTCACCTTCCAAACCTTAGACCCTTCCTTTATCATGAGATGTGATATCCAATTCCTTCCCATTCCAATCCTGAGACCCTTCCGATATCATGAGATTTGTTATCTCAATGCTTCTAATATCAAACTTGAGACCCTCCCTATAGCATGAGATGTGACATCCAAGTCCTCCCCATTCCAATCCTGAGACCCTTCCTATAGCATGAGATGTGATATCTCAATGCTTCTAATACCAAACCTGAGACCCTTCCTATAACATGAGATGGGATATCCAACTCCTTCCCATTCCAATCCTGAGACCCTTCCGAAAGCAGAGATGTGATATCTCAATGCTTATACCAAACCTGAGACCCTTCCTATGGCCTGATTTGTCATATAAAATTCCTTCCCATTCCAATCCTGAGACCTTTCCTATAGCATGAGATGTGATATCTCAATGCTTATACCAAATCTGAGACCCTTCCTATAGCATGAGATGTGATATCCAACTCCTTCCCATTCCAATCCTGAGACCCTTCCTATAGCATGAGATGTGATGTCTCAATGCTTCTAATACCAAACCTGAGATCCTTCCTATAACATGAGATGTGATATCCAACTCCTTCCCATTCCAACCTGAGACACTTCCTATAGCATGAGAAAGGATATCCAACTCCTTCCCAATCCAATCCTGAGAACCTTCCGATAGCAGAGATGTGATATCTCAATGCTTATACCAAACCTGAGACCCTTCCTATGGCATGAGATGTGATATCCAACTCCTTGCCATTCAAATCCTGAGACCCTTCCTATAGCATGGGATGTGATATCTCAATGCTTCTACCAAACCTGATACCCTTCCTTTAGCATGAGATGTGATATCCAAATCCTTCACATTCCAATCCTGAGACCCTTCCTATAGCATGAGATGTGATATCTCAATGCTTCTAATACCAAACCTGAGATCCTTCCTATAACATGAGATGTGATATCCAATTCCTTCCCATTCCAAACCTGAGACCCTTCCTATTGGATGAGATGTGATATCCAACTCCTTCAAATTCCAACCCTGAGACCCTTCCTATACCATGAGATGTGATATCTCAATGCTTCTAATACCAAACCTGGGAACCGTCCTATAACATGAGATGTGATATCTCAATGTTTCTAATAAAAAACCTGAGACCCTTCCTATAACATGAGATGTGATATCCAATTCCTTCCCATTCCAAACCTGAGACCCTTCCAATTGGATGAGATGTGATATCCAAATCCTTCCCCTTCCAAACCTGAGACCCTTCCTTTAGCATGAGATGTGATATCCAAATACTTCCCATTCCAATCCTAAAACCCTTCCTATAGCATGAGATGTGATATCTCAATGCTTATACCAAACCTGAGACCCTTCCTATAGCATGAGATGTGATACCCAACTCCTTCCCATTCCAATCCTGAGACGCTTCCTATAGCATGAGATGTGATATCTCAATGCCTCTAATACCAAACCTGAGATCCTTCCTCTAACATGAAATGTGATATCCAACTCCTTCCCTTTCCAAATCTGAGAGCCTATCTATAGCCTGAGATGTGATATCTCAATGCTTATACCAAACCTGAGAGCCTACCTATAGCATGAGATGTGATATCCAAGTCCATCCCATTCCAATCCTTAGACCCTTCCTATAGCATGAGAAGGGATATCCAACTCCTTCCCATTCCAATCCTGAGACCCTTCCGATAGCAGAGATGTGATATCTCAATGCTTATACCAAACCTGAGACCCTTCCTATAGCATGAGATGTGATATCCAACTCCTTCCCCTTCCAAACCTTAGACCCTTCCTTTATCATGAGATGTGATATCCAATTCCTTTCCATTCCAATCCTGAGACCCTTCCGATATCATGAGATTTGTTATCTCAATGCTTCTAATATCGAACTTGAGACCCTCCCGATAGCATGAGATGTGACATCCAAGTCCTCCCCATTCCAATCCTGAGACCCTTCCTATAGCATGAGATGTGATATCTCAATGCTTCTAATACCAAACCTGAGACCCTTCCTATAACATGAGATGGGATATCCAACTCCTTCCCATTCCAATCCTGAGACCCTTTCCGATAGCAGAGATGTGATATCTCAATGCTTATACCAAACCTGAGACCCTTCCTATGGCCTGATTTGTCATATACAACTCCTTCCCATTCCAATCCTGAGACCCTTCCTATAGCATGAGATGTGATATCTCAATGCTTATACCAAATCCGAGACCCTTCCTATAGCATGAGATGTAATATCCAACTCCTTCCCATTCCAATCCTGAGACCCTTCCTATAGCATGAGATGTGATGTCTCAATGCTTCTAATACCAAACCTGAGATCCTTCCTATAACATGAGATGTGATATCCAACTCCTTCCCATTCCAACCTGAGACACTTCCTATAGCATGAGAAGGGATATCCAACTCCTTGCCATTCAAATCCTGAGACCCTTCCTATAGCATGAGATGTGATATCTCAATGCTTCTACCAAACCTGAGACCCTTCCTTTAGCATGAGATGTGATATCCAAATCCTTCACATTCCAATCCTGAGACCCTTCCTATAGCATGAGATGTGATATCTCAATGCTTCTAATACCAAACCTGAGATCCTTCCTATAACATGAGATGTGATATCCAATTCCTTCCCATTCCAAACCTGAGACCCTTCCTATTGGATGAGATGTGATATCCAACTCCTTCCCATTCCAACCTGAGACACTTCCTATAGCATGAGAAAGGATATCCAACTCCTTCCCAATCCAATCCTGAGAACCTTCCGATAGCAGAGATGTGATATCTCAATGCTTATACCAAACCTGAGACCCTTCCTATGGCATGAGATGTGATATCCAACTCCTTGCCATTCAAATCCTGAGACCCTTCCTATAGCATGGGATGTGATATCTCAATGCTTCTACCAAACCTGATACCCTTCCTTTAGCATGAGATGTGATATCCAAATCCTTCACATTCCAATCCTGAGACCCTTCCTATAGCATGAGATGTGATATCTCAATGCTTCTAATACCAAACCTGAGATCCTTCCTATAACATGAGATGTGATATCCAATTCCTTCCCATTCCAAACCTGAGACCCTTCCTATTGGATGAGATGTGATATCCAACTCCTTCAAATTCCAACCCTGAGACCCTTCCTATACCATGAGATGTGATATCTCAATGCTTCTAATACCAAACCTGGGAACCGTCCTATAACATGAGATGTGATATCTCAATGTTTCTAATAAAAAACCTGAGACCCTTCCTATAACATGAGATGTGATATCCAATTCCTTCCCATTCCAAACCTGAGACCCTTCCTATTGGATGAGATGTGATATCCAAATCCTTCCCCTTCCAAACCTGAGACCCTTCCTTTAGCATGAGATGTGATATCCAAATACTTCCCATTCCAATCCTAAAACCCTTCCTATAGCATGAGATGTGATATCTCAATGCTTATACCAAACCTGAGACCCTTCCTATAGCATGAGATGTGATACCCAACTCCTTCCCATTCCAATCCTGAGACGCTTCCTATAGCATGAGATGTGATATCTCAATGCCTCTAATACCAAACCTGAGATCCTTCCTCTAACATGAAATGTGATATCCAACTCCTTCCCTTTCCAAATCTGAGAGCCTATCTATAGCCTGAGATGTGATATCTCAATGCTTATACCAAACCTGAGAGCCTACCTATAGCATGAGATGTGATGTCCAAGTCCATCCCATTCCAATCCTTAGACCCTTCCTATAGCATGAGAAGGGATATCCAACTCCTTCCCATTCCAATCCTGAGACCCTTCCGATAGCAGAGATGTGATATCTCAATGCTTATACCAAACCTGAGACCCTTCCTATAGCATGAGATGTGATATCCAACTCCTTCCCCTTCCAAACCTTAGACCCTTCCTTTATCATGAGATGTGATATCCAATTCCTTTCCATTCCAATCCTGAGACCCTTCCGATATCATGAGATTTGTTATCTCAATGCTTCTAATATCGAACTTGAGACCCTCCCGATAGCATGAGATGTGACATCCAAGTCCTCCCCATTCCAATCCTGAGACCCTTCCTATAGCATGAGATGTGATATCTCAATGCTTCTAATACCAAACCTGAGACCCTTCCTATAACATGAGATGGGATATCCAACTCCTTCCCATTCCAATCCTGAGACCCTTTCCGATAGCAGAGATGTGATATCTCAATGCTTATACCAAACCTGAGACCCTTCCTATGGCCTGATTTGTCATATACAACTCCTTCCCATTCCAATCCTGAGACCCTTCCTATAGCATGAGATGTGATATCTCAATGCTTATACCAAATCCGAGACCCTTCCTATAGCATGAGATGTAATATCCAACTCCTTCCCATTCCAATCCTGAGACCCTTCCTATAGCATGAGATGTGATGTCTCAATGCTTCTAATACCAAACCTGAGATCCTTCCTATAACATGAGATGTGATATCCAACTCCTTCCCATTCCAACCTGAGACACTTCCTATAGCATGAGAAGGGATATCCAACTCCTTGCCATTCAAATCCTGAGACCCTTCCTATAGCATGAGATGTGATATCTCAATGCTTCTACCAAACCTGAGACCCTTCCTTTAGCATGAGATGTGATATCCAAATCCTTCACATTCCAATCCTGAGACCCTTCCTATAGCATGAGATGTGATATCTCAATGCTTCTAATACCAAACCTGAGATCCTTCCTATAACATGAGATGTGATATCCAATTCCTTCCCATTCCAAACCTGAGACCCTTCCTATTGGATGAGATGTGATATCCAACTCCTTCAAATTCCAACCCTGAGACCCTTCCTATACCATGAGATGTGATATCTCAATGCTTCTAATACCAAACCTGGGAACCGT
Organism: Ambystoma mexicanum; assembly: GCF_040938575.1. NCBI lineage: Eukaryota > Metazoa > Chordata > Amphibia > Caudata > Ambystomatidae > Ambystoma > Ambystoma mexicanum. The sequence continues at coordinate 1,757,417 of NW_027182433.1, forward strand.
CCTATAACATGAGATGTGATATCTCAATGTTTCTAATAAAAAACCTGAGACCCTTCCTATAACATGAGATGTGATATCCAATTCCTTCCCATTCCAAACCTGAGACCCTTCCTATTGGATGAGATGTGATATCCAAATCCTTCCCCTTCCAAACCTGAGACCCTTCCTTTAGCATGAGATGTGATATCCAAATACTTCCCATTCCAATCCTAAAAGCCTTCCTATAGCATGAGATGTGATATCTCAATGTTTCTAATACAAAACCTGAGACCCTTCCTATAGCAAGAGATGTGATATCTCAATGCTTATACTAAACCTCAGACCCTTCCTATAGCATGAGATGTGATATCTCAATGCTTCTAATATCAAATTTGAGACCCTACCTATAGCATGAGATGTGATATCCATCTCCTTCCCTTTCCAAACCTGAGACCCTGCCTATAGCATGAGATGTGATATCCAAGTCCTTCCCATTCCAATCCTGAGACCCTTCCTATAGCATGAGATGTGATATCACAATGCTTATACCAAACCTGAGACCGTTCCTATAGCTTGAGATGTGATATCCAACTCCTTCCCATTCCAATCCTGAGACCCTTCCTATAGCATGCGATGTGATATCTCAAGGCCTCTAATACCAAATCTGAGATCCTTCCTCTAACATGAAATGTGATATCCAACTCCTTCCCCTTCCAAACCTGAGAGCCTTCCTATAGCATGAGATATGATATCCAAGTCCTTCCCATTCCAATTCTGAGAACCTTCCTATAACATAAAATGTGATATCCTACTCCTTCCCATTCCAACCTGGGACCCTTCCTATATCATGAGATGGGATATCTCAATGCTTCTAATACCAAACCTGAGACCCTTCCTATAACATGAGATGGGAATATCCAACTCCTTCCCATTCCAATCCTGAGACCCTTCCGATAGCAGAGATGTGATATCTCAATGCTTATACCAAACCTGAGATCCTTCCTATAACATTAGATGTGATATCTAACTCCTTCCCATTCCAATCCTGAGACACTTCCTATAGCATGAGATGTGATATCTCACTGCTTATACCAAACCTGAGACCCTTCCTATAGCATGAGATGTGATATCCAACTCCTTCCCATTCCAATCCTGAGACCCTTCCTATAGCATGAGATGTGATATCTCAATGCTTCTAATATCAAACTTGAGACCCTCCCTATAGCATGAGATGTGATACCCAAGTCCTCCCCATTCCAATCCTGAGACACTTCCTATAGCATGAGATGTGATATCTCAATGCTTCTAATACCAAACCTGAGACTCTTCCTATAACATGAGATGGGATATCCAACTCCTTCCCATTCCAATTCTGAGACCCTTCCGATAGCAGAGATGTGATATCTCAATGCTTATACCAAACCTAAGACCCTTCCTATGGCATGAGATGTCATATACAACTCCTTCCCATTCCAATCCTTGAGACCCTTCCTATAGCATGAGATGTGATATCTCAATGCTTATACCAAACCTGAGACCCTTCCTATAGCATGAGATGTGATATCCAACTCCTTCCCATTCCAATCCTGAGACCCTTCCTATAGCATGAGATGTGATGTCTCAATGCTTCTAATACCAAACCTGAGATCTTTCCTATAACATGAGATGTGATATCCAACTCCTTCCCATTCCAATCCTGAGATCCTTCCTATAGCATGAGATGTGATATCTCAATGCTTATACCAAACCTGAGACCCTTCCTATAGCTTGAGATGTGATATCCAACTCCTTCCCATTCCAATCCTGAGACCCTTCCTATAGCAAGAGATGTGATATCTCAAGGCCTCTAATACCAAACCCGAGATCCTTCCTCTAACATGAAATGTGATATCCAACTCCTTCCCCTTCCAAACCTGAGAGCCTTCCTATAGCATGAGATATGATATCCAAGTCCTTCCCATCCAATCCTGAGACCCTTCCTATAACATGAAATGTGATATCCAACTCCTTCCCATTCCAACCTGAGACCCTTCCTATAGCATGAGATGGGATATCCAACTCCTTCCAAATCCAATACTGATACCCTTCCGATAGCATGAGATGTGATATCCCAATGCTTCTACCAAACCTGAGACCCATACTATGGCATGAGATGTGATATCAAACTCCTTCCCATTCCAATCCTGAGACCCTACCTATAGCTTGAGATGTGATATCCAACTCCTTCCCATTCCAATTCTGAGACCCTTCCTATACCATGAGACTTGATATCTCAATGCTTCTAATACCAAACCTGAGACCCGTCCTATAACATGAGATGTGATATCCAAATCCTTCCCCTTCCAAACCTTAGACCCTTCCTTTATCATGAGATGTGATATCCAATTCCTTCCCATTCCAATCCTGAGACCCTTCCGATATCATGAGATTTGTTATCTCAATGCTTCTAATATCAAACTTGAGACCCTCCCTATAGCATGAGATGGGATATCCAACTCCTTCCCATTCCAATCCTGAGACCCTTCCGATAGCAGAGATGTGATATCTCAATGCTTATACCAAACCTGAGACCCTTCCTATGGCCTGATTTGTCATATACAACTCCTTCCCATTCCAATCCTGAGACCCTTCCTATAGCATGAGATGTGATATCTCAATGCTTATACCAAATCTGAGACCCTTCCTATAGCATGAGATGTGATATCCAACTGCTTCCCATTCCAATCCTGAGACCCTTCCTATAGCATGAGATGTGATGTCTCAATGCTTCTAATACCAAACATGAGATCCTTCCTATAACATGAGATGTGATATCCAACTCCTTCCCATTCCAATCCTGAGACCCTTATGATAGCATGAGATGTGATATCTCAATGCCTCTAATACCAAACCTGAGATACTTCTGATAGCATGAGATGTGATATCTCAATGCTTCTAGTACCAAACCTGAGATCCTTCCTATAACATGAGATGTGATTTCCAAATCCTTCCACTTCCAAACCTGAGACCCTCCCTTTAGCATGAGATGTGATATCCAACTCCTTCCCATTCCAATCCTGAGACCCTTCCTATAGCATGAGATGTGATATCTCAATGCTTATACCAAATCTGAGACCCTTCCTATAGCATGAGATGAGATATCCAACTCCTTCCCATTCCAATCCTGAGACCCTTCCTATAGCATGAGATGTGATATCTCACTGCTTATACCAAACCTGAGACCCTTCCCATAGCATGAGATGTGATATCCAACTCCTTCCCATTCCAATCCTCAGACCCTTCCTATAGCATGAGATGTGATATCTCAATGCTTCTAATATCAAACTTGAGACCCTACCTATAGCATGAGATGTGATATCCATCTCCTTCCCTTTCCAAACCTGAGACCCTGCCTATAGCATGAGATGTGATATCCAAGTCCTTCCCATTCCAATCCTGAGACCCTTCCTATAGCATGAGATGTGATATCACAATGCTTATACCAAACCTGAGACCGTTCCTATAGCTTGAGATGTGATATCCAACTCCTTCCCATTCCAATCCTGAGACCCTTCCTATAGCATGAGATGTGATATCTCAAGGCCTCTAATACCAAACCTGAGATCCTTCCTCTAACATGAAATGTGATATCCAACTCCTTCCCCTTCCAAACCTGAGAGCCTTCCTATAGCATGAGATATGACATCCAAGTCCTTCCCATTCCAATCCTGAGAACCTTCCTATAACATAAAATGTGATATCCTACTCCTTCCCATTCCAACCTGGGACCCTTCCTATATCATGAGATGGGATATCTCAATGCTTCTAATACCAAACCTGAGACCCTTCCTATAACATGCGATGGGAATATCCAACTCCTTCCCATTCCAATCCTGAGACCCTTCCGATAGCAGAGATGTCATATCTCAATGCTTATACCAAACCTGAGATCCTTCCTATAACATGAGATGTGATATCCAACTCCTTCCCATTCCAATCCTGAGACACTTCCTATAGCATGAGATGTGATATCTCACTGCTTATACCAAACCTGAGACCCTTCCTATAGCATGAGATGTGATATCCAACTCCTTCCCATTCCAATCCTGAGACCCTTCCTATAGCATGAGATGTGATATCTCAATGCTTCTAATATCAAACTTGAGACCCTCCCTATAGCATGAGATGTGATACCCAAGTCCTTCCCATTCCAATCCTGAGACACTTCCTATAGCATGAGATGTGATATCTCAATGCTTCTAATACCAAACCTGAGACTCTTCCTATAACATGAGATGGGATATCCAACTCCTTCCCATTCCAATCCTGAGACCCTTCCGATAGCAGAGATGTGATATCTCAATGCTTATACCAAACCTAAGACCCTTCCTATGGCATGAGATGTCATATACAACTCCTTCCCATTCCAATCCTTGAGACCCTTCCTATAGCATGAGATGTGATATCTCAATGCTTATACCAAACCTGAGACCCTTCGAAAAGCATGAGATGTGATATCCAACTCATTCCCATTCCAATCCTGAGACCCTTCCTATAGCATGAGATGTGATGTCTCAATGCTTCTAATACCAAACCTGAGATCCTTCCTATAACATGAGATGTGATATCCAACTCCTTCCCATTCCAATCCCGAGACCCTTCCTATAGCATGAGATGTGATATCTCGATGCTTATACCAAACCTGAGACCTTTCCTATAGCATGAGATGTGATATCCAACTCCTTCCCATTCCAATCCTGAGACCCTTCCTATAGCATGAGATGTGATATCTCAATGCCTCTAATACCAAACCTGAGATCCTTCCTCTAACATGAAATGTGATATCCAACTCCTTCCCTTTCCAAACCTGAGAGCCTACCTATAGGATGAGATGTGATATCCAAGTCCTTCCCATTCCAATCCTTAGACCCTTCCTACAGCATGCAATATGATATCTCAATGATTCTAATAACAAACCTGAGACCCGTCCTATAACATGAGATGGGATATCCAACTCCTTCCCATTCCAATCCTGAGACCCTTCCGATAGCAGAGATGTGATATCTCAATGCTTATACCAAACCTAAGACCCTTCCTATGGCATGATATGTCATATACAACTCCTTCCCATTCCAATCCTTGAGACCCTTCCTATAGCATGAGATGTGATATCTCAATGCTTATACCAAACCTGAGACCCTTCCTATAGCATGAGATGTGATATCCAACTCCTTCCCATTCCAATCCTGAGACCCTTCCTATAGCATGAGATGTGATGTCTCAATGCTTCTAATACCAAACCTGAGATCTTTCCTATAACATGAGATGTGATATCCAACTCCTTCCCATTCCAATCCTGAGATCCTTCCTATAGCATGAGATGTGATATCTCAATGCTTATACCAAACCTGAGACCCTTCCTATAGCTTGAGATGTGATATCCAACTCCTTCCCATTCCAATCCTGAGACCCTTCCTATAGCAAGAGATGTGATATCTCAATGCTTATACCAAACCTGAGACCCTTCCTATAGCATGAGATGTGATATCCAACTCCTTCCCATTCCAATCCTGAGACCCTTCCTATAGCATGAGATGTGATGTCTCAATGCTTCTAATACCAAACCTGAGATCTTTCCTATAACATGAGATGTGATATCCAACTCCTTCCCATTCCAATCCTGAGATCCTTCCTATAGCATGAGATGTGATATCTCAATACTTATACCAAACCTGAGACCCTTCCTATAGCTTGAGATGTGATATCCAACTCCTTCCCATTCCAATCCTGAGACCCTTCCTATAGCATGAGATGTGATATCTCAATGCTTCTAATATCAAACTTGAGACCCTCCCTATAGCATGAGATGTGATACCCAAGTCCTTCCCATTCCAATCCTGAGACACTTCCTATAGCATGAGATGTGATATCTCAATGCTTCTAATACCAAACCTGAGACTCTTCCTATAACATGAGATGGGATATCCAACTCCTTCCCATTCCAATCCTGAGACCCTTCCGATAGCAGAGATGTGATATCTCAATGCTTATACCAAACCTAAGACCCTTCCTATGGCATGAGATGTCATATACAACTCCTTCCCATTCCAATCCTTGAGACCCTTCCTATAGCATGAGATGTGATATCTCAATGCTTATACCAAACCTGAGACCCTTCGAAAAGCATGAGATGTGATATCCAACTCATTCCCATTCCAATCCTGAGACCCTTCCTATAGCATGAGATGTGATGTCTCAATGCTTCTAATACCAAACCTGAGATCCTTCCTATAACATGAGATGTGATATCCAACTCCTTCCCATTCCAATCCCGAGACCCTTCCTATAGCATGAGATGTGATATCTCGATGCTTATACCAAACCTGAGACCTTTCCTATAGCATGAGATGTGATATCCAACTCCTTCCCATTCCAATCCTGAGACCCTTCCTATAGCATGAGATGTGATATCTCAATGCCTCTAATACCAAACCTGAGATCCTTCCTCTAACATGAAATGTGATATCCAACTCCTTCCCTTTCCAAACCTGAGAGCCTACCTATAGGATGAGATGTGATATCCAAGTCCTTCCCATTCCAATCCTTAGACCCTTCCTACAGCATGCAATATGATATCTCAATGATTCTAATAACAAACCTGAGACCCTTCCTATAACATGAGATGGGATATCCAACTCCTTCCCATTCCAATCCTGAGACCCTTCCGATAGCAGAGATGTGATATCTCAATGCTTATACCAAACCTAAGACCCTTCCTATGGCATGATATGTCATATACAACTCCTTCCCATTCCAATCCTTGAGACCCTTCCTATAGCATGAGATGTGATATCTCAATGCTTATACCAAACCTGAGACCCTTCCTATAGCATGAGATGTGATATCCAACTCCTTCCCATTCCAATCCTGAGACCCTTCCTATAGCATGAGATGTGATGTCTCAATGCTTCTAATACCAAACCTGAGATCTTTCCTATAACATGAGATGTGATATCCAACTCCTTCCCATTCCAATCCTGAGATCCTTCCTATAGCATGAGATGTGATATCTCAATGCTTATACCAAACCTGAGACCCTTCCTATAGCTTGAGATGTGATATCCAACTCCTTCCCATTCCAATCCTGAGACCCTTCCTATAGCAAGAGATGTGATATCTCAAGGCCTCTAATACCAAACCTGAGATCCTTCCTCTAACATGAAATGTGATATCCAACTCCTTCCCCTTCCAAACCTGAGAGCCTTCCTATAGCATGAGATATGATATCCAAGTCCTTCCCATCCAATCCTGAGACCCTTCCTATAACATGAAATGTGATATCCAACTCCTTCCCATTCCAACCTGAGACCCTTCCTATAGCATGAGATGGGATATCCAACTCCTTCCAAATCCAATACTGATACCCTTCCGATAGCATGAGATGTGATATCCCAATGCTTCTACCAAACCTGAGACCCATACTATGGCATGAGATGTGATATCAAACTCCTTCCCATTCCAATCCTGAGACCCTACCTATAGCTTGAGATGTGATATCCAACTCCTTCCCATTCCAATTCTGAGACCCTTCCGATATCATGAGATTTGTTATCTCAATGCTTCTAATATCAAACTTGAGACCCTCCCTATAGCATGAGATGTGACATCCAAGTCCTCCCCATTCCAATCCTGAGACCCTTCCTATAGCATGAGATGTGATATCTCAATGCTTCTAATACCAAACCTGAGACCCTTCCTATAACATGAGATGGGATATCCAACTCCTTCCCATTCCAATCCTGAGACCCTTCCTATAGCCTGAGATGTGATGTCTCAATGCTTCTAATACCAAACCTGAGATCCTTCCTATAACATGAGATGTGATATCCAACTCCTTCCCATTCCAATACTGAGACCCTTATGATAGCATGAGATGTGATATCTCAATGCTTCTAGTACCAAACCTGAGATCCTTCCTATAACATGAGATGTGATTTCCAAATCGTTCCACTTCCAAACCTGAGACTCTCCCTTTAGCATGAGATGTGATATCCAACTCCTTCCCATTCCAATCCTGAGACCCTTCTGATAGCATGAGATGTGATATTTCAATGACTCTAATACCAAACCTGAGATCCTACCTCTAACATGAAATGTGATATCCATCTCCTTCCCTTTCCAAACCTGAGACCCTGCCTATAGCATGAGATGTGATATCCAAGTCCTTCCCATTCCAATCCTGAGACCCTTCCTATAGCATGTGATGTGATATCTCAATGCTTATACCAAACCTGAGACCCTTCCTATGGCCTGAGATGTCATATACAACTCCTTCCCATTCCAATCCTGAGACCCTTCCTATAGCATGAGATGTGATATCTCAATGCTTATACCAAATCTGAGACCCTTCCTATAGCATGAGATGTGATATCCAACTCCTTCCCATTCAAATCCTGAGACCCTTCCTATAGCATGAGATGTGATATCTCACTGCTTATACCAAACCTGAGACCCTTCCCATAGCATGAGATGTGATATCCAACTCCTTCCCATTCCAATCCTGAGACCCTTCCTATAGCATGAGATGTGATATCTCAATGCTTCTAATATCAAACTTGAGACCCTACCTATAGCATGAGATGTGATATCCATCTCCTTCCCTTTCCAAACCTGAGACCCTGCCTATAGCATGAGATGTGATATCCAAGTCCTTCCCATTCCAATCCTGAGACCCTTCCTATAGCATGAGATGTGATATCACAATGCTTATACCAAACCTGAGACCGTTCCTATAGCTTGAGATGTGATATCCAACTCCTTCCCATTCCAATCCTGAGACCCTTCCTATAGCATGAGATGTGATATCTCAAGGCCTCTAATACCAAACCTGAGATCCTTCCTCTAACATGAAATGTGATATCCAACTCCTTCCCCTTCCAAACCTGAGAGCCTTCCTATAGCATGAGATATGACATCCAAGTCCTTCCCATTCCAATCCTGAGAACCTTCCTATAACATAAAATGTGATGTCCTACTCCTTCCCATTCCAACCTGGGACCCTTCCTATATAATGAGATGGGATATCTCAATGCTTCTAATACCAAACCTGAGACCCTTCCTATAACATGAGATGGGAATATCCAACTCCTTCCCATTCCAATCCTGAGACCCTTCCGATAGCAGAGATGTCATATCTCAATGCTTATACCAAACCTGAGATCCTTCCTATAACATGAGATGTGATATCCAACTCCTTCCCATTCCAATCCTGAGACACTTCCTATAGCATGAGATGTGATATCTCACTGCTTATACCAAACCTGAGACCCTTCCTATAGCATGAGATGTGATATCCAACTCCTTCCCATTCCAATCCTGAGACACTTCCTATAGCATGAGATGTGATATCTCATTGCTTCTAATACCAAACCTGAGACTCTTCCTATAACATGAGATGGGAATATCCAACTCCTTCCCATTCCAATCCTGAGACCCTTCCGATAGCAGAGATGTGATATCTCGATGCGTATACCAAACCTGAGACCTTTCCTATAGCATGAGATGTGATATCCAACTCCTTCCCATTCCAATCCTGAGACCCTTCCTATAGCATGAGATGTGATATCTCAATGCCTCTAATACCAAACCTGAGATCCTTCCTCTAACATGAAATGTGATATCCAACTCCTTCCCTTTCCAAACCTGAGAGCCTACCTATAGCATGAGATGTGATATCCAAGTCATTCCCATTCCAATCCTTAGACCCTTCCTACAGCATGCAATATGATATCTCAATGATTCTAATAACAAACCTGAGACCCGTCCTATAACATGAGATGGGATATCCAACTCCTTCCCATTCCAATCCTGAGACACTTCCGATAGCAGAGATGTGATATCTCAATGCTTATACCAAACCTGAGACCCTTCCTATAACATGAGATGTGATATCCAACTCCTTCCCGGTCCAAACCTGAGACCCTTCCTATAGCATATGTGATATCCAACTCCTTCCCATTCCAAACATGAGACCCTTCCTATAGCAAGAATGTAATATCCAACTCCTTCCGATTCCAATCCTGAGACCATTCCTATAGCATGAGATGTGATATCTCAATGCTTCTAATACCAAACCTGAGATCCTTCCTATGACATGAGATGTGATATCCAATTCCTCCCCATTCCAAACCTGAGAACCTTCCTACAGCATGCAATGTGATATCTCAATGCTTCTAATACCAAACCCGAGACCAGTCCTATAACATGAGATTGGATATCCAACTCCTTCCCCTTCCAAACCTGAGACCCTTCCTATAGCATGAGATGTGATATCCAACTTCTTCCCATTCCAATCCTGAGACCCTTCCTATAACATGAGATGTGATGTCTCAATGCTTCTAATACCAAACCTGAGATCTTTCCTATAACATGAGATGTGATATCCAACTCCTTCCCATTCCAATCCTGAGACCCTTCCTATAGCATGAGATGTGATATCTCAATGCTTATACCAAACCTGAGACCCTTCCTATAGCTTGAGATGTGATATCCAACTCCTTCCCATTCCAATCCTGAGACCCTTCCTATAGCATGAGATGTGATATCTCAAGGCCTCTAATACCAAACCTGAGATCCTTCCTCTAACATGAAATGTGATATCCAACTCCTTCCCCTTCCAAACCTGAGAGCCTTCCTATAGCATGAGATATGATATCCAAGTCCTTCCCATTCCAATCCTGAGAACCTTCCTATAACATAAAATGTGATATCCTACTCCTTCCCATTCCAACCTGGGACCCTTCCTATATCATGAGATGGGATATCTCAATGCTTCTAATACCAAACCTGAGACCCTTCCTATAACATGAGATGGGAATATCCAACTCCTTCCCATTCCAATCCTGAGACCCTTCCGATAGCAGAGATGTGATATCTCAATGCTTATACCAAACCTGAGATCCTTCCTATAACATGAGATGTGATATCCAACTCCTTCCCATTCCAATCCTGAGACACTTCCTATAGCATGAGATGTGATATCTCACTGCTTATACCAAACCTGAGACCCTTCCTATAGCATGAGATGTGATATCCAACTCCTTCCCATTCCAATCCTGAGACCCTTCCTATAGCATGAGATGTGATATCTCAATGCTTCTAATATCAAACTTGAGACCCTCCTATAGCATGAGATGTGATACCCAAGTCCTTCCCATTCCAATCCTGAGACACTTCCTATAGCATGAGACGTGATATCTCAATGCTTCTAATACCAAACCTGAGACTCTTCCTATAACATGAGATGGGATATCCAACTCCTTCCCATCCCAATCCTGAGACCCTTCCGATAGCAGAGATGTGATATCTCAATGCTTATACCAAACCTAAGACCCTTCCTATGGCATGAGATGTCATATACAACTCCTTCCCATTCCAATCCTTGAGACCCTTCCTATAGCATGAGATGTGATATCCAACTCCTTCCCATTCCAATCCTGAGACCCTTCCTATAGCATGAGATGTGATGTCTCAATGCTTCTAATACCAAACCTGAGATCCTTCCTATAACATGAGATGTGATATCCAACTCCTTCCCATTCCAATCCCGAGACCCTTCCTATAGCATGAGATGTGATATCTCGATGCTTATACCAAACCTGAGACCTTTCCTATAGCATGAGATGTGATATCCAACTCCTTCCCATTCCAATCCTGAGACCCTTCCTATAGCATGAGATGTGATATCTCAATGCCTCTAATACCAAACCTGAGATCCTTCCTCTAACATGAAATGTGATATCCAACTCCTTCCCTTTCCAAACCTGAGAGCCTACCTATAGCATGAGATGTGATATCCAAGTCCTTCCCATTCCAATCCTTAGACCCTTCCTACAGCATGCAATATGATATCTCAATGATTCTAATAACAAACCTGAGACCCGTCCTATAACATGAGATGGGATATCCAACTCCTTCCCATTCCAGTCCTGAGACACTTCCGATAGCAGAGATGTGATATCTCAATGCTTATACCAAACCTGAGACCCTTCCTATAACATGAGATGTGATATCCAACTCCTTCCCGGTCCAAACCTGAGACCCTTCCTATAGCATATGTGATATCCAACTCCTTCCCATTCCAAACATGAGACCCTTCCTATAGCAAGAATGTAATATCCAACTCCTTCCCATTCCAATCCTGAGACCATTCCTATAGCATGAGATGTGATATCTCAATGCTTCTAATACCAAACCTGAGATCCTTCCTATGACATGAAATGTGATATCCAATTCCTCCCCATTCCAAACCTGAGAACCTTCCTACAGCATGCGATGTGATATCTCAATGCTTCTAATACCAAACCCGAGACCAGTCCTATAACATGAGATTGGATATCCAACTCCTTCCCCTTCCAAACCTGAGACCCTTCCTATAGCATGAGATGTGATATCCAACTTCTTCCCATTCCAATCCTGAGACCCTTCCTATAACATGAGATGTGATGTCTCAATGCTTCTAATACCAAACCTGAGATCTTTCCTATAACATGAGATGTGATATCCAACTCCTTCCCATTCCAATCCTGAGACCCTTCCTATAGCATGAGATGTGATATCTCAATGCTTATACCAAACCTGAGACCCTTCCTATAGCTTGAGATGTGATATCCAACTCCTTCCCATTCCAATCCTGAGACCCTTCCTATAGCATGAGATGTGATATCTCAAGGCCTCTAATACCAAACCTGAGATCCTTCCTCTAACATGAAATGTGATATCCATCTCCTTCCCCTTCCAAACCTGAGAGCCTTCCCATAGCATGAGATATGATATCCAAGTCCTTCCCATCCAATCCTGAGACCCTTCCTATAACATGAAATGTGATATCCAACTCCTTCCCATTCCAACCTGAGACCCTTCCTATAGCATGAGATGGGATATCCAACTCCTTCCAAATCCAATACTGATACCCTTCCGATAGCATGAGATGTGATATCCCAATGCTTCTACCAAACCTGAGACCCATACTATGGCATGAGATGTGATATCAAACTCCTTCCCATTCCAATCCTGAGACCCTACCTATAGCTTGAGATGTGATATCCAACTCCTTCCCATTCCAATTCTGAGACCCTTCCTCTACCATGAGACTTGATATCTCAATGCTTCTAATACCAAACCTGAGACCCGTCCTATAACATGAGATGTGATATCCAATTCCTTCCCATTCCAATCCTGAGACCCTTCCGATATCATGAGATTTGTTATCTCAATGCTTCTAATATCAAACTTGAGACCCTCCCTATAGCATGAGATGTGACATCCAAGTCCTCCCCATTCCAATCCTGAGACCCTTCCTATAGCATGAGATGTGATATCTCAATGCTTCTAATACCAAACCTGAGACCCTTCCTATAACATGAGATGGGATATCCAACTCCTTCCCATTCCAATCCTGAGACCCTTCCGAAAGCAGAGATGTGATATCTCAATGCTTATACCAAACCTGAGACCCTTCCTATGGCATGAGATGTGATATCCAAATCCTTCACATTCCAATCCTGAGACCCTTCCTATAGCATGAGATGTGATATCTCAATGCTTCTAATACCAAACCTGAGATCCTTCCTATAACATGAGATGTGATATCCAATTCCTTCCCATTCCAAACCTGAGACCCTTCCTATTGGATGAGATGTGATATCCAACTCCTTCAAATTCCAACCCTGAGACCCTTCCTATACCATGACATGTGATATCTCAATGCTTCTAATACCAAACCTGGGAACCGTCCTATAACATGAGATGTGATATCTCAATGTTTCTAATAAAAAACCTGAGACCCTTCCTATAACATGAGATGTGATATCCAATTCCTTCCCATTCCAAACCTGAGACCCTTCCTATTGGATGAGATGTGATATCCAAATCCTTCCCCTTCCAAACCTGAGACCCTTCCTTTAGCATGAGATGTGATATCCAAATACTTCCCATTCCAATCCTAAAACCCTTCCTATAGCATGAGATGTGATATCTCAATGTTTCTAATAAAAAACCTGAGACCCTTCCTATAGCAAGAGATGTGATATCCAAATCCTTCCCATTCCAATCCTGAGACCCTTCCTGTATATAACATGAGATGTGATATCCAACTCCTTCCCATTCCAACCTGAGACCCTTCCTATAGCATGACAAGGGATATCCAACTCCTTCCCAATCCAATCCTGAGACCCTTCCGATAGCAGAGATGTGATATCTCAATGCTTATACCAAACCTGAGACCCTTCCTATAGCATGAGATGTGATACCCAACTCCTTCCCATTCCAATCCTGAGACGCTTCCTATAGCATGAGATGTGATATCTCAATGCCTCTAATACCAAACCTGAGATCCTTCCTCTAACATGAAATGTGATATCCAACTCCTTCCCTTTCCAAATCTGAGAGCCTATCTATAGCCTGAGATGTGATATCTCAATGCTTATACCAAACCTGAGAGCCTACCTATAGCATGAGATGTGATATCCAAGTCCATCCCATTCCAATCCTTAGACCCTTCCTATAGCATGAGAAGGGATATCCAACTCCTTCCCATTCCAATCCTGAGACCCTTCCGATAGCAGAGATGTGATATCTCAATGCTTATACCAAACCTGAGACCCTTCCTATAGCATGAGATGTGATATCCAACTCCTTCCCCTTCCAAACCTTAGACCCTTCCTTTATCATGAGATGTGATATCCAATTCCTTCCCATTCCAATCCTGAGACCCTTCCGATATCATGAGATTTGTTATCTCAATGCTTCTAATATCAAACTTGAGACCCTCCCTATAGCATGAGATGTGACATCCAAGTCCTCCCCATTCCAATCCTGAGACCCTTCCTATAGCATGAGATGTGATATCTCAATGCTTCTAATACCAAACCTGAGACCCTTCCTATAACATGAGATGGGATATCCAACTCCTTCCCATTCCAATCCTGAGACCCTTTCCGATAGCAGAGATGTGATATCTCAATGCTTATACCAAACCTGAGACCCTTCCTATGGCCTGATTTGTCATATACAACTCCTTCCCATTCCAATCCTGAGACCCTTCCTATAGCATGAGATGTGATATCTCAATGCTTATACCAAATCTGAGACCCTTCCTATAGCATGAGATGTAATATCCAACTCCTTCCCATTCCAATCCTGAGACCCTTCCTATAGCATGAGATGTGATGTCTCAATGCTTCTAATACCAAACCTGAGATCCTTCCTATAACATGAGATGTGATATCCAACTCCTTCCCATTCCAACCTGAGACACTTCCTATAGCATGAGAAGGGATATCCAACTCCTTCCCAATCCAATCCTGAGAACCTTCCGATAGCAGAGATGTGATATCTCAATGCTTATACCAAACCTGAGACCCTTCCTATGGCATGAGATGTGATATCCAACTCCTTGCCATTCAAATCCTGAGACCCTTCCTATAGCATGAGATGTGATATCTCAATGCTTCTACCAAACCTGAGACCCTTCCTTTAGCATGAGATGTGATATCCAAATCCTTCACATTCCAATCCTGAGACCCTTCCTATAGCATGAGATGTGATATCTCAATGCTTCTAATACCAAACCTGAGATCCTTCCTATAACATGAGATGTGATATCCAATTCCTTCCCATTCCAAACCTGAGACCCTTCCTATTGGATGAGATGTGATATCCAACTCCTTCAAATTCCAACCCTGAGACCCTTCCTATACCATGAGATGTGATATCTCAATGCTTCTAATACCAAACCTGGGAACCGTCCTATAACATGAGATGTGATATCTCAATGTTTCTAATAAAAAACCTGAGACCCTTCCTATAACATGAGATGTGATATCCAATTCCTTCCCATTCCAAACCTGAGACCCTTCCTATTGGATGAGATGTGATATCCAAATCCTTCCCCTTCCAAACCTGAGACCCTTCCTTTAGCATGAGATGTGATATCCAAATACTTCCCATTCCAATCCTAAAAGCCTTCCTATAGCATGAGATGTGATATCTCAATGTTTCTAATACAAAACCTGAGACCCTTCCTATAGCAAGAGATGTGATATCCAAATCCTTCCCATTCCAATCCTGAGACCCTTCCTGTATATAACATGAGATGTGATATCCAACTCCTTCCCATTCCAACCTGAGACCCTTCCTATAGCATGACAAGGGATATCCAACTCCTTCCCAATCCAATCCTGAGACCCTTCCGATAGCAGAGATGTGATATCTCAATGCTTATACCAAACCTCAGACCCTTCCTATAGCATGAGATGTGATATCTCAATGCTTCTAATATCAAATTTGAGACCCTACCTATAGCATGAGATGTGATATCCATCTCCTTCCCTTTCCAAACCTGAGACCCTGCCTATAGCATGAGATGTGATATCCAAGTCCTTCCCATTCCAATCCTGAGACCCTTCCTATAGCATGAGATGTGATATCACAATGCTTATACCAAACCTGAGACCGTTCCTATAGCTTGAGATGTGATATCCAACTCCTTCCCATTCCAATCCTGAGACCCTTCCTATAGCATGCGATGTGATATCTCAAGGCCTCTAATACCAAATCTGAGATCCTTCCTCTAACATGAAATGTGATATCCAACTCCTTCCCCTTCCAAACCTGAGAGCCTTCCTATAGCATGAGATATGATATCCAAGTCCTTCCCATTCCAATCCTGAGAACCTTCCTATAACATAAAATGTGATATCCTACTCCTTCCCATTCCAACCTGGGACCCTTCCTATATCATGAGATGGGATATCTCAATGCTTCTAATACCAAACCTGAGACCCTTCCTATAACATGAGATGGGAATATCCAACTCCTTCCCATTCCAATCCTGAGACCCTTCCGATAGCAGAGATGTGATATCTCAATGCTTATACCAAACCTGAGATCCTTCCTATAACATTAGATGTGATATCCAACTCCTTCCCATTCCAATCCTGAGACACTTCCTATAGCATGAGATGTGATATCTCACTGCTTATACCAAACCTGAGACCCTTCCTATAGCATGAGATGTGATATCCAA
Source organism: Ambystoma mexicanum (assembly GCF_040938575.1). Classification (NCBI taxonomy): domain Eukaryota; kingdom Metazoa; phylum Chordata; class Amphibia; order Caudata; family Ambystomatidae; genus Ambystoma; species Ambystoma mexicanum. Next base: position 1,774,461 of record NW_027182433.1, read on the forward strand.
CTCCTTCCCATTCCAATCCTGAGACCCTTCCTATAGCATGAGATGTGATATCTCAATGCTTCTAATATCAAACTTGAGACCCTCCCTATAGCATGAGATGTGATACCCAAGTCCTCCCCATTCCAATCCTGAGACACTTCCTATAGCATGAGATGTGATATCTCAATGCTTCTAATACCAAACCTGAGACTCTTCCTATAACATGAGATGGGATATCCAACTCCTTCCCATTCCAATTCTGAGACCCTTCCGATAGCAGAGATGTGATATCTCAATGCTTATACCAAACTTAAGACCCTTCCTATGGCATGAGATGTCATATACAACTCCTTCCCATTCCAATCCTTGAGACCCTTCCTATAGCATGAGATGTGATATCTCAATGCTTATACCAAACCTGAGACCCTTCCTATAGCATGAGATGTGATATCCAACTCCTTCCCATTCCAATCCTGAGACCCTTCCTATAGCATGAGATGTGATGTCTCAATGCTTCTAATACCAAACCTGAGATCTTTCCTATAACATGAGATGTGATATCCAACTCCTTCCCATTCCAATCCTGAGATCCTTCCTATAGCATGAGATGTGATATCTCAATGCTTATACCAAACCTGAGACCCTTCCTATAGCATGAGATGTGATATCCAACTCCTTCCCATTCCAATCCTGAGACCCTTCCTATAGCAAGAGATGTGATATCTCAAGGCCTCTAATACCAAACCTGAGATCCTTCCTCTAACATGAAATGTGATATCCAACTCCTTCCCCTTCCAAACCTGAGAGCCTTCCTATAGCATGAGATATGATATCCAAGTCCTTCCCATCCAATCCTGAGACCCTTCCTATAACATGAAATGTGATATCCAACTCCTTCCCATTCCAACCTGAGACCCTTCCTATAGCATGAGATGGGATATCCAACTCCTTCCAAATCCAATACTAATACCCTTCCGATAGCATGAGATGTGATATCCCAATGCTTCTACCAAACCTGAGACCCATACTATGGCATGAGATGTGATATCAAACTCCTTCCCATTCCAATCCTGAGACCCTACCTATAGCTTGAGATGTGATATCCAACTCCTTCCCATTCCAATTCTGAGACCCTTCCTATACCATGAGACTTGATATCTCAATGCTTCTAATACCAAACCTGAGACCCGTCCTATAACATGAGATGTGATATCCAAATCCTTCCCCTTCCAAACCTTAGACCCTTCCTTTATCATGAGATGTGATATCCAATTCCTTCCCATTCCAATCCTGAGACCCTTCCGATATCATGAGATTTGTTATCTCAATGCTTCTAATATCAAACTTGAGACCCTCCCTATAGCATGAGATGGGATATCCAACTCCTTCCCATTCCAATCCTGAGACCCTTCCGATAGCAGAGATGTGATATCTCAATGCTTATACCAAACCTGAGACCCTTCCTATGGCCTGATTTGTCATATCCAACTCCTTCCCATTCCAATCCTGAGACCCTTCCTATAGCATGAGATGTGATGTCTCAATGCTTCTAATACCAAACATGAGATCCTTCCTATAACATGAGATGTGATATCCAACTCCTTCCCATTCCAATCCTGAGACCCTTATGATAGCATGAGATGTGATATCTCAATGCCTCTAATACCAAACCTGAGATACTTCTGATAGCATGAGATGTGATATCTCAATGCTTCTAGTACCAAACCTGAGATCCTTCCTATAACATGAGATGTGATTTCCAAATCCTTCCACTTCCAAACCTGAGACCCTCCCTTTAGCATGAGATGTGATATCCAACTCCTTCCCATTCCAATCCTGAGACCCTTCTGATAGCATGAGATGTGATATTTCAATGACTCTAATACCAAACCTGAGATCCTACCTCTAACATGAAATGTGATATTCATCTCCTTCCCTTTCCAAACCTGAGACCCTGCCTATAGCATGAGATGTGATATCCAAGTCCTTCCCATTCCAATCCTGAGACCCTTCCTATAGCATGTGATGTGATATCTCAATGCTTATACCAAACCTGAGACCCTTCCTATGGCCTGAGATGTCATATACAACTCCTTCCCATTCCAATCCTGAGACCCTTCCTATAGCATGAGATGTGATATCTCAATGCTTATACCAAATCTGAGACCCTTCCTATAGCATGAGATGAGATATCCAACTCCTTCCCATTCCAATCCTGAGACCCTTCCTATAGCATGAGATGTGATATCTCACTGCTTATACCAAACCTGAGACCCTTCCCATAGCATGAGATGTGATATCCAACTCCTTCCCATTCCAATCCTCAGACCCTTCCTATAGCATGAGATGTGATATCTCAATGCTTCTAATATCAAACTTGAGACCCTACCTATAGCATGAGATGTGATATCCATCTCCTTCCCTTTCCAAACCTGAGACCCTGCCTATAGCATGAGATGTGATATCCAAGTCCTTCCCATTCCAATCCTGAGACCCTTCCTATAGCATGAGATGTGATATCACAATGCTTATACCAAACCTGAGACCGTTCCTATAGCTTGAGATGTGATATCCAACTCCTTCCCATTCCAATCCTGAGACCCTTCCTATAGCATGAGATGTGATATCTCAAGGCCTCTAATACCAAACCTGAGATCCTTCCTCTAACATGAAATGTGATATCCAACTCCTTCCCCTTCCAAACCTGAGAGCCTTCCTATAGCATGAGATATGACATCCAAGTCCTTCCCATTCCAATCCTGAGAACCTTCCTATAACATAAAATGTGATATCCTACTCCTTCCCATTCCAACCTGGGACCCTTCCTATATCATGAGATGGGATATCTCAATGCTTCTAATACCAAACCTGAGACCCTTCCTATAACATGAGATGGGAATATCCAACTCCTTCCCATTCCAATCCTGAGACCCTTCCGATAGCAGAGATGTCATATCTCAATGCTTATACCGAACATGAGATCCTTCCTATAACATGAGATGTGATATCCATCTCCTTCCCATTCCAATCCTGAGACACTTCCTATAGCATGAGATGTGATATCTCACTGCTTATACCAAACCTGAGACCCTTCCTATAGCATGAGATGTGATATCCAACTCCTTCCCATTCCAATCCTGAGACCCTTCCTATAGCATGAGATGTGATATCTCAATGCTTCTAATATCAAACTTGAGACCCTCCCTATAGCATGAGATGTGATACCCAAGTCCTTCCCATTCCAATCCTGAGACACTTCCTATAGCATGAGATGTGATATCTCAATGCTTCTAATACCAAACCTGAGACTCTTCCTATAACATGAGATGGGATATCCAACTCCTTCCCATTCCAATCCTGAGACCCTTCCGATAGCAGAGATGTGATATCTCAATGCTTATACCAAACCTAAGACCCTTCCTATGGCATGAGATGTCATATACAACTCCTTCCCATTCCAATCCTTGAGACCCTTCCTATAGCATGAGATGTGATATCTCAATGCTTATACCAAACCTGAGACCCTTCGAATAGCATGAGATGTGATATCCAACTCATTCCCATTCCAATCCTGAGACCCTTCCTATAGCATGAGATGTGATGTCTCAATGCTTCTAATACCAAACCTGAGATCCTTCCTATAACATGAGATGTGATATCCAACTCCTTCCCATTCCAATCCCGAGACCCTTCCTATAGCATGAGATGTGATATCTCGATGCTTATACCAAACCTGAGACCTTTCCTATAGCATGAGATGTGATATCCAACTCCTTCCCATTCCAATCCTGAGACCCTTCCTATAGCATGAGATGTGATATCTCAATGCCTCTAATACCAAACCTGAGATCCTTCCTCTAACATGAAATGTGATATCCAACTCCTTCCCTTTCCAAACCTGAGAGCCTACCTATAGGATGAGATGTGATATCCAAGTCCTTCCCATTCCAATCCTTAGACCCTTCCTACAGCATGCAATATGATATCTCAATGATTCTAATAACAAACCTGAGACCCGTCCTATAACATGAGATGGGATATCCAACTCCTTCCCATTCCAATCCTGAGACCCTTCCGATAGCAGAGATGTGATATCTCAATGCTTATACCAAACCTAAGACCCTTCCTATGGCATGATATGTCATATACAACTCCTTCCCATTCCAATCCTTGAGACCCTTCCTATAGCATGAGATGTGATATCTCAATGCTTATACCAAACCTGAGACCCTTCCTATAGCATGAGATGTGATATCCAGCTCCTTCCCATTCCAATCCTGAGACCCTTCCTATAGCATGAGATGTGATGTCTCAATGCTTCTAATACCAAACCTGAGATCTTTCCTATAACATGAGATGTGATATCCAACTCCTTCCCATTCCAATCCTGAGATCCTTCCTATAGCATGAGATGTGATATCTCAATGCTTATACCAAACCTGAGACCCTTCCTATAGCTTGAGATGTGATATCCAACTCCTTCCCATTCCAATCCTGAGACCCTTCCTATAGCAAGAGATGTGATATCTCAAGGCCTCTAATACCAAACCTGAGATCCTTCCTCTAACATGAAATGTGATATCCAACTCCTTCCCCTTCCAAACCTGAGAGCCTTCCTATAGCATGAGATATGATATCCAAGTCCTTCCCATCCAATCCTGAGACCCTTCCTATAACATGAAATGTGATATCCAACTCCTTCCCATTCCAACCTGAGACCCTTCCTATAGCATGAGATGGGATATCCAACTCCTTTCAAATCCACTACTGATACCCTTCCGATAGCATGAGATGTGATATCCCAATGCTTCTACCAAACCTGAGACCCATACTATGGCATGAGATGTGATATCAAACTCCTTCCCATTCCAATCCTGAGACCCTACCTATAGCTTGAGATGTGATATCCAACTCCTTCCCATTCCAATTCTGAGACCCTTCCGATATCATGAGATTTGTTATCTCAATGCTTCTAATATCAAACTTGAGACCCTCCCTATAGCATGAGATGTGACATCCAAGTCCTCCCCATTCCAATCCTGAGACCCTTCCTATAGCATGAGATGTGATATCTCAATGCTTCTAATACCAAACCTGAGACCCTTCCTATAACATGAGATGGGATATCCAACTCCTTCCCATTCCAATCCTGAGACCCTTCCTATAGCCTGAGATGTGATGTCTCAATGCTTCTAATACCAAACCTGAGATCCTTCCTATAACATGAGATGTGATATCCAACTCCTTCCCATTCCAATACTGAGACCCTTATGATAGCATGAGATGTGATATCTCAATGCCTCTAATACCAAACCTGAGATACTTCTGATAGCATGAGATGTGATATCTCAATGCTTCTAGTACCAAACCTGAGATCCTTCCTATAACATGAGATGTGATTTCCAAATCGTTCCACTTCCAAACCTGAGACTCTCCCTTTAGCATGAGATGTGATATCCAACTCCTTCCCATTCCAATCCTGAGACCCTTCTGATAGCATGAGATGTGATATTTCAATGACTCTAATACCAAACCTGAGATCCTACCTCTAACATGAAATGTGATATCCATCTCCTTCCCTTTCCAAACCTGAGACCCTGCCTATAGCATGAGATGTGATATCCAAGTCCTTCCCATTCCAATCCTGAGACCCTTCCTATAGCATGTGATGTGATATCTCAATGCTTATACCAAACCTGAGACCCTTCCTATGGCCTGAGATGTCATATACAACTCCTTCCCATTCCAATCCTGAGACCCTTCCTATAGCATGAGATGTGATATCTCAATGCTTATACCAAATCTGAGACCCTTCCTATAGCATGAGATGTGATATACAACTCCTTCCCATTCAAATCCTGAGACCCTTCCTATAGCATGAGATGTGATATCTCACTGCTTATACCAAACCTGAGACCCTTCCCATAGCATGAGATGTGATATCCAACTCCTTCCCATTCCAATCCTCAGACCCTTCCTATAGCATGAGATGTGATATCTCAATGCTTCTAATATCAAACTTGAGACCCTTCCTATGGCCTGAGATGTCATATACAACTCCTTCCCATTCCAATCCTGAGACCCTTCCTATAGCATGTGATGTGATATCTCAATGCTTATACCAAACCTGAGACCCTTCCTATGGCCTGAGATGTCATATACAACTCCTTCCCATTCCAATCCTGAGACCCTTCATATAGCATGAGATGTGATATCTCAATGCTTATACCAAATCTGAGACCCTTCCTATAGCATGAGATGTGATATCCATCTCCTTCCCTTTCCAAACCTGAGACCCTGCCTATAGCATGAGATGTGATATCCAAGTCCTTCCCATTCCAATCCTGAGACCCTTCCTATAGCATGAGATGTGATATCACAATGCTTATACCAAACCTCAGACCGTTCCTATAGCTTGAGATGTGATATCCAACTCCTTCCCATTCCAATCCTGAGACCCTTCCTATAGCATGAGATGTGATATCTCAAGGTCTCTAATACCAAACCTGAGATCCTTCCTCTAACATGAAATGTGATATCCAACTCCTTCCCCTTCCAAACCTGAGAGCCTTCCTATAGCATGAGATATGACATCCAAGTCCTTCCCATTCCAATCCTGAGAACCTTCCTATAACATAAAATGTGATGTCCTACTCCTTCCCATTCCAACCTGGGACCCTTCCTATATAATGAGATGGGATATCTCAATGCTTCTAATACCAAACCTGAGACCCTTCCTATAACATGAGATGGGAATATCCAACTCCTTCCCATTCCAATCCTGAGACCCTTCCGATAGCAGAGATGTCATATCTCAATGCTTATACCAAACCTGAGATCCTTCCTATAACATGAGATGTGATATCCAACTCCTTCCCATTCCAATCCTGAGACACTTCCTATAGCATGAGATGTGATATCTCACTGCTTATACCAAACCTGAGACCCTTCCTATAGCATGAGATGTGATATCCAACTCCTTCCCATTCCAATCCTGAGACACTTCCTATAGCATGAGATGTGATATCTCATTGCTTCTAATACCAAACCTGAGACTCTTCCTATAACATGAGATGGGATATCCAACTCCTTCCCATTCCAATCCTGAGACCCTTCCGATAGCAGAGATGTGATATCTCAATGCTTATACCAAACCTAAGACCCTTCCTATGGCATGAGATGTCATATACAACTCCTTCCCATTCCAATCCTTGAGACCCTTCCTATAGCATGAGATGTGATATCTCGATGCTTATACCAAACCTGAGACCTTTCCTATAGCATGAGATGTGATATCCAACTCCTTCCCATTCCAATCCTGAGACCCTTCCTATAGCATGAGATGTGATATCTCAATGCCTCTAATACCAAACCTGAGATCCTTCCTCTAACATGAAATGTGATATCCAACTCCTTCCATTTCCAAACCTGAGAGCCTACCTATAGCATGAGATGTGATATCCAAGTCCTTCCCATTCCAATCCTTAGACCCTTCCTACAGCATGCAATATGATATCTCAATGATTCTAATAACAAACCTGAGACCCGTCCTATAACATGAGATGGGATATCCAACTCCTTCCCATTCCAATCCTGAGACACTTCCGATAGCAGAGATGTGATATCTCAATGCTTATACCAAACCTGAGACCCTTCCTATAACATGAGATGTGATATCCAACTCCTTCCCGGTCCAAACCTGAGACCCTTCCTATAGCATATGTGATATCCAACTCCTTCCCATTCCAAACATGAGACCCTTCCTATAGCAAGAATGTAATATCCAACTCCTTCCGATTCCAATCCTGAGACCATTCCTATAGCATGAGATGTGATATCTCAATGCTTCTAATACCAAACCTGAGATCCTTCCTATGACATGAGATGTGATATCCAATTCCTCCCCATTCCAAACCTGAGAACCTTCCTACAGCATGCGATGTGATATCTCAATGCTTCTAATACCAAACCCGAGACCAGTCCTATAACATGAGATTGGATATCCAACTCCTTCCCCTTCCAAACCTGAGACCCTTCCTATAGCATGAGATGTGATATCCAACTTCTTCCCATTCCAATCCTGAGACCCTTCCTATAACATGAGATGTGATGTCTCAATGCTTCTAATACCAAACCTGAGATCTTTCCTATAACATGAGATGTGATATCCAACTCCTTCCCATTCCAATCCTGAGACCCTTCCTATAGCATGAGATGTGATATCTCAATGCTTATACCAAACCTGAGACCCTTCCTATAGCTTGAGATGTGATATCCAACTCCTTCCCATTCCAATCCTGAGACCCTTCCTATAGCATGAGATGTGATATCTCAAGGCCTCTAATACCAAACCTGAGATCCTTCCTCTAACATGAAATGTGATATCCAACTCCTTCCCCTTCCAAACCTGAGAGCCTTCCTATAGCATGAGATATGATATCCAAGTCCTTCCCATTCCAATCCTGAGAACCTTCCTATAACATAAAATGTGATATCCTACTCCTTCCCATTCCAACCTGGGACCCTTCCTATATCATGAGATGGGATATCTCAATGCTTCTAATACCAAACCTGAGACCCTTCCTATAACATGAGATGGGAATATCCAACTCCTTCCCATTCCAATCCTGAGACCCTTCCGATAGCAGAGATGTGATATCTCAATGCTTATACCAAACCTGAGATCCTTCCTATAACATGAGATGTGATATCCAACTCCTTCCCATTCCAATCCTGAGACACTTCCTATAGCATGAGATGTGATATCTCACTGCTTATACCAAACCTGAGACCCTTCCTATAGCATGAGATGTGATATCCAACTCCTTCCCATTCCAATCCTGAGACCCTTCCTATAGCATGAGATGTGATATCTCAATGCTTCTAATATCAGACTTGAGACCCTCCTATAGCATGAGATGTGATACCCAAGTCCTTCCCATTCCAATCCTGAGACACTTCCTATAGCATGAGACGTGATATCTCAATGCTTCTAATACCAAACCTGAGACTCTTCCTATAACATGAGATGGGATATCCAACTCCTTCCCATCCCAATCCTGAGACCCTTCCGATAGCAGAGATGTGATATCTCAATGCTTATACCAAACCTAAGACCCTTCCTATGGCATGAGATGTCATATACAACTCCTTCCCATTCCAATCCTTGAGACCCTTCCTATAGCATGAGATGTGATATCTCAATGCTTATACCAAACCTGAGACCCTTCCTATAGCATGAGATGTGATATCCAACTCCTTCCCATTCCAATCCTGAGACCCTTCCTATAGCATGAGATGTGATGTCTCAATGCTTCTAATACCAAACCTGAGATCCTTCCTATAACATGAGATGTGATATCCAACTCCTTCCCATTCCAATCCCGAGACCCTTCCTATAGCATGAGATGTGATATCTCGATGCTTATACCAAACCTGAGTCCTTTCCTATAGCATGAGATGTGATATCCAACTCCTTCCCATTCCAATCCTGAGACCCTTCCTATAGCATGAGATGTGATATCTCAATGCCTCTAATACCAAACCTGAGATCCTTCCTCTAACATGAAATGTGATATCCAACTCCTTCCCTTTCCAAACCTGAGAGACTACCTATAGCATGAGATGTGATATCCAAGTCCTTCCCATTCCAATCCTTAGACCCTTCCTACAGCATGCAATATGATATCTCAATGATTCTAATAACAAACCTGAGACCCGTCCTATAACATGAGATGGGATATCCAACTCCTTCCCATTCCAATCCTGAGACACTTCCGATAGCAGAGATGTGATATCTCAATGCTTATACCAAACCTGAGACCCTTCCTATAACATGAGATGTGATATCCAACTCCTTCCCGGTCCAAACCTGAGACCCTTCCTATAGCATATGTGATATCCAACTCCTTCCCATTCCAAACATGAGACCCTTCCTATAGCAAGAATGTAATATCCAATTCCTCCCCATTCCAAACCTGAGAACCTTCCTACAGCATGCGATGTGATATCTCAATGCTTCTAATACCAAACCCGAGACCAGTCCTATAACATGAGATTGGATATCCAACTCCTTCCCCTTCCAAACCTGAGACCCTTCCTATAGCATGAGATGTGATATCCAACTTCTTCCCATTCCAATCCTGAGACCCTTCCTATAACATGAGATGTGATGTCTCAATGCTTCTAATACCAAACCTGAGATCTTTCCTATAACATGAGATGTGATATCCAACTCCTTCCCATTCCAATCCTGAGACCCTGCCTATAGCATGAGATGTGATATCTCAATGCTTATACCAAACCTGAGACCCTTCCTATAGCTTGAGATGTGATATCCAACTCCTTCCCATTCCAATCCTGAGACCCTTCCTATAGCATGAGATGTGATATCTCAAGGCCTCTAATACCAAACCTGAGATCCTTCCTCTAACATGAAATGTGATATCCATCTCCTTCCCCTTCCAAACCTGAGAGCCTTCCTATAGCATGAGATATGATATCCAAGTCCTTCCCATCCAAACCTGAGACCCTTCCTATAACATGAAATGTGATATCCAACTCCTTCCCATTCCAACCTGAGACCCTTCCTATAGCATGAGATGGGATATCCAACTCCTTCCAAATCCAATACTGATACCCTTCCGATAGCATGAGATGTGATATCCCAATGCTTCTACCAAACCTGAGACCCATACTATGGCATGAGATGTGATATCAAACTCCTTCCCATTCCAATCCTGAGACCCTACCTATAGCTTGAGATGTGATATCCAACTCCTTCCCATTCCAATTCTGAGACCCTTCCTCTACCATGAGACTTGATATCTCAATGCTTCTAATACCAAACCTGAGACCCGTCCTATAACATGAGATGTGATATCCAAATCCTTCCCCTTCCAAACCTTAGACCCTTCCTTTATCATGAGATGTGATATCCAATTCCTTCCCATTCCAATCCTGAGACCCTTCCGATATCATGAGATTTGTTATCTCAATGCTTCTAATATCAAACTTGAGACCCTCCCTATAGCATGAGATGTGACATCCAAGTCCTCCCCATTCCAATCCTGAGACCCTTCCTATAGCATGAGATGTGATATCTCAATGCTTCTAATACCAAACCTGAGACCCTTCCCATAACATGAGATGGGATATCCAACTCCTTCCCATTCCAATCCTGACACCCTTCCGATAGCAGAGATGTGATATCTCAATGCTTATACCAAACCTGAGACCCTTCCTATGGCCTGATTTGTCATATACAACTCCTTCCCATTCCAATCCTGAGACCCTTCCCATAGCATGAGATGTGATATCTCAATGCTTATACCAAATCTGAGACCCTTCCTATAGCATGAGATGTGATATCCAACTCCTTCCCATTCCAATCCTGAGACCCTTCCTATAGCATGAGATGTGATGTCTCAATGCTTCTAATACCAAACCTGAGATCCTTCCTATAACATGAGATGTGATATCCAACTCCTTCCCATTCCAATCCTGAGACCCTTATGATAGCATGAGATGTGATATCTCAATGCCTCTAATACCAAACCTGAGATACTTCTGATTGCATGAGATGTGATATCTCAATGCTTCTAGTACCAAACCTGAGATCCTTCCTATAACATGAGATGTGATTTCCAAATCCTTCCACTTCCAAACCTGAGGCCCTCCCTTTAGCATGAGATGTGATATCCAACTCCTTCCCATTCCAATCCTGAGACCCTTCTGATAGCATGAGATGTGATATTTCAATGCCTCTAATACCAAACCTGAGATCCTACCTCTAACATGAAATGTGATATCCATCTCCTTCCCTTTCCAAACCTGAGACCCTGCCTATAGCATGAGATGTGATATCCAAGTCCTTCCCATTCCAATCCTGAGACCCTTCCTATAGCATGTGATGTGATATCTCAATGCTTATACCAAACCTGAGACCCTTCCTATGGCCTGAGATGTCATATACAACTCCTTCCCATTCCAATCCTGAGACCCTTCCTATAGCATGAGATGTGATATCTCAATGCTTATACCAAATCTGAGACCCTTCCTATAGCATGAGATGTGATATCCAACTCCTTCCCATTCCAATCCTGAGATCCTTCCTATAGCATGAGATGTGATATCTCACTGCTTATACCAAACCTGAGACCCTTCCCATAGCATGAGATGTGATATCCAACTCCTTCCCATTCCAATCCTCAGACCCTTCCTATAGCATGAGATGTGATATCTCAATACTTCTAATATCAAACTTGAGACCCTACCTATAGCATGAGATGTGATATCCATCTCCTTCCCTTTCCAAACCTGAGACCCTGCCTATAGAATGAGATGTGATATCCAAGTCCGTCCCATTCCAATCCTGAGACCCTTCCTATAGCATGAGATGTGATATCACAATGCTTATACCAAACCTGAGACCGTTCCTATAGCTTGAGATGTGATATCCAACTCCTTCCCATTCCAATCCTGAGACCCTTCCTATAGCATGAGATGTGATATCTCAAGGCCTCTAATACCAAACCTGAGATCCTTCCTCTAACATGAAATGTGATATCCAACTCCTTCCCTTTCCAAACCTGAGAGCCTTCCTATAGCATGAGATATGATATCCAAGTCCTTCCCATTCCAATCCTGAGAACCTTCCTATAACATAAAATGTGATATCCTACTCCTTCCCATTCCAACCTGGGACCCTTCCTATATCATGAGATGGGATATCTCAATGCTTCTAATACCAAACCTGAGACCCTTCCTATAACATGAGATGGGAATATCCAACTCCTTCCCATTCCAATCCTGAGACCCTTCCGATAGCAGAGATGTGATATCTCAATGCTTATACCAAACCTGAGATCCTTCCTATAACATGAGATGTGATATCCAACTCCTTCCCATTCCAATCCTGAGACACTTCCTATAGCATGAGATGTGATATCTCACTGCTTATACCAAACCTGAGATCCTTCCTATAGCATGAGATGTGATATCCAACTCCTTCCCATTCCAATCCTCAGACCCTTCCTATAGCATGAGATGTGATATCTCAATGCTTCTAATATCAAACTTGAGACCCTACTATTAGCATGAGATGTGATATCCATCTCCTTCCCTTTCCAAACCTGAGACCCTGCCTATAGCATGAGATGTGATATCCAAGTCCTTCCCTTTCCAATCCTGAGACCCTTCCTATAGCATGAGATGTGATATCACAATGCTTATACCAAACCTGAGACCGTTCCTATAGCTTGAGATGTGATATCCAACTCCTTCCCATTCCAATCCTGAGACCCTTCCTATAGCATGAGATGTGATATCTCAAGGCCTCTAATACCAAACCTGAGATCCTTCCTCTAACATGAAATGTGATATCCAACTCCTTCCCCTTCCAAACCTGAGAGCCTTCCTATAGCATGAGATATGATATCCAAGTCCTTCCCATTCCAATCCTGAGAACCTTCCTATAGCATGAGATGTGATATCTCAATGCTTATACCAAACCTGAGACCCTTCCTATAGCTTGAGATGTGATATCCAACTCCTTCCCATTCCAATCCTGAGACCCTTCCTATAGCATGAGATGTGATATCTCAAGGCCTCTAATACCAAACCTGAGATCCTTCCTCTAACATGAAATGTGATATCCATCTCCTTCCCCTTCCAAACCTGAGAGCCTTCCTATAGCATGAGATATGATATCCAAGTCCTTCCCATCCAAACCTGAGACCCTTCCTATAACATGAAATGTGATATCCAACTCCTTCCCATTCCAACCTGAGACCCTTCCTATAGCATGAGATGGGATATCCAACTCCTTCCAAATCCAATACTGATACCCTTCCGATAGCATGAGATGTGATATCCCAATGCTTCTACCAAACCTGAGACCCATACTATGGCATGAGATGTGATATCAAACTCCTTCCCATTCCAATCCTGAGACCCTACCTATAGCTTGAGATGTGATATCCAACTCCTTCCCATTCCAATTCTGAGACCCTTCCTCTACCATGAGACTTGATATCTCAATGCTTCTAATACCAAACCTGAGACCCGTCCTATAACATGAGATGTGATATCCAAATCCTTCCCCTTCCAAACCTTAGACCCTTCCTTTATCATGAGATGTGATATCCAATTCCTTCCCATTCCAATCCTGAGACCCTTCCGATATCATGAGATTTGTTATCTCAATGCTTCTAATATCAAACTTGAGACCCTCCCTATAGCATGAGATGTGACATCCAAGTCCTCCCCATTCCAATCCTGAGACCCTTCCTATAGCATGAGATGTGATATCTCAATGCTTCTAATACCAAACCTGAGACCCTTCCTATAACATGAGATGGGATATCCAACTCCTTCCCATTCCAATCCTGACACCCTTCCGATAGCAGAGATGTGATATCTCAATGCTTATACCAAACCTGAGACCCTTCCTATGGCCTGATTTGTCATATACAACTCCTTCCCATTCCAATCCTGAGACCCTTCCCATAGCATGAGATGTGATATCTCAATGCTTATACCAAATCTGAGACCCTTCCTATAGCATGAGATGTGATATCCAACTCCTTCCCATTCCAATCCTGAGACCCTTCCTATAGCATGAGATGTGATGTCTCAATGCTTCTAATACCAAACCTGAGATCCTTCCTATAACATGAGATGTGATATCCAACTCCTTCCCATTCCAATCCTGAGACCCTTATGATAGCATGAGATGTGATATCTCAATGCCTCTAATACCAAACCTGAGATACTTCTGATTGCATGAGATGTGATATCTCAATGCTTCTAGTACCAAACCTGAGATCCTTCCTATAACATGAGATGTGATTTCCAAATCCTTCCACTTCCAAACCTGAGGCCCTCCCTTTAGCATGAGATGTGATATCCAACTCCTTCCCATTCCAATCCTGAGACCCTTCTGATAGCATGAGATGTGATATTTCAATGCCTCTAATACCAAACCTGAGATCCTACCTCTAACATGAAATGTGATATCCATCTCCTTCCCTTTCCAAACCTGAGACCCTGCCTATAGCATGAGATGTGATATCCAAGTCCTTCCCATTCCAATCCTGAGACCCTTCCTATAGCATGTGATGTGATATCTCAATGCTTATACCAAACCTGAGACCCTTCCTATGGCCTGAGATGTCATATACAACTCCTTCCCATTCCAATCCTGAGACCCTTCCTATAGCATGAGATGTGATATCTCAATGCTTATACCAAATCTGAGACCCTTCCTATAGCATGAGATGTGATATCCAACTCCTTCCCATTCCAATCCTGAGATCCTTCCTATAGCATGAGATGTGATATCTCACTGCTTATACCAAACCTGAGACCCTTCCCATAGCATGAGATGTGATATCCAACTCCTTCCCATTCCAATCCTCAGACCCTTCCTATAGCATGAGATGTGATATCTCAATACTTCTAATATCAAACTTGAGACCCTACCTATAGCATGAGATGTGATATCCATCTCCTTCCCTTTCCAAACCTGAGACCCTGCCTATAGCATGAGATGTGATATCCAAGTCCGTCCCATTCCAATCCTGAGACCCTTCCTATAGCATGAGATGTGATATCACAATGCTTATACCAAACCTGAGACCGTTCCTATAGCTTGAGATGTGATATCCAACTCCTTCCCATTCCAATCCTGAGACCCTTCCTATAGCATGAGATGTGATATCTCAAGGCCTCTAATACCAAACCTGAGATCCTTCCTCTAACATGAAATGTGATATCCAACTCCTTCCCTTTCCAAACCTGAGAGCCTTCCTATAGCATGAGATATGATATCCAAGTCCTTCCCATTCCAATCCTGAGAACCTTCCTATAACATAAAATGTGATATCCTACTCCTTCCCATTCCAACCTGGGACCCTTCCTATATCATGAGATGGGATATCTCAATGCTTCTAATACCAAACCTGAGACCCTTCCTATAACATGAGATGGGAATATCCAACTCCTTCCCATTCCAATCCTGAGACCCTTCCGATAGCAGAGATGTGATATCTCAATGCTTATACCAAACCTGAGATCCTTCCTATAACATGAGATGTGATATCCAACTCCTTCCCATTCCAATCCTGAGACACTTCCTATAGCATGAGATGTGATATCTCACTGCTTATACCAAACCTGAGATCCTTCCTATAGCATGAGATGTGATATCCAACTCCTTCCCATTCCAATCCTGAGACCCTTCCTATAGCATGAGATGTGATATCTCAATGCTTCTAATATCAAACTTGAGACACTCCCTATAGCATGAGATGTGATACCCAAGTCCTTCCCATTCCAATCCTGAGACACTTCCTATAGCATGAGATGTGATATCTCAATGCTTCTAATACCAAACCTGAGACTCTTCCTATAACATGAGATGGGATATCCAACTCCTTCCCATTCCAATCCTGAGACCCTTCCGATAGCAGAGATGTGATATCTCAATGCTTATACCAAACCTAAGACCCTTCCTATGGCATGAGATGTCATATACAACTCCTTCCCATTCCAATCCTTGAGACCCTTCCTATAGCATGAGATGTGATATCTCAATGCTTATACCAAACCTGAGACCCTTCCTATAGCATGAGATGTGATATCCAACTCCTTCCCATTCCAATCCTGAGACCCTTCCTATAGCATGAGATGTGATGTCTCAATGCTTCTAATACCAAACCTGAGATCTTTCCTATAACATGAGATGTGATATCCAACTCCTTCCCATTCCAATCCTGAGATCCTTCCTATAGCATGAGATGTGATATCTCAATGCTTATACCAAACCTGAGACCCTTCCTATAGCTTGAGATGTGATATCCAACTCCTTCCCGTTCCAATCCTGAGACCCTTCCTATAGCAAGAGATGTGATATCTCAAGGCCTCTAATACCAAACCTGAGATCCTTCCTCTAACATGAAATGTGATATCCAACTCCTTCCCCTTCCAAACCTGAGAGCCTTCCTATAGCATGAGATATGATATCCAAGTCCTTCCCATCCAATCCTGAGACCCTTCCTATAACATGAAATGTAATATCCAACTCCTTCCCATTCCAACCTGAGACCCTTCCTATAGCATGAGATGGGATATCCAACTCCTTCCAAATCCAATACTGATACCCTTCCGATAGCATGAGATGTGATATCCCAATGCTTCTACCAAACCTGAGACCCATACTATGGCATGAGATGTGATATCAAACTCCTTCCCATTCCAATCCTGAGACCCTACCTATAGCTTGAGATGTGATATCCAACTCCTTCCCATTCCAATTCTGAGACCCTTCCTATACCATGAGACTTGATATCTCAATGCTTCTAATACCAAACCTGAGACCCGTCCTATAACATGAGATGTGATATCCAAATCCTTCCCCTTCCAAACCTTAGACCCTTCCTTTATCATGAGATGTGATATCCAATTCCTTCCCATTCCAATCCTGAGACCCTTCCGATATCATGAGATTTGTTATCTAAATGCTTCTAATATCAAACTTGAGACCCTCCCTATAGCATGAGATGTGACATCCAAGTCCTCCCCATTCCAATCCTGAGACCCTTCCTATAGCATGAGATGTGATATCTCAATGCTTCTAATACCAAACCTGAGACCCTTCTTATAACATGAGATGGGATATCCAACTCCTTCCCATTCCAATCCTGAGACCCTTCCGCTATCAGAGATGTGATATCTCAATGCTTATACCAAACCTGAGACCCTTCCTATGGCCTGATTTGTCATATACAACTCCTTCCCATTCCAATCCTGAGACCCTTCCTATAGCATGAGATGTGATATCTCAATGCTTATACCAAATCTGAGACCCTTCCTATAGCATGAGATGTGATATCCAACTCCTTCCCATTCCAATCCTGAGACCCTTCCTATAGCATGAGATGTGATGTCTCAATGCTTCTAATACCAAACCTGAGATCCTTCCTATAACATGAGATGTGATATCCAACTCCTTCCCATTCCAACCTGAGACACTTCCTATAGCATGAGAAAGGATATCCAACTCCTTCCCAATCCAATCCTGAGAACCTTCCGATAGCAGAGATGTGATATCTCAATGCTTATACCAAACCTGAGACCCTTCTTATGGCATGAGATGTGATATCCAACTCCTTGCCATTCAAATCCTGAGACCCTTCCTATAGCATGAGATGTGATATCCAAATCCTTCACATTCCAATCCTGAGACCCTTCCTATAGCATGAGATGTGATATCTCAATGCTTCTAATACCAAACCTGAGATCCTTCCTATAACATGAGATGTGATATCCAATTCCTTCCCATTCCAAACCTGAGACCCTTTCTATTGGATGAGATGTGATATCCAACTCCTTCAAATTCCAACCCTGAGACCCTTTCTATACCATGAGATGTGATATCTCAATGCTTCTAATACCAAACCTGGGAACCGTCCTATAGCATGAGATGTGATATCTCAATGCTTCTAATACCAAACCTGAGACTCTTCCTATAACATGAGATGGGATATCCAACTCCTTCCCATCCCAATCCTGAGACCCTTCCGATAGCAGAGATGTGATATCTCAATGCTTATACCAAACCTAAGACCCTTCCTATGGCATGAGATGTCATATACAACTCCTTCCCATTCCAATCCTTGAGACCCTTCCTATAGCATGAGATGTGATATCTCAATGCTTATACCAAACCTGAGACCCTTCCTATAGCATGAGATGTGATATCCAACTCCTTCCCATTCCAATACTGAGACCCTTCCTATAGCATGAGATGTGATGTCTCAATGCTTCTAATACCAAACCTGAGATCCTTCCTATAACATGAGATGTGATATCCAACTCCTTCCCATTCCAATCCCGAGACCCTTCCTATAGCATGAGATGTGATATCTCGATGCTTATACCAAACCTGAGACCTTTCCTATAGCATGAGATGTGATATCCAACTCCTTCCCATTCCAATCCTGAGACCCTTCCTATAGCATGAGATGTGATATCTCAATGCCTCTAATACCAAACCTGAGATCCTTCCTCTAACATGAAATGTGATATCCAACTCCTTCCCTTTCCAAACCTGAGAGCCTACCTATAGCATGAGATGTGATATCCAAGTCCTTCCCATTCCAATCCTTAGACCCTTCCTACAGCATGCAATATGATATCTCAATGATTCTAATAACAAACCTGAGACCCGTCCTATAACATGAGATGGGATATCCAACTCCTTCCCATTCCAATCCTGAGACACTTCCGATAGCAGAGATGTGATATCTCAATGCTTATACCAAACCTGAGACCCTTACTATAACATGAGATGTGATATCCAACTCCTTCCCGGTCCAAACCTGAGACCCTTCCTATAGCATATGTGATATCCAACTCCTTCCCATTCCAAACATGAGACCCTTCCTATAGCAAGAATGTAATATCCAACTCCTTCCCATTCCAATCCTGAGACCATTCCTATAGCATGAGATGTGATATCTCAATGCTTCTAATACCAAACCTGAGATCCTTCCTATGACATGAGATGTGATATCCAATTCCTCCCCATTCCAAACCTGAGAACCTTCCTACAGCATGCGATGTGATATCTCAATGCTTCTAATACCAAACCCGAGACCAGTCCTATAACATGAGATTGGATATCCAACTCCTTCCCCTTCCAAACCTGAGACCCTTCCTATAGCATGAGATGTGATATCCAACTTCTTCCCATTCCAATCCTGAGACCCTTCCTATAACATGAGATGTGATGTCTCAATGCTTCTAATACCAAAACTGAGATCTTTCCTATAACATGAGATGTGATATCCATCTCCTTCCCATTCCAATCCTGAGACCCTTCCTATAGCATGAGATGTGATATCTCAATGCTTATACCAAACCTGAGACCCTTCCTATAGCTTGAGATGTGATATCCAACTCCTTCCCATTCCAATCCTGAGACCCTTCCTATAGCATGAGATGTGATATCTCAAGGCCTCTAATACCAAACCTGAGATCCTTCCTCTAACATGAAATGTGATATCCAACTCCTTCCCCTTCCAAACCTGAGAGCCTTCCTATAGCATGAGATATGATATCCAAGTCCTTCCCATCCAATCCTGAGACCCTTCCTATAACATGAAATGTGATATCCAACTCCTTTCCATTCCAACCTGAGACCCTTCCTATAGCATGAGATGGGATATCCAACTCCTTCCAAATCCAATACTGATACCCTTCCGATAGCATGAGATGTGATATCCCAATGCTTCTACCAAACCTGAGACCCATACTATGGCATGAGATGTCATATCAAACTCCTTCCCATTCCAATCCTGAGACCCTACCTATAGCTTGAGATGTGATATCCAACTCCTTCCCATTCCAATTCTGAGACCCTTCCTATAGCATGAGATGTGATATCCAAATCCTTCCCCTTCCAAACCTTAGACCCTTCCTTTATCATGAGATGTGATATCCAATTCCTTCCCATTCCAATCCTGAGAGCCTTCCGATATCATGAGATTTGTTATCTCAATGCTTCTAATATCAAACTTGAGACCCTCCCTATAGCATGAGATGTGACATCCAAGTCCTCCCCATTCCAATCCTGAGACCCTTCCTATAGCATGAGATGTGATATCTCAATGCTTCTAATACCAAACCTGAGACCCTTCCTATAACATGAGATGGGATATCCAACTCCTTCCCATTCCAATCCTGAGACCCTTCCGATAGCAGAGATGTGATATCTCAATGCTTATACCAAACCTGAGACCCTTCCTATGGCCTGATTTGTCATATACAACTCCTTCCCATTCCAATCCTGAGACCCTTCCCATAGCATGAGATGTGATATCTCAATGCTTATACCAAATCTGAGACCCTTCCTATAGCATGAGATGTGATATCCAACTCCTTCCCATTCCAATCCTGAGACCCTTCCTATAGCATGAGATGTGATGTCTCAATGCTTCTAATACCAAACCTGAGATCCTTCCTATAACATGAGATGTGATATCAAACTCCTTCCCATTCCAATCCTGAGACCCTTATGATAGCATGAGATGTGATATCTCAATGTCTCTAATACCAAACCTGAGATACTTCTGATTGCATGAGATGTGATATCTCAATGCTTCTAGTACCAAACCTGAGATCCTTCCTATAACATGAGATGTGATTTCCAAATCCTTCCACTTCCAAACCTGAGGCCCTCCCTTTAGCATGAGATGTGATATCCAACTCCTTCCCATTCCAATCCTGAGACCCTTCTGATAGCATGAGATGTGATATTTCAATGCCTCTAATACCAAACCTGAGATCCTACCTCTAACATGAAATGTGATATCCATCTCCTTCCCTTTCCAAACCTGAGACCCTGCCTATAGCATGAGATGTGATATCCAAGTCCTTCCCATTCCAATCCTGAGACCCTTCCTATAGCATGTGATGTGATATCTCAATGCTTATACCAAACCTGAGACCCTTCCTATGGCCTGAGATGTCATATACAACTCCTTCCCATTCCAATCCTGAGACCCTTCCTATAGCATGAGATGTGATATCTCAATGCTTATACCAAATCTGAGACCCTTCCTATAGCATGAGATGTGATATCCAACTCCTTCCCATTCCAATCCTGAGACCCTTCCTATAGCATGAGATGTGATATCTCACTGCTTATACCAAACCTGAGACCCTTCCCATAGCATGAGATGTGATATCCAACTCCTTCCCATTCCAATCCTCAGACCCTTCCTATAGCATGAGATGTGATATCTCAATACTTCTAATATCAAACTTGAGACCCTACCTATAGCATGAGATGTGATATCCATCTCCTTCCCTTTCCAAACCTGAGACCCTGCCTATAGCATGAGATGTGATATCCAAGTCCTTCCCATTCCAATCCTGAGACCCTTCCTATAGCATGATTTGTGATATCACAATGCTTATACCAAACCTGAGACCGTTCCTAAAGCTTGAGATGTGATATCCAACTCCTTCCCATTCCAATCCTGAGACCCTTCCTATAGCATGAGATGTGATATCTCAAGGCCTCTAATACCAAACCTGAGATCCTTCCTCTAACATGAAATGTGATATCCAACTCCTTCCCCTTCCAAACCTGAGAGCCTTCCTATAGCATGAGATGTGATATCCAACTCCTTCCCATTCCAATCCTGAGACACTTCCTATAGCATGAGATGTGATATCTCACTGCTTATACCAAACCTGAGACCCTTCCTATAGCATGAGATGTGATATCCAACTCCTTCCCATTCCAATCCTGAGACCCTTCCTATAGCATGAGATTTGATATCTCAATGCTTCTAATATCAAACTTGAGACCCTCCCTATAGCATGAGATGTGATACCCAAGTCCTTCCCATTCCAATCCTGAGACACTTCCTATAGCATGAGATGTGATATCTCAATGCTTCTAATACCAAACCTGAGACTCTTCCTATAACATGAGATGGGATATCCAACTCCTTCCCATTCCAATCCTGAGACCCTTCCGATAGCAGAGATGTGATATCTCAATGCTTATACCAAACCTAAGACCCTTCCTATGGCATGAGATGTCATATACAACTCCTTCCCATTCCAATCCTTGAGACCCTTCCTATAGCATGAGATGTGATTTCTCAATGCTTATACCAAACCTGAGACCCTTCCTATAGCATGAGATGTGATATCCAACTCCTTCCCATTCCAATCCTGAGACCCTTCCTATAGCATGAGATGTGATGTCTCAATGCTTCTAATACCAAACCTGAGAACCTTCCTATAACATGAGATGTGATATCCAACTCCTTCCCATTCCAATCCCGAGACCCTTCCTATAGCATGAGATGTGATATCTCGATGCTTATACCAAACCTGAGACCTTTCCTATAGCATGAGATGTGATATCCAACTCCTTCCCATTCCAATCCCGAGACCCTTCCTATAGCATGAGATGTGATATCTCGATGCTTATACCAAACCTGAGACCCTCCCTTTAGCATGAGATGTGATATCCAACTCCTTCCCATTCCAATCCTGAGACCCTTCTGATAGCATGAGATGTGATGTCTCAATGCTTCTAATAGCAAACCTGAGATCCTTCCTATGACATGAGATGTGATATCCAACTCCTTCCCATTCCAATCCTGAGACCCTTATGATAGCATGAGATGTGATATCTCAATGCCTCTAATACCAAACCTGAGATACTTCTGATAGCATGAGATGTGATATCTCAATGCTTCTAGTACCAAACCTGAGATCCTTCCTATAACATGAGATGTGATTTCCAAATCCTTCCACTTCCAAACCTGAGACCCTCCCTTTAGCATGAGATGTGATATCCAACTCCTTCCCATTCCAATCCTGAGACCCTTCTGATAGCATGAGATGTGATATTTCAATGACTCTAATACCAAACCTGAGATCCTACCTCTAACATGAAATGTGATATCCATCTCCTTCCCTTTCCAAACCTGAGACCCTGCCTATAGCATGAGATGTGATATCCAAGTCCTTCCCATTCCAATCCTGAGACCCTTCCTATAGCATGTGATGTGATATCTCAATGCTTATACCAAACCTGAGACCCTTCCTATGGCCTGAGATGTCATATACAACTCCTTCCCATTCCAATCCTGAGACCCTTCCTATAGCATGAGATGTGATATCTCAATGCTTATACCAAATCTGAGACCCTTCCTATAGCATGAGATGTGATATCCAACTCCTTCCCATTCCAATCCTGAGACCCTTCCTATAGCATGAGATGTGATATCTCACTGCTTATACCAAACCTGAGACCCTTCCCATAGCATGAGATGTGATATCCAACTCCTTCCCATTCCAATCCTCAGACCCTTCCTATAGCATGAGATGTGATATCTCAATGCTTCTAATATCAAACTTGAGACCCTACTATTAGCATGAGATGTGATATCCATCTCCTTCCCTTTCCAAACCTGAGACCCTGCCTATAGCATGAGATGTGATATCCAAGTCCTTCCCATTCCAATCCTGAGACCCTTCCTATAGCATGAGATGTGATATCACAATGCTTATACCAAACCTGAGACCGTTCCTATAGCTTGAGATGTGATATCCAACTCCTTCCCATTCCAATCCTGAGACCCTTCCTATAGCATGAGATGTGATATCTCAAGGCCTCTAATACCAAACCTGAGATCCTTCCTCTAACATGAAATGTGATATCCAACTCCTTCCCCTTCCAAACCTGAGAGCCTTCCTATAGCATGAGATATGATATCCAAGTCCTTCCCATTCCAATCCTGAGAACCTTCCTATAACATAAAATGTGATATCCTACTCCTTCCCATTCCAACCTGGGACCCTTCCTATATCATGAGATGGGATATCTCAATGCTTCTAATACCAAACCTGAGACCCTTCCTATAACATGAGATGGGAATATCCAACTCCTTCCCATTCCAATCCTGAGACCCTTCCAATAGCAGAGATGTGATATCTCAATGCTTATACCAAACCTGAGATCCTTCCTATAACATGAGATGTGATATCCAACTCCTTCCCATTCCAATCCTGAGACACTTCCTATAGCATGAGATGTGATATCTCACTGCTTATACCAAACCTGAGACCCTTCCTATAGCATGAGATGTGATATCCAACTCCTTCCCATTCCAATCCTGAGACCCTTCCTATAGCATGAGATGTGATATCTCAATGCTTCTAATATCAAACTTGAGACCCTCCCTATAGCATGAGATGTGATACCCAAGTCCTTCCCATTCCAATCCTGAGACACTTCCTATAGCATGAGATGTGATATCTCAATGCTTCTAATACCAAACCTGAGACTCTTCCTATAACATGAGATGGGATATCCAACTCCTTCCCATTCCAATCCTGAGACCCTTCCGATAGCAGAGATGTGATATCTCAATGCTTATACCAAACCTAAGACCCTTCCTATGGCATGAGATGTCATATACAACTCCTTCCCATTCCAATCCTTGAGACCCTTCCTATAGCATGAGATGTGATATCCAACTCCTTCCCATTCCAATCCTGAGACCCTTCCTATAGCATGAGATGTGATATCTCAATGCTTATACCAAACCCGAGACCCTTCCTATAGCATGAGATGTGATATCCAACTCCTTCCCATTCCAATCCTGAGATCCTTCCTATAACATGAGATGTGATATCCAACTCCTTCCCATTCCAATCCCGAGACCCTTCCTATAGCATGAGATGTGATATCTCGATGCTTATACCAAACCTGAGACCTTTCCTATAGCATGAGATGTGATATCCAACTCCTTCCCATTCCAATCCCGAGACCCTTCCTATAGCATGAGATGTGATATCTCGATGCTTATACCAAACCTGAGACCCTCCCTTTAGCATGAGATGTGATATCCAACTCCTTCCCATTCCAATCCTGAGACCCTTCTGATAGCATGAGATGTGATATTTCAATGACTCTAATACCAAACCTGAGATCCTACCTCTAACATGAAATGTGATATCCATCTCCTTCCCTTTCCAAACCTGAGAACCTGCCTATAGCATGAGATGTGATATCCAAGTCCTTCCCATTCCAATCCTGAGACCCTTCCTATAGCATGTGATGTGATATCTCAATGCTTATACCAAACCTGAGACCCTTCCTATGGCCTGAGATGTCATATACAACTCCTTCCCATTCCAATCCTGAGACCCTTCCTATAGCATGAGATGTGATATCTCAATGCTTATACCAAATCTGAGACCCTTCCTATAGCATGAGATGTGATATCCAACTCCTTCCCATTCCAATCCTGAGACCCTTCCTATAGCATGAGATGTGATATCTCACTGCTTATACCAAACCTGAGACCCTTCCCATAGCATGAGATGTGATATCCAACTCCTTCCCATTCCAATCCTCAGACCCTTCCTATAGCATGAGATGTGATATCTCAATGCTTCTAATATCAAACTTGAGACCCTACCTATAGCATGAGATGTGATATCCATCTCCTTCCCTTTCCAAACCTGAGACCCTGCCTATAGCATGAGATGTGATATCCAAGTCCTTCCCATTCCAATCCTGAGACCCTTCCTATAGCATGAGATGTGATATCACAATGCTTATACCAAACCTGAGACCGTTCCTATAGCTTGAGATGTGATATCCAACTCCTTCCCATTCCAATCCTGAGACCCTTCCTATAGCATGAGATGTGATATCTCAAGGCCTCTAATACCAAACCTGAGATCCTTCCTCTAACATGAAATGTGATATCCAACTCCTTCCCCTTCCAAACCTAAGAGCCTTCCTATAGCATGAGATATGATATCCAAGTCCTTCCCATTCCAATCCTGAGAACCTTCCTATAACATAAAATGTGATATCCTACTCCTTCCCATTCCAACCTGGGACCCTTCCTATATCATGAGATGGGATAGCTCAATGCTTCTAATACCAAACCTGAGACCCTTCCTATAACATGAGATGGGAATAACCAACTCCTTCCCATTCCAATCCTGAGACCCTTATGATAGCAGAGATGTGATATCCCAATGCTTATACCAAACCTGAGATCCTTCCTATAACATGAGATGTGATATCCAACTCCTTCCCATTCCAATCCTGAGACACTTCCTATAGCATGAGATGTGATATCTCACTGCTTATACCAAACCTGAGACCCTTCCTATAGCATGAGATGTGATATCCAACTCCTTCCCATTCCAATCCTGAGACCCTTCCTATAGCATGAGATGTGATATCTCAATGCTTCTAATATCAAACTTGAGACCCTCCCTATAGCATGAGATGTGATACCCAAGTCCTTCCCATTCCAATCCTGAGACACTTCCTATAGCATGAGATGTGATATCTCAATGCTTCTAATACCAAACCTGAGACTCTTCCTATAACATGAGATGGGATATCCAACTCCTTCCCATTCCAATCCTGAGACCCTTCCGATAGCAGAGATGTGATATATCAATGCTTATACCAAACCTAAGACCCTTCCTATGGCATGAGATGTCATATACAACTCCTTCCCATTCCAATCCTTGAGACCCTTCCTATAGCATGAGATGTGATATCTCAATGCTTATACCAAATCTGAGACCCTTCCTATAGCATGAGATGTGATATCCAACTCCTTCCCATTCCAATCCTGAGACCCTTCCTATAGCATGAGACTTGATATCTCAATGCTTCTAATACCAAACCTGAGACCCGTCCTATAACATGAGATGTGATATCCAACTCCTTCCCATTCCAATCCTGAGACCCTTATGATAGCATGAGATGTGATATCTCAATGCCTCTAATACCAAACCTGAGATACTTCTGATAGCATGAGATGTGATATCTCAATGCTTCTAGTACCAAACCTGAGATCCTTCCTATAACATGAGATGTGATTTCCAAATCCTTCCACTTCCAAACCTGAGACCCTCCCTTTAGCATGAGATGTGATATCCAACTCCTTCCCATTCCAATCCTGAGACCCTTCCAATAGCATAAGATGTGATATCTCAAGGCCTCTAATACCAAACCTGAGATCCTTCCTCTAACATGAAATGTGATATCCAACTCCTTCCCCTTCCAAACCTGAGACCCTTCCGATAGCAGAGATGTGATATCTCAATGCTTATACCAAACCTGAGACCCTTCCTATGGCCTGATTTGTCATATACAACTCCTTCCCATTCCAATCCTGAGACCCTTCCTATAGCATGAGATGTGATATCTCAATGCTTATACCAAATCTGAGACCCTTCCTATAGCATGAGATGTGATATCCAACTCCTTCCCATTCCAATCCTCAGACCCTTCCTATAGCATGAGATGTGATATCTCAATGCTTCTAATATCAAACTTGAGACCCTACCTATAGCATGAGATGTGATATCCATCTCCTTCCCTTTCCAAACCTGAGACCCTGCCTATAGCATGAGATGTGATATCCAAGTCCTTCCCATTCCAATCCTGAGACCCTTCCTTCCCACATCCATGAGATGTGATATCACAATGCTTATACCAAACCTGAGACCCTCCCTATAGCATGAGATGTGACATCCAAGTCCTCCCCATTCCAATCCTGAGACCCTTCCTATAGCATGAGATGTGATATCTCAATGCTTCTAATACCAAACCTGAGACCCTTCCTATAACATGAGATGGGATATCCAACTCCTTCCCATTCCAATCCTGAGACCCTTCCGATAGCAGAGATGTGATATCTCAATGCTTATACCAAACCTGAGACCCTTCCTATGGCCTGATTTGTCATATACAACTCCTTCCCATTCCAATCCTGAGACCCTTCCTATAGCATGAGATGTGATATCTCAATGCTTATACCAAATCTGAGACCCTTCCTATAGCATGAGATGTGATATCCAACTCCTTCCCATTCCAATCCTGAGACCCTTCCTATAGCATGAGACTTGATATCTCAATGCTTCTAATACCAAACCTGAGACCCGTCCTATAACATGAGATGTGATATCCACCTCCTTCCCATTCCAATCCTGAGACCCTTATGATAGCATGAGATGTGATATCTCAATGCCTCTAATACCAAACCTGAGATACTTCTGATAGCATGACATGTGATATCTCAATGCTTCTAGTACCAAACCTGAGATCCTTCCTATAACATGAGATGTGATTTCCAAATCCTTCCACTTCCAAACCTGAGACCCTCCCTTTAGCATGAGATGTGATATCCAACTCCTTCCCATTCCAATCCTGAGACCCTTCTGATAGCATGAGATGTGATATTTCAATGACTCTAATACCAAACCTGAGATCCTACCTCTAACATGAAATGTGATATCCATCTCCTTCCCTTTCCAAACCTGAGACCCTGCCTATAGCATGAGATGTGATATCCAAGTCCTTCCCATTCCAATCCTGAGACCCTTCCTATAGCATGTGATGTGATATCTCAATGATTATACCAAACCTGAGACCCTTCCTATGGCCTGAGATGTCATATACAACTCCTTCCCATTCCAATCCTGAGACCCTTCCTATAGCATGAGATGTGATATCTCAATGCTTATACCAAATCTGAGACCCTTCCTATAGCATGAGATGTGATATCCAACTCCTTCCCATTCCAATCCTGAGACCCTTCCTATAGCATGAGATGTGATATCTCACTGCTTATACCAAACCTGAGACCCTTCCCATAGCATGAGATGTGATATCCAACTCCTTCCCATTCCAATCCTCAGACCCTTCCTATAGCATGAGATGTGATATCTCAATGCTTCTAATATCAAACTTGAGACCCTACCTATAGCATGAGATGTGATATCCATCTCCTTCCCTTTCCAAACCTGAGACCCTGCCTATAGCATGAGATGTGATATCCAAGTCCTTCCCATTCCAATCCTGAGACCCTTCCTTCCCACATCCATGAGATGTGATATCACAATGCTTATACCAAACCTGAGACCGTTCCTATAGCTTGAGATGTGATATCCAACTCCTTCCCATTCCAATCCTGAGACCCTTCCTATAGCATGAGATGTGATATCTCAAGGCCTCTAATACCAAACCTGAGATCCTTCCTCTAACATGAAATGTGATATCCAACTCCTTCCCCTTCCAAACCTGAGAGCCTTCCTATAGCATGAGATATGATATCCAAGTCCTTCCCATTCCAATCCTGAGAACCTTCCTATAACATAAAATGTGATATCCTACTCCTTCCCATTCCAACCTGGGACCCTTCCTATATCATGAGATGGGATATCTCAATGCTTCTAATACCAAACCTGAGACCCTTCCTATAACATGAGAAGGGAATATCCAACTCCTTCCCATTCCAATCCTGAGACCCTTCCGATATCAGAGATGTGATATCTCAATGCTTATACCAAACCTGAGATCCTTCCTATAACATGAGATGTGATATCCAACTCCTTCCAATTCCAATCCTGAGACACTTCCTATAGCATGAGATGTGATATCTCACTGCTTATACCAAACCTGAGACCCTTCCTATAGCATGAGATGTGTTATCCAACTCCTTCCCATTCCAATCCTAAGACCCTTCCTATAGCATGAGACTTGATATCTCAATGCTTCTAATACCAAACCTGAGACCCGTCCTATAACATGAGATGTGATATCCAACTCCTTCCCATTCCAATCCTGAGACCCTTATGATAGCATGAGATGTGATATCTCAATGCCTCTAATACCAAACCTGAGATACTTCTGATAGCATGAGATGTGATATCTCAATGCTTCTAGTACCAAACCTGAGATCCTTCCTATAACATGAGATGTGATTTCCAAATCCTTCCACTTCCAAACCTGAGACCCTCCCTTTAGCATGAGATGTGATATCCAACTCCTTCCCATTCCAATCCTGAGACCCTTCTGATAGCATGAGATGTGATATTTCAATGACTCTAATACCAAACCTGAGATCCTACCTCTAACATGAAATGTGATATCCATCTCCTTCCCTTTCCAAACCTGAGACCCTGCCTATAGCATGAGATGTGATATCCAAGTCCTTCCCATTCCAATCCTGAGACCCTTCCTATAGCATGTGATGTGATATCTCAATGCTTATACCAAACCTGAGACCCTTCCTATGGCCTGAGATGTCATATACAACTCCTTCCCATTCCAATCCTGAGACCCTTCCTATAGCATGAGATGTGATATCTCAATGCTTATACCAAATCTGAGACCCTTCCTATAGCATGAGATGTGATATCCAACTCCTTCCCTTTCCAAACCTGAGAGCCTTCCTATAGCATGAGATATGATATCCAAGTCCTTCCCATTCCAATCCTGAGAACCTTCCTATAACATAAAATGTGATATCCTACTCCTTCCCATTCCAACCTGGGACCCTTCCTATATCATGAGATGGGATATCTCAATGCTTCTAATACCAAACCTGAGACCCTTCCTATAACATGAGATGGGAATATCCAACTCCTTCCCATTCCAATCCTGAGACCCTTCCGATAGCAGAGATGTGATATCTCAATGCTTATACCAAACCTGAGATCCTTCCTATAACATGAGATGTGATATCCAACTCCTTCCCATTCCAATCCTGAGACACTTCCTATAGCATGAGATGTGATATCTCACTGCTTATACCAAACCTGAGACCCTTCCTATAGCATGAGATGTGATATCCAACTCCTTCCCATTCCAATCCTGAGACCCTTCCTATAGCATGAGATGTGATATCTCAATGCTTCTAATATCAAACTTGAGACCCTCCCTATAGCATGAGATGTGATACCCAAGTCCTTCCCATTCCAATCCTGAGACACTTCCTATAGCATGAGATGTGATATCTCAATGCTTCTAATACCAAACCTGAGACTCTTCCTATAACATGAGATGGGATATCCAACTCCTTCCCATTCCAATCCTGAGACCCTTCCGATAGCAGAGATGTGATATCTCAATGCTTATACCAAACCTAAGACCCTTCCTATGGCATGAGATGTCATATACAACTCCTTCCCATTCCAATCCTTGAGACCCTTCCTATAGCATGAGATGTGATATCTCAATGCTTATACCAAACCTGAGACCCTTCCTATAGCATGAGATGTGATATCCAACGCCTTCCCATTCCAATCCTGAGACCCTTCCTATAGCATGAGATGTGATGTCTCAATGCTTCTAATACCAAACCTGAGATCTTTCCTATAACATGAGATGTGATATCCAACTCCTTCCCATTCCAATCCTGAGATCCTTCCTATAGCATGAGATGTGATATCTCAATGCTTATACCAAACCTGAGACCCTTCCTATAGCTTGAGATGTGATATCCAACTCCTTCCCATTCCAATCCTGAGACCCTTCCTATAGCAAGAGATGTGATATCTCAAGGCCTCTAATACCAAACCTGAGATCCTTCCTCTAACATGAAATGTGATATCCAACTCCTTCCCCTTCCAAACCTGAGAGCCTTCCTATAGCATGAGATATGATATCCAAGTCCTTCCCATCCAATCCTGAGACCCTTCCTATAACATGAAATGTGATATCAAACTCCTTCCCATTCCAACCTGAGACCCTTCCTATAGCATGAGATGGGATATCCAACTCCTTCCAAATCCAATACTGATACCCTTCCGATAGCATGAGATGTGATATCCCAATGCTTCTACCAAACCTGAGACCCATACTATGGCATGAGATGTGATATCAAACTCCTTCCCATTCCAATCCTGAGACCCTACCTATAGCTTGAGATGTGATATCCAACTCCTTCCCATTCCAATTCTGAGACCCTTCCTATACAATGAGACTTGATATCTCAATGCTTCTAATACCAATCCTGAGACCCTTATGATAGCATGAGATGTGATATCTCAATGCCTCTAATACCAAACCTGAGATACTTCTGATAGCATGAGATGTGATATCTCAATGCTTCTAGTACCAAACCTGAGATCCTTCGTTTAACATGAGATGTTGTTAAGACGGATTTCTGAACTCTGTCCTGGCGGCGCAGAAGTTCAGAAGGCCAACCTAATTACTTGGAACAGGGTAACCTCTGGACAAGCCAGACCAATCAAGGTAGCGATCGCGGCGGTCAAGACTAGGTCTCAAGAGGGGTGAGGGTGACTGAAAGCCCGCAGTGAGCACACAAAGCAAGAGCGCTTACAAACTACTCCAAACAGGTGTTATATCAAAAATATAAACACATTTATTTTAAGGCCTTTAAAACAACGACCGCAGCGAGAAAATCACAATAACACAGTATTAAGCCAACACATACCAAATCAACACAATGGCCCTCATTACGACCCTGGCGGAAAGTGACTGACCGGACCGCAACAGCGTAAATAGCGTTTCCGCCATTGCACGAAGGAGCAAAGTGCGGCCCATTCCGACCCATCGGGCACGAGCACCACGGCATGGCGGAAGTGCAAAGTCCGCGATGGCGGAAATGACCCCAAAACGGCCCACACCGCCGCCGTACGGCGCCCTAGGTGCAATACCGCCACCCATCACAGCGGACACCGCAGAGTGCGCCTACCGGAAAGTACGGTGACCGGAAACATACGGAAACGGAAGTAAAAACATGGGCCCGGAACGGGAAACATGCCGCCGTACACCTATAAAACCACAAAAACCACACAACCACTAAAAACACTACCCCGAGACACACCCCAACCCGTCATCCACCCTAGCGAAACCAAGAAAAATGGGAAAAGTAGCGAAGAAAGCGTGCGACCGCAAGCGGCAGGTCCACTTCTCCCGTGAGGAACTCACCGTGCTAACAGAGACCCTCCAGGAGAATGCTGCCGTCGTCTTCTCCACGCAAATGACCAGGACGGCACTTGCGAACAAGAAGGCCATATGGGCTCTGGTGGCACAGCGGGTAAGTGCGGTGGGGACCGCACCCCGCACCCCACAGCAATGCCGAAAGCGATGGGACGACCTGCGGATACGCGTCCGCAGCATACTCTCTGCCAACCGCAAAATTGCCACAGCCACCGGGGGAGGTCCAGAATCACCCATCAAGTTGACCCCCTGGGAAGAAATCTGTGCCTCCACCATCGGAATGGAGAGCATAGAGGGAGTCGGAGGGATGGAGAAAGGAGTGCAGACATCCGAAGATTCCGGTAGGTGGGCCAGATAAAACAATGCTAAATCCACAATGTCCAATCATGTGAACTACCATGTGTCCACATAGTGCAACACAAACACATGTCCAGGAGAACGTCCACACACATCGCCCTGATAGCGCACTTTAAAACTCACAATAAATACATAAATAATTAAAAACACCTAAAACACCCACTACACGTGCAGCAGGCACACCCTAACTGCAGGCTGCCAAACAACTGCACCCTCACTCCACACACAAATGAAAGCACCTCCAAGGCCCTGACCCAAATCACCCTCAGGTACCACCCCAATGCATGTGATACAATGCCATTCCAATTCCCACAGACCCATTAATAACCCTCGCCCTCCTTTACTCCACCACAGGGTCCGATCCAAACGACGAGCTTCAGGACACCCCTACCAGCACACCTGCAAAGAGGGCCAAGACCAACGGCCAAAGACCCTCCACCTCAGCTGCAATCATCAAGACACGGCAGCAGCACAAATCAGGTGGCAGCACACAGGAGGGAACATCAACAGGCACCCCAGCAGCCAGCATGCCCACAACACCACCACCACAGGTGCCCCCAACGGATGCCACAGAAGGCACTGCCTCTGGTGGCAGCAGCACCATAGGTGACACCCCAATGATGGCAGCATGCTCCGACACAGAAGACGGGGATGTCGAAGTCAGATCCATCCATGACCTGTCCCAATCCCCCTGTCTGTCCCATCCCGTACAACATGAGGATACCACGCAGGGGCACCCACAAGACGACGACTGGCCATCCCCCACAAGCCCTGTGGCAAGGCAACATGAGGTCAACAGCCCCTCTGTGACACCCCCGCAAATGGCCATGGCCCAGCAGAGGCAACAGTCCCTCGACCAGTTAATCGTGCAACAGCAGCAACTGGCCACGCTCCTCAAGGACCATGTCGATGAATGTGGGCGCACTAAGGCAGACATGGAAACATCAACTGAGACACTCAGGGCAGAAATGGAGAGAAGCAGAGAGACACTAAGGGCACAGATGGAGAGTAGCACCGAGAGCCTGAGGGGGGAACTGCATGCGACGTCCAAAGACGTATGCGCCGAACTTGCCGCAGTGCGCCGTGTGCTCACTGAGCTCTCACAAACCCTTAGGGACATGCATGGACGTGAGCAGGCAGAGACATCATCCGTTGCAAGTTCCGTCCAGGGCAGCCCCCAACGTAGATCTGGGAGGAACCTGCGCTCCACAGGCAGGGGTGCCCCTGACACCCGCAGAGGGGGCTTGCAATAGCGACAGCCCACTGACAATGAGCATCTTTGGACACTGGTGTTCGGGGGGGAGGTAGGAGGGGGTGTGTTGGGCTCACTAGGGTGGCGGGTCGATAGGGTGTTCCACATGATATCACATATGCCATAAACAGTGCATGGTCAACCAATGAGATGTGTGGACAATGATTTAACTGTACTAGGCCATCATAGGCGTACATTCCATATTGTGCATGTACCAGACACACACAGTGCCACGAGTCCCGTGTCCATGTATCAGCCACCAGGCGTGAGTGCTAGAAGCATGCATCAATGAGATGCTGACGAATGTCACGGCCCTCCGGTGCCTCGCAGACTCCTTGAGGTGCTGCCACATCCCCACCCTCATCATGACCATCATCAGGTGCTTGCAGTTCTGCGTCAGGGGGCATGGGCACATTTCTACGTACGCACATGTTGTGGAGCATGACACATGCCATGACCATCTTAGCAACCTTCTCATGGCGGTACAGGAGTGCCCCGCCAGACCTGCTGAGGCAGCGGAAACGAGTCTTCAGTAGGCCGAATGCCTGTTCAATGACTACACGGGTACGTGAGTGGGCATGGTTGTAGTCCTCCTCTTGCTGGTCCCGTGGGTTCCGGACTGGTGTGAGGAGCCATCTCTTCAGTGGATACCCAGCATCACCTGTATGTGGACGATAAACGTATGATGTGGAATGCCATTGCTACGTACGCACACCCCCCCCCTTCATGCCAGGTCATTGCCGCATCACATACACCACATCATCATGCATGAAAAGAGACTCACCGAGTAGCCAGGATCTGTTCCCTGCGTGTCGCTCCATGTAGCGTGGTATAGTAGAGTTCCTCAAGACCATAGAATCATGGGTTGATCCTGGGAATCTGGCACAACAATGTGTAATGATCCTGTTGGAGTAACACACCATCTGAACATTCAGGGAATGAAATTGTTTTCGGTTGCGGTACTGGGCCTCCATGGCATGTGGGACGACCAATTCCACATGGGTGCAGTCGATGGCACCAATGCAACCCGGTATGCCGGCAAGTGCATGGAATCCCACTTTTGTGTTGGTAATTTCCTGCTCCGAGCGTGGTAGAGAGATGTAGTCGTCTGCGTGCTGCAGGAGGGCATCGAGCACTTGCGATAGTGTCCGTGAGAACATTGGCTGAGAAATGCCATGCAACTGTCCGACTGTGTGCTGGTAGGTGCCTGTGGCCAGGAAGTGGAGTACAGACACCACCTTCAGTAGGGGTGGGATGGCGGTTGGGCTATCTATCATGCTGACAAGGTCAGCCTGTGTCATGTCCACAATGGCGGCTATGGTGTCCCGGTCCAAACGGTAGAGGGTGTGGATCTGCTCATCAGTGAGGTTCAACGGATGTGCTCCGAGGCGTGGGATTGCGGGCTGCCTGCGTGGTGGTAGTGGCTGTGCTGGCGGCCCTTGCTGGCCCTGCCTTGGCCTCCTCCTCCTCCTGCGTCTCCTCCGTGCGGCCGGTTGTAGTTGGTGTTCGTCTTCTTCTTGGAGTTGCAGTACTTGCAGTGCTATCAAGTCCCCCAGGGCCAACATCGCGAGTCCTGCCGGTAGCATTTCGGTGTGGGTGTGGTTGTGGGAGGAGACTGGGTGTGCATTTAATGTGTTTTCGGGCTGTATGGCCTCCACCTGTGGTGATTCATTCCACCTGTGCAAGCTGCTCTCCCATTTGGGCGAGCACGTCCCGCACACAACGCTGCGAATCGAGGAATGGCATCTTGCTATTGCAATCATGTATTTGTACCCGATGGCCGTGTAACATTTGTTGATATGTACATTCGGCTATGGTCCCATTGTTTCACATACAATCTTTGCAGTCGCGAACAGACTTGTGATGGGTCAGTGGAACGTAGTACTCGAGTAACGGTGGGCCCTCATGCATCACTGTACCCAGTTGCAACGACGGGCGGGGCGTCCCATTAGTGGGTGATGGCAGTTGACATTTTCACACACAGCCGCACTAGCTGGAATAATTTGTGGTTTCAAACGGCCACAGATGCCTTTTCGACGTGATGTTGCAAATGAGGAATTCGAAGGCCGGCGCTTTCGGTATTCAGCTAGCGGAGAGGAGATGCCCACAGGTCTGACTGCAAATATAACGTTCTATTGTTAAATGTCCTTGAGACAGGGGCCATGGCGAGGAAGCAATGATTGATATGAATAGTTTGGGATGCGCAATAGTGACGTGGCCGATGAGGCCGGACGTTCCCAAATACATGTAACTCCACAACACTGGAATTACGGGCTGGGGCACTGTGGATTTTGCAGGCTGCATAACGCACAGACTCAATGGAAATTTCGAATGTTTTGTGAGTATATATTCTGGCGTTTTCATGACAGGATGAGGGAATGATGAATGGATGCATGGGCAGGTGATTTGATACAGGGTTTGCCATGTACAGGGCTTCTTGGAATCTATCCGCCTCCCCTGCGCTATGTGATGCAGGGCTGCCATAGTGGGACCATCGTCTATCTGGCCTTGTTGAGCCCTCCCTGTCTCGACGCGCCTTCAGACACTTGTGTCCATGCACGTTGACATTCCCATCTGATGAAATCTGTTTTGACAGACGCATGCACAGGTACACTCGTTTGTGATGTTGTTTACACCTCGATATGGATAGTTATGAGTCGCAAGTGGTTTAGGGGTGGTGATGATCCTTTGGAGTGGGCTAGCATGCATATGCCTGTGGATTTAGTGTGATCATTGAAGTGAGTTGTTCGAATGTAGTTCTGATGGCCATTCTGTTCTTTTTCTTTTCTTTTGGTTGACAGGTATCTCCTCCCCTTTTGCCACTGCCATCTGTATGCCACTCCTGCAGATGGCGTTTACTCCCGACACCTGCTGCTTCGTGTTAATCAGTGGAGCAGCATTACGATCTTATGGGACGATCGCCAATGGGCCACATGCCCTTACGCAGTACTAGTGGCTCGGAGCAACATTTCGGCCTTTCAGCTGGACTAGTGCCTCCCCATTGGGACGGGCCTGCGGTTCTGTGCGCTTCCATGTTGCCTTTTCGTACGTGAATGTGGCTCTGTGTACCATGATGGAACAGGGCGTCACACAAGTAGTAGCTGGTCATTCCTTGCGGATGCAGCCCACGATGGTGATATGTGTTTTGGAGTTCATGGACTAATGGCTGTATGAGCTTGGTGATTTAGTTGTGCATTAAATTTCTATTCTGATATGGGCCGTGTGGCGTTCTTCTTTGCGAGTGATGTGGCATATTCCTATTTGGGGAGCGATGTATTGTGAGGAGATCTGCATTGAGTTCCGGCTTCGGAGTATAGTCGCGTGGTACTGTGCTGGGCGCGTTTGCCTACGGAGCCCAGTGAGGTCAGGGATGGGGGCTGGCAATATTACTGTTTGAATGTTGTCATGCTCAGGGGCGGGGGATTGGGTTTTGTGTAACAGATGCCGGTCAGCCAGGTGGACTGGTGGAATGATGTGATTTTCGGAATATTGCTGGTCACAGGTGCCTGTGTTTGCGTGCGTTTCGGGGGGGGGGACTGTGGTCATGTCCATTGGAATGGCTTCTGTATTCGTGCCATCTGTGCCCTGCAGCTCCCATTGGCCCCTCTTGTGAATCTTTTGTTCGTTGGCATGCATGGGTGACTTGTACATTTCACTGGTTGCATTGTGACTTCATTGCACCTACGGGGACTTGTACTTTGTGGGCAGGGAGCGGTGTACAGGCACTCAGTGGGGCCGTTTACGGTTGATTCGCGATGCCGTACTTCTCACCATGGCAGAATGGTGTTTTCCGCCATGCTTGATGGCGTTAGGTGCATGTCCGCTAGGGTCGGAATTCGCGTACCCTTGCGCCATGGTGGTATTTACGGTTTGGCATGGCGCGCGCGCGCGTACTTGGTGCAGTTAGCGTTGGCGTTTACTACGGTGTCGCTAATGCCTTCGTACTTTGCGGTGACGGGTCATAGTCGCACCGAGCGCTATTCGATGGCGGTATTGCATTTCCGCCATCGTTTTCCGATTTCCGCCAGGGTCGTAATGAGGGCCAATATATATACAAATACACAGTCGCAAGCGTTTAAAGCACGAAATATGTAGTCCACCTGAAAGGGAAGGAAAACAGGCAGTGCGATAATGCTTTCGACTCAGTTCGCCTTCAGAGGCACCTAACTAGATGGAAGTCCGAGCCCTGAGAAGAGTGGAGCCTTGTGCTCAAAGTACCTGCAAGTGCTGGTGCCAACGGGCAAAAGGAGAAGCTCTTCGGAGGAAGTCAGGCAGTTCGTGTTAGTGCACAGCAGAAGAAGAACAGGTTCCGCAACTCAAGCGCAGCCTCCACAGCTAGCAGAAGCAAAGCGCGAGTACGGACGAAAAGGGTGCTGTTTTTACACAGCGGGGAAAAGCAATGGGCTACTGCAGGAGGGCGACCAGATCCTAGCTAAACTACTCACCGGTCCCCGAAGCAAGCAGACCCAGGCTTCTCCACGTTAGTTTCAGCAGCTGGCAGGTTCAGAAGAGCAGGG
The DNA here is from genome assembly GCF_040938575.1 of Ambystoma mexicanum. NCBI lineage: Eukaryota > Metazoa > Chordata > Amphibia > Caudata > Ambystomatidae > Ambystoma > Ambystoma mexicanum. The sequence continues at coordinate 1,813,891 of NW_027182433.1, forward strand.
AACGCTTTCCAGTCGTGTAGATCAAAAAGACGTCCCAATCGACGAAACCAGCACAGTTTTGTTGCCGCAGCAGGACAACGAAGCGGCCGTGCGTATCTGAGTCAAAAGTACACTCCTCCCTTCAGACTTGGGAACGTCAAGTGTACGAAGCGTGGGAGAGTGACAAGGACTCGAGATACGGCACAACCTGGCGGCGGTTACAGAGCAGGACTCCCTTGTAAGCTGGTCAGTCAACTGGATGGCCCAGAGACGCTTCCGAAGGCTTACTTGGCAGGAGATGATGTAGATGCCGGGAATAGCTGTTCCTGCTATTCCAAAGGTCGAAGCACCAGTACAGGCCTTCTGGTTCGATCAAAGGAGGACAGTGGCTCACAGGACGACAGCAGTGCAAAGGAGGATTCCTTCAGCGGGTCACCAGCGATTCCTTGGTCCAGCCTCTTGGTTGCAGGATACTTGGCTCCTGTATTCCTTCGTTCGTGAGAACTCAGGAGATCGACATGGTAGTGGTGTTTCCAGCCCCCTCTTATCCACGGTTCCCTTCGCGCCAAAACGAAGAGGAACCAATGGGAGATCCGCTCATCAAAACACATACCATACGTGGACCAATCACGGACCACGGTGGTCCCAGGCATTCACACCACCCTAGACTCTCTGGCACCCAGGATGTGTATTGGGACCAGACATCCCAGCCCACACCCTGGAGGCACACAAACGACATGTAGAAGCCCGCGAAAGCAACCACGTTTCGCGGGAAAGTACATGCCCAAATAAGGAAGGCCCCGGGTCGCTTTCGACCTGGGGAAGGTGAAGGGAGCAAGACGGTCAGTGGACAAGACAAAGGAGCCTCGTGGTCTGGCCATTTTGGGAGCCAGGCCACCATTTTGGGTTCAGTGCAAAAACGTGCTCAGAACGGCAAAAGGAGCTCAAAATATTCAATACGATCGCTGCCACCATTCCAGTCCCTGAATGACTTGCACCGATCAAATACCATTCTAAAAGAGTATCTAGGGCCTGTAGAAGGCTAGAGACCCAAGAGAGCTGTAACTTAGCTTACTGTGCCCTTTTGTGTCGTGTTGCACTAAAGCTGCGACACGATAGAAGAAACTACCGGAAACAACGTTCCCCGGTACTGACTGTCTTAAGGGCATGTCAGTTTCCCCGTAAGAAAGGAGCGAAAGCCCAGGGAAGTGCGGCAGAAGGCTGTACTTCCCTGGCAAAATCAAGAACAAGGTTAAAAACAATAGCAAAAAGTTTAGGGGTTGCCACATGGAAGGAAATTTCCCTACAATAACGAAATCTTTCCTAACACTCGCCCCTCCCAGACTATGGACAGGGGGAACTAATCCACCCCTGGATGAGTCTCATGTTCAGGTCGGTTAAACATTCTGGACAACCCATCAGCATTGCTATGTTGGACACCTGGCCTATGCTCAATAGTGAAGTCGAAGCCTTGTAGACTTATGGACCACCTAAGCAACTTTGGATTCTCCCCCTTCATGTTCATTAGCCACTTTAACGGCTTATGGTCAGTTTGCACAGTGAAGTGGGTCCCATAGAGGTAGGGCCTCAGCTTCCTTAGGGCCCACACAACAGAGAAACATTCTTTCTCTACCGTGGACCATCTGAGCTCTCTGTCCTTAAGCTGGCGACTAATAAAACCGATAGGGTGTTCCTTACCCTTCTCATCTACTTGTGATAGTACAGCTCCTATCCCAGTGTCAGAGGCATCCGTCTGCACGATAAAAGGTCTTTGATAATCAGGGGCCCTGAGGACAGGGGCCTGGCACAAGGAGTCTTTCAAGCCATTGAAGGCCTTCTCACACTCGTCAGTCCAAGTTACCTTCTTGGGTTTCTTCGGAGTGGTGAGGGCAGTCAGAGGAGCAGCTATGGTGCCATAGTCTGCCATAAAATTGCGATAATACCCCGTGAGTCCTAAGAAGGCTCTCACTTGGGTTTGTGTAGTGGGGGTAGGCCAGTCTTGTACTGCTTGTACTTTACTTGGAAGAGGCTGTATCCTCCCTCCACCTACTTCATGTCCAAGGTAAACCACTGAGCCTTGTCCAATCTGGCATTTACTAGCCTTTATGGTCAAGTGGGCTTTCTGAAGAGCCTGGAGCACAATCCCGAGGTGTTTCACATGGTCTTCCCAGGTGGCACTGAAAACTGCGATATCGTCCAGATATGCGAGACAGAATTCGTCCAACCCATTCAACACATGATTCACAAGCCTCTGGAAAGTGGCAGGTGCATTCTTCAACCCGAACGGCATTACCCGGAATTGGTAAAGGCCGTCTGGTGTAGAAAATGCTGTCTTCTCCTTGGCATGTTCTGCTAAAGCTATTTGCCAATAGCCAGCAGTGAGGTCAAACGTGCTGAGGTACTTGGAGGCACCCAAAGTATCCACCAGCTCATCTGTTCGAGGCAAGGGGTGGGCATCTGTCTTGGTGACAGCATTCAGAGCCCTGTAATCCACGCAGAGCCTCAATTCAGAAGTGCCTGCCTTTGGAACCAAAACCACAGGGCTGGACCAAGGACTACTAGAGGGTTCAATCACCCCAAGGTCTAACATCTTGTTGACCTCGGTCTTAATATAAGACCGTACTTTATCCGACATCCTGTATCCCCTACTTTTGGTAGGTACACTGTCTCCTGTGTCAATGTTATGTTTGCACCAAGGTGTCAAACCAGGCGACTGTGAAAACAGGGGGGAAAACTGCCGAAGCAAACTTTTCACCTCAGCCTGCTGATCAGAAGTCAGGTGAGGGGCCACTCGGACACCCTCAAAGGAGCTATCTGAAGGACCGCCTTGGAACAGGTCGGGGAGAGGTTCTGACTCCTCTTCCTCAACGTCTGAAGCCAGTAGCAGTGCTGCGATTTCGACTCTTGGGACGAAAGCCTTCAGCCTATTTACGTGAAACACTTTTGGAGCCTGTCCAGGCCTTCCAAGGTCCACTAAATAGTTCACCTCACCCAGGGGCTCCACCACTGTGTAAGGGCCTGACCATTTGTCCTGTAAAGCGCGAGGCCTTATAGGATTCATGATCAGGACTTGCTGACCAGGTGTAAAGTTGATGAGGGAAGCTTTCTGGTCGTACCAATGTTTCACCAGCGCTTGCCCTGCCTTCAACTTATCACTAGCCAAGCCCATCAGAAGTACCATCCGTTTTCTGAGCCCTAGCACATAATCAACTACATTGGTAGTAACAGGGGGAGTGGGCATCTCCCATCCCTCTTTGACGATGGCTAAGGGTCCCCGTACGGGATGACCGAACAGAAGTTCGAAGGGGCTGAAGCCAACACCCTCCTGTGGTACCTCTCGGTAGGCAAACAGTAAACATGGTAAGAGAAGATCCCATTTTCTTCTCTGGGGCTCCTCCAGAGCCCCAATCATGCTCTTTAACGTTCTGTAGAAGCGTTCCACCAGACCATTGGTCTGGGGGTGGTATGCAGAAGAGAACTTGTAGGTTACCCCACATTCTTTCCACATAGCCTGCATATACTTCGACATAAAGTTGCTGCCACGATCTGACACAACTTCTTTAGGGAAGCCAACCCTAGTAAATATGCCGAGTAAAGCTTTTGCAACTGACTTGGCAGTTACAGTTTTTAATGGGATGGCCTCAGGATACCTGGTTGCATGGTCGACCAGCACCAGGATAAACCTATTGCCCGAGGATGTTTGCGGGTCAAGGGGACCGACGATGTCGATCCCTACCCTTTCAAATGGTACCCCCACAACTGGGAGCGGTACCAACGGAGCTTGGATTGTCGCGCCAACCTTACCAGACAACTGGCAGGAGGCACAACTCCTGCAGTGACTTTCTACTTGCACCCCCATCTTGGGCCAGTAGAAGTGCATGGATAACCTTTGCTTGGTCCTCTTCATACCAAGGTGACCAGCAAGGGGAACTTCATGCGCCAACTGCAGGAGGAAGGGCCTAACAGCAAGGGGAACCACCAACCTCCTATGGTCTCCTTCTGTAGACTCTGTGGGCTCACTATACAGGAGTCCACCTTCCCAATAAATCCTATGCGTCCCATGAGGTTCACCCTCAAGCTGGGAGAAGGCCTGTCTCCTTAGGCCTTCCAGAGATGGGCACTCGCGTTGGCCTTTACTGAATTCGTCCCTATCAGGACCTCCTTCAACTAACAAGTCTTTTAGTTCAGGATGATCGTTGGGGTCGAATACTTCAGGCATCGCCACTTCCTCGTCAGGCTCGGGCGATCGACCAACTTCCTCCACCGCAGTGGTAGGCGAGCTCGGGGGAATATTCTCTTTCCCTCGTCGTGACTTGTTGACTCCTTTCGCCTTGGGTTTCCCCTTCGGCTGGGGCGGCGTATTGGGCTTGGCCAATGCTGCCCGTGCTTGAGACCGTGTGTAGGGTCGTTCGGCAGTGTCTCCTACGAGCCCTAGAGCTCTGAGATCATTACCTAGTAAGACCTTTCCCGGGACGTTTCTCTGAATGCTCACTGGAATCCTGACTGCTGTACCATTTAAAGTAAGATTTACAGGGATCACGGGAAACATACGGAGGGGGCCGTCAGCCAACTTAGTGGGCATCAGAGTAGCTCTGGCAACTTCCTCTGAGTCTACCAAGGTAGAATCCACTACAGTGCGACTGCACCCACTATCCCTAAGAGCTGGAGTATCTACTCCATTGATCAGCACACTGTCTTTAAAGTAGTGCTTGGTATTATCCGGAATCCTAGCATACGCCTCTGCGACTTTAGGCTCCCAGGAACCCAGGGACACTAAAACTACCTCAGCCTCTATTCCGCTGGGAAATGAGTCTGAGGAGAAGGATGCTCCTGTAATCTCTTCTTCCTCGTAGGAGGAGAAGGCCAGATTAGCGGAGTGGACCCCCAAAGGTCTAACCTTACAACGGGGATCCCCCTTCACGTGGTCAGTTGCTCCACAAGCAAAACAAGATCCAATGGGTCTGTTTACGTAGGGAGGCTTATTGTAACCAGAGTTCTGTTTCGGAGGCGGACCTCCGCTACCCTGTGAGTTCTCTTGTGTCTTACCCTTGTTTTTCTTTTTGTGGCCCTTTTGGGAAGAAGATTTAGCAGATTCTCCACCCTCCATATCTTTGCACTTTTTCCCTTCCTCCTGCTTACCAGGATGAGTTTTGTCCTTATGGGACACTCGATGTGACACCCATAAATCGGCTGCCATGGCCAGCTTCTTAGGATCTATCTCCTTCGAATCGGCCAAGTGCTGCTTAAGCTCCGGGGAAGAAGAAGCAAAAATGTGTTCCAGCATGACAAGATTTATCATGCCGGCGAAGGTAGAAACCTTATAGCCTTCGACCCAGCCAGTTAAGTTTTTCAAAGATTCAGCGACATAAGATACCCAAGTACCACCTTCCTTTTTCTTATACTCTCGAAAACGCTTTAAATATTGGGCCGGAGTCTTCCCAAACTTTAAAATGAGAGTTTGCTTTAAGATGGCGAAGTCGGCTCGCTCAGCCTTCGACATCTCCATAATGGCAGTACAGCCAGAATGGGGCAGTCTACTGAGTAACCACGCAATCTTATCAGCATTGTCAACTTTCTGAACTTCGCATGCATACTCAAACGCATTTAGCCAGTCCATAATATCATTCCGTTCCTCATACACACTGAGCAGATCTTTTGGAAACCGTGGATGAGAGGAGGCCCCAGACCCATGTCCAGGACCCGTGGACCCATTTGCAACCTGAAGCTTGGCCAGTTCCAACTGGTGATCCCTGTCTTTTTGTTTTTCTGCCTGCTCGATTTTTTGTTTGGCTATGCTGAATTCAAGCTCCTGCTGCCTAAACCGCAGCTCTTGCTTCTTGAATTCAAGCATAGCCTCCCCATCAGCACTGGCAGAGGAAACATTAGACATCTCGTCCTCCCTGTCCTCGTGGTCGCGATGGATCAGTGCGGCGGCAGAACCGTCGGTTCTGCCAGTGAGAGCAGCCCCACCACCTTCCGCACTGTCCTCAGAAGTAATAGCGTCAAGCTGTGCTTCTTGCCACGCCACGATTCTTTGGATCATTTCCAATTTTGTGCCTTGAGAGGAAACCCCTCTCTCCGCACACATCTTTTTCAGCGTTTCTGATTTGGAAGCATTTAAAGTTAACAACGTACTTGTTTCCATACTGTGTGATAGGACTATGGCCTTTTTAAAGTTATACTATAACAATTCACTACGTGTACTGTTTGGAATAATCCGAAATGCCCTAGCCCGTGCGCAACACTGGATACCTTCAGTCGTATCCCACCGCTGTACACCAATTTGTTAAGACGGATTTCTGAACTCTGTCCTGGCGGCGCAGAAGTTCAGAAGGCCAACCTAATTACTTGGAACAGGGTAACCTCTGGACAAGCCAGACCAATCAAGGTAGCGATCGCGGCGGTCAAGACTAGGTCTCAAGAGGGATGAGGGTGACTGAAAGCCCGCAGTGAGCACACAAAGCAAGAGCGCTTACAAACTACTCCAAACAGGTGTTATATCAAAAATATAAACACATTTATTTTAAGGCCTTTAAAACAACGACCGCAGCGAGAAAATCACAATAACACAGTATTAAGCCAACACATACCAAATCAACACAATATATATACAAATACACAGTCGCAAGCGTTTAAAGCACGAAATATGTAGTCCACCTGAAAGGGAAGGAAAACAGGCAGTGCGATAATGCTTTCGACTCAGTTCGCCTTCAGAGGCACCTAACTAGATGGAAGTCCGAGCCCTGAGAAGAGTGGAGCCTTGTGCTCAAAGTACCTGCAAGTGCTGGTGCCAACGGGCAAAAGGAGAAGCTCTTCGGAGGAAGTCAGGCAGTTCGTGTTAGTGCACAGCAGAAGAAGAACAGGTTCTGCAACTCAAGCGCAGCCTCCACAGCTAGCAGAAGCAAAGCGCGAGTACGGACGAAAAGGGTGCTGTTTTTACACAGCGGGGAAAAGCAATGGGCTACTGCAGGAGGGCGACCAGATCCTAGCTAAACTACTCACCGGTCCCCGAAGCAAGCAGACCCAGGCTTCTCCACGTTAGTTTCAGCAGCTGGCAGGTTCAGAAGAGCAGGGAACGCTTTCCAGTCGTGTAGATCAAAAAGACGTCCCAATCGACGAAACCAGCACAGTTTTGTTGCCGCAGCAGGACAACGAAGCGGCCGTGCGTATCTGAGTCAAAAGTACACTCCTCCCTTCAGACTTGGGAACGCCAAGTGTAGGAAGCGTGGGAGAGTGACAAGGACTCGAGATACGGCACAACCTGGCGGCGGTTACAGAGCAGGACTCCCTTGTAAGCTGGTCAGTCAACTGGATGGCCCAGAGACGCTTCCGAAGGCTTACTTGGCAGGAGATGATGTAGATGCCGGGAATAGCTGTTCCTGCTATTCCAAAGGTCGAAGCACCAGTACAGGCCTTCTGGTTCGATCAAAGGAGGACAGTGGCTCACAGGACGACAGCAGTGCAAAGGAGGATTCCTTCAGCGGGTCACCAGCGATTCCTCGGTCCAGCCTCTTGGTTGCAGGATACTTGGCTCCTGTATTCCTTCGTTCGTGAGAACTCAGGAGATCGACATGGTAGTGGTGTTTCCAGCCCCCTCTTATCCACGGTTCCCTTCGCGCCAAAACGGAGAGGAACCAATGGGAGATCCGCTCATCAAAACACATACCATACGTGGACCAATCACGGACCACGGTGGTCCCAGGCATTCACACCACCCTAGACTCTCTGGCACCCAGGATGTGTATTGGGACCAGAGATCCCAGCCCACACCCTGGAGGCACACAAACGACATGTAGAAGCCCGCGAAAGCAACCACGTTTCGCGGGAAAGTACATGCCCAAATAAGGAAGGCCCCGGGTCGCTTTCGACCTGGGGAAGGTGAAGGGAGCAAGACGGTCAGTGGACAAGACAAAGGAGCCTCGTGGTCTGGCCATTTTGGGAGCCAGGCCACCATTTTGGGTTCAGTGAAAAAACGTGCTCAGAACGGCAAAAGGAGCTCAAAATATTCAATACGATCGCTGCCACCATTCCAGTCCCTGAATGACTTGCACCGATCAAATACCATCCTAAAAGAGTATCTAGGGCCTGTAGAAGGCTAGAGACCCAAGAGAGCTGTAACTTAGCTTACTGTGCCCTCTTGTGTCGTGTTGCACTAAAGCTGCGACACGATAGAAGAAACTACGGGTAACAACGTTGCCCGGTACTGACTGTCTTAAGGGCATGTCAGTTTCCCCGTAAGAAAGGAGCGAAAGCCCAGGGAAGTGCGGCAGAAGGCTGTACTTCCCTGGCAAAGTCAAGAACAAGGTTAAAAACAATAGCAAAAAGTTTAGGGGTTGCCACATGGAAGGAAATTTCCCTACAATAACGAAATCTTTCCTAACAGATGTGATTTCCAGATCCTTCCACTTCCAAACCTGAGACCCTCCCTTTAGCATGAGATGTGATATCCAACTGATTCCCATTCCAATCCTGAGACCCTTCTGATAGCATGAGATGTGATATTTCAATGACTCTAATACCAAACCTGAGATCCTACCTCTAACATGAAATGTGATATCCATCTCCTTCCCTTTCCAAACCTGAGACCCTGCCTATAGCATGAGATGTGATATCCAAGTCCTTCCCATTCCAATCCTGAGACCCTTCCTATAGCATGTGATGTGATATCTCAATGCTTATACCAAACCTGAGACCCTTCCTATGGCCTGAGATGTCATATACAACTCCTTCCCATTCCAATCCTGAGACCCTTCCTATAGCATGAGATGTGATATCTCAATGCTTATACCAAATCTGAGACCCTTCCTATAGCATGAGATGTGATATCCAACTCCTTCCCATTCCAATCCTGAGACCCTTCCTATAGCATGAGATGTGATATCTCACTGCTTATACCAGACCTGAGACCCTTCCCATAGCATGAGATGTGATATCCAACTCCTTCCCATTCCAATCCTCAGACCCTTCCTATAGCATGAGATGTGATATCTCAATGCTTCTAATATCAAACTTGAGACCCTACCTATAGCATGAGATGTGATATCCATCTCCTTCCCTTTCCAAACCTGAGACCCTGCCTATAGCATGAGATGTGATATCCAAGTCCTTCCCATTCCAATCCTGAGACCCTTCCTTCCCACATCCATGAGATGTGATATCACAATGCTTATACCAAACCTGAGACCGTTCCTATAGCTTGAGATGTGATATCCAACTCCTTCCCATTCCAATCCTGAGACCCTTCCTATAGCATGAGATGTGATATCTCAAGGCCTCTAATACCAAACCTGAGATCCTTCCTCTAACATGAAATGTGATATCCAACTCCTTCCCCTTCCAAACCTGAGAGCCTTCCTATAGCATGAGATATGATATCCAAGTCCTTCCCATTCCAATCCTGAGAACCTTCCTATAACATAAAATGTGATATCCTACTCCTTCCCATTCCAACCTGGGACCCTTCCTATATCATGAGATGGGATATCTCAATGCTTCTAATACCAAACCTGAGACCCTTCCTATAACATGAGATGGGAATATCCAACTCCTTCCCATTCCAATCCTGAGACCCTTCCGATAGCAGAGATGTGATATCTCAATGCTTATACCAAACCTGAGACCCTTCATATAGCATGTGATGTGTTATCCAACTCCTTCCCATTCCAATCCTGAGACCCTTCCTATAGCATGAGACTTGATATCTCAATGCTTCTAATACCAAACATGAGACCCGTCCTATAACATGAGATGTGATATCCAACTCCTTCCCATTCCAATCCTGAGACCCTTATGATAGCATGAGATGTGATATCTCAATGCCTCTAATACCAAACCTGAGATACTTCTGATAGCATGAGATGTGATATCTCAATGCTTCTAGTACCAAACCTGAGATCCTTCCTATAACATGAGATGTGATTTCCAAATCCTTCCACTTCCAAACCTGAGACCCTCCCTTTAGCATGAGATGTGATATCCAACTCCTTCCCATTCCAATCCTGAGACCCTTCTGATAGCATGAGATGTGATATTTCAATGACTCTAATACCAAACCTGAGATCCTACCTCTAACATGAAATGTGATATCCATCTCCTTCCCTTTCCAAACCTGAGACCCTGCCTATAGCATGAGATGTGATATCCAAGTCCTTCCCATTCCAATCCTGAGACCCTTCCTATAGCATGAGATGTGATATCTCAATGCTTATACCAAATCTGAGACCCTTCCTATGGCCTGAGATGTCATATACAACTCCTTCCCATTCCAATCCTGAGACCCTTCCTATAGCATGAGATGTGATATCTCAATGCTTATACCAAATCGGAGACCCTTCCTATAGCATGAGATGTGATATCCAACTCCTTCCCTTTCCAAACCTGAGAGCCTTCCTATAGCATGAGATATGATATCCAAGTCCTTCCCATTCCAATCCTGAGAACCTTCCTATAACATAAAATGTGATATCCTACTCCTTCCCATTCCAACCTGGGACCCTTCCTATATCATGAGATGGGATATCTCAATGCTTCTAATACCAAACCTGAGACCCTTCCTATAACATGAGATGGGAAAATCCAACTCCTTCCCATTCCAATCCTGAGACCCTTCCGATAGCAGAGATGTGATATCTCAATGCTTATACCAAACCTGAGATCCTTCATATAACATGAGATGTGATATCCAACTCCTTCCCATTCCAATCCTGAGACACTTCCTATAGCATGAGATGTGATATCTCACTGCTTATACCAAACCTGAGACCCTTCCTATAGCATGAGATGTGATATCCAACTCCTTCCCATTCCAATCCTGAGACCCTTCCTATAGCATGAGATGTGATATCTCAATGCTTCTAATATCAAACTTGAGACCCTCCCTATAGCATGAGATGTGATACCCAAGTCCTTCCCATTCCAATCCTGAGACACTTCCTATAGCATTAGATGTGATATCTCAATGCTTCTAATACCAAACCTGAGACTCTTCCTATAACATGAGATGGGATATCCAACTCCTTCCCATTCCAATCCTGAGACCCTTCCGATAGCAGAGATGTGATATCTCAATGCTTATACCAAACCTAAGACCCTTCCTATGGCATGAGATGTCATATACAACTCCTTCCCATTCCAATCCTTGAGACCCTTCCTATAGCATGAGATGTGATATCTCAATGCTTATACCAAACCTGAGACCCTTCCTATAGCATGAGATGTGATATCCAACTCCTTCCCATTCCAATCCTGAGACCCTTCCTATAGCATGAGATGTGATGTCTCAATGCTTCTAATACCAAACCTGAGACCCTTCCTATAACATGAGATGGGATATCCAACTCCTTCCCATTCCAATCCTGAGACCCTTCCGATAGCAGAGATGTGATATCTCAATGCTTATACCAAACCTGAGACCCTTCCTATGGCCTGATTTGTCATATACAACTCCTTCCCATTCCAATCCTGAGACCCTTCCTATAGCATGAGATGTGATATCTCAATGCTTATACCAAATCTGAGACCCTTCCTATAGCATGAGATGTGATATCCAACTCCTTCCCATTCCAATCCTGAGACCCTTCCTATAGCATGAGACTTGATATCTCAATGCTTCTAATACCAAACCTGAGACCCGTCCTATAACATGAGATGTGATATCCAACTCCTTCCCATTCCAATCCTGAGACCCTTATGATAGCATGAGATGTGATATCTCAATGCCTCTAATACCAAACCTGAGATACTTCTGATAGCATGAGATGTGATATCTCAATGCTTCTAGTACCAAACCTGAGATCCCTCCTATAACATGAGATGTGATTTCCAAATCCTTCCACTTCCAAACCTGAGACCCTCCCTTTAGCATGAGATGTGATATCCAACTCCTTCACATTCCAATCCTGAGACCCTTCTGATAGCATGAGATGTGATATTTCAATGACTCTAATACCAAACCTGAGATCCTACCTCTAACATGAAATGTGATATCCATCTCCTTCCCTTTCCAAACCTGAGACCCTGCCTATAGCATGAGATGTGATATCCAAGTCCTTCCCATTCCAATCCTGAGACCCTTCCTATAGCATGTGATGTGATATCTCAATGCTTATACCAAACCTGAGACCCTTCCTATGGCCTGAGATGTCATATACAACTCCTTCCCATTCCAATCCTGAGACCCTTCCTATAGCATGAGATGTGATATCTCAATGCTTATACCAAATCTGAGACCTTTCCTATAGCATGAGATGTGATATCCAACTCCTTCCCATTCCAATCCTGAGACCCTTCCTATAGCATGAGATGTGATATCTCACTGCTTATACCAAACCTGAGACCCTTCCCATAGCATGAGATGTGATATCCAACTCCTTCCCATTCTAATCCTCAGACCCTTCCTATAGCATGAGATGTGATATCTCAATGCTTCTAATATCAAACTTGAGACCCTACCTATAGCATGAGATGTGATATCCATCTCCTTCCCTTTCCAAACCTGAGACCCTGCCTATAGCATGAGATGTGATATCCAAGTCCTTCCCATTCCAATCCTGAGACCCTTCCTATAGCATGAGATGTGATATCTCAAGGCCTCTAATACCAAACCTGAGATCCTTCCTCTAACATGAAATGTGATATCCAACTCCTTCCCCTTCCAAACCTGAGAGCCTTCCTATAGCATGAGATATGATATCCAAGTCCTTCCCATTCCAATCCTGAGACCCTTCCGATAGCAGAGATGTGATATCTCAATGCTTATACCAAACCTAAGATCCTTCCTATAACATGAGATGTGATATCCAACTCCTTCCCATTTCAATCCTGAGACACTTCCTATAGCATGAGATGTGATATCTCACTGCTTATACCAAACCTGAGACCCTTCCTATAGCATGAGATGTGTTATCCAACTCCTTCCCATTCCAATCCTGAGACCCTTCCTATAGCATGAGATGTGATATCTCAATGCTTCTAATATCAAACTTGAGACCCTCCCTATAGCATGAGATGTGATACCCAAGTCCTTCCCATTCCAATCCTGAGACACTTCCTATAGCATGAGATGTGATATCTCAATGCTTCTAATACCAAACCTGAGACTCTTCCTATAACATGAGATGGGATATCCAACTCCTTCCCATTCCAATCCTGAGACCCTTCCGATAGCAGAGATGTGATATCTCAATGCTTATACCAAACCTAAGACCCTTACTATGGCATGAGATGTCATATACAACTCCTTCCCATTCCAATCCTTGAGACCCTTCCTATAGCATGAGATGTGATATCTCAATGCTTATACCAAACCTGAGACCCTTCCTATAGCATGAGATGTGATATCCAACTCCTTCCCATTCCAATCCTGAGACCCTTCCTATAGCATGAGATGTGATGTCTCAATGCTTCTAATACCAAACCTGAGATCCTTCCTATAACATGAGATGTGATGTCCAACTCCTTCCCATTCCAATCCCGAGACCCTTCCTATAGCATGAGATGTGATATCTCGATGCTTATACCAAACCTGAGACCTTTCCTATAGCATATGTGATATCCAACTCCTTCCCATTCCAATCCTGAGACCCTTCCTATAGCATGAGATGTGATATCTCAATGCCTCTAATACCAAACCTGAGATCCTTCCTCTAACATGAAATGTGATATCCAACTCCTTCCCTTTCCAAACCTGAGAGACTACCTATAGCATGAGATGTGATATCCAAGTCCTTCCCATTCCAATCCTTAGACCCTTCCTACAGCATGCAATATGATATCTCAATGATTCTAATAACAAACCTGAGACCCGTCCTATAACATGAGATGGGATATCCAACTCCTTCAAATTCCAATCCTGAGACACTTCCGATAGCAGAGATGTGATATCTCAATGCTTATACCAAACCTGAGACCCTTCCTATAACATGAGATGTGATATCCAACTCCTTCCCGGTCCAAACCTGAGATCCTTCCTATAGCATATGTGATATCCAACTCCTTCCCATTCCAAACATGAGACCCTTCCTATAGCAAGAATGTAATATCCAACTCCTTCCCATTCCAATCCTGAGACCATTCCTATAGCATGAGATGTGATATCTCAATGCTTCTAATACCAAACCTGAGATCCTTCCTATGACATGAGATGTGATATCCAATTCCTCCCCATTCCAAACCTGAGAACCTTCCTACAGCATGCGATGTGATATCTCAATGCTTCTAATACCAAACCCGAGACCAGTCCTATAACATGAGATTGGATATCCAACTCCTTCCCCTTCCAAACCTGAGACCCTTCCTATAGCATGAGATGTGATATCCAACTTCTTCCCATTCCAATCCTGAGACCCTTCCTATAACATGAGATGTGATGTCTCAATGCTTCTAATACCAAACCTGAGATCTTTCCTATAACATGAGATGTGATATCCAACTCCTTCCCATTCCAATCCTGAGACCCTTCCTATAGCATGAGATGTGATATCTCAATGCTTATACCAAACCTGAGACCCTTCCTATAGCTTGAGATGTGATATCCAACTCCTTCCCATTCCAATCCTGAGACCCTTCTTATAGCATGAGATGTGATATCTCAAGGCCTCTAATACCAAACTTGAGATCCTTCCTCTAACATGAAATGTGATATCCAACTCCTTCCCCTTCCAAACCTGAGAGACTTCCTATAGCATGAGATATGATATCCAAGTCCTTCCCATCCAATCCTGAGACCCTTCCTATAACATGAAATGTGATATCCAACTCCTTCCCATTCCAACCTGAGACCCTTCCTATAGCATGAGATGGGATATCCAACTCCTTCCAAATCCAATACTGATACCCTTCCGATAGCATGAGATGTGATATCCCAATGCTTCTACCAAACCTGAGACCCATACTATGGCATGAGATGTGATATCAAACTCCTTCCCATTCCAATCCTGAGACTCTACCTATAGCTTGAGATGTGATATCCAACTCCTTCCCATTCCAATTCTGAGACCCTTCCTATACCATGAGACTTGATATCTCACTGCTTATACCAAACCTGAGACCCTTCCTATAGCATGAGATGTGTTATCCAACTCCTTCCCATTCCAATCCTGAGACCCTTCCTATAGCATGAGATGTGATATCTCAATGCTTCTAATATCAAACTTGAGACCCTCCCTATAGCATGAGATGTGATACCCAAGTCCTTCCCATTCCAATCCTGAGACACTTCCTATAGCATGAGATGTGATATCTCAATGCTTCTAATACCAAACCTGAGACTCTTCCTATAACATGAGATGGGATATCCAACTCCTTCCCATTCCAATCCTGAGACCCTTCCGATAGCAGAGATGTGATATCTCAATGCTTATACCAAACCTAAGACCCTTACTATGGCATGAGATGTCATATACAACTCCTTCCCATTCCAATCCTTGAGACCCTTCCTATAGCATGAGATGTGATATCTCAATGCTTATACCAAACCTGAGACCCTTCCTATAGCATGAGATGTGATATCCAACTCCTTCCCATTCCAATCCTGAGACCCTTCCTATAGCATGAGATGTGATGTCTCAATGCTTCTAATACCAAACCTGAGATCCTTCCTATAACATGAGATGTGATGTCCAACTCCTTCCCATTCCAATCCCGAGACCCTTCCTATAGCATGAGATGTGATATCTCGATGCTTATACCAAACCTGAGACCTTTCCTATAGCATATGTGATATCCAACTCCTTCCCATTCCAATCCTGAGACCCTTCCTATAGCATGAGATGTGATATCTCAATGCCTCTAATACCAAACCTGAGATCCTTCCTCTAACATGAAATGTGATATCCAACTCCTTCCCTTTCCAAACCTGAGAGACTACCTATAGCATGAGATGTGATATCCAAGTCCTTCCCATTCCAATCCTTAGACCCTTCCTACAGCATGCAATATGATATCTCAATGATTCTAATAACAAACCTGAGACCCGTCCTATAACATGAGATGGGATATCCAACTCCTTCAAATTCCAATCCTGAGACACTTCCGATAGCAGAGATGTGATATCTCAATGCTTATACCAAACCTGAGACCCTTCCTATAACATGAGATGTGATATCCAACTCCTTCCCGGTCCAAACCTGAGATCCTTCCTATAGCATATGTGATATCCAACTCCTTCCCATTCCAAACATGAGACCCTTCCTATAGCAAGAATGTAATATCCAACTCCTTCCCATTCCAATCCTGAGACCATTCCTATAGCATGAGATGTGATATCTCAATGCTTCTAATACCAAACCTGAGATCCTTCCTATGACATGAGATGTGATATCCAATTCCTCCCCATTCCAAACCTGAGAACCTTCCTACAGCATGCGATGTGATATCTCAATGCTTCTAATACCAAACCCGAGACCAGTCCTATAACATGAGATTGGATATCCAACTCCTTCCCCTTCCAAACCTGAGACCCTTCCTATAGCATGAGATGTGATATCCAACTTCTTCCCATTCCAATCCTGAGACCCTTCCTATAACATGAGATGTGATGTCTCAATGCTTCTAATACCAAACCTGAGATCTTTCCTATAACATGAGATGTGATATCCAACTCCTTCCCATTCCAATCCTGAGACCCTTCCTATAGCATGAGATGTGATATCTCAATGCTTATACCAAACCTGAGACCCTTCCTATAGCTTGAGATGTGATATCCAACTCCTTCCCATTCCAATCCTGAGACCCTTCTTATAGCATGAGATGTGATATCTCAAGGCCTCTAATACCAAACTTGAGATCCTTCCTCTAACATGAAATGTGATATCCAACTCCTTCCCCTTCCAAACCTGAGAGACTTCCTATAGCATGAGATATGATATCCAAGTCCTTCCCATCCAATCCTGAGACCCTTCCTATAACATGAAATGTGATATCCAACTCCTTCCCATTCCAACCTGAGACCCTTCCTATAGCATGAGATGGGATATCCAACTCCTTCCAAATCCAATACTGATACCCTTCCGATAGCATGAGATGTGATATCCCAATGCTTCTACCAAACCTGAGACCCATACTATGGCATGAGATGTGATATCAAACTCCTTCCCATTCCAATCCTGAGACTCTACCTATAGCTTGAGATGTGATATCCAACTCCTTCCCATTCCAATTCTGAGACCCTTCCTATACCATGAGACTTGATATCTCAATGCTTCTAATACCAAACCTGAGACCCGTCCTATAACATGAGATGTGATATCCAAATCCTTCCCCTTCCAAACCTTAGACCCTTCCTTTATCATGAGATGTGATATCCAATTCCTTCCCATTCCAATCCTGAGACCCTTCCGATATCATAAGATTTGTTATCTCAATGCTTCTAATATCAAACTTGAGACCCTCCCTATAGCATGAGATGTGACATCCAAGTCCTCCCCATTCCAATCCTGAGACCCTTCCTATAGCATGAGATGTGATATCTCAATGCTTCTAATACCAAACCTGAGACCCTTCCTATAACATGAGATGGGATATCCAACTCCTTCCCATTCCAATCCTGAGACCCTTCCGATAGCAGAGATGTGATATCTCAATGCTTATACCAAACCTGAGACCCTTCCTATGGCCTGATTTGTCATATACAACTCCTTCCCATTCCAATCCTGAGACCCTTCCTATAGCATGAGATGTGATATCTCAATGCTTATACCAAATCTGAGACCCTTCCTATAGCATGAGATGTGATATCCAACTCCTTCCCATTCCAATCCTGAGACCCTTCCTATAGCATGAGACTTGATATCTCAATGCTTCTAATACCAAACCTGAGACCCGTCCTATAACATGAGATGTGATATCCAACTCCTTCCCATTCCAATCCTGAGACCCTTATGATAGCATGACATGTGATATCTCAATGCCTCTAATACCAAACCTGAGATACTTCTGATAGCATGAGATGTGATATCTCAATGCTTCTAGTACCAAACCTGAGATCCCTCCTATAACATGAGATGTGATTTCCAAATCCTTCCACTTCCAAACCTGAGACCCTCCCTTTAGCATGAGATGTGATATCCAACTCCTTCACATTCCAATCCTGAGACCCTTCTGATAGCATGAGATGTGATATTTCAATGACTCTAATACCAAACCTGAGATCCTACCTCTAACATGAAATGTGATATCCATCTCCTTCCCTTTCCAAACCTGAGACCCTGCCTATAGCATGAGATGTGATATCCAAGTCCTTCCCATTCCAATCCTGAGACCCTTCCTATAGCATGTGATGTGATATCTCAATGCTTATACCAAACCTGAGACCCTTCCTATGGCCTGAGATGTCATATACAACTCCTTCCCATTCCAATCCTGAGACCCTTCCTATAGCATGAGATGTGATATCTCAATGCTTATACCAAATCTGAGACCTTTCCTATAGCATGAGATGTGATATCCAACTCCTTCCCATTCCAATCCTGAGACCCTTCCTATAGCATGAGATGTGATATCTCACTGCTTATACCAAACCTGAGACCCTTCCCATAGCATGAGATGTGATATCCAACTCCTTCCCATTCTAATCCTCAGACCCTTCCTATAGCATGAGATGTGATATCTCAATGCTTCTAATATCAAACTTGAGACCCTACCTATAGCATGAGATGTGATATCCATCTCCTTCCCTTTCCAAACCTGAGACCCTGCCTATAGCATGAGATGTGATATCCAAGTCCTTCCCATTCCAATCCTGAGACCCTTCCTATAGCATGAGATGTGTTATCACAATGCTTATACCAAACCTGAGACCGTTCCTATAGCTTGAGATGTGATATCCAACTCCTTCCCATTCCAATCCTGAGACCCTTCCTATAGCATGAGATGTGATATCTCAAGGCCTCTAATACCAAACCTGAGATCCTTCCTCTAACATGAAATGTGATATCCAACTCCTTCCCCTTCCAAACCTGAGAGCCTTCCTATAGCATGAGATATGATATCCAAGTCCTTCCCATTCCAATCCTGAGACCCTTCCGATAGCAGAGATGTGATATCTCAATGCTTATACCAAACCTAAGATCCTTCCTATAACATGAGATGTGATATCCAACTCCTTCCCATTCCAATCCTGAGACACTTCCTATAGCATGAGATGTGATATCTCACTGCTTATACCAAACCTGAGACCCTTCCTATAGCATGAGATGTGTTATCCAACTCCTTCCCATTCCAATCCTGAGACCCTTCCTATAGCATGAGATGTGATATCTCAATGCTTCTAATATCAAACTTGAGACCCTCCCTATAGCATGAGATGTGATACCCAAGTCCTTCCCATTCCAATCCTGAGACACTTCCTATAGCATGAGATGTGATATCTCAATGCTTCTAATACCAAACCTGAGACTCTTCCTATAACATGAGATGGGATATCCAACTCCTTCCCATTCCAATCCTGAGACCCTTCCGATAGCAGAGATGTGATATCTCAATGCTTATACCAAACCTAAGACCCTTACTATGGCATGAGATGTCATATACAACTCCTTCCCATTCCAATCCTTGAGACCCTTCCTATAGCATGAGATGTGATATCTCAATGCTTATACCAAACCTGAGACCCTTCCTATAGCATGAGATGTGATATCCAACTCCTTCCCATTCCAATCCTGAGACCCTTCCTATAGCATGAGATGTGATGTCTCAATGCTTCTAATACCAAACCTGAGATCCTTCCTATAACATGAGATGTGATGTCCAACTCCTTCCCATTCCAATCCCGAGACCCTTCCTATAGCATGAGATGTGATATCTCGATGCTTATACCAAACCTGAGACCTTTCCTATAGCATATGTGATATCCAACTCCTTCCCATTCCAATCCTGAGACCCTTCCTATAGCATGAGATGTGATATCTCAATGCCTCTAATACCAAACCTGAGATCCTTCCTCTAACATGAAATGTGATATCCAACTCCTTCCCTTTCCAAACCTGAGAGACTACCTATAGCATGAGATGTGATATCCAAGTCCTTCCCATTCCAATCCTTAGACCCTTCCTACAGCATGCAATATGATATCTCAATGATTCTAATAACAAACCTGAGACCCGTCCTATAACATGAGATGGGATATCCAACTCCTTCAAATTCCAATCCTGAGACACTTCCGATAGCAGAGATGTGATATCTCAATGCTTATACCAAACCTGAGACCCTTCCTATAACATGAGATGTGATATCCAACTCCTTCCCGGTCCAAACCTGAGATCCTTCCTATAGCATATGTGATATCCAACTCCTTCCCATTCCAAACATGAGACCCTTCCTATAGCAAGAATGTAATATCCAACTCCTTCCCATTCCAATCCTGAGACCATTCCTATAGCATGAGATGTGATATCTCAATGCTTCTAATACCAAACCTGAGATCCTTCCTATGACATGAGATATGATATCCAATTCCTCCCCATTCCAAACCTGAGAACCTTCCTACAGCATGCGATGTGATATCTCAATGCTTCTAATACCAAACCCGAGACCAGTCCTATAACATGAGATTGGATATCCAACTCCTTCCCCTTCCAAACCTGAGACCCTTCCTATAGCATGAGATGTGATATCCAACTTCTTCCCATTCCAATCCTGAGACCCTTCCTATAACATGAGATGTGATGTCTCAATGCTTCTAATACCAAACCTGAGATCTTTCCTATAACATGAGATGTGATATCCAACTCCTTCCCATTCCAATCCTGAGACCCTTCCTATAGCATGAGATGTGATATCTCAATGCTTATACCAAACCTGAGACCCTTCCTATAGCTTGAGATGTGATATCCAACTCCTTCCCATTCCAATCCTGAGACCCTTCTTATAGCATGAGATGTGATATCTCAAGGCCTCTAATACCAAACTTGAGATCCTTCCTCTAACATGAAATGTGATATCCAACTCCTTCCCCTTCCAAACCTGAGAGACTTCCTATAGCATGAGATATGATATCCAAGTCCTTCCCATCCAATCCTGAGACCCTTCCTATAACATGAAATGTGATATCCAACTCCTTCCCATTCCAACCTGAGACCCTTCCTATAGCATGAGATGGGATATCCAACTCCTTCCAAATCCAATACTGATACCCTTCCGATAGCATGAGATGTGATATCCCAATGCTTCTACCAAACCTGAGACCCATACTATGGCATGAGATGTGATATCAAACTCCTTCCCATTCCAATCCTGAGACTCTACCTATAGCTTGAGATGTGATATCCAACTCCTTCCCATTCCAATTCTGAGACCCTTCCTATACCATGAGACTTGATATCTCAATGCTTCTAATACCAAACCTGAGACCCGTCCTATAACATGAGATGTGATATCCAAATCCTTCCCCTTCCAAACCTTAGACCCTTCCTTTATCATGAGATGTGATATCCAATTCCTTCCCATTCCAATCCTGAGACCCTTCCGATATCATAAGATTTGTTATCTCAATGCTTCTAATATCAAACTTGAGACCCTCCCTATAGCATGAGATGTGACATCCAAGTCCTCCCCATTCCAATCCTGAGACCCTTCCTATAGCATGAGATGTGATATCTCAATGCTTCTAATACCAAACCTGAGACCCTTCCTATAACATGAGATGGGATATCCAACTCCTTCCCATTCCAATCCTGAGACCCTTCCGATAGCAGAGATGTGATATCTCAATGCTTATACCAAACCTGAGACCCTTCCTATGGCCTGATTTGTCATATACAACTCCTTCCCATTCCAATCCTGAGACCCTTCCTATAGCATGAGATGTGATATCTCAATGCTTATACCAAATCTGAGACCCTTCCTATAGCATGAGATGTGATGTCCAACTCCTTCCCATTCCAATCCTGAGACCCTTCCTATAGCATGAGATGTGATGTCTCAATGCTTCTAATACCAAACCTGAGATCCTTCCTATAACATGAGATGTGATATCCAACTCCTTCCCATTCCAATCCTGAGACCCTTATGATAGCATGAGATTTGATATCTCAATGCCTCTAATACCAAACCTGAGATACTTCTGATAGCATGAGATGTGATATCTCAATGCTTCTAGTACCAAACCTGAGATACTTCCTATAACATGAGATGTGATTTCCAAATCCTTCCACTTCCAAACCTGAGACCCTCCCTTTAGCATGAGATGTGATATCCAACTCCTTCCCATTCCAATCCTGAGACCCTTCTGATAGCATGAGATGTGATATTTCAATGCCTCTAATACCAAACCTGAGATCCTACCTCTAACATGAAATGTGATATCCATCTCCTTCCCTTTCCAAACCTGAGACCCTGCCTATAGCATGAGATGTGATATCCAAGTCCTTCCCATTCCAATCCTGAGACCATTCCTATAGCATGTGATGTGATATCTCAATGCTTATACCAAACCTGAGACCCTTCCTATGGCCTGAGATGTCATATACAACTCCTTCCCATTCCAATCCTGAGACCCTTCCTATAGCATGAGATGTGATATCTCAATGCTTATACCAAATCTGAGACCCTTCCTATAGCATGAAATGTGATATCCAACTCCTTCCCATTCCAATCCTGAGACCCTTCCTATAGCATGAGATGTGATATCTCACTGCTTATACCAAACCTGAGACCCTTCCCATAGCATGAGATGTGATATCCAACTCCTTCCCATTCCAATCCTCAGACCCTTCCTATAGCATGAGATGTGATATCTCAATGCTTCTAATATCAAACTTGAGACCCTACCTATAGCATGAGATGTGATATCCAAGTCCTTCCCATTCCAATCCTGAGACACTTCCTATAGCATGAGATGTGATATCTCAATGCTTCTAATACCAAACCTGAGACTCTTCCTATAACATGAGATGGGATATCCAACTCCTTCCCATTCCAATCCTGAGACCATTTCGATAGCAGAGATGTGATATCTCAATGTTTATACCAAACCTGAGACCCTTCCTACGGCATGAGATGTCATATACAACTCCTTCCCATTCCAATCCTGAGACCCTTCCCATAGCATGAGATGTGATATCCAACTCCTTCCCATTCTAATCCTCAGACCCTTCCTATAGCATGAGATGTGATATCTCAATGCTTCTAATATCAAACTTGAGACCCTACCTATAGCATGAGATGTGATATCCATCTCCTTCCCTTTCCAAACCTGAGACCCTGCCTATAGCATGAGATGTGATATCCAAGTCCTTCCCATTCCAATCCTGAGACCCTTCCTATAGCATGAGATGTGTTATCACAATGCTTATACCAAACCTGAGACCGTTCCTATAGCTTGAGATGTGATATCCAACTCCTTCCCATTCCAATCCTGAGACCCTTCCTATAGCATGAGATGTGATATCTCAAGGCCTCTAATACCAAACCTGAGATCCTTCCTCTAACATGAAATGTGATATCCAACTCCTTCCCCTTCCAAACCTGAGAGCCTTCCTATAGCATGAGATATGATTTCCAAGTCCTTCCCATTCCAATCCTGAGACCCTTCCGATAGCAGAGATGTGATATCTCAATGCTTATACCAAACCTGAGATCCTTCCTATAACATGAGATGTGATATCCAACTCCTTCCCATTCCAATCCTGAGACACTTCCTATAGCATGAGATGTGATATCTCACTGCTTATACCAAACCTGAGACCCTTCCTATAGCATGAGATGTGTTATCCAACTCCTTCCCATTCCAATCCTGAGACCCTTCCTATAGCATGAGATGTGATATCTCAATGCTTCTAATATCAAACTTGAGACCCTCCCTATAGCATGAGATGTGATACCCAAGTCCTTCCCATTCCAATCCTGAGACACTTCCTATAGCATGAGATGTGATATCTCAATGCTTCTAATACCAAACCTGAGACTCTTCCTATAACATGAGATGGGATATCCAACTCCTTCCCATTCCAATCCTGAGACCCTTCCGATAGCAGAGATGTGATATCTCAATGCTTATACCAAACCTAAGACCCTTACTATGGCATGAGATGTCATATACAACTCCTTCCCATTCCAATCCTTGAGACCCTTCCTATAGCATGAGATGTGATATCTCAATGCTTATACCAAACCTGAGACCCTTCCTATAGCATGAGATGTGATATCCAACTCCTTCCCATTCCAATCCTGAGACCCTTCCTATAGCATGAGATGTGATGTCTCAATGCTTCTAATACCAAACCTGAGATCCTTCCTATAACATGAGATGTGATGTCCAACTCCTTCCCATTCCAATCCCGAGACCCTTCCTATAGCATGAGATGTGATATCTCGATGCTTATACCAAACCTGAGACCTTTCCTACAGCATATGTGATATCCAACTCCTTCCCATTCCAATCCTGAGACCCTTCCTATAGCATGAGATGTGATATCTCAATGCCTCTAATACCAAACCTGAGATCCTTCCTCTAACATGAAATGTGATATCCAACTCCTTCCCTTTCCAAACCTGAGAGCCTACCTATAGCATGAGATGTGATATCCAAGTCCTTCCCATTCCAATCCTTAGACCCTTCCTACAGCATGCAATATGATATCTCAATGATTCTAATAACAAACCTGAGACCCGTCCTATAACATGAGATGGGATATCCAACTCCTTCAAATTCCAATCCTGAGACACTTCCGATAGCAGAGATGTGATATCTCAATGCTTATACCAAACCTGAGACCCTTCCTATAACATGAGATGTGATATCCAACTCCTTCCCGGTCCAAACCTGAGATCCTTCCTATAGCATATGTGATATCCAACTCCTTCCCATTCCAAACATGAGACCCTTCCTATAGCAAGAATGTAATATCCAACTCCTTCCCATTCCAATCCTGAGACCATTCCTATAGCATGAGATGTGATATCTCAATGCTTCTAATACCAAACCTGAGATCCTTCCTATGACATGAGATGTGATATCCAATTCCTCCCCATTCCAAACCTGAGAACCTTCCTACAGCATGCGATGTGATATCTCAATGCTTCTAATACCAAACCCGAGACCAGTCCTATAACATGAGATTGGATATCCAACTCCTTCCCCTTCCAAACCTGAGACCCTTCCTATAGCATGAGATGTGATATCCAACTTCTTCCCATTCCAATCCTGAGACCCTTCCTATAACATGAGATGTGATGTCTCAATGCTTCTAATACCAAACCTGAGATCTTTCCTATAACATGAGATGTGATATCCAACTCCTTCCCATTCCAATCCTGAGACCCTTCCTATAGCATGAGATGTGATATCTCAATGCTTATACCAAACCTGAGACCCTTCCTATAGCTTGAGATGTGATATCCAACTCCTTCCCATTCCAATCCTGAGACCCTTCTTATAGCATGAGATGTGATATCTCAAGGCCTCTAATACCAAACTTGAGATCCTTCCTCTAACATGAAATGTGATATCCAACTCCTTCCCCTTCCAAACCTGAGAGACTTCCTATAGCATGAGATATGATATCCAAGTCCTTCCCATCCAATCCTGAGACCCTTCCTATAACATGAAATGTGATATCCAACTCCTTCCCATTCCAACCTGAGACCCTTCCTATAGCATGAGATGGGATATCCAACTCCTTCCAAATCCAATACTGATACCCTTCCGATAGCATGAGATGTGATATCCCAATGCTTCTACCAAACCTGAGACCCATACTATGGCATGAGATGTGATATCAAACTCCTTCCCATTCCAATCCTGAGACTCTACCTATAGCTTGAGATGTGATATCCAACTCCTTCCCATTCCAATTCTGAGACCCTTCCTATACCATGAGACTTGATATCTCAATGCTTCTAATACCAAACCTGAGACCCGTCCTATAACATGAGATGTGATATCCAAATCCTTCCCCTTCCAAACCTTAGACCCTTCCTTTATCATGAGATGTGATATCCAATTCCTTCCCATTCCAATCCTGAGACCCTTCCGATATCATAAGATTTGTTATCTCAATGCTTCTAATATCAAACTTGAGACCCTCCCTATAGCATGAGATGTGACATCCAAGTCCTCCCCATTCCAATCCTGAGACCCTTCCTATAGCATGAGATGTGATATCTCAATGCTTCTAATACCAAACCTGAGACCCTTCCTATAACATGAGATGGGATATCCAACTCCTTCCCATTCCAATCCTGAGACCCTTCCGATAGCAGAGATGTGATATCTCAATGCTTATACCAAACCTGAGACCCTTCCTATGGCCTGATTTGTCATATACAACTCCTTCCCATTCCAATCCTGAGACCCTTCCTATAGCATGAGATGTGAGATCTCAATGCTTATACCAAATCTGAGACCCTTCCTATAGCATGAGATGTGATGTCCAACTCCTTCCCATTCCAATCCTGAGACCCTTCCTATAGCATGAGATGTGATGTCTCAATGCTTCTAATACCAAACCTGAGATCCTTCCTATAACATGAGATGTGATATCCAACTCCTTCCCATTCCAATCCTGAGACCCTTATGATAGCATGAGATTTGATATCTCAATGCCTCTAATACCAAACCTGAGATACTTCTGATAGCATGAGATGTGATATCTCAATGCTTCTAGTACCAAACCTGAGATACTTCCTATAACATGAGATGTGATTTCCAAATCCTTCCACTTCCAAACCTGAGACCCTCCCTTTAGCATGAGATGTGATATCCAACTCCTTCCCATTCCAATCCTGAGACCCTTCTGATAGCATGAGATGTGATATTTCAATGCCTCTAATACCAAACCTGAGATCCTACCTCTAACATGAAATGTGATATCCATCTCCTTCCCTTTCCAAACCTGAGACCCTGCCTATAGCATGAGATGTGATATCCAAGTCCTTCCCATTCCAATCCTGAGACCATTCCTATAGCATGTGATGTGATATCTCAATGCTTATACCAAACCTGAGACCCTTCCTATGGCCTGAGATGTCATATACAACTCCTTCCCATTCCAATCCTGAGACCCTTCCTATAGCATGAGATGTGATATCTCAATGCTTATACCAAATCTGAGACCCTTCCTATAGCATGAAATGTGATATCCAACTCCTTCCCATTCCAATCCTGAGACCCTTCCTATAGCATGAGATGTGATATCTCACTGCTTATACCAAACCTGAGACCCTTCCCATAGCATGAGATGTGATATCCAACTCCTTCCCATTCCAATCCTCAGACCCTTCCTATAGCATGAGATGTGATATCTCAATGCTTCTAATATCAAACTTGAGACCCTACCTATAGCATGAGATGTGATATCCAAGTCCTTCCCATTCCAATCCTGAGACACTTCCTATAGCATGAGATGTGATATCTCAATGCTTCTAATACCAAACCTGAGACTCTTCCTATAACATGAGATGGGATATCCAACTCCTTCCCATTCCAATCCTGAGACCCTTTCGATAGCAGAGATGTGATATCTCAATGTTTATACCAAACCTGAGACCCTTCCTACGGCATGAGATGTCATATACAACTCCTTCCCATTCCAATCCTGAGACCCTTCCTATAGCATGAGATGTCATATACAACTCCTTCCCATTCCAATCCTGAGACCCTTCCTATAGCATGAGATGTGATATCCAACTCCTTCCCATTCCAATCCTGAGACCCTTCCTATAGCATGAGATGTGATGTCTCAATGCTTCTAATACCAAACCTGAGATCCTTCCTATAACATGAGATGTGATATCCAACTCCTTCCATTCCAATCCTGAGACCCTTCCTATAGCATGAGATGTGATGTCTCAATGCTTATACCAAACCTGAGACCCTTCCTATAGCATGAGATGTGATATCCAACTCCTTCCCATTCCAATCCTGAGACCCTTCCTATAGCCTGAGATGTGATATCTCAATGCCTCTAATACCAAACCTGAGATCCTTCCTCTAACATGAAATGTGATATCCACCTCCTTCACTTTCCAAACCTGAGAGCCTATCTATAGCATGAGATGTGATATCCAAGTCCTTCCCATTCCAATCCTTAGACCCTTCCTACAGCATGCAATATGATATCTCAATGATTCTAATAAAAAACCTGAGACCCGTCCTATAACATGAGATGGGATATCCAACTCCTTCCCATTCCAATCCTGAGACACTTCCGATAGCAGAGATGTGATATCTCAATGTTTATACCAAACCTGAGACCCTTCCTATAACATGAGATGTGATAACCAACTCCTTCCCGTTCCAAACCTGAGACCCTTCCTTTAGCATGAGATGTGATATCCAGCTCCTTCCTATTCCAATCCTGAGACACTTCCGATAGCATGAGATGTGATATCTCAATGCTTCTAATATCAAAACTGAGACCCTCCCTATAGCATGATATGTGATATCCAACTCCTTCCCATTCCAATCCTGAGACCCTTCCTATAGCATGAGATGTGATATCTCAATACTTCTAATACCAAACCTGAGATCCTTCCGATAACATGAGATGTGATATCTCAATACTTCTAATACCAAACCTGAGATCCATCCTATAACATGAGATGTGATATCCAAATCCTTCCCCTTCCAAACCAGAGACCCTCCCTTTAGCATGAGATGTGATATCCAACTCCTTCCCATTCCAATCCTGAGACCCTTCTGATAGCATGAGATATATCTCAATGCTTCTATACCAAACCTGAGATCCTTCCGATAGCATGAGATGTGATATCTCAATACTTCTAATACCAAACCTGAGATCCTTCCAATAACATGAGATGTGATATCCAAATCCTTCCCCTTCCAAACCTTAGACCCTTCCTTTATCATGAGATGTGATATCCAACTCCTTCCCATTCCAATCCTGAGACCCTTCCGATATCATGAGATGTGATATCTCAATGCTTCTAATATCAAACTTGAGACCCTCCCTATAGCATGAGATGTGATATCCAAGTCCTTCCCATTCCAATCCTGAGACCCTTCCTATAGCATGAGATGTGATATCTCAATGCTTCTAATACCAAACCTGAGATCCTTCCTATAACATGAGATGTGATGTCCAACTCCTTCCCATTCCAATCCCGAGACCCTTCCTATAGCATGAGATGTGATATCTCGATGCTTATACCAAACCTGAGACCTTTCCTATAGCATATGTGATATCCAACTCCTTCCCATTCCAATCCTGAGACCCTTCCGATAGCATGAGATGTGATATCTCAATGCTTCTAATACCAAACCTGAGATCCTTCCTATAACATGTGATGTGATATTCAAATCCTTCCCCTTCCAAACCTGAGACCCTCCCTTTAGCATGAGATGTGATATCCAACTCCTTCCCATTCCAATCCTGAGACCCTTATGATAGCATGAGATGTGATATCTCAATGCCTCTAATACCAAACCTGAGATACTTCCGATAGCATGAGATGTGATATCTCAATACTTCTAATACCAAACCTGAGATCCATCCTATAACATGAGATGTGATATCCAAATCCTTCCCCTTCCAAACCAGAGACCCTCCCTTTAGCATGAGATGTGATATCCAACTCCTTCCCATTCCAATCCTGAGACCCTTCTGATAGCATGAGATATATCTCAATGCTTCTATACCAAACCTGAGATCCTTCCGATAGCATGAGATGTGATATCTCAATACTTCTAATACCAAACCTGAGATCCTTCCAATAACATGAGATGTGATATCCAAATCCTTCCCCTTCCAAACCTTAGACCCTTCCTTTATCATGAGATGTGATATCCAACTCCTTCCCATTCCAATCCTGAGACCCTTCCGATATCATGAGATGTGATATCTCAATGCTTCTAATATCAAACTTGAGACCCTCCCTATAGCATGAGATGTGATATCCAAGTCCTTCCCATTCCAATCCTGAGACCCTTCCTATAGCATGAGATGTGATATCTCAATGCTTCTAATACCAAACCTGAGATCCTTCCTATAACATGAGATGTGATGTCCAACTCCTTCCCATTCCAATCCCGAGACCCTTCCTATAGCATGAGATGTGATATCTCGATGCTTATACCAAACCTGAGACCTTTCCTATAGCATATGTGATATCCAACTCCTTCCCATTCCAATCCTGAGACCCTTCCGATAGCATGAGATGTGATATCTCAATGCTTCTAATACCAAACCTGAGATCCTTCCTATAACATGTGATGTGATATTCAAATCCTTCCCCTTCCAAACCTGAGACCCTCCCTTTAGCATGAGATGTGATATCCAACTCCTTCCCATTCCAATCCTGAGACCCTTATGATAGCATGAGATGTGATATCTCAATGCCTCTAATACCAAACCTGAGATACTTCCGATAGCATGAGATGTGATATCTCAATGCTTCTAATACCAAACCTGAGATCCTTCCTATAACATGAGATGTGATATCCAAATCCTTCCCCTTCCAAACCTGAGACACTACCTTTAGCATGAGATGTGATATCCAACTGCTTCCCATTCCAATCCTGAGACCCTTCTGATAGCATGAGATGTGATATCCAAGTCCTTCCCATTCCAATCCTGAGACCCTTCCTATAGCATGTGATGTGATATCTCTATGCTTCTAATACCAAACCTGAGGCCCTTCCCGTAGTATATGTGAAATCCAACTCCTTCCCATTCCAAACTTGTGACCCTTCCTGTAGCATGAAATGTGATTTCTCACCCTTCCAATACCAAACCCGAGACCATTCCCACAGCCTGAGATTTGAAATCTCATTTCTTCCAATACCAAACCCGAGACCCTTCCGATAGGATGAGATTTACTATCTCACTCCTTAAAATACCAAACTCGAGTCCCTTCCTAAAGGATGTGATTTGATATCTCAGTGCTTCTAATACCAAACCTGAGACCCTCCCTATAACAAGAGATGTCGTATCCAACTCCTTCCCATTCCAATCCTGAGACTCTTCCTATAGCATGCATGTGATATCGAACTTCCCATTCCAATCCTGAGACTCAGACCTCCCCGTCTAACCTCACCCCTCCTAGCTCCCGGATTGATCATGCACTCCTGCTGTCTCTTCTCTCCTTTCTTCTGCTTCCTTTCCTCTCTCCTTCCTCATCTGCCCGAGGTCAGGCTCCTTCTACACCTCCTCAGGGATTACTGATTTGTACCCCTCCCCACTCTCATCTCTCACTCAGTTTCAAACACTCATCTGACATCTGCCATTTCCTGGAAGAACCCGACCTTGATGTCCTTGGTCTAACCGAGACATGGTTGACGGCCAGCGCTGTCTCGAGCTTTGACACTTTCCTCCCTGATGACAAGTTCCTCTCCATGCCCAGATCCAACAGTTCTTGAGTGGGAGTATCCTTGATTCCTGTAGTAAATTGATTTCCTTTGCAGGCCGACTCCTATCACGAATGCCTTGTCTGCATGCATTCTCTCCTGGTCATTCTCTCACCGTGACTATTTGCCTACCCCCTTCCTCTCTCAGTGGATGGACTTCTCCATCCTAGCCTCCTACTACTCAACTCCGCCGCCTACTTGGAGAATTCAACATGAACCTGTATGTTTCCTGACCTGGACTTTTACGAGATCTGCAACTCTTCATGTCGCTGGCCCTACACACTGCAGGGAATACTCAGGATTTTCTGATCTCAGACCTCCCCCTATGTAACCCTCTCAACAATCCTCTCCCGTGATCAAGTTCTCATCTCCAAAGAAGGCTAATTGCCAGCTGTTCCTCGTCAGAGGAGTTCTCCCTTTCTGTCCCTGCTCCCTGCACCGTTTCGCGTTGCAAACACTCGCTTCCCCGCTCTCTGGTTTAGACGCTTTTCCTTCTCAGAGGCCTTCTTCCTTTCTGCCCTTTTCGCGTTGCAAGTACTCGCTTCCCAGCTCTCTGGTTTAGACGCGTGTTCCCTACCTTCACTCCTCTTCCCACTGCCTTCAAATCAACAAATGAGCTCCAAAAGATACACAGTGCTCAGAATGCTCTATAACACCCATTATTCAACATATAGCCGTAACCCGCTAGACGTATTGAAACGTGCTGTAAACTAGCAAAAAGAGCTAGAAAATGTACTTTCCTCGCGTTTTTGTAAATGCTAATTCTGATGGGGTCCCATGTATGTACTGTGTCCGTGCGTTTGTTGTCGAATCCTGAAGTTTTTAACCACTGTTCTCCCATACAAGGGGGGGGGGTCAACATCTACTGCTGTTCACAGGCTGAATGTATACGGCTGAAATCTTCAAGGCATTATCAGCTTTCCTGACTGTTTTGGAACGTGTATTTGCCATCTGTTAATGCAGTCGCCCTGTGTTCATCGTCCCTTCTACTTTACAGGCTGCACTCCCCTGGTGATCACATTCTCCTCTCCAGAGCAGGCTGACTACCAGCTGCTCCTCCTCATAGGCGTTCATCCTTTCTGTCCCTGCTCCCTGCACCGTTTCGCGTTGCATGTACTCGCTTCCCAGCTCTCTGGTTTAGATGCGTGTTCCCTGCCTTCTCTCCTCTTCCTACAGCCTTCCAATGAGCTCCACAAGATACAGTGTTCAGAATGCTTTATAACACCCATTATTCTCCATATAGCCGTAACCCGCTAGACGTATTGAAACGTGCTAAAAACTAGCAGAAACAGCTAGAAAATGTACTTTCCTCGCGTTTTGGTAAATGCGAATTCTGGTGGATTCCCATTTTGTACTCTGTTCGTGCGTTTGTTCAGTCGAATACTGTTCTTTTGGTCAAAATGTGTTGTTCACAGGCTGAATTTATACTGCTGAAATGCTCGCTTCCCTGCTCTCTGGTTTAGACGCGTGTACCCTGCATTTACCAAAACGCGAGGGAAGTACATTTTCTAGCTGTTTTTGCTAGTTTTTAGCACGTTTCAATACGTCTAGCGGGTTACAGCTATATGTTGAATAATGGTTGTTATAAAGCATTCTGAACACAGTATCTTGTGGAGCAAATTGGAAGGCTGTAGGAAGAGGAGAGAAGGCAGGGAACACGCATCTCAACCAGAGAGCTGGGAAGCGAGTACATGCAACGCGAAACGGTGCAGGGAGCAGGGACAGAAAGGATGAACGCCTATGAGGAGGAGTTGCTGGTAGTTAGCCTGCATTGGAGAGAAGAATGTGATCACCAGGGGAGTGCAGCCTGTAAACTAGAAGGGACGATGAACACAGGGCGACTGCATTAACAGATGGCAAATACACGTTCCAAAACAGTCAGGAAAGCTGATAATGCCATGAAGATTTCAGCCGTATATATTCAGCTTGTGAACAGCAGTAGATGTTGACCCCCCCTAGTATGGGAGAACAGTGGTTAAAAACTTCAGGATTCGACAACAAACGCACGGACACAGTACATACAACATGGGAACCCACCAGAATTCGCATTTACAAAAACGCGAGGGAAGTACATTTTCTAGCTATTTTTGCTAGTTTTTAGCACGTTTCAATACGTCTAGCGGGTTACAGCTATATGTTGAATAATGGGGTTATAAAGCATTCTGAACACTATCTTGTGGAGCTCATTGGAAGGCTGTAGGAAGAGGAGAGAAGGCAGGGAACACGCATCTAAACCAGAGAGCTGGGAAGCGAGTACATGCAACGCGAAACGGTGCAGGGAGCAGAGACAGAAAGGTGGAACGCCTCTGAGGAGGAGCAGCTGGTAGTTAGCCTGCTCTGGAGAGGAGAATGTGATCACCACTGGAGTGCAGCCTTGAAACAAGAAGGGACGATGAAAACATGCTGACTGGAATAACAGATGGCAAATACACTTTCCAGAACAGTCGGTTTACCCGATAATGCATTGACGATTTCAGCAGTATACATTCAGCCTGTGAACAGTAGATTTTGATCCCCCCCTTGTATGGGTGACGAGTGGTTAAAAACATCAGGATTCGACTGAACAAATGCAGAGTACAAAATGGGAATCCACCAGAATTCGCATTTACCAAAACGCGAGGAATGAACATTTTCTAGCTATTTTTGCTAGTTTTTAGCACTTTTCAATACGTCTAGCGGGTTACAGCTATATCTTGAATAATGGGTGTTATAAAGCATTCTGAGCACCGTGTATCTTTTGAAGCTCATTTGTTGATTTGAAGGCAGCGGGAAGAGGAGAGAAGGCAGGGTACACGCGTCTAAACCAGAGAGCTGGGAAGCGACTACTTGCAACGCGAAACGATGCAGAGAACAAGCACAGAAAGGAAGAAGGACTCTGAGAAGGAAAAGCGTCTAAACCAGAGAGCAGGTGTTAAGACGGATTTCTGAACTCTGTCCTGGTGGCGCAGAAGTTCAGAAGGCCAACCTAATTACTTGGAACAGGGTAACCTCTGGACAAGCCAGACCAATCAAGGTAGCGATCGCGGCGGTCAAGACTAGGTCTCAAGAGGGGTGAGGGTGACTGAAAGCCCGCAATGAGCACACAAAGCAAGAGCGCTTACAAACTACTCCAAACAGGTGTTATATCAAAAATATAAACACATTTATTTTAAGGCCTTTAAAACAACGACCGTAGCGAGAAAATCACAATATCACAATATTAAACCAACACATACCATCTCAACACAATATATATACAAATACACAGTCGCAAGCGTTTAAAGCACGAAATATGTAGTCCACCTGAAAGGAAAGGAAAACAGGCAGTGCGATAACGCTTTAGACTCAGTTCGCCTTCAGAGGCACCTAACTAGATGGAAGTCCGAGCCCTGCGAAGAGTGGAGCCTTGTGCTCAAAGTACCTGCCACGCCGGTGCCAACGGGCAAAAGGGGAAGCTCTTCGGAGGAAGTCAGGCAGTTCGGGTTAGTGCACAGCAGAAGGAGGACAGGTTCCGCAACTCAAGCGCAGCCTCCACAGCGAGCAGAAGCAGAGCGCGAGTACGGCCAAAAGGGTGCTGTTTTTACACAGCAGGGAAAAGCAATGGGATACTGCAGGAGGGCGACCAGATCCTAGCTAAACTACTCACCGGTCCCCGAAGCAAGCAGAACCAGGCTTCTCCACGTTAGTTTCAGCAGCTGGCAGGTTCAGAAGTGCAGGGAACGCCTCGTAGTCGTGTAGAGCAAAAAGACGTCCCAATCGACGAAACCAGCACAGTTTTGTTGCCGCAGCAGGGCAACAGAGCGGCCGTGTGTATTCAAGCCAAATGTACACTCCTCCCTTCAGACTTGGGAACGCCAAGTGTACGAAGCGTGGGAGAGTGACAAGGACTCGAAATACAACACAACCTGGCGGCAGTTACAGAGCAGGACTCCCTTGTAAGCTGGTCAGTCAACTGGATGGCCCAGAGACACTTCCGAAGGCTTACTTGGCAGGAGATGATGAAGTCGCCGGGAATAGCTGTTCCTGCTATTCCAAAGGTCGAAGCACCAGTACAGGCCTTCTGGTTCGATCCAAGGAGGAAAGGGTTTCACAGGACGACAGCAGTGCAAAGGAGGATTCCTTCAGCGGGTCACCAGCGATTCCTCGGTCCAGCCTCTTGGTTGCAGGATACTTGGCTCCTGTATTCCTTCGTTCGTGAGAACTCAGGAGATCGACATGGCAGTGGTGTTTCCAGCTCCCTCTTATCCACGGTTCCCTTCGCGCCAAAACGGAGGGGAGCCAATGGGAGATCCGCTCATCAACACACATACCATACGTGGACCAATCACGGACCACGGTGGTCCCAGGCATTCACACCACCCCAGACTCTCTGGCACCCAGGATGTGTATTGGGACCAGACATCCCAGCCCACACCCTGGAGGCACACAAACGACATGTAGAAGCCCGCGAAAGCAACTACGTTTCGCGGGAAAGTACATGCCCAAATAAGGAAGGCCCCGGGTCGCCCGACCTGGGGAAGGTGAAGGGAGCAAGACGGTCAGTGGACAAGACAAAGGAGCCTTGTGGTCTGGCCATTTTGGAGAGCCAGGCCACCATTTTGGGTTCAGGGCAAAAACGTGCTCAGAACGCCAAAAGGAGCTCAAAATAAACAAAACGATCGCTGCCACCATTCGAGTCCCTGAATGACTTGCACCGATCAAATACCATCCTAAAAGAGTATCTAGGGCCTGTAGAAGGCTAGAGACCCAAGAGAGCTGTAACTTAGCTTACAGTGCCCTCTTGTGTCATGTTGCACTAACGCCGCAACATGATAAAAGAAACTACGGGAAACAGCGTTCCCCAGTACTGACTGTCTTAAGGGCATGTCAGTTTCCCCGTAAGAAAGGAGCGAAAGCCCAGAGAAGTGCGGCAGAAGGCTGTACTTCTCTGGCAAAGTCAAGAACAAGGTTAAAAACAATAGCAAAAAGTTTAGGGGTTGCCACATGGAAGGAAAATTCCCTACAATTACGAAATCTTTCCTAACACTCGCCCCTCCCAGACTATGGACAGGGGGAACTAATCCACCCCTGGATGAGTCTCTTGTTCAGGTCGGTTAAACATTCTGGACAACCCATCAGCATTGCTATGTTGGACACCTGGCCTATGCTCAATAGTGAAGTCGAAGCCTTGTAGACTTATGGACCACCTAAGCAACTTTGGATTCTCCCCCTTCATGTTCATTAGCCACTTTAACGGCTTATGGTCAGTCTGCACAGTGAAGTGGGTCCCATAGAGGTAGGGCCTCAGCTTCCTTAGGGCCCACACAACAGAGAAACATTCTTTCTCTACCGTGGACCATCTGAGCTCTCTGTCCTTAAGCTGGCGACTAATAAAACCGATAGGGTGTTCCTTACCCTTCTCATCTACTTGTGATAGTACAGCTCCTATCCCAGTGTCAGAGGCATCCGTCTGCACGATAAAAGGTCTTTGATAATCAGGGGCCCTGAGCACAGGGGCCTGGCACAAGGAGTCTTTTAAGCCATTGAAGGCCTTCTCACACTCGTCAGTCCAAGTTACCTTCTTGGGTTTCTTCGGAGTTGTGAGGGCAGTCAGAGGAGCAGCTATGGTGCCATAGTCTGCCACAAAATTGCGATAATAACCCGTGAGTCCTAAGAAGGCTCTCACTTGGGTTTGCGTAGTGGGGGTAGGCCAGTCTTGTACTGCTTGTACTTTACTGGGTAGAGGCTGTATCCTCCCTCCATCTACTTCATGTCCAAGGTAAACCACTGAGCCTTGTCCAATCTGGCATTTACTAGCCTTTATGGTCAAGTGGGCTTTCTGAAGAGCCTGGAGCACAATCCTGAGGTGTTTCACATGGTCTTCCCAGGTGGCACTGAAAACTGCTATATCGTCCAGATATGCAAGACAGAATTCGTCCAACCCATTCAACACATGATTCACAAGCCTCTGGAAAGTGGCAGGTGCATTCTTCAACCCGAACGGCATTACCCGGAATTGGTAAAGGCCGTCTGGAGTAGAAAATGCTGTCTTCTCCTTGGCATGTTCTGCTAAAGCTATTTGCCAATAGCCAGCAGTGAGGTCAAACGTGCTGAGGTACTTGGAGGCACCCAAAGTATCCACCAGCTCATCTGTTCGAGGCAAGGGGTGTGCATCTGTCTTGGTGACAGCATTCAGAGCCCTGTAATCCACGCAGAACCTCAATTCAGAAGTGCCTGCCTTTGGAACCAAAACCACAGGACTGGACCAAGGACTACTAGAGGGTTCAATCACCCCAAGGTCTAACATCTTGTTGACCTCGGTCTTAATATAAGACCGTACTTTATCCGACATCCTGTATCCCCTACTTTTAGTAGGTACACTGTCTCCTGTGTCAATGTTATGTTTGCACCAAGGTGTCAAACCAGGCGACTGTGAAAACAGGGGGGAAAACTGCCTAAGCAAACTTTTCACCTCAGCCTGCTGATCAGAAGTCAGGTGAGGGGCCACTCGGACACCCTCAACGGAGCTATCTGAAGGACCGCTTTGGAACAGGTCGGGGAGAGGTTCTGACTCCTCTTCCTCAACATCTGAAGCCAGTAGCAGTGCTGCGATTTCGACTCTTGGGACGAAAGCCTTCAGCCTATTCACGTGGAACACTTTTGGAGCCTGTCCAGGCCTTCCAAGGTCCACTAAATAGTTCACCTCACCCAGGGGCTCCACCACTGTGTAAGGGCCTGACCATTTGTCCTGTAAAGCTCGAGGCCTTATTGGATTCATGATCAGGACTTGCTGACCAGGTGTAAAGTTGATGAGGGAAGCTTTCTGGTCGTACCAATGTTTCACCAGCGCTTGCCCTGCCTTCAATTTATCACTAGCCAAGCCCATCAGAAGTACCATCCGTTTTCTGAGCCCTAGCACATAGTCAACTACATTGGTAGTAACAGGGGGAGTGGGCATCTCCCATCCCTCTTTGACGATCGCTAAGGGTCCCCGTACGGGATGACCGAACAGAAGTTCGAAGGGGCTGAAGCCAACACCCTCCTGTGGTACCTCTCGGTAGGCAAACAGTAGGCATGGTAAAAGAAGATCCCATTTTCTTCTCTGAGGCTCCTCCAGAGCCCCAATCATGCTCTTTAACGTTCTGTTGAAACGTTCCACCAGACCATTGGTCTGGGGGTGATATGCAGAAGAGAACTTGTAGGTGACCCCACATTCTTTCCACATAGCCTGCATATACTTCGACATAAAGTTGCTGCCACGATCTGACACAACTTCTTTAGGGAAGCCAACCCTAGTAAATATGCCGAGTAAAGCTTTTGCAACTGACTTGGCAGTTACAGTCTTCAATGGGATGGCCTCAGGATACCTGGTTGCATGGTCGACCAGCACCAGGATAAACCTATTGCCCGAGGATGTTTGTGGGTCAAGGGGACCAACGATGTCGATCCCTACCCTTTCAAATGGTACCCCCACAACTGGGAGCGGTACCAACGGAGCTTGGATTGTCGCGCCAACCTTACCAGACAACTGGCAGGAGGCACAACTCCTGCAGTGACTTTCTACTTGCACCCCCATCTTGGGCCATTAGAAGTGCATGGATAACCTTTGCTTGGTCCTCTTCATACCAAGGTGACCAGCAAGGGGAACTTCATGCGCCAACTGCAGGAGGAAGGGCCTAACAGCAAGGGGAACCACCAACCTCCTATGGTCTCCTTCTGTAGACTCTGTGGGCTCACTATACAGGAGTCCACCTTCCCAATAAATCCTATGCTTCCCAGGAGGCTCACCCTCAAGCTGGGAGCAGGCCTGTCTCCTTAGGCCTTCCAGAGATGGGCACTCACGTTGGCCTTTACTGAATTCGTCCCTATCAGGACCTCCTTCAACTAACAAGTCTTTTAGTTCAGGATGATCGTTGGGGTCGAATACTTCAGGCATCGCCACCTCCTCGTCAGGCCCGGGCGATTGACCAACTTCCTCCACCGCAGTGGTAGGCGAGCTCGGGGGAATATTCTCTTTCCCTCGTCTTGACTTGTAGACTCCTTTCGCCTTGGGTTTCCCCTTCGGCTGGGGCGGCGTATTGGACTTGGCCAATGCTGCCCGTGCTTGAGACCGTGTGTAGGGTCTTTCGGCAGTGTCTCCTACGAGCCCTAAAGCTCTGAGATCATTGCCCAACAAGACCTTTCCCGGGACGTTTCTCTGAATGCTCACTGGAATCCTGACTGCTGTACCATTTAAAGTAAGATTTACAGGGATCACGGGAAACATACGGAGGGGGCCGTCAGCCAACTTAGTGGGCATCAGAGTAGCTCTGGCAACTTCCTCTGAGTCTACCAAGGTAGAATCCACTACAGTTCGACTGCACCCACTATCCCTAAGAGCTGGAGTATCCACTCCATTGATCAGCACACTGTCTTTAAAATAGTGCTTGGTATTATCCGGAATCCTAGCATAAGCCTCTGCGACTTTAGGCTCCCAGGAACCCAGGGACACTAAAACTACCTCAGCCTCTATTCCGCTGGGAAATGAGTCTGAGGAGAAGGATGCTCCTGTAATCTCTTCTTCCTCATAGGAGGAGAAGGCCAGATTAGCGGAGTGGACCCCCAAAGGTCTAACCTTACAACGGGGATCCCCCTTCACATGGTCAGTTGCTCCACAAGAAAAACAAGCCCCATTGGGTCTGTTTACGTAGGGAGGCTTATTGTAACCAGAGTTCTGTTTCGGAGGCTGACCTCCACTACCCTGTGAGTTCTCTTGTGTCTTACCCTTGTTTTTCTTTTTGTGGCCCTTATGGGAAGAAGATTTAGCAGATTCCCCACCCTCCATATCTTTGGACTTTTTCCCTTCCTCCTGCTTACCAGGATGAGTTTTGTCCTTATGGGACACTCGATGTGACACCCATAAGTCTGCTGCAATGGCCAGCTTCTTAGGATCTATCTCCTTCGAATCGGCCAAATGCTGCTTAAGCTTAAGGAAGAAGAAGCAAAAATGTGTTCCAGCATGACCAGATTGATCATGCCTTCGAAGGTAGAAACCTTATAACCTTCAACCCAGCCAGTTAAGTTTTTCAAAGATTCAGCGACATAAGATACCCAAGTACCACCTTCCTTTTTCTTATACTCTCGAAAACGCTTTAAATATTGGGCCGGAGTCTTCCCAAACTTTAAAATGAGAGTTTGCTTTAACATTGCGAAATCAGCCCGCTCAGCCTTCGACATTTCCATAATGGCACTGCAGCCAGAATGGGGCAGTCTACTGAGCAACCACGCAATCTTATCAGCATTGTCAACTTCCTGGACCTCGCATGCATACTCAAACGCATTCAGCCAGTCCATAATGTCATTCCTTTCTTCATACACACTGAGCAGATCTTTTGGAAACCGTGGATGAGAGGAAGCCCCAGACCCATGTCTAGGACCCTTGGATCCATTTGCAACCTGAAGCTTGGCCAGTTCCAACTGGTGATCCCTGTCTTTCTGTTTTTCTGCCTGTTCGATATTTAGTTTGGCTATGCTGAATTCAAGCTCCTGCTGCCTAAACCGCAGCTCTTGCTTCTTGAATTCAAGCATAGCCTCCCCATCAACACTGGCAGAGGAAACATTAGACATTACATCCTCCCTGTCCTCGTGGTCGCGATGGATCAGTGCAGCGGCAGAACCGTCGGTTCTGCCAGTGAGAGCAGCCCCACCACCTTCTGCACTGTCCTCGGAAGTTATAGCGTCAAGCTGCGCTTCTTGCCACGCCACGATTCTCTGGATCATTTCCAATTTTGTGCCTTGAGAGGAAACACCTCTCTCTGCACACATCTTTTTCAGCGTTTCTGATTTAGAAGCATTTAAAGTTAACAAGGTATTTGCTTCCATACTGTTAGATAGGACTATGGCCTTTTAAGAGTTATATTACAACAATTCACTACGTGTACTGTTTGGAATAACCTGAAATGCCTTAGTTCGAGCGCAACACTGGATACCTTCAGTCGTATCCCACCGCTGTACACCAATTTGTTAAGACGGATTTCTGAACTCTGTCCTGGTGGCGCAGAAGTTCAGAAGGCCAACCTAATTACTTGGAACAGGGTAACCTCTGGACAAGCCAGACCAATCAAGGTAGCGATCGCGGCGGTCAAGACTAGGTCTCAAGAGGGGTGAGGGTGACTGAAAGCCCGCAATGAGCACACAAAGCAAGAGCGCTTACAAACTACTCCAAACAGGTGTTATATCAAAAATATAAACACATTTATTTTAAGGCCTTTAAAACAACGACCGTAGCGAGAAAATCACAATATCACAATATTAAACCAACACATACCATATCAACACAATATATATACAAATACACAGTCGCAAGCGTTTAAAGCACGAAATATGTAGTCCACCTGAAAGGAAAGGAAAACAGGCAGTGCGATAACGCTTTAGACTCAGTTCGCCTTCAGAGGCACCTAACTAGATGGAAGTCCGAGCCCTGCGAAGAGTGGAGCCTTGTGCTCAAAGTACCTGCCACGCCGGTGCCAACGGGCAAAAGGGGAAGCTCTTCGGAGGAAGTCAGGCAGTTCGGGTTAGTGCACAGCAGAAGGAGGACAGGTTCCGCAACTCAAGCGCAGCCTCCACAGCGAGCAGAAGCAGAGCGCGAGTACGGCCAAAAGGGTGCTGTTTTTACACAGCAGGGAAAAGCAATGGGATACTGCAGGAGGGCGACCAGATCCTAGCTAAACTACTCACCGGTCCCCGAAGCAAGCAGACCCAGGCTTCTCCACGTTAGTTTCAGCAGCTGGCAGGTTCAGAAGTGCAGGGAACGCCTCGTAGTCGTGTAGAGCAAAAAGACGTCCCAATCGACGAAACCAGCACAGTTTTGTTGCCGCAGCAGGGCAACAGAGCGGCCGTGTGTATTCAAGCCAAATGTACACTCCTCCCTTCAGACTTGGGAACGCCAAGTGTACGAAGCGTGGGAGAGTGACAAGGACTCGAAATACAACACAACCTGGCGGCAGTTACAGAGCAGGACTCCCTTGTAAGCTGGTCAGTCAACTGGATGGCCCAGAGACACTTCCGAAGGCTTACTTGGCAGGAGATGATGAAGTCGCCGGGAATAGCTGTTCCTGCTATTCCAAAGGTCGAAGCACCAGTACAGGCCTTCTGGTTCGATCCAAGGAGGAAAGGGTTTCACAGGACGACAGCAGTGCAAAGGAGGATTCCTTCAGCGGGTCACCAGCGATTCCTCGGTCCAGCCTCTTGGTTGCAGGATACTTGGCTCCTGTATTCCTTCGTTCGTGAGAACTCAGGAGATCGACATGGCAGTGGTGTTTCCAGCTCCCTCTTGTCCACGGTTCCCTTCGCGCCAAAACGGAGGGGAGCCAATGGGAGATCCGCTCATCAACACACATACCATACGTGGACCAATCACGGACCACGGTGGTCCCAGGCATTCACACCACCCCAGACTCTCTGGCACCCAGGATGTGTATTGGGACCAGACATCCCAGCCCACACCCTGGAGGCACACAAACGACATGTAGAAGCCCGCGAAAGCAACTACGTTTCGCGGGAAAGTACATGCCCAAATAAGGAAGGCCCCGGGTCGCCCGACCTGGGGAAGGTGAAGGGAGCAAGACGGTCAGTGGACAAGACAAAGGAGCCTTGTGGTCTGGCCATTTTGGAGAGCCAGGCCACCATTTTGGGTTCAGGGCAAAAACGTGCTCAGAACGCCAAAAGGAGCTCAAAATAAACAAAACGATCGCTGCCACCATTCGAGTCCCTGAATGACTTGCACCGATCAAATACCATCCTAAAAGAGTATCTAGGGCCTGTAGAAGGCTAGAGACCCAAGAGAGCTGTAACTTAGCTTACAGTGCCCTCTTGTGTCATGTTGCACTAACGCCGCAACATGATAAAAGAAACTACGGGAAACAGCGTTCCCCAGTACTGACTGTCTTAAGGGCATGTCAGTTTCCCCGTAAGAAAGGAGCGAAAGCCCAGAGAAGTGCGGCAGAAGGCTGTACTTCTCTGGCAAAGTCAAGAACAAGGTTAAAAACAATAGCAAAAAGTTTAGGGGTTGCCACATGGAAGGAAAATTCCCTACAATTACGAAATCTTTCCTAACAGCAGGGAAGCGAGTGTTTGCAACGCGAAACGGTGCAGGGAGCAGGGACAGAAAGGGAGAACTCCACTGAGGAGGAACAGCTGGTAGTTAGCCTTCTTTGGAGATGAGAACTTGATCACCACGGGAGAGGATTGTTGAGAGGGTTACATAGGGGGAGGTCTGAGATCAGATAATCCTGAGTTTTCCCTGCAGTGTGTAGGGCCAGAGACATGAAGAGTTGCAGATCTCGTAAAAGTCCAGGTCAGGAAGCATACAGGTTCATTTTGAATTCTCCAAGTAGGCGGAGGTGAGTGGTAGGAGGCTAGGATGGAGAAGTCCATCCACTGAGAGAGGAAGGGGGTAGGCAAATAGCCACGGTGAGAGAATGGCCAGGAAAGAGAGAATGCATGCAGACAAGGCATTCGTGAGAGGAGTCTGCCTGCAAAGGAAAGCAATTTACTACAGGAATCAAGGATACTCCCCCTCAAGAACGGTTGGATCTGGGCATGGAGAGGAACTTGTCATCAGGGAGGAAAGTGTCAGAGCTCGAGACAGCGCTGGCTGTCATCCATGTCTCGGTTAGACCAAGGACATCAAGGTCGGGTTCTTCCAGGAAATGGCAGATGTCAGATGAGTGTTTGAAACTGAGTGAGAGTTGAGAGTGGGGAGGGGTACAAATCAGTAATCCTTGTGGAGGTGTAGAAGGAGCCTGACCTAGGCCACATGAGGAAGGAGAGAGGAAAGGAAGCAGAAGAAGGGAGAGAAGAGACAGCAGGAGTGCATTATCAATCCGGGAGCTAGGAGTGGTGAGAAGGTTAGACGGGGAGGTCTGAGTCTCAGGATTTGAATGGGAAGTTCGATATCACATGTCATGCTATAGGAAGCGTCTCAGGATTGGAATGGGAAGGAGTTGGATATGATATCTCTTGTTATAGGGAGGGTCTCAGGTTTGGTATTAGAAGCACTGAGATATCAAATCACATCCTTTAGGAAGGGACTCGAGTTTGGTATTTTAAGGAGTGAGATAGTAAATCTCATCCTATCGGAAGGGTCTCGGGTTTGGTATTGGAATAAATGAGATTTCAAATCTCAGGCTGTGGGAATGGTCTCGGGTATGGCATTGGAAGGTGTGGGAAATCACATTTCATGCTACAGGAAGGGTCACAAGTTTGGAATGGCAAGGAGTTGGATTTCACATATACTACGGGAAGGGCCTCAGGTTTGGTATTAGAAGCATAGAGATATCACATCTCATGTTATAGGAAGGGTCTCGATTGGAATGGGAAGGAGTTGGATATCACATCTCATGCTATAGGGAGGGT
This sequence comes from Ambystoma mexicanum, assembly GCF_040938575.1. Classification (NCBI taxonomy): domain Eukaryota; kingdom Metazoa; phylum Chordata; class Amphibia; order Caudata; family Ambystomatidae; genus Ambystoma; species Ambystoma mexicanum. The sequence goes on from NW_027182433.1 coordinate 1,858,523, forward strand.
CTCCGTTTTGATATTAGAAGCATTGAGATATCACATATGCTATTGGAAGGGTCTCAGTATTGGAATTGGAAGGAGTTGGATATCACATCTCATGCTATAGGGAGGATCTCAGGTTTGATATTAGAAGCATTGAGATATCACATCTCATGCTATCGGAAGGGTCTCAGGATTGGAATGGGAAGTAGTTGGATATCACATATGCTAAAGGAAAGGTCTCAGGTTTGGAAGGGGAAGGATTTGGATATCATATCTCATGTTATAGGACGGGTCCCAGGTCTGGTATTAGAAGCATTGAGATATCACATCTCATGCTATAGGAGGAGTCTCAGGATTGGAATGGGAAGGAGTTGGATATCACGTCTCATGTTATAGGAAGGGTCTCAGGATTGGAATGGGAAGGAGTTGAATATCACATCTCATGCTAAAGGAAGGGTATCAGGTTTGATAGAAGCATTGAGATATCACATCTCATGCTAAAGGAAGGGTCATCAGGTTTGGTATAAGCATTGAGATATCACATCTCTGCTATCGGAAGGGTCTCAGGATAGGAATGGGAAGGACTTAGATTTCACATCTCATACTATAGGGAGGGTCTCAGTTTTGATATTAGAAGCATTGAGCTATCACATCTCATGCTATCGGAAGGGTCTCAGGATTGGAATGGGATGGAGTTGGATATCACATCTCAAGCTATCTCAGGATTGTAATGGGAAGGAGTTTGATATCACATATCAAGCTATAGGAAGGGTCTCAGGTTTGGAAGGGGAAGGATTTGGATCTCACATCCCAAGCTATCTCAGGATTGGAATGGGAAGGAGTTTGATATTTCATCTCAAGCTATAGGAAGGGTCTCAGGTTTGGAAAGGGAAGGATTTGGATTTCACATCTCATGTTATAGGATGGTTCTCATGTTTGGTTTTAGAAGCATTGAGATATCACATCTCATGCTATCGGAAGGGTCTCAGGTTTGGAAAGGGAAGGATTTGGATTTCACATATAGGATGGTTCTCAGGTTTGGTTTTAGAAGCATTAAATTATAACATCTCATGCTATAGGAAGGGTCTCAGGTTTGGAATGGGAAGGAGTTGGATATCACATCTCATGCTAAAGGAAAGGTCTCAGGTCTGGAAGGGGAAGGATTTGGATCTCACATCTCATGTTTTAGGACGGGTCTCAGGTTTGGTATTAGAAGCATTGAAATATCATATCTCATGGTATAGGAAGGGTCTCAGGATTGGAATGGGAAGGATTTGGATATCACATCTCATGCTAAAGGAAGGGTCTCAGGTTTGGTATAAGCATTGAGATATCACATCTCTGCTATCGGAAGGGTCTAAGGATTGGATTGGGAAGGAATTGGATATCCCTTCTCATGCTATAGGAAGGGTCTCAGGTTGGAATGGGAAGGAGTTGGATATCACATCTCATGTTATAGGAAGGGTCTCAAGATTGAAATGGGAAGGATTTGGATATCACATCTCTTGCTATAGGAAGGGTCTCAGGTTTTTTATTAGAAACATTGAGATATCACATCTCATGCTATAGGAAGGGTTTCAGTATTGGAATGGGAAGGATTTCGATATCACATCTCATGCTAAAGGAAGGGTCTCAGGTTTGGAAGGGGAAGGATTTGGATATCATATCTCATGTTATAGGACGGGTCCCAGGTTTGGTATTAGAAGCATTGAGATATCACATCTCATGGTACATGAAGGGTCTCAGGATTGGAATGGGAAGGAGTTGGATCTCCCTTCTCATGCTACAGGAAGGGTCTCAGGTTGGAATGGGAAGGAGTTGGATATCACATCTCGTTATAGGAAGGGTCTCAGGATCGGAATGGGGGGGAATTGGATATCATATCTCTTGCTATAGGAAGGGTCTCAGGTTTGGAAGGGGAAGGATTTGGATATCATATCTCATGTTATAGGACGGGTGCCAGGTCTGGTATTAGAAGCATTGAGATATCACATCTCATGCTATAGGAGGAGTCTCGGGATTGGAATGGGAAGGAGTTGGATATCACGTCATGTTATAGGAAGGGTCTCAGGATTGGAATGGGAAGGAGTTGAATATCACATCTCATGCTAAAGGAAGGGTATCAGGTTTGATAGAAGCATTGAGATATCACATCTCATGCTATAGGAAGGAACTCAGGATTGGAATGGGAAGGAGTTGGATATCACATCTAATGCCATAGGAAGGGTCATCAGGTTTGGTATAAGCATTGAGATATCACATCTCTGCTATCGGAAGGGTCTCAGGATAGGAATGGGAAGGACTTAGAATTCACATCTCATACTATAGGGAGGGTCTCAGTTTTTATATTAGAAGCATTGAGCTATCACACCTCATGCTATCGGAAGGGTCTCAGGATTGGAATGGGATGGAGTTGGATATCACATCTCAAGCTATCCCAGGATTGGAATGGGAAGGAGTTTGATATTTCATCTCAAGCTATAGGAAGGGTCTCAGGTTTGGTATAAGCATTGAGATATCACATATCATGCTATAGGAAGGGTCTCAGGATTGGAATGGGAAGGAGTTGGATATCACATCTCACGTTATAGGAAAGATCTCAGGTTTGGTATTAGAAGCATTGAGACATCACATCTCATGTTATAGGAAGGGTCTCAGGATTGGAATGGGAAGAAGTTGGATATCACATCTCATGCTATAGGAAGGGTCTCAGGTTTGGAAGGGGAAGGAGTTGGATATCCAATCTCATGTTATAGGACTGGTCTCAGGTTTGGTATTAGAAGCATTGAGATATCACATCGCATGCTGTAGGAAGGTTCTCAGGTTTGGAATGGGGAGGAATTGGATATCACATCTCATGTCATAGGAAGGATCTCAGGTTTGGTATTAGAAGCATTGAGATATCACATCTCATGCTATAGGAATGGTCTCAGGGTTGGAATGGGAAGGAGTTGGATATTACATTCTTACTATAGGAAGGGTCTCATGTTTGGAATGGGAAGGAGTTGGATATCACATATGCTATAGGAAGGGTCTCAGGTTTGGAACGGGAAGGAGTTGGATATCCGATCTCATGTTATAGGAAGGGTCTCAGGTTTGGTATAAGCATTGAGATATCACATCTCTACTATCAGAAGTGTCTCAGGATTGGAATGGGAAGGAGTTGGATATCCCATCTCATGTTATAGGACGGGTCTCAGGTTTGTTATTAGAATCATTGAGATATCATATTGCACGCTGCAGGAAGGGTCTAAGGATTGGAATGGGAAGGACTTGGGTATCACATCTCATGCTATAGATAGGCTCTCAGATTTGGAAAGGGAAGGAGTTGGATATCACATTTCATGTTAGAGGAAGGATCTCAGGTTTGGTATTAGAGGCATTGAGATATCACATTTCATGCTATAGGAAGCGTCTCAGGATTGGAATTGGAAGGAGTTGGGTATCACATCTCATGCTATAGGAAGGGTCTCAGGATTGGTATAAGTATTGAGATATAACATCTCATGCTATAGGAAGGGTCTCAGGATTGGAATGGAAGGAGTTGGATATCACATCTCATGTTATAGGGAGGATCTCAGGTTTGGTATTAGAAGCATTGAGACATCACATCTCATGCTATAGGAAGGGTCTCAGGATTGGAATGGGAAGGAGTTGGATATCACATCTCATGCTATAGGAAGGGTCTCAGGATTGGAATGGGAAGGAGTTGTATATGACATCTCATGCCGTAGGAAGGGTCTCAGGTTTCGTATAAGCATTGAGATATCACATCTCTGCTATCGGAAGGGTCTCAGGATTGGAATGGGAAGGAGTTGGATATCCCATCTCATGTTATAGGAAGAGTCTCAGGTTTGGTATTAGAAGCATTGGATATCACATATCATGCTATAGGAAGTGTCTCAGTATTGGAATGGGAAGGAGTTGGATATCACATCTCATGCTATAGGGAGGGTCTCAAGTTTGATATTAGAAGCATTGAGATATCACATCTCATGCTATAGGAAGGGTCTCAGGATTGGAATGGGAAGGAGTTGGATATCACATCTCATGCTATAGGAAGGGTCTCAGGTTTGGTATAAGCAGTGAGATATCACATCTCATGCTATAGGAAGGGTCTCAGGATTGGAATGGGAAGGAATTGTATATGACATCTCATGCCATAGGAAGGGTCTCAGGTTTGGTATGAGCATTGATATATCACATCACATGCTATAGGAAGGGTCTCAGGATTGGAATGGGAAGGACTTGGATATCACATCTCATGCTATAGGAAGGGTCTCAGGATTGGAATGGGAAGGAGTTGTATATGACATCTCATGCCGTAGGAAGGGTCTCAGGTTTCGTATAAGCATTGAGATATCACATCTCTGCTATCGGAAGGGTCTCAGGATTGGAATGGGAAGGAGTTGGATATCCCATCTCATGTTATAGGAAGAGTCTCAGGTTTGGTATTAGAAGCATTGGATATCACATATCATGCTATAGGAAGTGTCTCAGTATTGGAATGGGAAGGAGTTGGATATCACATCTCATGCTATAGGGAGGGTCTCAAGTTTGATATTAGAAGCATTGAGATATCACATCTCATGCTATAGGAAGGGTCTCAGGATTGGAATGGGAAGGAGTTGGATATCACATCTCATGCTATAGGAAGGGTCTCAGGTTTGGTATAAGCAGTGAGATATCACATCTCATGCTATAGGAAGGGTCTCAGGATTGGAATGGGAAGGAGTTGGATATCACATCTCATGTTATAGGAAGGATCTCAGGTTTGGTATAAGCATTGAGATATCACATCTCTGCTATCGGAAGGGTCTCAGGATTGGAATGGGAAGGAGTTGGATATTCCCATCTCATGTTATAGGAAGGGTCTCAGGTTTGGTATTAGAAGAATTGAGATATCACATCTCATGCTGTAGGAAGTGTCTCAGGTTTGGAATGGGAAGGATTTGGATATCACATCTCATGTCATAGGAAGGATCTCAGGTTTGGTATAAGCATTGAGATATCACATCTCTGCTATTGGAAAGGTCTCAAGATTGGAATGGGAAGTACTTGGATATCACAATTCATGTTATAGGAAGGGTCTCAGGTTTGGTATTAGAAGCATTGAGATATGACATCTCATGCTATAGGAAGGGTCTCAGGATTGGAATGGGAAGGACTTGGATATCACATCTCATGTTATAGGAAGGGTCTCAGGTTTGGTCTTATAAGCATTGAGATATCACATCTCATGCTATAGGAAGGCTCTCAGGAATGGAATGGGAAGGAGTTGGATATCACATCTCATGATAAAGGAAGGGTCTAAGGTTTGGAAGGGAAAGGATTTGGATATCACATCTCATGTTATTGGACTGGTCTCAGGTTTGGTATTAGAAGCATTGAGATATCAAGTCTCATGGTATAGGACGGGAGTTTGATATCACATCTCATGCCATGGTATGGGTCTCAGGTTTTGTAGAAGCATTGGGATATCACATCTCATGCTATCGGAAGGATATCCGGATTAGATTTGGAAGGAGTTGGATATCCCATCGCATGCTATAGGAAGGGTCTCAGGTTGGAATGGGAAGGAGTTGGATATCACATCTCATGTTATAGGAAGGGTCTCAGGATTGGAATGGGAAGGACTTGGATATCACTTCTCATGCTGTAGGAAGGCTCTCAGGTTTGGAAAGGGAAGGAGTTCGATATCACATTTCATGTTAGAGGTAGGATCTCAGGTTTGGTATTAGAGGCATTGAGATATCACATCTCATGCTATCAGAAGGGTATCAGGATTGGAATGGGAAGGAATTGGATATCACATCTCATGCTAAAGGGAGGGTCTCAGGTTTGGTATTAGAAGCATTGAGATATCACATCTCATGCTATCGGAAGGATCTCAGGTTTGGTATTAGAAGCATTGAGATATCACATCTCATGCTATAGGAAGGGTCTCAGGATTGGAATGGGAAGGAGTTGGATATCACATCTCATGTTATAGGAAGGATCTCAGGTTTGGTATTAGAAGCATTGAGATATCACATCTCATGCTATAGGAAGGGTCTCAGGATTGGAATGGGAAGGAGTTGGATATCACATCTCATGCTAAAGGAAGGGTCTCAGTTTTGGTAGAAGCATTGAGATATCACATCTCATGCTGTAGGAAGGGTCTCAGGATTGGAATGGGAAGGAGTTGGATATCACATCTCGTGCTATAGGAAGGGTCTCAGGTTTGGTATAAGCATTGAGATATCACATCTCTGCTATTGGAAGGGTCTCAGGATTGGAATGGGAAGGACTTAGATATCACATCTCATGCTATAGGGAGGGTCTCAGTATTGATATTAGAAGCATTGAGATATCACATCTCATGCTATCGGAAGGGTCTCAGGATTGGAATGGGAGGAGCTGGATATCACATCTCATGCTAAGACCTGATATACCCTTCCTATAACATGAGATGGGAATATCCAACTCCTTCCCATTCCAATCCTGAGACCCTTCCGATAGCAGAGATGTGATATCTCAATGCTTATACCAAACCTGAGATCCTTCCTATAACATGAGATGTGATATCCAACTCCTTCCCATTCCAATCCTGAGACACTTCCTATAGCATGAGATGTGATATCTCACTGCTTATACCAAACCTGATACCCTTCCTATAGCATGAGATGTGATATCCAACTCCTTCCCATTCCAATCCTGAGTCCCTTCCTATAGCATGAGATGTGATATCTCAATGCTTCTAATATCAAACTTGAGACCCTCCCTATAGCATGAGATGTGATATCCAAGTCCTTCACATTCCAATCCTGAGACACTTCCTATAGCATGAGATGTGATATCTCAATGCTTCTAATACCAAACCTGAGACTCTTCCTATAACATGAGATGGGATATCCAACTCCTTCCCATTCCAATCCTGAGACCCTTCCAAAAGCAGAGATGTGATATCTCAATGCTTATACCAAACCTGAGACCCTTCCTATGGCATGAGATGTCATATACATATCCTTCCCATTCCAATCCTGAGACCCTTCCTATAGCATGAGATGTGATATCTCAATGCTTATACCAAACCTGAGACCCTTCCTATAGCATGAGATGTGATATCCAACTCCTTCCCATTCCAATCCTGAGACCCTTCCTATAGCATGAGATGTGATATCTCAATGCCTCTAATACCAAACCTGAGATCCTTCCTCTAACATGAAATGTGATATCCAACACCTTCCCTTTCCAAACCTGAGAGCCTACCTATAGCTTGATATGTGATATCCAAGTCATTCCCATTCCAATCCTTAGACCCTTCCTACAGCATGCAATATGATATCTCAATGATTCTAATAACAAACCTGAGACCCGTCCTATAACATGAGATGGGATATCCAACTCCTTCCCATTCCAATCCTGAGACACTTCCGATAGCAGAGATGTGATATCTCAATGCTTATACCAAACCTGAGACCCTTCCTATAACATGAGATGTGATATCCAACTCCTTCCCGTTCCAAACATGAGACCCTTCCTATAGCATATGTGATATCCAACTCCTTCCAATTCCAAACATGAGACCCTTCCCATAGCAAGAATGTAATATCCAACTCCTTCCCATTCCAATCCTGAGACCATTCCTATAGCATGAGATGTGATATCTCAATGCTTCTAATACCAAACCTGAGATCCTTCCTATGACATGAGAAGTGATATCCAATTCCTTCCCATTCCAAACCTGAGACCCTTCCTACAGCATGCGATGTGATATCTCAATGCTTCTAATACCAAACCTGAGACCAGTCCTATAACATGAGATGGGATATCCAACTCCTTCCCGTTCCAATCCTGAGACACTTCCGATTGCAGAGATGTGATATCTCAATGCTTATACCAAACCTGAGACTCTTCCTATAACATGAGATGTGATATCCAACTCCTTCCCTTTCCAAACCTGAGACCCTTCCTATAGCATGAGATGTGATATCCAACTCCTTCCCATTCCAATCCTGAGACCATTCCGATAGCATGAGATGTGATATCTCAATGCTTCTAATACCAAACCTGAGATCCTTCCTATAACATGAGATGTGATATCCAAATCCTTCCCCTTCCTAACCTGAGACCCTCCCTTTAGCATGAGATGTGATATCCAACTTGTTCCCATTCCAATCCTGAGACTCTTCTGATAGCATGAGATGTGATATCTCAATGCCTCTAATACCAAACCTGAGATCCTACCTGTAACATGAAATGTGATATCCAACTCCATCTCCCTTTCCAAACCTGAGACCCTGCCTATAGCATGAGATGTGATATCCAAGTCCTTCCCATTCCAATCCTGAGACCCTTCCTATAGCATGTGATGTGATATCTCAATGCTTATACCAAACCTGAGACCCTTCCTATGGCATAAGATGTCATATACAACTCATTCCCATTCCAATCCTGAGACCATTCCTATAGCATGAGATGTGATGTCTCAATGCTTCTAATACCAAACCTGAGATCTTTCCTATAACATGAGATGTGAAATCCAACTCCTTCCCATCCCAATCCTGACACTTCCGATTGCAGAGATGTGATGTCTCAATGCTTCTAATACCAAACCTGAGATCTTTTCTATAACATGAGATGTGATATCCAACTCCTTCCCGTTCCAAACCTGAGACCCTTCCTATAGCATGAGATGTGATATCCAACTCCTTCCCATTCCAATCCTGAGACCATTCCGATAGCTTGAGATGTGATATCTCAATGCTTCTAATACCAAACCTGAGATCCTTCCTATAACATGTGATGTGATATTCAAATCCTTCCCCTTCCAAACCTGAGACCCTCCCTTTAGCATGAGATGTGATATCCAACTCCTTCCCATTCCAATCCTGAGACCCTTATGATAGCATGAGATGTGATATCTCAATGCCTCTAATACCAAACCTGAGATACTTCCGATAGCATGAGATGTGATATCTCAATGCTTCTAATACCAAACCTGAGATCCGTCCTATAACATGAGATGTGATATCCAAATCCTTCCCCTTCCAAACCTGAGACACTACCTTTAGCATGAGATGTGATATCCAACTCCTTCCCATTCCAATCCTGAGACCCTTCTGATAGCATGAGATGTGATATCCAAGTCCTTCCCATTCCAATCCTGAGACCCTTCCTATAGCATGTGATGTGATATCTCTATGCTTCTAATACCAAACCTGAGGCCCTTCCCGTAGTATATGTGAAATCAAACTCCTTCCCATTCCAAACTTGTGACCCTTCCTGTAGCATGAAATGTGATTTCTCACCCTTCCAATACCAAACCCGAGACCATTGCCACAGCCTGAGATTTGAAATCTCATTTCTTCCAATACCAAACCCGAGCCCCTTCCGATAGGATGAGATTTACTATCTCACTCCTTAAAATACCAAACTCGAGTCCCTTCCTAAAGGATGTGATTTGATATCTCAGTGCTTCTAATACCAAACCTGAGACCCTCCCTATAACAAGAGATGTCGTATCCAACTCCTTCCCATTCCAATCCTGAGACTCTTCCTATAGCATGCAAGTGATATCGAACTTCCCATTCCAATCCTGAGACTCAGACCTCCCCGTCTAACCTCACCCCTCCTAGCTCCCGGATTGATCATGCACTCCTGCTGTCTCTTCTCTCCTTTCTTCTGCTTCCTTTCCTCTCTCCTTCCTCATCTGCCCGAGGTCAGGCTCCTTCTACACCTCCTCAGGGATTACTGATTTGTACCCCTCCCCACTCTCATCTCTCACTCAGTTTCAAACACTCATCTGACAACTGCCATTTCCTGGAAGAACCCGACCTTGATGTCCTTGGTCTAACCGAGACATGGTTGACGGCCAGCGCTGTCTCGAGCTTTGACACTTTCCTCCCTGATGACAAGTTCCTCTCCATGCCCAGATCCAACAGTTCTTGAGTGGGAATATCCTTGATTCCTGTAGTAAATTGATTTCCTTTGCAGGCCGACTCCTCTCACGAATGCCTTGTCTGCATGCATTCTCTCTTTCCTGGCCATTCTCTCACCGTGGCTATTTGCCTACCCCCTTCCTCTCTCAGTGGATGGACTTCTCCATCCTAGCCTCCTACCACTCAACTCCGCCTACTTGGAGAATTCAACATGAACCTGTATGTTTCCTGACCTGGACTTTTACGAGATCTGCAACTCTTCATGTCGCTGGCCCTACACACTGCAGGGAATACTCAGGATTTTCTGATCTCAGACCTCCCCCTATGTAACCCTCTCAACAATCCTCTCCCGTGATCAAGTTCTCATCTCCAAAGAAGGCTAACTGCCAGCTGTTCCTCCTCAGAGGAGTTCTCCCTTTCTGTCCCTGCTCCCTGCACCGTTTCGCGTTGCAAACACTCGCTTCCCCGCTCTCTGGTTTAGACGCTTTTCCTTCTCAGAGGCCTTCTTCCTTTCTGCCCTTTTCGCGTTGCAAGTACTCGCTTCCCAGCTCTCTGGTTTAGACGCGTGTTCCCTACCTTCACTCCTCTTCCCGCTGCCTTCAAATCAACAAATGAGCTCCAAAAGATACACAGTGCTCAGAATGCTCTATAACACCCATTATTCAACATATAGCCGTAACCCGCTAGACGTATTGAAAGGTGCTGTAAACTAGCAAAAACAGCTAGAAAATGTACTTTCCTCGCGTTTTTGTAAATGCTAATTCTGATGGGGTCCCATGTATGTACTGTGTCCGTGCGTTTGTTGTCGAATCCTGAAGTTTTTAACCACTGTTCTCCCATACAAGGGGGGGGGGGGTCAACATCTACTGCTGTTCACAGGCTGAATGTATACGGCTGAAATCTTCAAGGCATTATCAGCTTTCCTGACTGTTTTGGAACGTGTATTTGCCATCTGTTAATGCAGTCGCCCTGTGTTCATCGTCCCTTCTACTTTACAGGCTGCACTCCCCTGGTGATCACATTCTCCTCTCCAGAGCAGGCTGACTACCAGCTGCTCCTCCTCATAGGCGTTCATCCTTTCTGTCCCTGCTCCCTGCACCGTTTCGCGTTGCATGTACTCGCTTCCCAGCTCTCTGGTTTAGATGCGTGTTCCCTGCCTTCTCTCCTCTTCCTACAGCCTTCCAATGAGCTCCACAAGATACAGTGTTCAGAATGCTTTATAACACCCATTATTCAACATATAGCCGTAACCCGCTAGACGTATTGAAACGTGCTAAAAACTAGCAGAAACAGCTATAAAATGTACTTTCCTCGCGTTTTGGTAAATGCGAATTCTGGTGGATTCCCATTTTGTACTCTGTTCGTGCGTTTGTTCAGTCGAATCCTTTTCTTTTGGTCAAAATGTGTTGTTCACAGGCTGAATTTATACTGCTGAAATGCTCGCTTCCCTGCTCTCTGGTTTAGACGTGTGTACCCTGCATTTACCAAAACGCGAGGGAAGTACATTTTCTAGCTGTTTTTGCTAGTTTTTAGCACGTTTCAATACGTCTAGCGGGTTACGGCTATATGTTGAATAATGGGTGTTATAAAGCATTCTGAACACTGTATCTTGTGGAGCAAATTGGAAGGCTGTAGGAAGAGGAGAGAAGGCAGGGAACACGCATCTAAACCAGAGAGCTGGGAAGCGAGTACATGCAACGCGAAACGGTGCAGGGAGCAGGGACAGAAAGGATGAACGCCTATGAGGAGGAGTTGCTGGTAGTTAGCCTGCATTGGAGAGAAGAATGTGATCACCAGGGGAGTGCAGCCTGTAAACTAGAAGGGACGATGAACACAGGGCGACTGCATTAACAGATGGCAAATACACGTTCCAAAACAGTCAGGAAAGCTGATAATGCCTTGAAGATTTCAGCCGTATACATTCAGCTTGTGAACAGCAGTAGATGTTGACCCCCCCTAGTATGGGAGAACAGTGGTTAAAAACTTCAGGATTCGACAACAAACGCACGGACACAGTACATACAACATGGGAACCCACCAGAATTCGCATTTACAAAAACGCGAGGGAAGTACATTTTCTAGCTATTTTTGCTAGTTTTTAGCACGTTTCAATACGTCTAGCGGGTTACAGCTATATGTTGAATAATGGGGTTATAAAGCATTCTGAACACTATCTTGTGGAGCTCATTGGAAGGCTGTAGGAAGAGGAGAGAAGGCAGGGAACACGCATCTAAACCAGAGAGCTGGGAAGCGAGTACATGCAACGCGAAACGGTGCAGGGAGCAGAGACAGAAAGGTGGAACGCCTCTGAGGAGGAGCAGCTGGTAGTTACCCTGCTCTGGAGAGGAGAATGTGATCACCACGGGAGTGCAGCCTTGAAACAAGAAGGGACGATGAAAACATGCTGACTGGAATAACAGATGGCAAATACACTTTCCAGAACAGTCGGTTTACCCGATAATGCATTGACGATTTCAGCAGTATACATTCAGCCTGTGAACAGTAGATTTTGATCCCCCCCTTGTATGGGTGACGAGTGGTTAAAAACATCAGGATTCGACTGAACAAATGCAGAGTACAAAATGGGAATCCACCAGAATTCGCATTTACCAAAACGCGAGGAAAGAACATTTTCTAGCTATTTTTGCTAGTTTTTAGCACTTTTCAATACGTCCAGCGGGTTACAGCTATATCTTGAATAATGGGTGTTATAAAGCATTCTGAGCACCGTGTATCTTTTGAAGCTCATTTGTTGATTTGAAGGCAGCGGGAAGAGGAGAGAAGGCAGGGTACACGCGTCTAAACCAGAGAGCTGGGAAGCGAGTACTTGCAACGCGAAACGATGCAGAGAACAAGCACAGAAAGGAAGAAGGCCTCTGAGAAGGAAAAGCGTCTAAACCAGAGAGCAGGGAAGCGAGTGTTTGCAACGCGAAACGGTGCAGGGAGCAGGGACAGAAAGGGAGAACTCCACTGAGGAGGAACAGCTGGTAGTTAGCCTTCTTTGGAGATGAGAACTTGATCACCACGGGAGAGGATTGTTGAGAGGGTTACATAGGGGGAGGTCTGAGATCAGATAATCCTGAGTTTTCCCTGCAGTGTGTAGGGCCAGAGACATGAAGAGTTGCAGATCTCGTAAAAGTCCAGGTCAGGAAGCATACAGGTTCATTTTGAATTCTCCAAGTAGGCGGAGGTGAGTGGTAGGAGGCTAGGATGGAGAAGTCCATCCACTGAGAGAGGAAGGGGGTAGGCAAATAGCCACGGTGAGAGAATGGCCAGGAAAGAGAGAATGCATGCAGACAAGGCATTCGTGAGAGGAGTCTGCCTGCAAAGGAAAGCAATTTACTACAGGAATCAAGGATACTCCCCTCAAGAACGGTTGGATCTGGGCATGGAGAGGAACTTGTCATCAGGGAGGAAAGTGTCAGAGCTCGAGACAGCGCTGGCCGTCATCCATGTCTCGGTTAGACCAAGGACATCAAGGTCGGGTTCTTCCAGGAAATGGCAGATGTCAGATGAGTGTTTGAAACTGAGTGAGAGTTGAGAGTGGGGAGGGGTACAAATCAGTAATCCTTGCGGAGGTGTAGAAGGAGCCTGACCTAGGCCACATGAGGAAGGAGAGAGGAAAGGAAGCAGAAGAAGGGAGAGAAGAGACAGCAGGAGTGCATTATCAATCCGGGAGCTAGGAGTGGTGAGAAGGTTAGACGGGGAGGTCTGAGTCTCAGGATTTGAATGGGAAGTTCGATATCACGTCATGCTATAGGAAGCGTCTCAGGATTGGAATGGGAAGGAGTTGGATATGATATCTCTTGTTATAGGGAGGGTCTCAGGTTTGGTATTAGAAGCACTGAGATATCAAATCACATCCTTTAGGAAGGGACTCGAGTTTGGTATTTTAAGGAGTGAGATAGTAAATCTCATCCTATCGGAAGGGTCTCGGGTTTGGTATTGGAAGAAATGAGATTTCAAATCTCAGGCTGTGGGAATGGTCTCGGGTATGGCATTGGAAGGTGTGGGAAATCACATTTCATGCTACAGGAAGAGTCACAAGTTTGGAATGGCAAGGAGTTGGATTTCACATATACTACGGGAAGGGCCTCAGGTTTGGTATTAGAAGAATAGAGATATCACATCTCATGTTATAGGAAGGGTCTCGATTGGAATGGGAAGGAGTGGGATATCACATCTCATGCTATAGGGAGGGTCTCCGTTTTGATATTAGAAGCATTGAGATATCACATATGCTATTGGAAGGGTCTCAGTATTGGAATTGGAAGGAGTTGGATATCACATCTCATGCTATAGGGAGGTTCTCAGGTTTGATATTAGAAGCATTGAGATATCACATCTCATGCTATCGGAAGGGTCTCAGGATTGGAATGGGAAGTAGTTGGATATCACATATGCTAAAGGAAAGGTCTCAGGTTTGGAAGGGGAAGGATTTGGATATCATATCTCATGTTATAGGACGGGTCCCAGGTCTGGTATTAGAAGCATTGAGATATCACATCTCATGCTATAGGAGGAGTCTCAGGATTGGAATGGGAAGGAGTTGGATATCACGTCTCATGTTATAGGAAGGGTCTCAGGATAGGAATGGGAAGGACTTAGATTTCACATCTCATACTATAGGGAGGGTCTCAGTTTTGATATTAGAAGCATTGAGCTATCACATCTCATGCTATCGGAAGGGTCTCAGGATTGGAATGGGATGGAGTTGGATATCACATCTCAAGCTATCTCAGGATTGTAATGGGAAGGAGTTTGATATCACATATCAAGCTATAGGAAGGGTCTCAGGTTTGGAAGGGGAAGGATTTGGATCTCACATCCCAAGCTATCTCAGGATTGGAATGGGAAGGAGTTTGATATTTCATCTCAAGCTATAGGAAGGGTCTCAGGTTTGGAAAGGGAAGGATTTGGATTTCACATCTCATGTTATAGGATGGTTCTCATGTATGGTTTTAGAAGCATTGAGATATCACATCTCATGCTATCGGAAGGGTCTCAGGTTTGGAAAGGGAAGGATTTGGATTTCACATATAGGATGGTTCTCAGGTTTGGTATTAGAAGCATTGAAATATCATATCTCATGGTATAGGAAGGGTCTCAGGATTGGAATGGGAAGGATTTGGATATCACATCTCATGCTAAAGGAAGGGTCTCAGGTTTGGTATAAGCATTGAGATATCACATCTCTGCTATCGGAAGGGTCTAAGGATTGGATTGGGAAGGAATTGGATATCCCTTCTCATGCTATAGGAAGGGTCTCAGGTTGGAATGGGAAGGAGTTGGATATCACATCTCATGTTATAGGAAGGGTCTCAAGATTGAAATGGGAAGGATTTGGATATCACATCTCTTGCTATAGGAAGGGTCTCAGTTTTTTTATTAGAAACATTGAGATATCACATCTCATGCTATAGGAAGGGTTTCAGTATTGGAATGGGAAGGATTTCGATATCACATCTCATGCTAAAGGAATGGTCTCAGGTTTGGAAGGGGAAGGATTTGGATATCATATCTCATGTTATAGGACGGGTCCCAGGTTTGGTATTAGAAGCATTGAGATATCACATCTCATGGTATAGGAAGGGTCTCAGGATTGGAATGGGAAGGAGTTGGATCTCCCTTCTCATGCTACAGGAAGGGTCTCAGGTTGGAATGGGAAGGAGTTGGATATCACATCTCGTTATAGGAAGGGTCTCAGGATCGGAATGGGAGGGAATTGGATATCACATCTCTTGCTATAGGAAGGGTCTCAGGTTTGGAAGGGGAAGGATTTGGATATCATATCTCATGTTATAGGACGGGTCCCAGGTCTGGTATTAGAAGCATTGAGATATCACATCTCATGCTATAGGAGGAGTCTCAGGATTGGAATGGGAAGGAGTTGGATATCACGTCTCATGTTATAGGAAGGGTCTCAGGATTGGAATGGGAAGGAGTTGAATATCACATCTCATGCTAAAGGAAGGGTATCAGGTTTGATAGAAGCATTGAGATATCACATCTCATGCTATAGGAAGGAACTCAGGATTGGAATGGGAAGGAGTTGGATATCACATCTAATGCCATAGGAAGGGTCATCAGGTTTGGTATAAGCATTGAGATATCACATCTCTGCTATCGGAAGGGTCTCAGGATAGGAATGGGAAGGACTTAGAATTCACATCTCATACTATAGGGAGGGTCTCAGTTTTTATATTAGAAGCATTGAGCTATCACATCTCATGCTATCGGAAGGGTCTCAGGATTAGTATGGGATGGAGTTGGATATCACATCTCAAGCTATCCCAGGATTGGAATGGGAAGGAGTTTGATATTTCATCTCAAGCTATAGGAAGGGTCTCAGGTTTGGTATAAGCATTGAGATATCACATCTCATGCTATAGGAAGGGTCTCAGGATTGGAATGGGAAGGAGTTGGATATCACATCTCATGTTATAGGAAAGATCTCAGGTTTGGTATTAGAAGCATTGAGACATCACATCTCATGTTATAGGAAGGGTCTCAGGATTGGAATGGGAAGAAGTTGGATATCACATCTCATGCTATAGGAAGGGTCTCAGGTTTGGAAGG